>NC_045802.1:61688024-62888024 GCF_009873245.2 Balaenoptera musculus | reverse complement strand
GTCTCTTAATATTTTCTTTATACATTTAGGTGTTCCCATATTAGGTGCATATATGTCAACAAATGTTATATCCTTTTCTTGGATTGACCCCTTTATCGGTGTGCAGTGCCTTTCTTTGTCTTTTATTATAGACTCTGTTTTAAAGTCTGCTTTGTCTGACATGAGTATTGTTACCCCAGCTTTCTTTTCATTTCCATTTGCATGGAATATTTTTCCATTCCTTCATTTTCGGTCTGTGTGTGTCTTTAGCTCTGAAGTGAGTCTCTTGTAAGCAGCATATAGTTGGGTCTGTTTTTAATCCAATTAGCTACCCTATGTCTTTTGATTGGAGCATTTAGTCCATTGACACTTTAAATGATTATTGATAGGTATGTACTTACTACCATTTTATTACTTGTTTTTCTGGTTGTTTTAGCCATTCTTCTCTTTTCTTCTATTTTGATCTCCTCCCTTGTGCTTTGATGATTTTCTTTAGTGTTTTATTCAGGTTCTTTTCTCTTTATTTCTTATGTATCTAAGTTTTTTTATTTGTGGTTACCATGATATACATATGTATCAACTTATTACTACATCTACTTGTTTTAAGCTGATAATCATTTAAGTTCAAACACATTCTAAAAGATCTATGATTTTTACTCCCCCCACCTTTTGTGTTTTTGACATCATATTTTATGTCTTCATGCCTCTTAACTGTTTATTGTAGTTATGGTTGATTTTATAGTTTTTGCCTTTTAACTTTTATACTGGCTTATTTAACTGGTTGATCCACTGCCTTTACTGTATATTTGCTTTACCAGTGAGATTTTTCTCTTCCTATATTTTCCTATTTCTTGTTACAGTGTTTTTTGTTTTGTTTTGTTTTTCACTTAAAAAAGACCCTTTAACATTTCTTGCAAGGCCAGTGTAGAGGTGATGACCTCTTTCAGTTTTCACTTGTCAGGAAAACTCTTTATCTTTCCTTCAATTCTGAATGATAGCTTTGCTGTGTAGAGTATCCTAGGTTGTTTGTTTTTTTCTTTCAGCACTTTAAATATACCATGCCTCTTCCTTCTGGTCTGAAAAGTCTCTGCTGAAAAATCAGTTGATAGCCTTAGGGAGTTCCCTTGTGTGTGACTCTTTGTTTTTCTCTTGCTGTTTAAAAAACTCTTTGTTCTTAACTTCTGAGATTTTAATTAAGATATTTTTGGTGTGGATCCCTTTAGATTCATCTTGTTTGGGTCTCTCTGTGCTCCCTAGATCTGGATATCTGTTAGGAAGGTTAGATAAGTTTTCAGCCAGCCATAATTTCATCAAATACATTTTCTGCCCTCTTCTCTCTCTCTCTTTTCCTTCTAGGATCCCTAAAATACGAATGTTAATATGCTTGATGTTGTCTAAGAGGTCCCTTAAATTATCTAAATTATCTTCTTTAAAATTTCATTGTTCTGATTTGGTGATTTTTTACTCTTCTATCTTCCTAGTTGCTTGTGTGTTCTGTATCACATAACCTGCTATTAATTCCTTCTAGTGCATTTTTATTTATTGTATTCTTCAGCTCTGATTGGTTCTTTAAAAAATTTTTCCTAGTTCTTCACTGACATTTTCAGTGTTCTCCTCTACTCTTTGCTGAATTCAGTGAGCATTTTTATTACTATTGCGTTGAACTCTTTATCAGGTAAATCATTTATCTCTGTTTCATTTTTTTCCCCCTGGGGTTTTTATCTTGTTTTTTTGTTTGGAACATATTCCTCTATCTTCTTATTTTGTTTTACTTTTTCTCTTTATCTCTATGAAATTAGGCAAAACAGTTACCTTTCCCAGTCTTGAAGGTGTCTCCTTGTGAGGGAAAGTCCCTATGCTGTGTGTGTGTGCCCAGTGGCTTTGGTGGGAGAGCTGGATCTGAAGTGAGAGGGGGTACATTATATCCCAGTGTGCTCTGGCAGCCACTGCCTTGATGGGAGGTACGGCTGGAGTAGGATGGGCTAGAGCCAGAGCCAGGTGTGTGCCTGGGCTTCTCCCAGGCTCAATGGCAGTCTCTGTCCTATTGGGAGGTGGAGTGGAGCCTGAGGGGCTGGAGCAGGAGTCCTGAGGGAACTGGGCTTTGCTTCAGAGCAATAGGAGTCTTTGCCTTGGTTGGGGGCATGGAAGAGGCCTGAGGGTCTTGAGCTGCACTTCTGAGCTGGCTCTGCTTTTCCCAGTGTGTGATGGCGATGGTTGTTTCTGCCTTGGTTTGTGGCTTGTTTGGGGCCTGATGGGTTATAGCTGCACTTCTGAGCTTGTTCCACTTTTCCTCTAGTGTGTGTGCATGCGATGGTGATGGTGCCAGAGAGGAGGGACTGGGGCAGGAGCTTGGTCCCGGCTGCGTGTGGTGTGCAGTGGCCGTCCTGGCAGGCTGGCCAGAGCACCAGACAATTTTCAATCTGCTGCCTCTGCTGGGACAGGGAGCCGGGAAGTTCATCCATGCACTATTCAAGAGTGGAGTCTCAGTTTCTCACAGCTCTCTAGTAAACCCCACTCTGTTTTGAAACCAGCTAATGGGGCTTTTCTTCCTGGTGCTGGACCCCAGGGCTGGCATGCCTAATATGGGACTTGAACCCCTTGCTCCTTAGAGATGATCCCTGAGCCTATAATGTCCCCCTCCTCTTCTGCTAGAGGTGTGGGTCCTAACTAGATTGCTTCTCCTCCCTTCCTACTATACTGTGTATTGTTCTATCTGTATAGTCTTGGTTGTAGAAGAGCTGTTCTGTTAGTCTTCAGATCATTTGAGTTGTTCTATATGTCGTTGTAGTTTTGCTGTGTTCCACTGGGGGAGATGAGCTCAGAGTCTTCCTACTCTGACGTCTTAATCCTGCCTCCTACGTTCGTTAAACTTTATTTCAACTTTATATGTATTCATTTAAGAATACATATTTGATTCTTTTTTTATAGTTTTCAGTTATCAAATGACACTTTCCAAATTATTATTTTGTATGTTTACTAGACAAAATAAATATACTTTTTTTGTGATAACTCCAACCTCTGGGTGACCTCCAAGTGTTTTTCTACCATGTTTCTCATCTTGCTTGGTCATATGGTCTTGTGACCTAGTTTTTTGGGTAATTTTTTAGTGATGCTGAACATGGTGTAAGAAAAGTTTTAGCGGTAATATGATTCTCTGGATGTTTTCTTGTCCCCTAAAAGGGATATAATTAGAGACTGAGCCTCAGTCTTATGAGATCTGCTCTATTTCTGGTTCAATTCTACTCCTAGCATGTAGCCTTTCATTAGTTTCAGCTGAAAGCATGAGGCGTTTATTAGGGATTTTTCCTCTATGGAAGGGTCAGTTACACTAATTGTTGGCTCCATAGCCCCTTAAGATTGCTGAAAGTTGTGCTTTTAGCAAATCAGCAAACATGTTGAGAATAAAAGTGGGGAATGAAGCTGAAGTGGGCTGTTTTTCACTTCCTCCAAGATATTTGTCCATTAAATCTTCATTGCATTACTGTGTCTTAAATGTCTTTGAACTGATAGTTTTTATATTTTGTCAGGGTTGGTCTACAATAAGAGAACCATTATTACCAGAATGAGAAATCCTTTATGTAAGCTTGAAACTAATAAGTGTTCTGAAATTTTAGGGTGCATTGTTATATCTGTGTGTGTTGATCATCTATAAATGTTTCTGTTTACCTCTTCCATATTACTAATGATTTATTTTGTCTGCTTAATCAATAATTACATGTGTCAGAATCTACCAGTACAATTATGAATTTGTCAGTTTCTCTTGTTTTATTAATTTTTATTCTGTATGCTCAGAAGTTATTAGTCTATACTATGTTAGAATCTTTACATTTTTTCTGGAGAATTGAAAATTTTCTCATTATTAGTATCCCTCTCTTAGAGTTAATAATATTTTATGTAATCTTATATTTGTTGCAATCAAAGATAGATTTATTTCCAACATAATGTTTTCCTCTTTTCTTGCTCTCTTTTGGATTTATCAAGTATGTTTTCTCACTGAATTAATTATAATCCTCAGTTCATGGCACATTATCATTATCACCAGTGGTTGTGTGCAAAATCCTCTCTTGTACTATGTGTATATTTTTATACTTATTCCTTTTTCCTCATAATTATTATTTTTCCACATAATTTACCTCATATTAATCTTTTTGATTTTACATGGTCTTACAAAATGTGGATGGTTTCTGTATGCAAGTACTTTTTTTTTAACATCTTTATTGGAGTATAATTGCTTTACAATGTTGTGTTAGTTTCTGCTGTATCACAAAGTGAATCAGCTATATATATACATATATCCCCATATCCCCTCCCTCTTGCATCTCCCTCCCACCCTCCCTATCCCACCCCTCTAGGTGGTCACAAAGCACCAAGCTGATCTCCCTGTGCTATGAGGCTGCTTCCCACTAGCTACCTGTTTTACATTTGGTAGTGTATATATGTCCATGCCACTCTCTCACTTCATCCCAGCTTACCCTGACCCCTCTCCATGTCCTCAAGTCTATTCTTTATGTCTGCATCTTTATTCCTGTCCTACCCCTAGGTTCTTCAGAACTTTTTCTTTTTTAGATTCCATATATATGTGTTAGCATATAGTATTTGTTTTTCTCTTTCTGACTTACTTCACTCTGTGTGACAGACTCTAGGTCCATCCACCTCACTACAAATAACTCAATTTTGTTTCTTTTTATGGCTGAGTAATATTCCATTGTATATATGTGCCACATCTTCTTTATCCATTCATCTGTTGATGGACACTTAGGTTGCTTCCATGTCCTGGCTATTGTAAATAGAGCTGCAATGAACATTGTGGTACATGACTCTTTTTGAATTATGGTTTTCTCAGGGTATATGCCCAGTAGAGGAATTGCTGGGTCATATGGTAGTTCTATTTTTAGTTTTTTAAGGCACCTCCATACTGCTCTCCATAGTGGCTGTATCAGTTTACATTCCCACCACCAGTGCAAGAGTGTTCCCTTTTCTCCACACCCTCTCCAGCATTTATTGTTTGTAGATTTTTTGATGATGGCCATTCTGACTGGTGTGAGGTGATACCTCATGGTAATTTTGATTTGCATGTCTCTAATGATTAGTGATGTTGAGCATCCTTTCATGTGTTTGTTGGTAATCTGTATATCTTCTTCGGAGAAATATCTATTTAGGTCTTCTGCCCATTTTGGGATTGTTTGGGTTGTTTGTTTTTTTGATATTGAGCTGCATGAGCTGCTTGTATATTTTGGAGATTAATCCTTTGTCAGTTACTTCATTTGCAAATATTTTCTCCCATTCTGAGGGTTGTCTTTTCATCTTGTTTATGGTTTCCTTTGCTGTTATGCATGTATTTTTAATTTAGATAAATGTTATTGTGTTAGATCTCTCCATCTTCTTTATATATATTTTTTTTCACTCAGCATGAGCCTTTAAAATTTGAGTTTTTACTCACTGTGCATCTTGTCTGCCTTCTAATTGCTGCCTAGAATTTCATGGTGTGCATCCACCACATTTTAACTATCTGTTCTTCTTATTGTCTGCTGCCACACACACACACAAAAAAAGCAGCAGTGAAGCTTAATCTAATATGACTCCTAGAAATCTATTTACTCTCCACATCCATTGTCTTGCCTCTCCATCAGAGTCTCTGCCTCAGGAGACTGACATGTAAGAACTACATCAATATATTTCTTTGCCATCTATTTCCTGGTAGGATTCAGCTAACAACAAACCCTGGCAGGGCAATGATGATAGAGAGGAGAAGGATTCAGGGTACTTATTACTTTGTGTGGTCATCTCAGGTTGACTTTGTCACCTTATTCATGTTTACAATTCCTCTCAAGGAAGCCATCTCTGTAGGCTTTTCTTCTTGAGGATTCTTCCCTCATCCCATTGGGTCTGGAGGTGGTAAGAGCCCAATATACTGAACTCTCCCTTTAGGTTCCCCTGCATTATACTCATCCCCTTTTAATTGTCTTTTTAGTAACTCCCTTCAAATTATTCTAAAATGCTGGGATCTTGACTTGTTTAGACCTTTATGGAATTGTAAGAAAATTGACATTCTTTTACTGTTGCTATTACTGATTCTTTTTTTTTTTTAATTTTACTTATTTATTTATGGCTGTGTTGGGTCCTCGTCTCTGTGCGAGGGCTTCCTCCAGCTGCAGCAAGTGGGGGCCACTCCCCATCGTGGTGCGTGGGCCCCTCACCACCGCGGCCCCTCCCGTTGCGGAGCACCGGCTCCAGACGCGCAGGCTCAGCAATTGTGGCTCACGGGCCCAGTCGCTCTGCGGCACGTGGGATCCTCCCAGACCAGGGCTCGAACCCGCGTCCCCCGCACCGGCAGGCAGACTCCCAACCACTGCGCCACCAGGGAAGCCCCTACTGATTTTTTAATTGATCAAAATCTAAAGCTAATCAGTACCATTAGCCTCACAAATGATACAGCAACTAAAAGAACTTTTTCCTTGTCATGAGCCCTCTGGATTTATATACTGTTTTTTGTCTCATACGTTAATCTATCTTTTGTATTTAAAAAAAATCATCAAGTTGCAATTATTAATGTTGTAAAGAGTTATTTTTTGTTTAGTTTCACATATTTACCATTTTTTAATTTTCATTCTTTTTCATGACTTAAACATTTTATATTGGGTCACTTTCCCTCTTCCTGAAGTATAACCTTTATAATATTTTTTGCGAAGTATCTAATTTGAAGTTGATGGATGTTTTCTTTCAGTACATTGATGATGTTATTTCACTGTATTCTTCCTGTTGCTGTCAGTAAGTTAGCTGTCATTCTAAATACCTTCCTTTTAAGCAATCTGTGTTTTTCTGTTTGGCTATTTTATGATCTTCTCTTTTTGTCTGTGTTCTCTACTGCCACTGTGGTATGGATTTCTTCTTATTTATCCTGTTTGTAATACAATGGCCTTCTTGAATCTGTATTGGCGCTTTTCAACTTTTGTCAAAATTTCTATCGTTACTCTTAAAGTTGCTTCTGCTCTATTCTCTTCTTTTTCCCTTTATGCAGCTGCAATGGAATATAAGTTGAACTGTCACTTGGTCCTTGTCTTTCAAACACTGTTTTTAATAACTACATCTTTGTATTTCTGTGCTGCCCTTTGGATTTATATGTATACGGGAATTTACTATTTCTGTCTTCAACTATTCTAGTCTATTAATCTCATTCATTAACTTTTTAATGTCTATTTTTTTTATTTCTAGAACTTCTATTTGTTTACATTTCAAATATATTTGATAATTAATTTTTTGCCTTTTGTTCCTTTGTCATTCTATTATATTTTTGCTTTAAACTTTTAAATTATATTATTTCTTTAAATTGTGTAAAGTACAATTACATGGTGTTTTATATATGACAATCCCAACACCTCATATCTTTTGAAGGACTGCTATTGTTGTCCCTCATGGTGTTTTGTTTCCTTGTGTGTTTGTTTTTTGGGCTGAATCCTCCTATTTACTGAAAACTTTTTTGTGTTCAATATTAAGAATTTATATGGAAGTTTTTCCTCCAGTGATGATTTACATTTGTTCCTTCCAGAGGTCTGAGGCATTTCCAATCCATGACCTCTTTAAATCAAACTCTTAACTTGAAGCTTTTTGAACTGGTTGTAAACTGAGGGAAGACACACTTATGGTTATAAATTCCCAGCAGATACCACCTCAAATTCACCACTAAGTTTTTACTTGGCCAGTTTTCTGAAAATCTTCCATAGTAGACATTTGGGGTCCAGGATTATTTCTAATTCACCTTTAAATCAAAGGTGAAGAACTTTGAGTTCCCAGAGATATCTGGAAGTTTTCTAATAGCCTATCTACCTTGGATGTTGCTTGGGCTTTTCTTTAGGCATTGATTTCCTTAAAAGCCTATGAAAACTAAAGCTGAATTTCTCTTGGTCAACAAAATCTTTCTCTCCATTTGTAAGACTCAGTGCTCTGGTTAATTCTCTGAGATACAGCTTCTACTTTCTTTTTAACCTCTTTGTATTCCTCAGTGCTTTTGTCAGTTCATTAATGTGTTTTAAAAGATTAGAAAAATATTTTATTCAGCATTTTTAGTTGTTTTTCAATGACGGGCGCCGTGAGAGAATCTAATCCACCATTACTCCTAGAAACACAGTTTTAATTTTGTGGGGCTTTGGCAGTACTATATATACTTCAGTTATTCAAACATTTATGTTATTGGCATGATTAATATTTAATTTGTTTAGAACAATATTTAGAACCTATTACTAAGACACATTTCTTTCTGATTATTCCAGTTGTTCTTTTATCATTGCTATGGGCAATGGATTCTCCTGAAATGTGGTTTCTCAAGGCAGTTTTCTATATTTGTCTTCTGTGATTCACTAACAGCTTGTTTGATTTCCATAACAGAAAATAATTCTCTCCATATGCCAGAAGACGACTCATTTAAATAAGCCTGGTTCATGGGTTATCAACTTGATTACATCAGTTCTTTGAAAATATGGGCGTTTATACTATGGTTTTAGAATAAATTGCTTTCTCTAGTGTCATTTATATTGTACTAGAAAACAAACATGTAATTTGTAAAGCTATGCCATCATACTAATAGAACAAGGAGGGATTTATCCCTCTATTTCATCAAAAAGTCAAATGCATAACAAATCATTGTCAATGATGAAAGTATTTCTTGTGCATTGTAAGGATCAAAGTAGACTAAATGACTTCCTCAAGGCAAGGCCATTGTCACCAGTTATCATAGTGAAGCAGAGACATGTTGTAGGATGGAGAACACTTTGTTTTTGCACTTGTAATACCTGTTTAAGTTAGTATTTCCACCATGTAATTCATATCAAAGGAGTGTGAAAGCCATTCCAAAATCAAAACACATGGTATATGCTGATAAACTGTTTTTTACAAAAGTTGTATATTCTTGCCTTTCCTAATAACCTTGTAGAGCCTGTGACAACTAAAGAAGTAATCCTGTTTGCTTTTTCCCACAAAGAATAAGAACAATATGAACTAAATATCAAATGTACGTACCTAGTTAGAAACAGATATATAATATTATATCTCTTAGTCAGATATTGTTAGTTTTGAAATTAAAAAGTTCAGACGTCTCTACCTAAGATTCTCTGATGGTTGTCATTACACATAACTGATAAAGAAACATGAATCCATTTCTGCAGTGGTTCTTTTCTATGAATATTCTTTTTTTAATGTATATTTTACATTTTATTGAGCCTAATTCTTTCCACAAATGGACAAACCAAAACAATTGTTGTGTAATTTACATGTTGCACATAGCACAACCACAGTGAGAACAGTTATTCAACTGAAAAACTTTTTACACATTAATATATTCTTTTTAATTGAAGTATAGTTGATTTATAATATTATGTTAGTTTCAGGTACAGCATAGTGTTTCAGTATTTTTGCAGGTTATACTCCATTACAAGTTATATAAGATAATGGCTATAATTCCCTGTGCTACACAGTATATCCTTGTTGCTTATCTATTTTATATATATTAGTTTGTATCTGTTAATCCCATGCCCTTAACCTGTCCCTCCCCCATCCCCTTTCCCCTTTGGTAACCACAAGTTTGTTTTCTATATCTGTGAGTCTGCTTCTGTTTTGCAAATACATTCATTTGTATTATTTTTTAGAGTCTACATACAGGAGAAATCACATAATATTTGTCTTTGACTTACTTCACTAAGCATAATATTCTCTAGGTCCATCCATGTTGCTGCAAGTGGCAGTATTTCATTCTTTTTTGTGGCTAATATTCCATTGTATATATATATATCACATCTTCTCTATCTAATTGTCTGTTGATGGACACTCAGGTTACTTCCATGTGAATATTCTTATTTTTAGAAACAAACAAACACGCAAGCAAAGCCAAACCAAAAACTTAAAAAATAATTAACCTAGTCAGATTCATTATAGCCTTATGAGTATTCTGTCCTTAAAAAGTGAAATAAGGCCAGGGCGAGGGGTGCAGCCTTGGAGTTGGGTGCATGGAAAGCAAGGGCTGGTGGGCTGCCCATACCATGTGGACCTGTGGGCCCACCTGGCCCCCCACTATCCTCACAGAGAGTGCCCCTTTTTTCACTTAAAAAAAAAAGGGAAAGAAGTCACATATTAGTCAAATTCTATACCAGATTCAACTTTTTAATCTTACTAGAATCTATGAGATAACTGTGAAATAATTAAACACATAGTTTGTTTCAACTAGGATCTAATGCCTCTCACCCCTCCCCCACCCCAACCCTGAACCCATCATGTAAAACTAGCTTTTCTTGAAATCACTGGAATACCTTTTTGGTATGTAGAGAAAAGAACACTAGGAAAATACAGAACAGGGAGAATAAAATGGCGTTTGAAATATCCTTGGTTTTATTTAAAATAATAATAATGATGATGATAATGATGATGAAGGATAAGAAGACATGATTACATTTTATTTGACCTGCTAGAATAGCACTGTTCCTTTTTCTTTCCAAGTGGAATTTGTAGATTATGGATAACAATGGAACATGTACAAAAATAATATCGGTAATTTATTTCTGAGAAACGAAGACAGAGAGTATCAAAAGTGTCCCTGAGTTTTTTCTTCGTATTTTTTTGTAGACCTAATAAAACTATTTCTTACTTTTCTAAATGCAAACTATTAAAAATATAAGTAAATATAAAGTATGGTCCTTATCCTCAGGCAAGTTATAATCCAGCTGGGAGGAAAAAACTGTGTAATTCTTATTCATGGAGATATCCTTACCTAAATGTGCCCCGGTTGCTTTTTTTGGCCAGCCATGGGGATAAAAGTTTGTTACTGAGGATGTTGGAGTAAATTGTAGAGGAGGCTTGAATCCTCAGTGATGTCAAATACTAAATGGAGTATCTAAACTGAGGGTGGGAAAACTTTTCCTGTAAAGGTTTGCAACCACTCAACTCTGCTATTGCAGTGAAAAGGAGCCATAGATAATATGTACATGAATGGCTAGGACTGTATTCCCATAGAAAGAGCAGTAGTTTACTGATCCCTGCTCTACATCCTCTGCACTGCCTACCACCAGATTTCATTTATCTGTTGAGATAAACCCTTGGAGTTCAAGCTACCGGCATATTCCTCTGAAATCTGATGTGCTAAGACCAGATTTAAAGAGTAATAAATGAAAACAAATGAACTGAACTACAATGTAGAGATCATATTGAGGGGGCCCCACCTGGAACTGTTTCATGAAGATGGGATCTAAAGCGCATCTTGAAAAAAGGTCACTTTTGGTATGGGAGAGAAGAAAAGCGTTCCAGGAAAAGAAATGACTGGATACAAGAGGAGATGTGAGAAAATGCAGCGTGCACATTGAGGACTTCTTTGACTAGAGTGGTGGACTAAAGAAAGAAAGAAATAGACAAAATTGGAATTATATTCTATGGTTTTGCTGTTTAGTGGCATTGAAAGCCAGGCTAAGAAATACATGTTTTACTTCTTTTTAATTATAATTCATTGTCTTTGTCCCTCCCCTTGCCCCTATTCCTCCTCCTCCTTATCCTCCTCCTCTCTCCTAACTCTGTTTCTTGATCAGAGGTCAGCCTTGGCTAAACAATAGGTAGGATGATCTAATGATGTCATCAGCAAAGGGTGTATGTGGAAGTTGCCCAATTATTCTCCCTTAGTGCTTATTCTAGGTGTTCGAAAGGCACTTTTCCATCTATCTTTCACCATATGCAGAATATTGTAAGATAGTGTATTTACTTTCAAGAGATTTCTAGGTGTGGAAAGACAGTGCAGGTCAAAGCAAAAGATGAGATAATTTAGAAAAATCTAAAGCCCCTCTTCCTGTAACCTCTGTGTACCTCTCTGTCTCATCAACTCCAACTAGTTTAAAATCTCGTTTTATGTGTAATTTTTCACTTCTTTCCAAAATTGACATAAAGTATAGAAGTTGTTATATATCAAGTACTCAGAACGATCCACTTCTTTTCTTTTTTGGGGTAGTTGTTGTTGGGTTTAATTCTTGAAGGTAGGGTGTTAATGGCAAAGATGTATTTAAACTTTATCCTTTAAAAAAAAACCACAACCTGTTAACAGAATCCTTGACCTTTTCCTTCTCTTCTAATTGCTAAAATTTCCTAACTTTTAGTAACACACACAAGACCAATCATGTCTGCTTAAATAACTTTAATAACATTCTGAATTTTAGAGAATTATCTTTCCAAGATTCATGTACAGCATTTAATTGCTGAAAACAGTAGTTACACAGAAAAAATCTTGAAAGGAGTTTGGATCAAGACAGAGCAGAGTGGAACTACTGAGTTCACTCCTTCCATTTTATCGTCAGATTTACTTTAAACAGTTGCTCATGAGCCCTTCTCAAAGTTGTTTCACGTGAAACCAAATATGGGAGGAGACCCACATGGGTCTTCTTTATTCCTCAGATCAAGCCCTATGTATGAAGAAAAAATAGTGACCTCAAAGTAATATGTGCTGCAAAGACAATTTTTGCCTGATTTGTGATGAAGACTGCAGTAGGCACTCAATAAATGCCTGCTAAGTGGCTAGTCCTCAGGATATTGCTGTCCTTAAATCATTTCTCTGAGGAGTGGATATGTTGCAAAGTCATATGATCTAGTATATCCGTGTGTCTGCCACATGTTCACTGGGTTGATCTATGAAACCCCATCACACCTATTCTACAGCTTTACAGATTAACACATCTGGGGTTAGGTTCCTAAGTACAAAGGGATACCTATTGGACCAAAGCTGTCTTTGCTTTAAATCTCCTGAATGTGCAGACTTCATTTGACACTTTGGTCTTTTGACAGGAGAGCCTCACTTGCTGAATAATGTTAAGTAGTGCGCTCTAATAAATGTGGGCTTGGTAAATGAACGGCATCATTGTGTGTGCTCTCTACAAGCCTGGGAAGATGAGACTGACAATTTATAGGAGAATAATACCGTGTCTAGTCCCTGTACAGAAATTAGGTACATGGCTTTTTAGTGGGTATTTCAGGAGGCTGTCATGCTTCAGAATTTTGAGAAATGATGATCAGATAAAGAACTTTAAGAAGTGTTAAATAATGATTTAAACAGGAGTATAGGAGCTAAGGGGGAAAATCTTGACTGATCCACTCTAAAGACTATTAGTTGAAGGAGAAATTAGATTCTAAAGGTTATGATTATATTTTACATGCCGTACAAAAACTCCCACTAAATCTACTTAAAAATTCTAGGTGGGGAAGAATGGGGTGGCACAATTATTATTAGAAAAAGCACAGAGAACAAATGCAGCAGTTTCATTTAGTGCTAACATCCTATCTGTACTGAGTTATATACCCTTTGTCTTTTGGAGAAAACCAAAAATATTGGAAGTGGTGCTAATTCCAGTTTGCAAAAGACCACTATTATTCTCAGAGGAATGGAAAGATAAAAACAAAAAGAAACACAGAAAAACTACAAACTATGTTTTTATGAACATGAAAATCTGATACTCTTATATGGATGACATCAGCATATGTTTATATACAAAGAACACAGTATATTCAGTATTCTCTAAAATGTATCTACATGTGCGAGCAATGCAATGCTATTGTGATTTTAAATATAGTATGGAGGTATAAGAAATCTCTGACTATGTAATAATTTTGGTCTAATTATATTGCCTTGTATAATATAATTCTGAAATACAATGAAGTTTGAATCCTAATCATTATTACTTATATGTTAAAAATTATACTTAATTTAATGATTTTTATTCTCTTAAGTAAAATGACTTGTTTCATTTTCGTAGAATAAGGTGGATTCCCCTATTCTCATCATAAAATAATAGTATTATTTTATTATATGTTATATTTATTATATCAATATATAATATAATTTAATTTAAAATATATTATAAATTAAACTATCAATTTATAACCACATCATTATGATATAAGTATATATTATGTTTGTTTTAATAATAATAATAATATGTTTAAACAAATGAATATTATCATCTTTACCCAGTTATCTTACCTGATCTTCTTGCTTCCTTGATGTTTTTTATTAAGACCTTTTTATAGTCACTTACATTTTGCCTTCCATACTAGAGTTTATGCTCATTGATGGTACAACCCATGATTTATTGCTTTTGCCACCTTCACATTGTATTAAGAAAATACCTGTTTTAAAACATGATTTTTATATTTAGGTAGCTTCTTTCATCATAGCTGAAGTATCACAATGGAAAATATGATTTTTGCTACTCAATTGGCTTCTCTTTTACTACCAGATTTAGTGTTAGGGTGCTAAGTCTTTTTGGTAATGAAATAATCTCTATCTCCCTCACTTCCTTTACATTTTCCAGTAATTCTATTTCCCTTGACCTAATCTTTTATTCTTCATGCCAGTTAATCCATGGCTATTGGAAGGCAATAGAATGACTGGCTTGGAGTTCAGCTTTGCTTAGTGTCAGTTCCTGGCTCTCACCATTATCTCCTATAGCCTTGGAGTGAAGTTTCTTAATCTCTCCTTCTCTTTGACACTTCTTGCAAATCATGTTTACAGATTGTACAGGAAAAAATGTACACATATCTAGGGTTGGTTGAACAATTTAGATTTTCATAAATGATATAAAAGCTATAGGGTAGGACAAACCATGGGTGTTAGCATAGGATCAAAGAAGAGAGTTTTTTAACAGGCTCTGGGTTTTATGTTTTTCTCTCTTGTGTTTCTTTGAATTTTGTAATAATGAAAAATTATATAATTCTTTATCCTTTTTAACACTGAAACTTTTTTTTTTCCTTATGAAACAGCATTAGAAACTGTACTGTTCTGTAGAAGTGTAATTTTATAGATAACTTAGGAGGAAAAGATTAAAGATAGTATCAGAAAACAATTGTTATTGCACAATTAATGATATTTACATAGGAGCTCAAACATTTTCCAAAAAAAACAAAAACATAAACAAAAACCATAACTCTTTCTCAAGAAGGAAATATCTGGCTGCTTTACATGCATGAGAAAATGTACGTTTTTGAGCTACTTATGCATTTGTTTCTCCCAAAATATCCTGAAGGATTTTTGACAGTAAATGCCAGAGTTATTGAAAGTTTTAACTTTTACCTTGCTGTTTTGCTGTTATCCAGATCCTTTAACTACATATTAAGTTTAGAAATAGAGTATTTTTAAAGTTTTTAAAAAGAGTATTTTAAAAAATACAACTTTAAACTTGCATTAATTGAAGACATCTATATAAAATTTGTTCAATCTTTCTGAAAGTATTCTAATTCTGTGATTACCCAATTAAAATATGATCTAAGGAATACTACTTTTATTCATTAATCTTATAATGCCAAAAGATAGCTTTGTATTTGTTCTTTGATCAATGTTGCAATGATTCATTTACTCCAGGGATTAATCCAAACTCTATTATTTTAGCAGTATTTATTTACATGATTTTGAGTGATATAAAGTAAGATGTCTTATTTCGTTTTTTATTTTGCAGTTACTTTGTCCTTTTAAAAATACAATTAGACATTAACATGCATATTTACTTCTCTCTCCTCTTTTTGGCAAGGCCATTTGTTATGGACTTTTGTTTGTATCCCCTCCCAGAATTCATATGTTGAAGTTGGAATCCCTAAAGTGATGGTGTTAGGAGGTGAGGCATTTGGGAGGTAATTAGATTTAGATGTGGTCATGAGGGTAGGGCCGCATGATGGGATTAGTGTCCTTTTCTCCTACCTTGTGAGGACACAGAAGGAAGAAAGCCTTCTGTAAAAGGAGAGCTCTCATCAGATATCAGTTCTGCAGACACCTTGATCTTGGACTTCCCAGACTCTAGAGCTGTAAGGAATAAATGTCAGTTGTTTAAGCCACACAGTATATGGTCTTTTGTTTGGCAGCCCAAGCTGACTAAGACATAATTTTAGTTCTGTTCTTGGGTTTAGATTTTGTAATTATAGTCTGAAGTTAGGGAGCATGATTCTTCCAGCTCCGTTTTTCTTGCTCAATATTGTTTTGGTTATTCAGGGTATTTTGTGTTTCCATACAAATTTTAAAATTATTTGTTCTAGTTCTGTGAAAAATGCCACTGGTATTTTGATATAGATTGCACTGAACCTGTAGATTGCCTTGGGTAGTATGGTCATTTTAACAATATTGATTCTTCCAGTCCAAGAACATGGTATATCTTTCCATCTGTCTGTGTCATCTTCAGTTCCTTTCATCAGTGTCTTATAGTTTTCAGAGTACAGGTCTTTTGCCTCCTTAGATAGGTTTGTTCATAGGTATTTTATTTTTTTTGATGAGATGGCAAATAGGATTGTTTCCTTAATTTCTCTATCTGATACTGCATTACTAGTGTATAGAAATGCAAATGATTTCTATGTATTAATTTTGTATCCTGCTACTTTACCACATTCATTGATTAGCTCTAGTAGTTTTCTGGTAGCATCTTTAGGATTCTCTATGTATAGTATCATGTCATCTGCAAACAGTAACAGCTTTACTTCTTCTTTTCTGATTTGGATTCCTTTTATTTCTCTTTCTTCTCTGATTGCTGTGGGTAGACCTTCCAAAACTATGTTGAATAATAGTGGTGAGAGTGGCCAGCCTTGTCTTGTTCCTGATCTTAGTGGAAATGGTTTCAGTTTTTCACCATTGAGAACAATGTTGGCTGTGGGTTTGTCATATATGGCCTTTATTATGTTGAGGTATTTTTCCTCTATGCCTGCTTCTGGAGAGTTGTTATCATAAATGGGTGTTGAATTTTATTGAAAGCTTTTTCTGCATTTATTGAAATGATCATATGATTCTTATTCTTCAATTTTTTAATGTGGTGTATCATATTGATTGATTTGTGGATACTGAAAAATCCTTGCATTCCTGGGATAAGTCCTACTTGATAATGGTATAATTGGATTTGATTTGCTAATATTTTGTTGAGAATTTTTGCATCTACAGGAGACCTATCTGAGGAATTGGCATTTTAGGTGGTACTGAATGGTGATAGAATGGGATGATAGATAACAAAGAGTCTTCTAGAGAGATGAAAACAAGTGAATCAGGAAAGAGAATAGCATATACAGGGATAGAAATAAAGCCAGTGTGGTTGAAGTACAGTCAGCAAGTTGGGGTGTGATGAAAGGTGATAACAAAAGGGAAAACAAGGGTTAAATTTTATAGGCTATGAGAAGGAGTTTAGATTTTTATTACAAGTGCAGAGTCTTGTAAGTGGGGAGAGGGGTAACAGAACCTAATTTAAACTTTGAAAGATCATTCTGGCTTCTGGGGAAGGGGAACGAGAATAGAAGCAAGAAGGCAAATTAGGAGGCTCTAACGGCAGTCCTGGTGAATGATGGTGGTGCCTTGGCTCAAGATTCTACCAGGAGCAATACTTAGTTGTCGTCTGGTTCAGGATACAACCTTGGACCAGTGGTTGATCAATTGGAATTGGTGTGTAATGAAAGGAAGGAAACCAGGGACAAGTTAATTCTGAGATTTAATGTGTTATGCAGTCAAGTGGAGATTTCGACTAGGCAGCTGGATATAAGAGAATGGAGGTCTTTGGTGAAGCAGGAGCTTGGAAAATAATTATAACTTAAATGATTAGGGAAGGGGGATCTCTGATGAACTGTTTTTTTCCTGAACATTTGAGAGTTGACGAGACATCTTTTTGGCTTTTAGAAAATCTTTCCAAAATATATCTCTGCTGACCTGTCTTAGACCTTCATAATGCAACATGGTATGTATTCAATGCACATAACATGTCCAATGAATGCTTACTGATTAAGTGGTTAATTAGTAGTTTATCATACTGATATTCTTTACCTTTCAATGTTGATTGAGGTATCTCTTTGGATAAAGGGCTTACCTGGGCAATTTCTTCTAAAATGAGTATAACAATATGTTTCTTGCAGGGTTGTGAAAAGGACCAGGAACATAGTAGGTATCAGTGTGTAATGACTATTACTGTAGATTGAATACTGGTCAATGTAGATCTAACAGTAAGGCAGTCTGAGAAATTGTTTCTCTGAATTGAAAGAGCCCCAGTTGAAACTGCCTCAGCAAAAGTATCATTTCAGGAAATAATACTCAATAGGCTAGCATTTCCTTTCAGAATGAAGAAAATGGCTTCTGAGTAACCTGTGGTTTATTCAGTCTTTGACTTGTATCAAATACCTGTATTGTTGGCTCCAAGAAATCCAGTGGTAACATGTTTGGTATGTATTTTTATTAGTCACGGTTTTCCAAAGAAACCGAACTAATAAAATATGTGTATGTGTGTGTTTGTGTATAAAAAGACTTTGTAATTAACCTCAAGTCCAGACAATCCAAGGAACATAGTATGAATTTTCATGGTTCTGGTGTTTCATAACCCAACAACTCTATTATATTTTATCCATATATAAAAGAGGTTAAGTCAGATTTGTCTAGATGATATATAAATAAGGGGCAAAAATAATTTTAAATGAATTAAAAAGAGATAAGGCAATTAAAAAGGGGGAGATAGAATTGAGAAATACCTGTTGAAGATAATATAACATACCACTATTTATTAACAGTAGTCTCGGCTGTTCCAGTGACTTTGTACATAGCAACTGATTTACAAAGTGTGAAACTTGCAAAAGGTCAGGAAGGCTATGATTGGGGTGATCTACTAGGGAAGTATACATTATTTTGGAACACATATTAGGTACAGATTGCATGACAGTTTCTTGTTCATAGATGCAGAGGAGAAATTTAGAGAGATTAAGCAGCTTGTCTGAGGAAAGTCAGCTTAGAAAGAGCAGAGGTGATGATTGGAGGCCATACTCTTTCTGTAGTATCATGTTTTCTTACTACTTTGGACACTCTACCTTGTTAATCCTTTTTCTCATTTCTTCTCTAATTGGTCAGTAGCTCTCTCTCTTAACAGTTAAATCCTTGAAATAAAGAGAGACAAATAAAGGTCCCTGGCATAACATAAATAGCAATTGGCTCTACTGCCAATAACACAGTAGTTTTAATTCACATCTTTCTGACTCAGGAAACACACAATGCACTTAGATTCTTTCACTCTGTTTTTTCTTTCTTTCTAAATACTATAATTTTCATTATTCCCAAAGTAATATTACCATGTTTGTGCTGGATGAGGTTTAAAGTGTTAACTTTGCTGGATTTAGAATATATGTTTTCTGCTTTATTCTGTCTCCTATTGCCACAAAGATGAGAAGGGTATTAACTGAAAGGAGAAAACACCTTGGTGTCCATTGTATGTAGCTTCCACATTCTGGGCTCCCAGAGTGATATTGGATCTGAACATTTGGGGAACTAAATCTCAATCTTTATACACATAACATATAGTAACTTTATTCTCAAGACTCTTTTATATGTATATGGTTTTCAAAATTCTTCCTCAGCTTTTCAGGTTTACATCTTAAGGTCTGGAGGGTTATATTCTAGAGGCTTGAATACATCTGTTTTCCATAGATATCTTCCATGGTGAGATAGAGGGAGTGTTGGACTATGAAACAAAATGTCAAATTCTAGTTCATTTCTAACACTTTTTTGCTTTGTGACCCTTCCAGCTCAACGGTCTATAAAGTTTTGTCCCTTAGGCTCTTTAGAGGAAGTAATGTGAACCACACAAAAATTTTGTTATAAACTGGGAAACAAGATTCAAATTAGGTAGGGCTATGAAGTTGCTGGTTTAGATATTTGCGGTCATTGTTAGTGCATGAAATGCAATCAAGTATTTTGTGACACACTTACTACTCCCAAATGAGTTGGCATTGTATCCCTCCCTTGTGGTTTTGGTGTGAGTGAGAGAAGAGAAGGAAACTCTGCTGATGGGATTCAGAGGATCTCAGGCTCATGGAGTATGGAGGGCTCTCTTCCCTCAGGACCTGGACAATACTAAACTAGGACTGTAGAGCTGAGTCAGGGGAGAATTCAACTCATCAACAACTCAACAACAGCACATGACCTATGATTTAGTTTTCTTTGGTTATGTTCTAGACACTTTGGAGAGCAATTAGCAAATGTGCTTCCATTTCCTTCATTCCTTCATGCATGTTTCTAAGTGTGTGCTGTGTTCCAGGTGCTGTTGTGGGCATTGAGATTGTAATGATGAGCAAGGCACATGAGTCCCTGCTTTCATGGAGCTTAATTTTAGTAGGAAAGACTGACAATAAATAAGAAATGAACAAACCAAAACATAAGATTATTTCAGAAAGTGCTGTGCTAGGAAGAAAGCAATACAGGTAACGTAGTAGAGAGTTAAAGAAGGGGAAGGGAACGTAATAATAGATTGGGTGCTCAGGAAAGGGCTGAATGCAAGGCAACATCTGAAATGAGATCTGAATGATAAGAAGTCAGACATCATAAAGATCAGAGGGAGGTACAATCTAGGTAGAGGAAAGATCAGGTGCAGAGAGCCAACTGAAGAGGGAATCCCTTTGGATTATCAAGGAATTCAAAGAAGGCTAGTGTGACTGGAGCACAGTGAGTGGAGAAGAGAGGGATAAGAGTTGACACTGTGGAGGTGGGCAAAGGTTAGACCATACTGCAGTTTGTATGCCATGGGAGAGAGTTTGGATTTTATTTTAGGTGTAAAGGAAAAGTTTATACAGGGCAATGGCATGGCCTGTTTCATGTTTTAGAGTGACCATTCTTTAGTTAGATAGAGTATGGATTGAAGAGGGATGAAGTGTGAAACCAAGGACTGAATGGGAGGCTACTACAGTACTCTAGGCAAGAGATGCTGGTGGCTGGAATTAGAGTGGTGGGCATGGAGGGAGAGAGAAGTAGAAGGTTTGGAGATGAGGTTTGAAGGATTTCATAGGATGTGCTAAAGGATTGAGTGTGCTTTTTAAGTGAAAAAGAAAAAAATCTAGTAACCAGAGAAGTAGACATACTAATTTTGAGATGCAGATTTAGTTAGGATGCTGGTTGAACTGTTGAAAAACATATGAAAATGAAAGTGGTTTAAATAAGATAGACTAGCCCTGGTCCGGGAAGATCCCACATGCCATGGAGCAACTAAGCCCATGCGCCACAACTACTGAGCCTGCACTCTAGAGCCCGTGTGCCACAACTACTGAAGCCCGCGCACCTAGAGCCCATGCTCCACAACAGGAGAAACCACCGCAATGAAAAGCCCGCGCCCCACAACGAAGAGTAGCCTCCACTCGCCACAACTAGAGAAAGCTCGTGTGCAGCAACGAAGACCCAATGCAGCCAAGAAAAAAAAAAAAAAGATAGACTATTTCTTTGTAACAGTCTGAATATAAGCAGTTTATGACTGAGGCCCTAGGGAATGATGTGAACCTAGAGTTCTATTATTTTGTTCTTCTGTTATCTTCAACATTGAATTTTCTTCCTATGGTTTATGGTAACTGCTTTGGATCCTTTTATCACTTTCCAAGCACTGGAAAGGGAGGGAGAATGGGAAGAAAGATTGTGCATTTTTTTCTTCTTAAGAATACAACTCTAAAGTTACATTTATCACTTCCACCTTTATCCCATTGTCCAAAATTAAGATATATGGTCCCACCTACCTGCAAGCAGGGGTCAGGGGTAGGAAAATGTGGGTGGTGACATGACTGAGAACTCTGACCACCTACATCAATATGACATAACTGTTAGTACTAAGAACCAAGAGCATCTGTGTCAACATGATGTAGTTGTTTGTTTCAGCCCAGAAAAGATAAGACTGCAAATCAATAAATAACTTCTCTATATGCTTCAGGAAATTATCAGTCAGTTTGTCTGTTGCTCTCATCTGTTCAAACAGGTTGCTTATCAAACAAAGTTTACTTTGCAACACTTACTTCAAGACCCTTCCCTTACTATCCCCACCAATCCTGAGCTACTATGTCTTGAACTTTGATCCCAATCAGTTCCCTTCTTTGAAAAGCCTGCTTTAAACCAATTGAGGCCAGAATCCAAACCCTATAAATATCTCACTTCTAAATTCCCCCTACTGATACCTTAAAACTTTGTCAAGATGGTGTTCTTTCTCTCTTACTGAAGTGAGTTTAAATAACCTTAGTTTTTCCTTTATTAAAACTAGTTATTTTGGAAATTTCAACTGTCTTGAAGTTCACTTAGTCCAACTAAGATGCCTCTCAATGCTACAACATAAGACCCTGCAGCTTCCCCTGACTAGAATGGGGGTGGGGAGCAAGTCTTTAATTGGATCAGAGCTCCAGTTATTTTTCATTGAGCCATAAATCGTAAGTTTATATTTCTCCCTAGGAAAATATTTCTCCTTTGAGAATTCTTTGGTAACTAATTGGATTGATGAACTCTCATCCTTGATTGGAACTTGCCTTGTGGCTAATAAAACCACTGTTTGTTTTGTCCCTGTCTATTCTTGTCTCTGTGTGTTTTAAATTTACTAGAGTGAACATATAGGAAGAGGATGGGTTTAGATTTGATAAGCTCATCTATGAAAACAAGTTCAGAAAGTCTTATTGGACATCCCTGTAAGCTTTATTCCTTGGGTCATCTTATCTAGACATTATAAGACTTTCCTCAGTCTTATTTTTATATCCCCTAAAATAATTTGGCTTAGACGCAGCTCCGTGGAGTCTGGAGTTTTGTCAGATTCTCAATCAGGGTGATTAGTCAGTTGGTTACATTCTGGAGACATGAAGTTGCACACTTAGCACTCTGACTGATCATGGTAGTGCTCTTGGGATTGTCTTAGTCTAAACCTAAAGATTGTTTCTCCCCTGGGCTATACCCCTTACATGTATTTATACTGTAACTCTACTCCATGTGTCTATCTTACCGAATGGCACAATCTCACAAGCATCATTTAGAATTATTAAAAAAAATTTTTTTTTTAATTTTTATTGGAGTATAACTGCTTTACAATGGTGTGTTAGTTTCTGCTGTATAACAAAGTGAATCAGCTATACGTACAGATATAGCCCCATATTTCCTCCTTCTTGCGTCTCCCTCCCACCCTTGCTATCCCACCCCTCTAGGTGGTCACAAAGCACCAAGCTGATCTCCCTGTACTATGAGGCTGCTTCCCACTAGCTATGTATTTTACATTTGGTAGTGTATATATATCCATGCCACTCTCTCCCTTCATCCCAGCTTACCCTTCCCCCTCCCAGTGTCCTCAAGTCCGTTCTCTATGTCTGCATCTTTATTCCTGTCCTGCCCCTAGGTTCTTCAGAAGAATTTTTTTTTTTTTTGGATTCCATATATATGTGTTAGCATACGGTATTTGTTCTTCTCTTTCTGAATTACTTCACTCTGTATGACAGACTCTAGGTCCATCCACCTCACTACAAATAACTCAATTTCGTTTCTTTTTATGGCTGAGTAATATTCCATTGTATATATGTGCCACATCTTCTTTATCCATTCATCTCTCGATGGATACTTAGTTGTTTCCATGTCCTGGCTATTGTAAATAGTGCTGCAATGAATATTGTGGTACATGTCTCTTTTTGAACGATGGTTTTCTCAGGGTATATGCCCAGTGGTGGGATTGCTGGGTCGTATGGTAGTTCTATTTTTAGTTTTTTAAGGAACCTCCATACTGTTCTCCATAGTGGCTGTATCAATTTACATTCCCACCAACAGTGCAAGAGGGTTCCCTTTTCTCCACTCCCTCTCCAGCATTTATTCTTTGTAGGTTTTTTGATGATGGCCATTCTGACCGATGTGAGGTGATACCTCATTGTAGTTTTGATTTGTATTTCTCTAATTATTAGTGATGTTGAGAATCCTTTCACATGTTTGTTGGCAATCTGAATATCTTTTTTGGAGAAATGTCTGTTTAGGTCTTCTGCCCATTTTTCATTGGGTTGTTTGTTTTTTAGATATTGAGCTGCATGAGCTGCTTCTAAATTTTGGAGATTAATCCTTTATCAGTTGCTTCATTTGCAAATATTTTCTCTCATTCTGAGGGTTCTCTTTTCATCTTGTTTATGGTTTCCTTTGCTGTGCCAAAGCTTTTAAGTTTCATTAGGTCCCATTTGTTTATTTTTCTTTTTATTTCCATTTCTCTAGGAGGTGGGTCAAAAAGGATCTTGCTGTGATTTATGTCATAGACTGTTCTGCCTATGTTTTCCTCTAAGAGTTTATAGTGTCTGGTTTTAACATTTAGGTCTTTTAATCTATTTTGAGTTTATTTTGTGTATGATGTTAGAGAGTGTTCTATTTCATTCTTTACATGTAGCTGTCCAGTTTTTCCAGCACCACTTTTGAAGAAGCTGTCTTTTCTCCATTGTATATTTTTGTCTCCTTTAGCAAAGATAAGGTGACCATATGTGTGTGGGTTTATTTCTGGGCTCTCTATCCTGTTCCAATGACCTATATTTCTGTTTTTGTGCCAGTACCATACTGTCTTGATGACTGTAGCTTTGCAGTATAGTCTGAAGTCCAGGAGCCTGATTCCTCCAGCTCCATTTTTCTTTCTCAAGATGGCTTTGGCTATTTGGGGTCTTTTGTGTTTCCATACAAATTGTGAAATTTTTTGTTCTAGTTCTGTGAAAAATGCCATTGGTAGTTTGATAGAGATTGCATTGAATCTCTAGATTGCTTTAGGTAGTATAGTCATTTTCACAATGTTGATTCTTCCAGTCCAAGAACATGGTATATCTCTACATCAGTTTGTATCCTCTTTCATTTCTTTCATCAGTGTCTTATAGTTTTCTGCATACAGGTCTTTTGTCTCCCTACGTAGGTTTATTCCTAGGTATTTTATTCTTTTTGTTGCAGTGGTAAATGGGAGTGTTTCCTTAACTTCTCTTGCAGATATTTCATTGTTACTGTATAGGAATGCAAGAGATTTCTGTGCATTAATTTTGTATCCTGCTACTTTACCAAATTCATTGATTAGCTCTAGTAGTTTTCTGGTAGCATCTTTAGGATTCTCTATGTATAGTATCATGTCATCTGCAAACAGTGACAGCTTTACTTCTTCTTTTCTGATTTGGATTCCTTTCTCTTTCTTCTCTGATTGCTGTGCGTAGACCTTCCAAAACTATGTTGAATAATAGTGGTGAGAGTGGGCAGCCTTGTCTTGCTCCTGATCTTAGTGGAAATGGTTTCAGTTTTTCACCATCAAGAAGAATGTTGCCTGTGGGTTTGTCATATATGGCCTTTATTATATTGAGGTAAGTTCCCTCTATGCCTACTTTCTGGAGGGTTTTTATCATAAATGGGTGTTGAATTTTGTCGAAAGCTTTTTCTGCATGTATTGACATTATATGGTTTTTATCCTACAATTTGTTAATATGGTGTATCACATTGATTGATTTAGTATATTGAAGAATCCTTGCATTCCTGGGATAAACCCCACTTGATCATGTTGTATGATCCTTTTAATGTGTTGTTGGATTCTGTTTGCTAGTATTTTGTTGAGGATTTTTGCATCTATGTTCATCAGTGATATTGGCCTGTAGTTTTCTTTTTTTGTGACATCTGTGTCTGGTTTTGGTATCAGGGTGATGGTGGCCTCGTAGAATGAGTTTGGGAGTGTTCCTCCCTCTGCTATATTTTGGAAGAGTTTGAGAAGGATAGGTGTTAGCTCTTCTCTAAATGTTTGATAGAAGTCGCCTGTGAAGCATCTGGTCCTGGGCTTTTGTTTGTTGGAAGATTTTTAATCACAGTTTCAATTTCAGTGCTTGTGATTGGTCTGTTCATATTTTGTATTTCTTCCTGGTTCATTCTCGGAAGGTTGTGCTTTTCTAAGAATTTGTCCATTTCTTCCAGATTGTCCATTTTATTGGTATATAGTTGCTTGTAATAAATTCTCATGACCCTTTGTATTTCTGCAGTGTCAGTTGTGACTTCTCCTTTTTCATTTCTAATTCTATTGATTTGAGTCTTCCCCCTTTTTTTCTTGAGTGTGGCTAATGGTTTATCAATTTTATTTATCTTCTCAAAGAACCAGCTTTTAGTTTTATTCATCTTTGCTACTGTTTCCTTCATTTCTTTTTTATTTATTTCTGATCTGATCTTTATGATTTCTTTCCTTCTGCTAACTTTGGGGTTTTTTTGTTCCTCTTTCTCGAAGTGCTTTAGGGGTAAAGTTAGGTTCTTTATTTGAGATGTTTCTTATTTCTTGAGGTAAGATTTTATTGCTATAAACTTCCCTCTTAGAACTGCTTTTGCTGCATCCCATAGGTTTTGGGTCTTTGTGTTTTCATTGTGATTTGTTTCTAGGTATTTTTTGGTTTCCTTTTTGATTTCTTCAGTGATCTCTTGGTTATTAGTAGCATATTGTTTAGCCTCCATGTGTTTGTATTTTTTACAGTCTTTTTCCTGTATTTGATATCTAGTCGTATAACGTTGTGGTCAGAAAAGATACTTGATATGATTTAATTTTCTTCAATTTACCAAGGCTTGTTTTGTGACCCAAGATATGATCTATCCTAGAGAATGTTCCATGAGCACTTGAGAAGAAAGTGTATTCTGTAGTTTTTGGATGGAATGTCCTATAAATATCAATTAAGTCGATCTTGTTTAATGTATCATTTAAAACTTGTGTTTCCTTTTTTATTTTCACTTTGGATGGTCTGTCCATTGGTGAATTGGGGTATTAAAGTCCCCTAGTATGATTGTGTTACTGTCGATGTCCCCTTTTATGGCTGTTAGCATTTGCCTCATGTATTGAGGTACTTGTATGTTGGGTGCATAAATATTTACAATTGTTATCTCTTCTTCTTGGTTTGATCCCTTGATCATTATGTAGTGTCCTTCTTTGTCTCTTGTAATAGTCTTTATTTTAAAGTCGATTTTGTCTGATATGAGAATTGCTACTCCAGCTTTCTTCTGATTTCCATTTGCATGGAATATCTTTTTCCATCCCCTCACTTTCAGTCTGTATATGTCCCTAGGTCTGAAGTGGGTCTCCTGTAGACAGCATATATATGGGTCTTGTTTTTGTATCCATTCAGTGAGCCTGCGTCTTTTGGTTGGAGTATTTAATCCATTTACTTTTAAGTTAGTTATCCATATGTATGTTCCTATTACCATTTTCTTAATTGTTTTGGGTTTGTTTTTGTCGGATTTTCCTTCTCTTGTGTTTCCTGTCTAGAGAAGTTCCTTTAGCATTTGTTTTAAAGCTGGTTTCGTGGTGCTGAATTCTCTTAGCTTTTGCTTGTCTGTAAAGGTTTTAATTTCTCTGTTGAATCTGCATGACATCCTCGCTGAGTAGAGTAATCTTGGTTGTAGGTTTTTCCCTTTCATCACTTTAAATATGTCCTGCCACTCCCTTATGGCTTTCAGAGCTTCTGCTGAAAGATCAGCTGTTAACCTTATGGGGATTCCCTTGTATGTTTTTTGTTGTTTTTCCCTTGCTGCTTTTAATATTTTTTCCTTGTATTTAATTTTTGATAGTTTGATTAATATGTGTCTTCTCATGTTTCTCCTTGGATTTATCCTGTATGGGACTCTCTGTGCTTCCTGGACTTGATTGACTATTTCCTTTCCCACTTTAGGGAAGTTTTCAACTATAATCTCTTCAAATACTTTCTCAGTCCCTTTCTTTTTCTCTTCTTCTGGGACCCCTATAATTCGAATGTTGGTGCATTTAATGTTATCCCAGAGGTCTCTGAGACTGTCCTCAATTCTTTTCATTCTCTTTTGTTTATTCTTTTCTGTGGTGGTTATTTATATTATTTTATCTTCCAGGTCACTTTTCTGTTCTTCTGCCTCAATTATGCTGCTGTTGATTCCTTCTAGAGAATTTTTAATTTCATTTACTGTGTTGTTCATCATTGTTTGTTTGCTCTTTAGTTCTTCTAGTTCCTTGTTAAACGTTTCTTGTATTTTCTCCATTCTACTTCCAAGATTTTGGATCATCTTTACTATCATTACTCTGAATTCTTTTTCAGGTAGACTGCCTATTTCCTCTTCATTTGTTTGGTCTGGAGGGTTTTTACCTTGCTCCTTCATCTGGTGCACATTTCTCTGTCTTCTCATTTTGCTCAACTTACTGTGTTTGGGGTCTCCTTTTTGTAGGCTGCAGGTTCGTAGTTCCCGTTGTTGTTGGTTGTTTTTGCCCCCAGTGGGTAAGGTTGGTTCAGTGGTTTGTGTAGTTTTCCTGATGGAGGGGACTGGTGCCTGTGTTCTGGTGGATGAGGCTGTATCTTTTCTTTCTGGTGGGCAGGATCACGTCCGGTGTTGTGTTTTGGGGTGTCTGTGACCTTATTATGATTTTAGGCAGCCTCTCTGCTAATAGGTTGGATTGTGTTCCTGTCTTCCTAGTTGTTTGGCATGGGGTGTCCAGCCCTGGAGCTTGCTGGTCATTGAGTGGAGCTGGGTCTTAGCGTTGAGGCAGAGATCTTTGGGAGAGCTCTTGCTGATTAATATTTCGTGGGGCTGGGAGGTCTCTGGTGGTCCAGTGTCCTGAGTTCTGCTCTCCCACCTCAGAAGCTCAGGCCTGACACTGGCCAGAGCACCAAGACCCTATCAGCCACACGGCCAGGTATGTGGGGAGTTTCTTTCCTTTTCGGAAATCTGAGGTCTTCTGCCAACACTCTGTAGGTGTTCTGTTGGAGTTGTTCCACATGTAGATGTATTTTTGATGTATTTGTGGGTAGGAAGGTGATCTCCAAGTCTTACTCCTCCACCATCTTGAAGGTCCTCCCATTCCACCAAGCAGTGACCGTGGCACTATGTGTTAAGCTTATTGTTCAAATAGCAGTGGGAGGATGGGGCTGGATGACCTTTAAGTCATTAGATGCTACGGTTCACATCTTTCACACTGTGTGTCTGTGTGCTCGTGTGTGTGTGTGTGTGTGTGTGTGTGTGTGGAGTTGGGAGGGAGGGGACAAAGAGACAGAGAGACAGAGATCAGAGATGAGATGAGGTGGGATGCAGTGCAGTAAGAGCAGATCTGTGGATCTTTAATATGAACAAAATTCATTTGAGAAGTGTCATACTCTGAAAAGGGACTAAAATTCCAAACATTCAATAGCCGTTAATTTTTTCATTGGTATAAAGAAACTTTCAAAATAAATTTAGATTCCAAAATTCCTTTCTTAGTAGAGTGTTTGGCAAAGGCAAATGAAAAATGTGGAAAATCTGAAACTAGATTTCTTTTAATCTCCCCAAATCAAGACCTGCACCTAATGAGATAAACATTACTATTATATTAAATTGGCAGAGGAGGAAACAGGCTTAAGGAACAAATAACTTGTCCAGTGACAGATAGTTAGTGTGGTAGGCATAATAATGACCTCAATTCACTCCGAAAGATGTCCATGTCCTAGTCTCCAGAATCTGTGGATATGTTACCTTACATGTCAAAAGAGACTTTGCAGATGTGATTAAGAATTTTGAGATGGTGATATTATTCTGGATTATCTAGGTGGGCCCAATTTAATCAAAGAGGTCCTTATAAGTGAAAGAAGGAGGTAGGAGGGTCAAAGTCAGAGAGAGGTTTGAAGATGCTACACTGCTGGCTTTGAGAATACAGGCAGGGTCATGAGCCCAGGAATGTGGGTGGCTTTGAGAAACTGAAAAAGGCAAGGGAACGCATTCTTCCCTAGAGCATCCAGAAAAAATGCAGGCCTGCTGACACCTTCATGTTAGCCCAATGGAGCACATTTTGAGGTCTGACCTCAAGAAGTGTGGATGAAAATTGTGTTGTTTCAAGCCACGAAGTTTGTGGTGATTTGTTACAGTAGCAATAAAGAAATAACAGAGCTAGTAAATGTTGAAGCAGGTACTTGTCTGACAGTAAAACACATATTTTCAACCAGCCCAGATAGCTCCCCCAAAAGAAAAGCACCAAACAAGCAAACCTCACAAACCCAAAGGGGGCTGAAAACAAAATGGAAGCCAAGGTAAGGAACGAGGGACCAATAGTAAAATCCGATTTTAAAAATGTGTGTGTTTGTGCTGTGTGTGTGTGTGTGTGTGATGGTGATGGTGGTGAAGGGAAGCTGTGAAGTGAGGGAGCTGCTTTATTTTTTAAATGCTCAAATAAACATTGGTTTTATTACACTCTGTTCAAAGTGTGTAACTGGGAAGTTCAAATAAAAAATGTCCAAACAGGGCAGGCACTACCTACAACATCCAACACTTCAGAAATATTTTCTTTTGAAAAGTGCCCCTATCTTTAATTGATTTGCATCTCTGTTCATTTCAAGAAAGCTCTTACTAAATTTAATGTGCTTCAGTTCAAAGGTATTATCAATGGAAAAATATTTTTATCTTGTTTTCACTTTAGGTCCTCCTGGTTAACAGAAAGGTTTTTGACATTACTTCAGGCAGGGGAAGGTCACATGATAAACCAAAATTAGAAAGGAGTATATGTGGTTTTCACAATGCTATATCCTTGTACACTCACATTGATACAGTAACAGACTTGCTAATTAGTCTAAAGACCTTGGTTGCCAGTGTTCTCAAGGTTCTGTGAAACTGCTGCCTATCACCTCTGCTCTCATTACTATAATTGCCTACAACTATCTATAACAAACTCTCTCTTCACTCAAACATCCCTGATTTCAGTTATATCCTAAAAAAGCTAGAAAAAGAGAAATCTTACCATAGATCCTACTCCATATTTATATATGCTATTGGCATGTCCCCTTATCCCTGACTTGTATTTATGAAGACAGATTTAGAGATTCCAAAGTTCTATCAAATATTTTTTTTCGTCTCCGAATCACTTCTTTCCTACCTCAAGCAAAAGATATCTGAGCAAATAAGTGTGGTATCATGAGCATGTGTGTGTGTATATATATATATATATATTTCTTGAACAAAGTTTTGGTTTAATTTAAATTCCTATAAAGACACCTGAAGCTATTTTCAGTGATAGTGCTTATATTAGTACTATGCACGGGATACTCTTTTGTGAAACTACAGTAATAAAGAGCCACATGTTCTCACTAAAAAAGCAAACTCTAATCCCCTCTTCTGCCCTTTTTGTTTCCCAACTGAAAGTTTGGAAGAGTGTACATTTGCTTCTCTCTCTGTGAAATATACAAAGCATGTAATCTGGTCACCCTTTTCAGCACTAAGTATGGACAGCACCAAGGATGAAGTCTATCCCAGGCAGGAGTTGTTCTTCCTGGCTAAAACAGATTCGGAGGTAGATGTTGGGAATTATAATCTTCTTTAAGTAATCTGCTTGTTGTACTGACCACAAGACAGAAGCCACTCTTCAAATCACTGTAAACAGGGAGAATAAAATGTTGTTCTTTTATAAAATTATTTCTTTTTTGATTCAGTAATACATGCAAGTGATATAAAATTCCCCAAAGTGCAAATCCACTGTAGCCATATTTTTTTCTCCATCATATATTTTTCTCCATCAGGCACATCAAAGCCTTTTTGTGCCGAGTAATACTAGTCAGCACTTGGGCACTATGCTTGGGGCCATTTTAAACAGCAAAATCTCGAAAAAAAAAACCCCAAAATATAAAAAATGAGGCACTAAACAGAGCCCCCAAAGAATACTTCTTTACAGTATAAGAATGAAATAAGAAGGCAGAGAGTCACCTTCTTTGACTTCACCTAGGGACATGTGCACTGGGGGACTCAAATTTTTTGCTGCCCTGTGCATATCCACAAATGAATGCAAAGTTCGAGTATTGATTTTGAAGTTACAAAGAAATTTTACCAAGTAGGTGAATCTGCAGATGCAGAAAAATGAATAATGAGGATCGATCTCCTTAACAATATACCTTGGCAGTCTTTCTTAATAGTACTCAAAATGCTGCCTGATTCTTTTAAATAGTTACATTTTATTCCATTTAGAAATACAACACAATAGATTTAACCAACCTCTTATTAATGAAGTTTTAGATTACTATTTTTTGTTGCTGTTGCAAACAATGCTACAAGAAATATTCTTGTAAAGTGATTTTGCACATTTGTAAGTATAACTGTAGTATATTTTTCTAGAAATTGGATTGCCAGATCAAAGTATATGTAAATTTTCCTTTTTGATATTTTCCTTTGCGCTTTTGTTACTTTTAAATCATAAAGCTACTCCACTAAAATATTGCTCTCCAGATTTTGTGAGCAAACATGTCATCTTTTAATAACAGAAGGATAGCATTCCTTTAAGAAGGAATATCATATTTTTAAGTGGAAAATCTAAAACTTGAATTGAGTTCTATCCTGTAGGAAAAAAGCAAGATTCTTTTTTTTTGAGGTCAAAACAATGGTCTTTTTAAAAATTGAAGTATAGTTGATGTACAATATTATGTAAAGTTACAGATGTATAATGATTCACAATTTTTAAAGGTTATACTCCATTTATAGTTATAATAAAATATTGGCTATATTCCCTGTGTTGTACAATATATCCTTGTAGCTTATTTTATTTTATTTTTGAATGATTTTGATACTGTGAGACAAAAGTAAGTTAAAAAAAAAAGATGGTGTGTTTTGCCTCATTTCATACTGGTTACTGGGACTTGGTAAAAGTCCAATGTGTTTCAAGCAGAACATGATGATTAATAAGTGATGACAAGGTTCAAAGGCAGTCACACAGCCAGGCTGCTACAGGCAGCTCCCATCTCACTATGCTTCTTTTGGCAGCAGACTTGTTGGTACTGGATAATGGTAACAAGAATTCCATGACTGTCTAGGGAAGGAGATATGCATATTCTTCCTGTCAAATAAAAATGTGGAAGGAGATATAGAATGACCTTGCATACATAGCTGGCCTACTCAGGATTGTAAGGTTCCTTATAACTGTGAGAAAAAGAGTATATTTTGGCATTTCTTTTGTTCAAGGAACTCTACTGTTGTCAACATAAACCCAAGCTGGTTTTGCTAATGATGTTTGACCTGAATGTTGACTTTTCCTTTTTTTCACCTATATGACTGAAAGAGTGGGGAAATTTGGCTCTCCTTCGTGGGAAGAGAGAGCTTGATAAGACTGCTCACTATACAAGGATCTGGGGACATAAGAGGTTTGAAACTCAAGAAATGTGCTTTAGATAAGAAGCCCAAAGCAAAATGTAGAAAGTAGATTTAAGTAGGTGATAAATTTATGAGCTATCTGTGCTAAGAAAACAATCAAATCAGAACCAGAAAGAGGATGAAATATCAGAATTTGGCAATGAGTCAGAACAGATAGGTCTTGGAGGACCTGGAAGGCATTAAAGTTGAAAATGAGCATGACACGTGCGGATTATCAATTATAGATCCACTAAAAACTGAAAACCATGATTAAGGAAACCAAGGCAATTTGTGTAGGTCAAAACTTTAATACAGTGGATCCATACATTGACTAATGAACTATCTCATCCTTGGTATATTTAGGTTTCTATCAGAGTAAGAACTAATTTCCAAGTTTGGCTCTTCTGGATTCTATAGTTGAGGTGAAGCAGGAGCACGAGGTAGTGAAGGAGTCTCAAAAGTTTTAGGTACCATATTTGCTCAGTCTTAGAAAATTTCTATATATCAATATTATAAGTTCTGCTTAAAAATGATGCTTCAGAATTCTACTACCTACAGGATCAATTATAAACTCTTGAATATGTCAAAGAAGGGCCATCATTTTCATCCCCAACCATCATTCTTGACTCAACTCCCAGCATTCCACCACATCTACTACTCCACAGCATTAGAATTTTTTTTACTGTGCTGTGTTCTCTCTTGCCTAAGATGTTGTACATTCTGTCCCTTCTGCCTACAACACCTCACCCTTCCTCTTGTCCTCTTGTAAGACTACCTACCAATCAAGTATCCCTCCTCTTTGAAGTCTTCCCTGACCATCCAGTGGAGCTAAGTCCTCTTCTCACAGTACCCATAACATCTTGCACAAATCTCTTTGTTTATCTCATCCCTGCTGCTATTGATAGTAGTGGAAATTGAAGCTCAGAAATTACAGCAAAAAGGCACCTGCCCTGAATATTGTTTTTCCCAAACTGTAATCACTGATTGACCTTATTCAAGAGGTTTAATTGTCTATACTTTCTAATATAGAGTATTTGATACTCAGTCTCTTTCTGTCTGAATGGGATAAAATGTATGCCTGGCTGTAAAAATACAGTGATAGCTGAATTTATTTTTAAAGGGAAAAGGCCAATAACCTTGAATTAAATTCCAGTAAAATTACATATTTCTCATGCGAGAATTACTCTTTTCTTATCTACCTCCAATTATGCCTAAATATCTTCTGATGATATTGTTTATATTCCTAGTCATAACCATTACAATAATACATGGAACTAGTGTGATTTACAAACTACTCAGAAATTCCCTGGTCTTTTTCTTCAAAACAAGCCATTAGGATAGTTGTTTAAGAATTATTACAGACAAGAAAGTGTGTTTTACTCAAAGTAATACTGTCAACAGTGGTGATGGGACTTGAACACAACTTTTCTGATTCTTTGTATACTGATCTCTCTATTATGTTGTTAAATAAATAAACTTTCTGTTGATTTCCCACATAAATTCTCAACTAAATTTCTACAAATTGAGTATTATCTGGTATCATAATAAAAAATGAGCACTTAGAATTTTCTATGGGCATGAATGTCACGCTACAAAGTCGGCAAGCAAGAAACAATACACTTCTCTATTTTCCATCGATCAGTTGATTCCCACATTAAGCCTAATATCCTACTCAGAGGGCACAGAAATTAATCTCAGTTAATCTTGGGCTTCCCTTCTTTTTCAAGGTTATGTAAGGGTCTGGGACTTCACAGTGTTAGATTTGTCGGGGAAGGATCACCAAATCATACATTTCCACAAGTTACCCTAAGACAACCAATATTCTTGACCAAATAGCACCTTCAGGTCTGCAGCTTTGTGCTAGAGACCCAGAAATACATTTCTTTCTGGGGTCGTGTCTGCACCAAGCCAGGGGATCCACCACAATAGACCCCTTCCTCCTTCCCTTCCCAGCACTAAGTTATATACATAGTTTGTGTAGGGGTTGAAAACATGGCTAAAGGATGTCTCCCTGAGCTCTTCAAATCAACCTGCCTCTACTTTCAATCTGCTTTTTTTCTTTTTCAACAAACTTACTAATTTTTCTAAAATGTTGCAGGCTACTCATTTTTTGAGTTCTTTTACATACCTTCTTTCCTCTGAGCTGGCTCCCTGTTTGGAACAGGAAAGAAGGCAGTTGAAATATGTGTGGTGAGGGGAAAAGGGAAAATAAAGCAGGAAAAAAATTGTAAATCAATCACAAATCTCAAAATCGCAATATTACCTGTCAATGTTTTTAACCTTACAGTAAACCTCTTTTCTGCACTATAGATGCAGGAATAGGGTATAGGATTAGGAGAAAAAAATAAAGCATATGTAGGGGCATAATTTTTAGGATATTTCAACATCAGGCCATTGCCTCTGAAAATATGGTTATCATATCAGATATTAACAAGCACATGACTTTAAAACTTGGACTAATCAGTGAGTGTGCACACAATATTTTAATGAAAGTTTAGTCATTTAAGAAACTTGGCTTGGCTTCTGAGCTCCCATAATTGATTTTCTTTAGGAAAGAGGTGAATTCTTTCTAAACATTTGATGCTTTTGTCCTGTGTCAATGTTGAACTCTAGGGTTTGGGTTTTTTAGTTCCATTATGAACTTTAGTTTCCTGATAATACTTTTGGGTGGAAGGGAAACTTTCATGACAGTTTCTGTGTAGGAGGATATGTTTTTGTCTAAATACTCTCAACCTTGAATCCTAACATTTATTTCTCCCCAAGGAGATGGAGAGAGTTCCTTCACTGTTGACTTTGGCAGAAGCACTGGGGATCTGACCTCAGCCTTTCCCCACCCTTCTCTCCGGGGTCAACCTGCCTGTAGAAAACAGGCCTTCTGACCTCTGCCTGGAATTAAGTTTGACAGAGAAAGGCTCCATGTAGGGAGTTTTGCCTCATTCAGCCTCTGAGTGGGTGGGTGAATTGTCCCACTCTGGGCAGCCTTGAGGGAGCAGTTGTAGTTCCCTTTTAAAGCCACATTAATCAGTGTTAGTTTTATCAGTAATACAGATGATTTTTAAAATCTTCACTCTGTCTAAATTTTTGTCTTATTTTTTAATTGGTTCACCCTTTGGGTGTGGAAAAACAACAGTATAAGTAATTGGGTTTCTTCTAAAATATTAACCATCGGTTTGACAAGCTCTTTAGTTTCTGGAATTTAAAGCTGTGGCTCACGTGGAACAAAAGCAACTGGCTGAAAAGTTCAAAGCAAAAAAAAAAGAAAAAGAAAAAAGAAATTAATCAACTTTTCAACACATTGCCAAATAAGGATGGCTGTATTGTTTTTTATTACTTAATTGAATTTCTAAATTGAGGTCAACTAAATCTACCATTCATTTTATTGTCATAGTTTCAGTGTCTAATACAGTTAAATTCTTTTTGGGTATTACTTTAAAATTTTCCTGTTAAAAGGCAATCTCACTTATTTCACAAATATTTTTGAATATGACTCAGACATACACATTTATAGCCTTAAACCCAATCATTTCTTTTTCCCTTCCAGTTCTTGCATCAAACACATTTCCTACAATGGTACTGGTCAGAGTAGTCTTTGCCTTTTGGATATTTTCAATAATACTGAATGTGGAGAATAAAAAAAGTTTGACTTGTTCATTCTAGATCTTATGAATATGACTTCAGAACAATTTCAGAACTAAATGGATATAATCTTCCCCAGTGTTGATAAGCTATGACCTCAAGACAGAATTTTCAGCAGAATTCCCCAGTGTTACTTGGTCTTTTTTGGTACTAATTAGGAAATGAACAGTTTGAATGAAAATAATAATAAGAATCTAATTTTAATGCATTTTTGCTGGATAGTCCAAATGTAGAGAACAAAGTCAATGCAGGTAAGAGGAAGTTGAATTGGTTTTTCCCAATAATAATTAACATTGACTTAAAGACAACCAAAATTTTTATAAAGTGATTAGCAATTGAGTATGACTATAATTTCAGACTTTGCCTATACATATGTAGACTGTATGTAAATTTCTTAGATTTCTCAGATTTTAATATTAATAATATTGTGTTGCTTGGTCTATAAATGTAATGGGAAAATAATAACATGAATATGCAATAAGTGGTTTTGTGCATGTACTTTCCACATCTTATTTATTTATTTATTTATTTATTTATTTATTAACTTTCCATTTAGGATGACATCATTGAAATGAATCAATGGTTTGTTCAGTTATTATTTAATAATAATTTAAAAATCCTAATTCTTTAACCATGTTGGCCATCCAAGAAGTAAATTTTGAACTAAAGACTTTTTTCCATTACCATCCTACACCCCTGACTGCTCAACTCCTTCAACATATGTTTGTTCATTTTCTTGGTAATGAGATTCTTACTTTTATGAAAATGTCTCTCTCATTTGTGAGACCAACTATGATTATTCATTAACTGTGATTAGCCCTAATAAGTTAGCAGTGGAGAATGAGCTGTCTCTGGAATATTCTTTAGAAATGAGTGATCTAATAGTGAAATTTTAAAGAGTTATATCAGACTAATAGAAGACTTGTTTGTGGCATTTAGAACATAATAGGCCAATAGAGGAAGTATTTGAAGTAATTTAGAACTTTCATGTTGTCATTTAGCAGATCATTTATACATTGAACAAAATTTCTTCAGCATCAACTGTATACCAGACACTACTGTACTAAAGGCTAAGGTTGCAGAGCCTCATGCAACTTCTTAGGTCATCTATTTTAGTATGCATTCCATTTATCCATCTGTCCATCCGCCCGTCCATCCGTCCATCTAGTTATCCATTACTGAATGTCTTTTACGTGTCAGTCTCTAATTCAGTGTTTGTCTTTCCCGTCAGAATATAGTTTTACGGAGGAGTTTCCAGTGTTACATGTCTGTGCCTAGCATAGCATTTTGCATATGGTAACTTAATAAAGATTTATTGAGTCAGTGAATGAATATGCCAGGTCCTGTGCTTGGTGATGGGGAAATAAGATCAAATAGCACACTGCCTTTGCATACTATATCTGAATGCCTATTTAGGAGATTATAGGAAATTCAGTCTTGTCATCTGAGTGATTAAAGGTGAAACTTAATGTTATTTCTCCTAAAGAAGAACCTAATTTCTTAAAACTAAATTTTTCCATCTCTTTACCATAAGCCAATATTATATTTTCCATGTCCTCTTCATTAGCCTAAGAATGATTTACCCCTCTGACTTATTTTAACACCTTCTTTTGCTCTTTTCATTAAGTTAATATAAATAAAATACTTTTATGTGCTAAGAGCCTTTCCCTCCCTCCCTCCCTCCCCCCTCCCTCCCTCCCTCCCTCCCTCCTTCCCTCCTTTCCTTCCTTCCTTCCTTCCTTCCTTCCTTCCTTCCTTCCTTCCTTCCTTCCTTCCTTCCTTCCTTCCTTCCTTCCTTCCTTCCTTTCCCCTACAGTCACCATTAAACTGGAATAACTAGATATAGTTCTGAATTAATACTTGGCTTTTAGAATATATCTGAAGGTTGTATGAGAATTTGGAGACCATCATTTCTTAAAAGGTTTTATTTCATTGTCATGTCTGCAGTTATCTACTGATATTAGAGTGTTGGTAAAATTTACATATTCCATCAAACAGTTAAAGGTAAATCTGTCACAGAGGTTGCCCTGGCCCTTATTTCAGTTCAGATGTGTACAAATTTGGCAGAGTAAGCCATCTCCCAAGTACTCCCTGGGAAATTCCTAAAGCTTAATATCTCATCATACACATGTTGAAAATATATCTGGACTGAGGTTTGACCAATGGACACACCTAGTAAAACACATTTTTACATTGTTTGTATTCACATTTAGAGCAGGCCCAAGGAATGAAGATGTCTTCAATGTTATCTCAGAAGAGTTTTGATTTTTCTAGTTACCATCAAAGTGCTTCCAAGAAGCTGCTATGATGCAATGACAAACATCTGAGGAAACAAAATGTCTGTTACTAGGAAAGTACCATTAGTAGAACAACCAGTTGCCAGGTGCCAACCTGAATTAGATCACAATTAGAAATGGGGAAGTCTCAGGAAATATGCTGAATTGTAGTGGTGGGGACTGTTGGCGTTTTGGCCTCTTTGGACCTTTGCACACTTCAGTGACTTTTCATTAATTATGCTGTCAGTACAGCAGACCCTGGACACCTGAAACAGCCTGTCTACTCCTCGGAGGAAAATGTAATGGAAACATCTACAAAGTATTTGCCAACCAAGTACTTGTCAGAAATATTTACTTTCTACTTAAATCAGTGTGAAAATAAAGGAAGTCAAGAAAAAAAATAAGGATTTTTTTTCTGACTGGAGGTCCTTGTGCTCACAGTGCAGAAAATTTGAAAGGATTTGAATTGCTCACATGCAAGTTCTTTTCCTTCCTATTCCTGGAATCCACTTAGCTTATGCAAATTTGGAAACAGGGTATTGTAGCACTGTAGACTGCCTTGAATCAGAAGTAAATCTTACTTTCTATTTTTCTTTAAAAAAAAAACATGAAAAATGAGCATTTCTGCAGTTCATCATAGAGATGAATGGATTAGATTTTCTATCCATATTGTCAAATGGATCAAAGGATGAAAATTTAAACCTAATTTGGATAAATTAACTAAAAATATAAAAGGCTAAAGTCAACCCAAACTTCTAGGGCATCTATATCAACAAGATAATCAGTTTGAATGATATTTCCTTACTATGTAGCCATTAATATTAGCGTTAATTAGATATGCTAGGCATTAGGTTTCCAGAAAAAAAATAACAGATATATATATATATATTTGATACATATTGCATGTAACATCTGAAATGTAAAACATATATTAATATCTATTAAACATGTATCTTTTTGAATTAATGTTTTTTTTTTTTTTTGGATATACACCCAGGAGTAGAATTCCTGGGTCATATAGTAATTCTATTTTAAGTTTTTTGAGAAACCTCCATACTGTTCTCCACAGTAGCTGTATCAATTTACATTCCCACCAACAGTGTAGGAGGGTTCCCTTTTCTCCACATCCTCACCAACAGATGCTAATGGCATCTAGTAGATGGAAGTCAGGGATATGGCTACTCATTCTGCAGTGCCCAGGACACTCCTCCACAACGAAGAACTATCTAGCCCCAAATGTCAATAGTGCTGAGGTTAAGAAACACTGCTCTAATTCATTCTCATCACTGCCTCCAGAATCATTTAGTAGGAAAGCAAATTTGATTAGACCCGACTCCTGTGTGAAACCTTTCAGGTCTTCTCATTGTTTATAAATTCACATTCAAAAGTTTAACGTTTGCTTTCCTGCTTACCCTGCCAGATTTGTGACGTGAAACTTTCCTTCTCATTTGCCAATGTTGGGACATACTCTACTTTTCAACATTCTTTCATCTCACTATATTCTTTCTGGAGAGTGATTTTGTATTTGTTCTATTGTCTGTCTGGAATGCCCTCTAACCCTCTCCCTTCATCTGGCCTAGGTAATCCTACTCACTCACAGGTCCGAGGATAAATGCCACTTCTTCAGAAGCCTTCCATGATCACTGAGACCAATTTAGTTCTCTCTGTTACACAGTTCTTAGAATTCTGTATTTCTCTTTCATAGCACTCATAAGACTTTCATTATTTCTCCAGTCGTCTGTTATCTGGCAAACTAAATAAAGGTGTAAATTGGGTCTATATTGTCTATCTTATTTCTAGTGCCTGGCACGTACAAGGATCTCAGATTGTTGTTAAATCAATTACTATTATGGAAATCAATCCTATTTACACTTATTGTCATAATACATCAGTGTCATAATATTTAGATAAGTTTGTTGTTTTCCATCTTGTTTATGTTTGCTCTAGACTTCTTTGTTGGTTTCATTATTTTCTAAATTTTGCTATATCGTCTGTTACCCAATCCCTAGCCACCATTACCAGTAATGTGTTAGGTAGGCTGCATGTTTTCAGTTCAACTAATTATTACTTTTATAACTTCAAATAATAAACTTAAATGTATACTTAATATATTTTCTAATTTGTAAACTTCTGAAATTAAACAGCAGACACTGAATTTCTTTATCTCCAAAGATGATGAAATTCTCCACTTCTTTTTTCCTTTTTTGGTAACACAATCTTGGGTTTTGGTGCCAATCTATTATTCAGTTTTATTACTATTATAACTTAAATTCCTTCTTTATAGCATTCTTTTAACTTTTACAATAGTTCAGCTGTTGGGAATATAAATACTAATAAAATTTAAGATAAGTCGGTGCTTATATTTATCCTCTGATTCCTATTAGCCAGTTCATGCTCTGAGTTCTTCATTTGTGAGTTTTTTATTTGAATATGTTTGTTGCCTGGATTGGGTTAAACATTTTTCTCCCCAGGAAATATCTATCTGTCTGTCTGTCTGTCTGTCTGTCTGTCTGTCTGTCTGTCTATCTATCTATCTATCTATCTATCTATCTATCTATCTATCTATCTATCAATTCCACAGTCCCCGAATATTTAAGACTGCCTGTTTAATCCCTTCAATCATGATTAATAACAGACTGATTGAATATATAATTTTGTCAAAGACTTTTCCCATCAAAACTTTGTTATCTGAGGTTGCTGAGAATGTTCAGGCCAGTCACATATTTCTTCTCTGATTGGTAGATAATCTCTTCCTTTTTTTCCCTATTAAGTAAGGTTTCCTTCTTGCCCCTTGAAGCTAAAGAATATCATCATTAAGGTATACCTTGTTTTGTAACTCTTTTTTTTTTTTTTTTTTTTTTTTTGGGATAGGGCGGCCTGTTCAACTGTAGATTCAGGTCTTCCTTAATTTTTTCTGTTTTTTTCTTATTTAAAAATGCATTTTGCTTCATTTGTACACATCTCTTCTTTTTTTTTTTAATTTTTTTAAAAATTTTATTTATTTATTTATGGCTGTGTTGGGTCTTCGTTTCTGTGCAAGAGCTTTCTCTAGTTGTGGCAAGTGGGGGCCACTCTTCATTGCAGTGCGCGGGCCTCTCACTATCGTGACCTCTCTTGTTGCGGAGCACAGGCTCCAGATGCGCAGGCTCAGCAATTGTGGCTCACGGGCCTAGTTGCTCCACGGCATGTGGGATCTTCCCAGACCAGGGCTTGAACCCGTGTCCCCTGCATTGGCAGGCAGATTCTCAACCACTGTGCCACCAGGGAAGCCCCCATCTCTTCTTTAGATACATCAAATACCTATATGTTAACTCATATTTGTTTGCCCTCAATATCCTTCACCTTTCTTCCTCATTATTCTTCTCTTTTATTTTTCCTTCTTTGATTTTTCTCAGAATATCTTCCCCATCGAAATAATGTATATTCTCTGCTTCTCTATAAAGTTTCTATTCCTTCCAAGTTAAGTCTTCAATTGCATTATTATCCATTGAATTTCTTTGCTCAGGCAATAACTATCTGATCAGTCAGTAACTGCTTCATCTTGTTTTCTTACTGAGTAACCCATTCTGAATATTTTGTTTCAATGTCTACATCTTCTTTTATATCCTTGATAACATGAATCAGTTATATTAAAATTTCTTTTGTTTTCTGGAATAGTGAATTCAATTTCTTAAATTATGATCTTAACATACCTTTCTTCATGAACTTTTTATTTTCCTTCCCCACACCCAGTACACAACTACAACCCATCCCACAATACCCTTTAATTGTTGCACAGTTTTGTATTTATTTTGTTTGTTTAACTCATCTTACAATAGGAGACATTTTCCCTTGAAATGTTATACATCTCACTTCCCTGTTACCTAAATCCTTCTCTTAAACCTGAACAGAGCTGGATATTGACAGTTTATATCATTTGTTCAGCAACTCATCTGTGTAAGATGTTGGAACAGTACTTTGAGCAGTGAATGATTATTTGGGGATCATTATCTCTGTGCTTCTCTAGAATCATCTGCATTAAGGATTACCTTTCCAAATTGTTGGCATACAATTTTGAATCAGAGAAAGGCTCTTAAAATTTTCCTTAAAATCTCTCTCTATTCAACCACATTGATCTTATTGGTAAGATTGTTATTTGATTATTATGTCAGGTTTGCAATAAATATTACAATCCATTGGCTTTTGTTTTGTAGTAACTTCAAAACTATTACTGTACCCAAAAAAAAAAAAAAAACAAAAAACAAAAAACAAAAAACTATTACTGTTTCCCATGCTTGGTGTTAATAAGCAACAATGTCCCCCTTAAAATTGTTTCCAATCTATATTGCTTTACCCACTTCTCAGATAAAATTTTTGCTTTTGGTAAACAATGGAATAACAGGGATAATATTTAACCTCTCATCAAAAACAACCAGAAAATAAGAAAAAAAAATATGAACAGGTTTCATATATTGGAAAACATCCAGTGCAATACTGTGATTCTTGAGAGTGGGTAAGGAAACAAGGTTATCCCTACAGTTACCTCGGCTTTCTCCTTGGAGGCATGATCTAGACCTTAGAGCAGGGAGAAGGATCACAAGTAGATCATGGTTGAAAGTTGTGGTGGTAGATTTTGAAAATAAGGGATTTACACAGAACAAGTGCTCCATAAATCTGCCTAAGTGCCCTATTGATTCTATTCTGAATATTAAATTGACCAAGTATAGGATGAAACTCCATATGGTTGGACAAAGAAGTATGAGTGAGCTGTGAGCTGAATTGTTTCTAGATCTTGCACAACGGGATCGAAAGATGTTTAATTTCCCAGTAGTCAGAGTTGCAAGTCCTCATTGATCACTCAAGGCATTCACTAGACATCCAAAAAGCTATTCCTTAGAAATGTGGCTAAACATTCCCTAGAGTATAAGCTACTATAGAAGTACCCCAAAAAAGTTAAAGTAAATACTGAAAGGATCAAACTTAACTTTAAATAACATAACTGATAAGCAGAACAATAATCAACATCCTTTAAATGTAGTGAGCAAAGACCAGACATTCAACAACATAAAGTTCACAATGTTTGGCTTTCAATTAAAAGTTACTAGATATGCTGATAAGCGAGACATTTTAACACAAAATCAGAAGAGAGATAAGTGTATAGAAAAAGGTCCACAAGTGAAAAGTGATGGGATTACCAATATGTTATTACAAATATGCTCAACAACATAAAAGAAAATATGAAGATAGGTGAGAAATGGAATATATACAAAAGAACAAAATAAAAGAAAACTTCTAGGAAAAAACCAGTATCTAAGATGAAATAGTCACTGATGGTATTAGCAGAAGATTAGAAACTTCAGAAGAAAATCAATAAACTTAAATCCTAATAAAGACTATGCACAGTCAGAAAAAAATTCTGAAAAGTAATGAACAGATCTTTAGTGAATTGTGTGACAGTAAAGTATCCTAACATATATGTAGTAAGATTCCACAGAGGGAGAGTGTCAGAAAAATGATTTAAAGAAATAATGACAAATTTATTTCAAATTGGATGAAAAATGAATACAGATCTAAGAAGTTAAAAAATCTCCAAGCAGGAAAAATACAAAAGGCACCTCATAATGAAATTTCAGAGAACCAGTGATAAATAGAATTTCATAATAGTAGCTGGAGAAAAAAAATACACACTATATATGGTGGAAAAAAGATTAAAAGACTATAAATTTTCATCAGAAACTATGCAAGAGAGAAGACAATGGAAGGAAAATTTATGTAAAGTACATAAAAACAACTGGTAAACCTAGAATTTTCTACCCTGCAGAAGTGTCATATAGCATAATCTATACTTAAACCCAACAATACCAATACTTTCATTAGATGTAAATAATCTAAACACTTCATTAAAAATCAGAGATTGTTAAATTGGATGATAAAATCCCAATTGAACTGTCTTCAAGAAACCCTTAATATATGTAGAAACAGCTATATGAAAATTGGAGGGATGAAACAATATATACTAGGTAAACAATAATCTTAAAAACATTGACTTCACAACAAGGGATGAAGGGATGAACTTCAAATGATAGAAGGTCAATTTATTAATTAGACTTAGTAATTCTAAATGTGTATATAATTAATAATAGAGCTTTAAAATGCATGAATCAAATACTGACAGACTGAAAGGAAAAATAGCTAAATCCACAATTATATTTGGAGACTACAACAGTCCTCTGTCAGTAATCAGTAGAATAAGGAGACAGAAAATCAGTAAGGATATTGAAGACTAGGACAACATTGTCACCAACTTGACCTGACTGACAATATAGAACATTCCACCTAGCAATTGCAGAATACACATTCATTTCAAGTGCACATGGAAACATTCTTAAAGCTAGACTATATGCTGCTATTAAAAAGTCTCAATAAATTTAAAGGACTAAACCCATACAAAGTATGTTCTTTGCCAATGATATAATTAAATTAGGAATAGACATAATAAGATATCTAGGAAAGATTCAAATACCTGAAAATTAAACAAAACAAACAAGCATACCTCTAACTAATGGGTCAAAAAAGAAATCACAAGGGAAATCAGAAAATATTTATAAATGAACAAAAGCAAAAATATAAAAATCTGAAATTTTAGGATGCAGTTAATACGACACCAAGAGAAAATTTATGGCTTTAAGTATTTATAATTAACAGAAGCAAGGTCCAAAATCAATTATCTATGTTTCCACCTTATGAAGCCAGAAAGGAAAGGGCAAATTAAATTCAAACTAAATAGAAGTAGGGATATAATAAGAAAGCAGTGAAAGAGAAAATGAAAAGACTCAGTGAAAACGAAAGCTTGTTCTTTGAAGAGAGTGATAAAATTGAGGAACTTCTAATTAGATTAATCAAGAGAAAAGAGGAAAGACACCAATATCATGAATGAAAGGACATCAACACAGATTCAACATTATAGGGTAATAAGGAAATATTATGAGTAATTTTATATTAGCAAATTGTACCACCTTCATGAAATGAGCAAATTCTTTGACATACACAAATTACCAAAATTGACTCAAGAAGAAATAAAAAATTTAAATAGCTTTATATCTATTGAGGACCTTGAATTAATAACTGAAATCTTCCCACAAAGACAACTCTGAGCTACAATGCATTTGCTGGTAAATTCTATCAAACAATTTAAAAAATAATAACACTAACTCTACCAAACTCTTTTAGAAAATAGAGCAGGAAAGGAATTCTTTTAGATCATTTTATGAGGGCAACACTACTCGGAAGTGAAAATCTGCCAAAGACATTAATAAAAAAAAACAACTATACACCAAAATCCCTCAAAAAAATAGGTGTAAAAACGTTTAAATAGAGACACTGGAACTCACCAAAAAAGATACCCCACATCCAAAGACAAAGGAGAAGCCACAATGAGACGGTAGGAGTGGCACAATCACAATAAAATCAAATCCCATAACTGCTGGGTGGGGGACTCACAAACTGGAGAACACTTATACCACAGAAGTCCACCCACTGGAGTGAAGGTTCTGAGCCCCACGTCAGGCTTCCCAACCTGGGGGTCTAGCAATGGGAGGAGGAATTCCTAGAGAATCAGACTTTGAAGGCTAGCGGGATTTGATTTCAGGATTTCGACAAGACTGGGGGAAATTGAGACTTCACTCTTGAAGGCCACACACAAAGTAGTGTGCACATCGGGACCCAGGGGAAGGAGCAGTGACCCCATAGGAAACTGAACCAGACCTACCTGCTAGTGTTGGAGGGTCTCCTGCAGAGGCGGGGGGTGGCTGTGTCTCACCGTGAGGACAAGGACACTGACAGCAGAAATTCTGGGAAGTACTCCTTGGCGTGAGCCCTCACAGAGTCTACCATTAGCCCCACAAAAGACCTGGGTTGGCTCCAGTGTTGGGTCACCTCAGGACAAACAACCAACAGGGAAGGAACCCAGCCCCACCCATCAGCAGACAAGTGAATTAAAGTTTTACTGAGCTCTGCCCACTAGAGCAACAGCCAACTCTACCCACCACCAGTCCCTCCCATCAGGAAACTTGCTCAAGCCTCTTAGATAGCCTCATCCACCAGAGGGCAGACAGAAGAAGCAAGAAGAACTACAGTCCTGAAGCCTATGGAACAAAAACCACATACACAGAGAGATAGACAAGATGAAAAGGCAGAAGGCTATGTACCAGATGAAGGAGCAAGCTAAAACCGCAGAAAAACAACTGAATGAAGTGGAGATAGGCAACCTTCCAGAAAAATAATTCAGAATAATGATAGTGAAAATTATCCAGGACCTCAGAAAAAAAGTGCAGGCAAAGATCGAGAGGATGCAATAAATGTTTAACAAAGACCTAGAAGAATTAAAGAACAAACAGAGATGAACAATACAATAACTGAAATGAAAAATACACTAGAAGGAATCAACAGCAGAATAACAGAGGCAGAAGAACGGATAAGTGACCTGGAAGACAGAATGGTTGAATTCACTGCTGTGGAACAGAATAAAGAAAAATGAATGAAAAGAAATGAAAACAGCTTAAGAGACCTCTGGGACAACATTAAATGCAACAACATTTGCATTATAGAGGTCTCAGAAGGAGAAGAGAGAGAGAAAGGACCTGAGAAAATATTTGAAGAGATTATAGTCAAAAACTTCCCTAACATGGGAAAGGAAATAGCCACCAAAGTCTAGGAAGTGCAGAGAGTCCCATACAAGATAAACCCAAGGAGAAACACGCCAAGACACATAGTAATCAAATTGGCAAAAATTAAAGACAAAGAAAAATTATTGAAAGCAGCAAGGGAAAAAAACCAATGACATACAAGGAAACTCCCATAAGGTTAACAGCTGATTTCTCAGCAGAAACTCTACAAGCCAGAAGGGAGTGGCATGACATACTTAAAGTGATGAAAGGGAAGAACCTACAACCAAGATTACTCTACCTGGCAAAGATCTCATTCAGATTTGATGGAGAAATCAAAAGCTACAGACAAGCAAAAGCTAAGAGAATTCAGCACCACCAAACCAGCTCTACAACAAATGCTAAAGGAACTTCTCTAAATGGGAAACACAAGAGAAAAAAAAAAGACCTACAAAAACAAACCCAAAACAATTAAGAAAATGGTAATAGGAACATAAATATTGATAATTACCTTAAACCTGAATGGATTAAATGCTCCAACCAAAAGACACAGGCTCACTTAATGGATACAAAAACAAGACCTGTATATATGCTGTCTACAAGAGACCCACTTCAGACCTAGGGACACATACAGACTGAAAGTGAGGGGATGGAAAAAGATATTCCATGAAAATGGAAATCAAAAGAAAGCTGGAGTAGCAATACTCATATCAGATAAAATAGACTTTAAAATAAAGAATGTTACAAGACACAAGGAAGGACACTACATAATGATCAAGGGATCAATCCAAGAAGAAGATATAACAATTATAAATATATATGCACCCAACATAAGAGCACCTCTATACAAAAGGCAACCGCTAACAGCTATAAAAGAGGAAATTGACAGTAACACAATAATAGTGGGGGACTTTAACACCTCACTTACACCAATGGACAGATCATCCAAAATGAAAATAAATAAGGAAACAGAAGCTTTAAGTGACACAATCGACCAGATAGATTTAATTGATATTTATAGGACATTCCATCCAAAAACAGCAGATTACACTTCTCAAGTGCACATGGAACATTCTCCAGGATAGATCACATCTTGGGTCACAAATCAAGACTCAGTAAATTTAAGAAAGCTGGAATCATATCAAGCATCTTTTCTGACCACAATGCTATGAGATTAGAAAAAAAATTACACAGAAAAAATGTAAAAAACACAAACACATCGAAGCTAAACAATACGTTACTGAATAACCAAGAGATCACTGAAGAAATCAAAGAGGAAATCAAAAAATACCTAGAGGCAAATGACAATGAAAACATGATGATCCAAAACCTATAGGATGCAGTTCTAAGAGGGAAGTTTTTAGCAATACAAGCCTATGTCAAGAAACAAGAAAGATCTCAAATAAACAATCTAACCTTACACCTAAAGGAACTAGAGAAAGAAAAAGAAACCAAACCCAAAGTTAGTAGAAGGAAAGAAATCATAAAGATCAGAGCAGAAATAAATGAAATAGAAACAAAGAAAACAATAGCAAAGATCAGTAAAACTTCTCAAAGCTGGTTCTTTGAGAAGGTAAACAAAATTGATAAACCCTTAGCCAGACTCATCAAGAAAAAGAGGGATAGGACTCAAATCAATAAAATTAGAAATAAAAAAGGAGAATTTACAACAGACACTGCAGAAATACAAAGTATCCTAAGAGACTACTACAAGCAACTCTATGCCAATAAAATGGACGACCTGGAAGAAAAGGACAAATTCTTAGAAAGGTATAATCTTCCAACACTGAATCAGGAAGAAATAGAAAATACGAACAGACCAATCATAAGTAATGAAATTGAAACTGTGATTAAAAATCTTCCGACAAACAAAAGTCCAGGACCAGATAGATGGCTTCACAGGTGAATTCTATCAGACATTTAGAGAAGAGCTAACACCCATCCTTCTCAAACTCTTCCAAAGAATTGCAGAGGAAGGAACACTCCCAACTCTTTCCAGGAGGCCACCATCACCCTGATACCAAAGCCAGACAAAGATAATACAGAAAAAGAAAATTACAGACCAATATCACTGATGAATATAGATGCAAATATCCTCAACAAAATACTAGCAAGCAGAATCGAACAACACATTAAAAGGATCATACACCATGATCAAGTGGGATTTATCCCAGGGATGCAAGGATTCTTCAATATACGCAAATCAATCAATGTGATACACCATATTAACAAATTGAAGAATAAAAATCATATGATCATCAAAAAAAAAAACTTTTAAATATTGACAAATAAAATCCAGTTAAAAAAAAAAAGGTTAATATATCAAGTAATTGACCAAGTAATGTTTATATCAGGAATGTAAAAATTTGGTTTTACATTTGGAAATACATTTCACCATAATAACAGAATAAAGGAGAAAATCCATATGATCGTCTAAATAGAGGCAGGAAAAAACATACAACAAAAATTTAACAACAAATTTGTGAGACGACTATCACCAAATTAGGAACAGAAGAGAACTTCCTCAATCTGATAAAGAGCTTCTACAAAAAAAATATAGCACTGACGCCATGCTTAGTTATCACAGTGAATGTTTTTGCTCTAAAATTGGGCACACGGCAAGATTGTCCTCTGTCATCACTCTTATTCAACATTTCAGCAATAATGTGTAAAAAAGAATTAAAAGACATTCAGATTGGACAGGAAGAAGCAAAGGTGTCTTTATTTGTAGATTTCATAATTGTTATTTTAAAAATGCTAAGAAATATACACCAAAACTATTATATTTAATAAATAAATTTACCAACATTAGAGAACAATAGGTTAATATATAAAGATTAATTTTATTTTTATTTACTAGCAGTAAACAATTGTAGATAAAAATCTATTGAGATAGATACCAATTTTTCAAAAAGGACATAAATCCACCAACCATAAAAAAATAAACTGATAAAGGTACTCAGGAAAAAAATAACTTCTCACAGAAGACATTTAATAAAATGACAGGGGGAAAATCTTTACAATACATATGTCTGATGAAGGATCTGTGTCCAGAATATGTAAAAAGTCTTACTACTCATTAATAAGTTGAGCCAATTAAAAACAGGCAAAAGGTTGAAAATACATGACATAAAATAATATAAGCAAAAGGCTAATAATCACATGGAAATTTGCTCAACATCATTAGCCTTCTGAAAAATGCAAATTAAAGCCACAAAATATACCATTACATACATACTATAATGATTAAATTAAAAGGTATAACAAGTACCTATGTAAAAACTAGGGCAAAAATGTTATATCAGCATTTTTCATGATACCCTTGACTGGAAAAATCTCAACTGTTCTTCAGCAGTTGGATGGATAAACAGATGACTATGTATAGACAGTGGAATACTACTCAACAGTGTAAAGGAATAAACACACTGATACAAGCAACCATATGAATAAATCACACTGAAATCTTGCTGAGCTATAGAAGTCAGATACAAAGCCTGATGTAAAACTTCATTTATATGAACCTCTACAAAATAGGCAAGTTTAATCCAAAGTGAAAGGAAGCTGGTCAATGTTTGCCTGTGGCTGGGGGCAGAAGGAGAAGGATTGATGGAAAGGGGTACATGGAACCTCTTGGGGGTGATGGAAATGCTCAATATCTAGATTATGGTTAAGGTTACACAGGTGTATAAATTTGTCAAAACTCATTGACATGTACACCTAAAATGTGTGCACTTTATTTTATGCCAAGAAAACTTAAGATGCTGTCCTTAAGTGTATTTGCAGGGACAAAGTATCAATAAATATTCTGGAGCTGGAGAATATAAGTGGACTTATTTATAAGCATGCACAGTGCAGACTGGGGACTCCTAAAAATGATTCAGTAGCTGTGTGGGGTTTGGAGGTTGGAGCTGTAGCAATTTACAGGTGGATTACAGAACCAGTAAAATGTGATGTGGTATAAAATCTGATGTGACCTCATTCATTTCTGCAGGCTGGTAAGGTCTGAAGATATATGAATTACATACAAGGGTATACAGAATCCGTTTTTTTTCTCTTAAGTTTAAAGAACAGTAATTAACAGATTTTCTATGTAATTTAACTGTAGTCCTCCCTGGAAATAGAACAATAAATGTATTACATAGCTTAAAGCATCTATAGTATGTTATAAATTCAATCTGCACAGATACCTATGATAAGTAGAGTAATGAAAATAATTTGCAATTGTAAAGCAATATATTGAGAAGTTTATACAGAACCATAATTTTAGAGATAGAAAGGGCCTAAAAGTATCAAGTCCAATTTCCTTATTTCAAATATAGTGATAGCAGGCTAGCTGGGGGTGTGGTGGTGAGTTGCCTTATGGTCCTTGATTTTTTATCTTTCTCTCTATCTGGGCCCTTTGACATGTGGGTTTTTTAGTTTCTCACATAAAAGTGAAGTGTATTCCCTGACCATTGGCTTTTGCGTTTAGTTATGTGACTTGCTTTGGGTAACAAAATAAGGCAGAAGTGACAGGGTGCCAGTGCCAGGCCTTGAGTGAATTCAGAGTGGTTCTGTTGTGTTTCTGTTAACACCACAAAGAGAACATTCCTGAGTTAACTTGCTGGTCCGAGGAAGTGAATGAGATAGGTGAGCAAAGTTGCCCCAGTTGAGATGTCCCATCTAAGTCAACTCTAGAATACCAGATCCTGAGGCAACCTGCAGAAGCAATGTCTTCTTCTCAATGTTAACTTATTACTTTTCTAATGTCTAGTAAAATAAGTTATTTGGAGAGAGTCTGGTGTTGGTATAATATAGGCCATGGGATTAGAAGCGCTCAGTGAAATCTAGTGTTTCTCCATTAAATGGAGAATGGACTTTTATGAAAGTATACAAGAGTATAAGGCCCAAAGCAAAGTATGTAAAAAAAACCAAAATTAGCTTTGATGCAAGTTTAATCTATTAGAAGCTAAGTTTTTTCAGGTGACCTTTAACCTGGCCTTGGAGGAGGCCTCAAAAGTCAGTGTAAAGCACAGTAGGAGACCCTGGCTAGGTCAGCTCAAATAACCACATGGTAGGCCTGAACTAAGCACAGAGAGTTCAATACATCAAAGAAAATTATTTTAAAAATCACAAGTTTTCTGATCAGACAGAATAAAATATCTCCTATTTAAGTAATGTCGAGTGTAAAATAGATAAGGGATAAATAGAATTAGTAGCAGAATAGCAGCTATAAACGCATATAAAGGATAATCCTTAGATAGTTGAAATCTGACTTCAATAAAGCAAAGGGAAAAGAATTTTACAGTCAGCGAAACTAAAAAAAAGAAAACAAACAAAAAACCCCCCAAAACAGTCTACTGTGTCTACCAGGAATCCTTCAATAATCATCATTAAGACTTGGCCGGGGGAATGCTGGCACCTCAACAGACTGACAGTGGGTAAAATGGACTAAGTTAACCGGGTGAGGCTAAAGTTAGGGAATTAACTGCACAAAGGGGCTGGCCTCAAAGGGAGTGGCTAGCTGCTGCCCTGTGCTTTGGGCATTAGGAAACAAAACCAGCAGGAGCTAGCTGACATCAACAACAACAACAGAAAAACATTTGTGGAGAAGATGCAGACTTATCCTTTACAAAACTGAAGATCATGGAGGACAGCTTGGTCTCAGCAGGACTCACGGGGAGTCGATGTCCTCACACCGAGCCTCACTCTTTCCGGGTCTCATGGCCTCTTGCCTCTGATTCTCTCTGCCTGTTTTTGTCATTTTCCATTCTTCGAAGTCTAGCTTTACCTGCTCCTCTCTGATCTTAGCAGAGGATGCTAACCTCATTTCTGCTGTTGTTGCATGATCTCAATTTAAGTAGACTGTCAGGCTGACCTAGGATCTCAAACTGCAAAATTCTAGGAAATATAACTTCACTGGTTTAGTTTCAGTGATGTGCCCACTTCTGTTCTATCAGTTATGCCCAGAACAGGGTATCTGCATAGTCATGTTGTATAAACAGACTGCTCGAGACGTTGCTCTCCTCTGTGGGTGGAAAGGGTCAAGTACCATAGGAAGAAAGTTGTCATGGGGTGGGAGACATTGTCTGAGGTGTCTCTCTAGTGTTATTCCTTGGCTGCTCAACAGAAGAATGACATTCATTCTTCCCACATATTCACAGATGTTCTTGAGTATCTCGCTCCACCATTTCCTAATACATGACAACCCACAGGGCTAGGCAGCTATAGTGCCCAGAGGAAATGCTCAAAGACTACTACCACCTGTAACCTATGGGAGAAGAGGAGTGGAAGAGAAAACTGTCATTAAAAAAAAAAAAAGAAATCCCATTAGCACAGAGGGCAAAACCAACATCTCCAAAATAGCTCATGCAGTCATGTGTCCAAAGGATAAACAGCATCTTGAAAGAGGCACATAGGAAAGTAAATGAAAGGACCAAATGTTTATTATAGCAATGTGTATTAATTGGTTCATAAATATGAACACTATTTTTTCCTCTACTGAGTGGCTATTTCTTGTGTAGGATCTAGGAACCACTGGGAAGATCTGGGATAGGATACTCTTTGGGGGTGATAGGTGGCCTTCATAGGCCACTTCTTTGTATCTTTGTAATCAGTCCTAGGGCCTGCAGAGGGCCTATAACCGACTGCCCTAAGGTGCCTCTTTTGTATAGCTGGTATTTTTTGATACCACAAATCCTATAAAAACAACTTCAGTTTTATATGTGAGCCTTTAGTTTACTATAATACCTCTTAAGAATTCTTAAAAAGTCATACTCTGGGAATATCCTTGCTGATTTGAATTAAAAGCCAGATTTGGACCAGGGGTAGTATAAAACTTCAGTTTCTTAGCAGCAAATTTGGTTGCTATTCTGTCTCTATTATTCACCTTCTCAGTGGCCTTAACCTCAGGGCATTATTGATAATAAAAATGTGGAGATAGTGGAGACTATTTACATTCCATCTTTAGAGATCATGGTGTTTTGTTTTATTTTTACTTTGTTTGTTTTGATTTATTTAGGTTATTTTCATTCCATTGGAGCTGGGTCCTTGGAGGGCCTGAGTAATGGTCTCAAAGTTGGATCCTTTTTGTTATTTCTATTCTAATGGCCAATACCATCTTTCAATCAGCTCATTAAACTTTTTTACAGTGTGTGTGTGGGGGTGATTTATTAGCAAAGATAATTTTGGGAGTTGACAGATAAACCCCCAAATCTCGGTTTAACACAGTAGAAGTTTCTAACTCACAAGTCTAGTTGGCTACCAGTGGAGAGGACAGTCACTCAAGAACTTAAGCTAATTCTGCCATCTTAAAAAATTTGCTTGCAAGGACTTCATGGGATTGTGTCTCCAACTAGTAGATGTGGGAAGAGAGAGATAATTGGTTCTAAGGGTTTTGTATTGCCGAGCTTCAGAAATGGAAAGGCCTCTTCCAATTGACTAGAACTCAGTCACATGACTGCACTTAATTGCAAGGGAGGAAAATTTGGCTGTGTGCCCTAGAGGAAAATCACCTTAACTTGGTCAACAGCAAGCCACTCTCTGCAACTGCAATAGTCTTCTGTTTTGGTGACCAAATATCTGTTTCACTCTTTTCCCTACACACAGAGATAACCCAGAGTCCCATCTGGCCACCATATTTGCTCAAAGTCCAGTATTTCTAGGTGTTGCTCATAATCTCCATCAGACTAAAGTGTGGCATCTTCACTCAGTGACCTAGGACTAAAGACAAGTTATCTCCTCCATCTTTTCCCCCACATAATTGTGAACCAGCAAAAGATAATAGCAATAAAACTCCTATGCAGAAATAGGAAAAATGGTAGAGATATGGCAATAATTGGTTCATAAAAGTTACAAAATCTTACCCAAAGAGTAAGGAAATTTCCTTGATGAGAACATGATTCTACTCTTTTGGAGGAACTGCCTTGTTTGTTGTTCTCTGTGAACTCAGGCTCCATCTTCTGAAGATGCTTTCTTTTAAATTATCTAAAATCGACACTGAAGACTGTTCTCTCCTTAGTGGCTACATGGTTTTCTGAGCCCATTTCCTGCTGGTGCAAATTTGAGTACCCAAAATTTATATTAAGCCTGTTACAAACAAAGGTGTATTAACTCTGGAATTTGCTTTTGGTAATACAATCCCCTTATAAACTTAGTAGGCTGCTGATGTACTTGCTTGTAGTAGGTTTCATGTATCAGTGACCACCAGCCAAATTCTTTCCTAGATATAATGCTCAAGCTTATTTATGTCTATTCTTTCTTGCCCTCATGCCTCCTTCTCAGTTTGTATCTGGCCACTTTAATGCCTTCTGAAAGAATAGATGGGATGGCTACACTCTGAATCTGATCATTTTTGTGGGGCTGAGTATTAAGGGACTTCTGTAGCTCAATTTTTTTTTTTCCAGTCTTAACTCTTGTTTGGAGTCTGAAGTAGGCAGTGCTTTAACTGTCAAGGCTCCAAACTTCTGGATTCTCTCTCTTCCCCCATCTACTATCTAGATACAGAGAATTCAACAATGGAATCAGAGCTAGGGCATAGTAGAGCCACAGATGGATGGAGTTTGTGTCCCTGAGATATTACCTGTAGGATATCTGTCCAAAATTGCTGCCTTAAACAGAACTTTTGCTGGAGTGAGAAATAATCCTTTAGTATGCTAAGCTTCAGGAATTTTGATGCTTGTCACAGTAGTTAACCTATCTTTACTGATTACAGGGGCAAAGCATAGAATTTTCTTATCATACATTTCTTGATCTAGACAGACATCAGCTGTCTCTATGTATATGCCCTAATTTTCTCCACATTCAGTATAAAAAGCCTGGATTAGAGTTTAGCTCTTTCTGGTTTGGTATACTCAAAATCTCTGAGAATTACCAAGCATATTTTCATATTCTTTCAGTATATTTCCAAAGAATGCTAGCTTCAGGCTTGGCTCAGGGGGAGTCCTCATAGCTAAGCCGTTGTGGCTCAGCCAATACCACACTTTCTCTTAGAGCCTGTTACAAGAGATGCTATTTCCTGGTATGAGGATTCAGAGGTATTTTATAGAAGGCAAAAGTAGAAAATATAGCTAAGCCTTGAAACTATTGATAGAAAGTCATCAGGAACTGGAAAATGATGCGGAAGCAAGGCAGTCTCTCTTGGGGCTACCTGGTCTTCACCTCTGCTGCTCTCTGCATGTCAGCTTTACTCCTGTCTTCTGCTGATGCTCTTCCTACAGTTCTTCTGGCTGCCCTGCAGTCCCAGAGTTTCCATTACTTCAGTTCAAGTGAATAGCTCGGACTGGAAGAGAACCTCTCAGTTACAGTGCTAAAATCCTAGAGTGAGAATCCTATTGGTCTAACTCAGTCCAACTCCAATGTCCATCTACAGCTTGTAAACTGCAGGGTTGGGTCATGTAGTACAAACATGGCTACAAGAGGTCCAACCCTTTGAAATGTCAGGGAAATTCCCAGAAATAAAAACGAGGAGGTTACAGGCCAGACAGATACTTTGTAAGATTTACATGCTAACCAACCACAGTGCTTAGGGAACTGATAGGCTCATATTCAATCTGGGATGATGACTGATGTCTACATTTGAGAGAAAAAAAAATGTTCCATTTTATATAAATAAGTAGCCATGGTATCGAAGACCCTATGGTGTGGCTAAAAAAATATTTGATTTAAAGTCAGCAACCTGCTATAAGTTGTGGCTTTGCTTATGCCAGAAGTATGACATTAGACAAACCATTTAACCTCTTCAGGTCTCATATTTTAGTGCTTGAAATTGGGCTAAGGGTCTCACAGTTTCTTTTTGTAGATTTGATAGGCCCTAACTGGTTGTTTTGACTATATAGTTTGATAAATACTAACTATTGCTGTTCAGATGGTGATAGTTTTATTTTTAAGGCCTCAGGCTGTCTTTCTAATGAACTGAGTGAACAAATGTATTCTAAACACCCAAATTCATTAACCTTATACCAGTCCCTATACACTAATTTCAGTGCAACAGATCTTTCCCAAACAGGCACTAGTTTCTAAACAATCCAATGTGGAAAATCTATAAATTAAACCTTAATTCATTATTAAAACCATATTTGCTTAGATCACACAACTGCCAAATCTGAGAGCCTTATCTGCCACAAATGAGATTTGCCTAAACGTTTTTTTAATCACTTTGTTTTCAGTGTACCATAAGTGTCTTATCTAATCTAAATAAATGTTGGTACTAATTCATAGAGCAGTCAAACAGCTTCTTCCTCTGTATATTGATAGCACTCAAGAACTCTTTGACTGTGTCTGCATACTGTTCAAAAGGATTGCCGCAGGCTCAAGGGTTAAATTGTTGAAGTGGGTGGTTTGCCTTGCACAGCTTTAATGCTCCAACTCAGCCAGGGACCCCAGGAAGAACTTCCATATTAATTAATCACTAGCTGCACAGAAGAACCTCATCCTTTCTAGTGATGCAAGGCATATAGACAATTCAGGACAATCTCCTTCCCCTTCATGAAAATTAATCAATTTCCTATGAGTAGAGTGTTCTTTCAGGAGCCTGTACTTCAGTGGAGCAATGGTAGTAAATTAATCTGAAGCTAAATGGGTAATGCCACTCCCTGGGTGGCATCTTTTTGGCTACTGGTGTTACTGGAGTCCCCCATGATCCACTGTTAGGGTTACAGTTATTGTTATGATTATGGTTATGTTTATGGTTATGGTTATGCTTGCCTCTTAAACTTCATCTTTTGCCACTAAAGTAAGGATGTTTTACTGTCCGTTATTGCTTAACTCTCTACACTTTCCAGGCTATTCCATACAGATTGTTACATTATTTCTCCTTGTAATCCCATCTCCATATTTTCTACTAGGTGGACACCTAAAAATTTAAATTGCATGCTTCTGTGAAGAGTTTCTATACCAAATTAAGCACAGTGATTTATTAACCCTTCTTTGTGTCTCAACTCTTCAATACTTATCTCCAAAATAACACTCATCAAAATGTATTACAATGATTTAATTTCATGTTTAACATCCCACTAGATAATATGGACTATTGAGAGAAAAAACATCAATTTTTTTTTTATACAGCAGGTTCTTATTAGTCATCAGTTTTATACACATCAGTGTAGACATGTCAATCCCAAGAATAAAACATCAATCTTATTATTTTAGTAAGTACCCATTTCCTACCAGGTTATCTGGCACTTATAGGGAGCTCAAACTATTTTTGTTGAATATAAAAATAATAATATTTGTTAAAATTCCAGAGAATTAGTGTGTCAGTGCCAAGAAAACAATGTTTTGGACAAGAAAAAATAAAATCCCTTAAGAAATTATAATGTTTAGATCTGAATTTTTATCCAAGCAATGTTTCCTTCTTCTATACTTGTAAAATCATAGCACAAGTATTGATTGCTGGGTTTAAAGTTGTTGCTAGTATTAAATATTTGGAAAATAGTTGAAAGATTTTGTCATTTGATTATCAGTTCCTTGAGTAATTAACATTGTGTAGGACAACTGGCACTTGGACTTTTATCTAGATGTTTGAGAAAAATGGCAAACAAAATCAATGCTCCTACATTGCTTTGCATATACATCTCATCATGTTTGTTTTGATTCAACATTTTCTCATGGGAAGAAGAAAAAAAGTCTAGCTATTTTTGACAACCAGCATATATAAGGAATGTGAACCTATAAAATGACAGAAACTGTTAACATTTTTTTCTTGTTAGTATTAAATATGTAAAATAACAACTGAAAAAGTGTGTAATGGGATTCTTTGTAGTATGAAAGAATGCTTGACGATTTAAAAATATTGTATTTTATTAGCAGACAGTAGTGATTGTCTCACCCCTCCCCCAACATTTTTCCTCTTAAGAGCAAATAAAATAGAACATTTTCTTTTGACTTTGTAACCCTTTAGGTAACACATAATCATACTGTCCTGATTAAACATTTAGAAGACTACTCCTGTACGTCAGCAATGTGCTCTGCTATTTTGGCTTGTAACTGTGGTTGCATGAGTAATTTGGGCTTAATTCTAGCTCTTTCATGGAAACTTTAACTGAATTAGTCACAGATTTGAGTTAATAATTCTTTAACTTGCTCAGAAAAATGGCTAATCTCCCAAAATTATAATTTAGGGACAAAGGCCAAGGTATTTTAGCGTGAGGTGTTGCTCAAATATCTAGGATCTTTTGAATACTGTAAGTGTAAAAGAGTGTTTTGTTTTTTTCATGTCTGTATAGGCCTCTGAAACTGTCCTACTTTGCTGAATTTCTATATTCTTTTGTAGTACTGATGATCTAAGTTATTTTTAGGTGTTTGCCCAAGTGAAAATATATTATAGTGGTGCATTGGTCCATGTGGGCTGCTATACAAAAATGCCATAGACTGGATAGCTTAAACTACAAACATTTATTCTCCACAGTTCTGGAGGCAGGAAAGTTCAAGATCAATATACTAGCAGATTTGATGTCTGATGAGGAGCCACTGCCTGGTTCATAGATGGCCATCTTCTCACTATGTCCTCACATGGGGAAAGGGGTGAGGGAACACTCCAGGGTCTCTTATATAAGGGCACTAATCTCATTCATAAAGGCTCCACCCTCATGACCTAATCACCTGGCAAAGGCCCCACCTAATACCATCACATTGGGGTTTAGGATTTCAACATATAAATTTTGGGGGGACATAAACATTCAATCCATTGTAAGTGATTAATCAATTATTAATTATATTTACTGAGTTTGTTGAGGAAAGCTTAAGGAGTAAGGGCCTTGTTCCAAAATTTCCTTAACTACTATGTTTATTTTTTTGTTTTTCTGAGTTTTATGTACTATTAAAGACATATAGCATTGAACTTTTTTCTTTTTTAGTTTAATTTTTTACAAACAGAGTCCTGTTGTCTCAGTTTGTATTTCCTTTCACTAGTATTTCTCAAAGTGTGGTTCCTGGAGCAGCAGCCAGCATCCTCTGAAAACTTGTTGGAAATGCAGTGCTTCAGACCCTGACCCAGATTTATGGAATCAGAAACTATGGAGGCAGAGCCCAGATATTGGTTTAACCCATCTATCCAGGTGATTCTGATGGTGCACACGAAAGTGTGGGAATCACTATCTTAGGATGGGTTTGTAACTTTTGCCCTTCCTTTTGTTGATCTGTTGGGTTCATATCATTTTAATGTTTTCCAGTTTTATTCTATACCCGTCTTTGGAAGCCACATAATGTCACTTGTGATGCATTCTATTGGTCACAGTCACAGAGTTCTGCCCAGGTTCAAGGGGAAGGGCTAGAGACTCCATCTTTGATGAAGGAGCAGCAAGCTCATCTTGTAAAAAGAATATACAGGGTGAGAAATAGCATCATGCCATCTTTGAATAATACAAATTAATTATTAATTATAATTAATTAATTAATTATAATAAGTAATTATAATTACTTAATTATAATAAGTAATGTGAAAACAAAAATACTTGGAGAATGAACACCCAGGCAGAGAAACACTTGTATAAGAGTTTTGGGTTAGAATGAGCTTGAATATTTGCACATAGTTAAAAGAAAGCCAATGTGGCTACAGTGCAGTGTTCCAGGGGTGGGAAAAGCAGGTGAGATGGGTACTTGAGGGCGCTCAGATTATACTCAGCCATGAAGGACAAAGTTGAGTTTGTATTATATTCTAAATATTGGAGGCTTTTAATCAGGAAAGAGATCTGTTCTAGGTTAAATCCCACTTTGTGGCTTCGGCAACGCAGCTGTCCTCAAATGACCTTGATGTCTGGAAATACTCATGAGTGTTCTTCTTTATGTTACTTGTAGTTTTCTCTATCAATTGCAATCTTGGCTGCTAAGTGTACTGTCAACAGGCACTTTGCCTGGCAAATGCTGCTTTCAGTTCAGTGGCCTCATGTTACCTCAATGAACCCAAATTGTCCACAGGGTCAACATGGGAGAGGTAAGACCTGAACTCCAGAGGAAAGGGGGAATGTATTATAATCACCATATGTAGCACTTCATTCTACCTCCATATTTTTCCTGTGGCAAATAACTAAGAGGGATATGAATGAGTACCTTCGTTGTGAGAAAAATTTGTCATTAAGTTCCTAAACATAGAACCACGGGAAGCTATAAAGACTATCAAGTTTTCACCTGGTGTTTTCACCCACTAAAGATCCAGATAATGAAATTCTTCTAGACAGAATACTATTAAATTGTAGTATGGAACTTGCTGTATCTCTCTCAGAGGCAGCTGTTAGATACTGACCTACTAAAGAACATTCTTTCAAGCCATGCCTGCACAAGACCAAAACACTAATTAGGAACAAAGAGGTAAACCAAAATATTAAAGTCAAATGTAGACACACACACACACACACACACACACACACACACACACACACACACACACACACACACACACACACTGAAACATAAAGCCTCTTTCCTAAAACAATTCCTCCTGAATTTTTCACATCATGGCACACATAGAAAATTATAGAATTTGTACAGCACACTCGGATAATAAGGTAAGGCTGCTGGTTGAAGTAGGTGACTATGACAGAGTTCTGAAAAGGTGAGGGATAGGACTAGTTAAGAAGGGTTACATGCTTATGTGGCAATTCTGAAAGAAAACCAAAATACAGTAAATAGTTTATGAACATATCAACAGGGAAATGAATTTGTCTCTTTGCTATGTTATTTTCATTAGCAGCACGTTTTTTGGGTTAGCTCTATAAAATGAATATGTCACTCTTGAAATGCTCCTCCTGTCACACTTGTTTACAATACATAGTTCAGCAATCATCAAGATACCAGCAAGAGGCAGGCTGTGCATGGGATGAGTTTTAGCGCCACGCAAGTAGCCATGTTTACTTAATTTGGAAGATAGCACAGTAATTTTCCACTTAAATTTCCATCTGTGAATCTATAATAGAAACTGTTTACTTGGTTGTGGCTTTTGCTGTTTTAACATTGTAGCAGTTGTTGTTTTGGTTATGCATTGCTAGCCTTACTTTCCTTTTATGAATTACTTCCAATTATGCACTAACTTTGAGAATGTATCTTAAAGGGAATTTTCTATTTTCCTAAATGAGTTTTTGAAGCTCCTCTCCGTGTTCAGGTAACTATTTCTTACAGCTTTATTGATTTAGGTCTAATTACTTGACCCAGTTTGTGTCATCTCTCTGTATTAAGGATATTTTATGGCTTTTTGTCTCAGGCTTTTAGTCTATACTTCATTAATGATGTTTTTTTTAAAGGTTACAGACATTTTCTATTGAAAGAACTCTTCCTTAATTCATCACTTTAAAATTTGCAAGTATATTTTCTAAGCATTTAAAATTGTTAGTATCATTAATATTACTAACAGCATATTAATGAAGTGTCAATACACTGAATAATCTAGAGCACATGGAGGGAAATATTCTCCCTCCACAGCCAGCTCAAAATTTGTAGAAAACATTATATTCTTGTCTCCCGTTTAGTTGAGAAAATGAAACTTTTGGGATGGATGGAGAAGATGCTCTGACATTTCATGCATAGTTATTATTTCTTCAAATATCTACGGTGTGAGTGGGCCAGGTGCCATACATCCTGGAGCATAATGAAGTAGCTGGCTCCAAGAGTGGTGTTTTGTTCTATTGGCGTAGATTCACATTTTCCTTCCTTTTTGTGTACACTTTTTGATGTGGCATAAATGATAGCAGCAGTGGTAAGAGACAGAGAAAGAAACATCCTGCCATCCAGAGGACACAAGTGGACTCTGACATTTGCTTCTGCACCATCTGCCTTCTTAACCTATAACACACTCTTGAGAAACAGAAACAGAGGCTCCCCGAGACTGTTCATGGTAGAAGGCAATTGGCCAAGGTTCTTCTTCAGAACATGTGGGAAAAGACAGGAAACTTTGGACCAGGTATTTTCAATTGCTGTGTCTCGGATTCCAACGTCAATGAAATGTTTCTTAGGAGTTGGAAACATGGGTGAATGACAGTCATGCAAATCCACTTACCTCTAAATTGTTCACCAAAGACAATTGCGTTCACTTGGGGCAGATACCTGGGTCCTTGAATATTGTGACTCTTTTGTGGAGCATATTGGGAAGTTTGGGTTTTCTTTAACTCTGCTCTCTCCCTTATCCCAGATCTAAGTATAGGCATACCTTTGTTTTATTGCACTTCACTTTATTGCCCTTTATAGATACTGCATTTTTTACAAGTTGAAGGTTTGTGGCAACCCTGCATCCAGCAAGTCTATCAGCACCATTTTTCCAGCAGCATTTCTCACTTTGTGTCTCTGTGTCACATCTTGGTAATTCTTACAATATTTTAGAACTTTTGTTATTATTATATTGTTATGGTGATCAGTGATCGCTGATGTTACTATTGTAATTGTTTTGGGGCACCAAGAACCATACCCATATAAGATGGCAAATTTAACTGATAGATGTTGTGTGTGTTCCGACTGTTCCACCAACCAGCCCTTTCTCCATGTCTCTCTCTCTCCTCAGCCTCCCTATTCCCTGAGACATAACAATATTGAAGTTAGGCCAATTAATAACACTACAGTGGCCTCTAAATGTTCAAGTAGAAAGTAGAGTTGCAGGTCTCTCACTTTAAATCAAAAGCTAGAAATAATAAGCTTAGTGAGGAAGGCATTTCGAAAGCCTAGATTGGCTGAATGCAAGGCCTCCTGTGCTAAACAGTTAGCTAAGTTGTGAATGCAAAGAAAACGTTCTTGAAGAAAATTAAAAGTGCTACTCTAGTGAACACACAAATGATGAGAAAGTGAAACAGCCTAATTGCTGATATGGAAAAGTTTTAGTGGTCTGGATAGAAGAGCAAATATGCCACAACATTCCTTTAAACCAAAGTCTAATCCAGAGCAATCCTACGTCTCTTCAGTTCCAGGCTTAGAGTGGTGAGGAAGCTGCCAAAGAAAAGTTTGAAGGTAGCAGAGGTTGGTGTGTGGAGTTTAAGGAAAGAAGCTGTTTCCATAACAAAAAAGTACAAGGTGAAGTAGTAAGTGCTGATGTAGAAGGTGTTGCTTCCAGAATTTATCCAGAAGACCTAGCTAAGACAATTAACGAAGGTGGCTACACTAAACAACAGATTTTCAATGTAGATGAAACAGCCTTATATTGGAAGAAGATGCCAATTAGGACTTCATAGCTAGAGAGGAGAAGTCAATGCCTGGCTTCAAGGCTTCAAAGGACAGACTCCTCTCTTGTTAGGGTCTAATGCAGCTGTGGACTTTAAGTTAAAGCCAGTGCTCATTTACCATTCTGAAAATTTTAGGGCCTTTGTGAATTATGCTCAATCTACTCTGCCTGTGCTCTATAAATGAAACAACAAAGCTTGGGTGACAGCACATCTGTTTACAACATGATTTACAGAATATTTTAAGCTCACTGTTGAGACCTACTGCTCAGAAGAAAAAATCCTTTCAAAATATTACTGCTCATCAGTAATGTATCTGCTCACCCAAGAGCTCTGATGGAGACGTACAATGAGATTAATGTTGTTTTTATGCCCGCTAACACAACATCTGTTCTACAGCCCATGGATCAAGCAGTCATTTAGATTTTCAAGTTTTATTACCTAAGAAATACATTTCATAAAGCTATAGCTTCCATAAATAGTAATTCCTTTGATGGATCTGGACAAGGTAAATGGAAAACCTTCTGGAAAACATATGCCATTCTAGATGTCATTAAGAACATTCATGATTCATGGGAAGAAGTCAGAATATCAACAGAGAACTCATTCCTGCAAGGGAGAGTCAGTAGATATAGCAAACTTCATTGTTGTCTTAGTTTAAGAAATTTCCAAGCCACCCCAACCTTCAGCAGCCACCATCCTTATCAGTCAGCAGCCACCAACATCAAGGCAATACCCTCCACCAGCAAAAATTCACTGAAGGCTCAAATGATGGTTAGCATTTTATTAAACAATAAAGTATTTTTTAATTAAGACTTTTAAAAGACATGATGTTATTGCATACTTAATACAGTATAGTGTACACATAACTTTTACTTGTACTGGAAAACCACAAAATTTGTGTAACTCACTCTACTGCAATATCCCCTTTTTTGTGGTGGTCTGGAACCAAACATGCAATATCTCCAAGGTGTGCCTGTAATACAAAGCCTTGCCAATTTTGTCTTTAAACATTTTTCAATTATGCCCCCTTCTCCATCTGCAAATGCTATCTTGGGTGACACCCTCATCATCTTGCAAGCTGACTCTGAAACAGTCTATAAACCAGTTTTCCCAACTTCAGCCTTTTCCCTTCAAATCCATCAGACAGACCTAAAATAGAAACCCAACCCTGTCATTCCTTTGTTTAAAACTCTTGAGTGGCTCCTGTTGCCCAGAGGATATAGTCTAAGTTTCTTAACACAGAGTTCAAAGCTCTGCATACAGACCCTCCGCCCCTCTGGCTTCGCCTCCACTCTGCTTCAGTAACACTGAGCACGTGTCATGCCATTTCTCTTTTTATGACTTTGCTCCTGATGTCCTAACTGCTTGGAATATATCTTTTCTCCTATTCATGTCTGACTCTTTTTCATACTTTAAAATTGCACAAATATCAACTCCTCCAAGAATGCTCTCTACTCCCTAAAAGGCAGGGTTAGATGTCCTTACTCTGTGCTTCATATGCTTGTAATGCATTTCCTTTATAATGACACTTACTATATCATCTGTGTGCTCATTTTCACCACTATACTGCAAGCTCTTTGAGGACAGAGGATCTTATTCTTTGAATTCTTGGCCCCTGACCAAGTACATGACTCATTAAGAACACTCAGCACATGTTTGTGTAAAGAACAAACTAAAATGCCTCTGTGAATAAATGAAACCCCTATGAAGTGAGGAGAGAGAGAGAAAGAGAGGAGAGAAACCTGGAATAAGCCTTTGGAAATTCCCACAAATTATGTTCTCTATTGTATTTTACTTCATCTGTCTGTTCTTTTTATCTTTAGATCAAGGGCTATAGCTGATTTCCTGCTTTCTCAGAACCACTTCAAAATGGATGGTATGGTTCTCAACACACACACCGTGTGTTCAGTGAATATTTGTGATTGACTGATAATCCTTGGGACACCACTGAGATATTGCTCTGTGTCATGACTGAGCAATGTATAAGAAAAATTGGTTCAGAGCAGAGATATAAATACTCAACATTATATTGCAAGGAATGTTATTGTGCTTTATAGAAAAACATATGAGAGCATTTGTGAAAGAAAGAAAAATGAAAAGCGGAAAGATCCATCCCTTCAGTCTATTTATCTTATAATTTATCATCCATCTGTTACCTTCCTAATCCATCTCACTTTACCCATCATCTGTTTTCCCACCACCAAACATTGCATTAGTTTAATGCAGTGGCATATATTTTATTTCTGTGGCACCAATTGGATATATTTATAAATAGGAGGGCAAACTGAATGCGAACTGTAACTGATAACATACATCCTACACTTATATAGAAGCCAAGGTCATTTTCTTTTTCCTGTCATAACTATACAAGTAGACAACTCTTTACCTGGTGAAACAGGAGCAGTTGTGTCATTCTTATATACCTAGAAAATCAGAACCAAGTGCTTTCCATAAAATTGTTCCATGTGAAATTGGCATCAATTAATGCAGTGAACTATTCTTTCTCCCAGATGGAAATGTCATTTAAGAAATATGAAGATATTATTTCATTGTACTAGGAGGAAAAACTAGGCGTCAGGAAGATTCTTATTCAGGCACAGATTGCTATTAAAACCTTACCTGAGGTGCCCTGTAACAGGATCTCTTTCACTTCCTGTCTTATTTTTGACAGCCTGTCTTAATGCAGACTTAAGGCCAGAGCCAGGCCACAGCCCAGGAGGGGTTAACAACTGTGTCTATTGCACTAGATTCTATAGTAAATGCTTTTATCCATGAATCCCAACAGTCACTAACTTTCTTTATAGCTGCATATGTCTATGAAGCTCGTGATGGTTGACATATGTCAATCAGAAAAGGTTTACTCACCCCCCTTGCCACTCACAAGGCACTTAGAGAATTGAGGCAACACAATTCCATTGAATAGTATATTTGGCCACAAAAGGATGTTTCACATTTACTTGAAGAGCAGCAAGCTAGCATGAAATGAGGCAGGGTTAGTTCCAATTATACACTAGATCTCATCAGCAGAGATAAAATTCCTTGCTGAAATATCTGAAATTCTTAATAAAAATTCCTGGAAGCCTGTGAACTTCTTGGCAGCATATGTAAATTTAGGAGAAAGAAATAATCACAAATCTGTCGTGCTGAAAGGACTGATTGGGGTTTTGGGGTAACACTGGAAGAGTTATTAAACATTGGCATAGCTCTTTTCCCTGAATAATGAATATATTCAATATTCCCTGAATATTGTGCATATTTCCCTAAGACATGTAAAATATATGAAAGAAAGGGAAAACTAATCTATAATCAAACCATGGATCTTGAACAACCTCTTGACACACTTTATAAAGAAAATCTGGCAGATACAGGGAAATTTTGAACAAAATGAAAGAGGGCTCTGAGATTCACAATAACTGCAAAATGGTAAATATGATGTTGTTCTCTATAAAGAAAAAGGTAGATTTGGGGATCATAAAAATAATAGTCCTTATCATGGAAAAACAAGCATAAGGCACATGAAGGAGCCGAGAGTGAAGTGCAGTGAGGGGCCCATTGCTTGAGGACTATTGTCTTTTTTTTAGGAGAGCATGGAATTGGGCCTGAAAGAGCTCTTGAACTTCTATGTCATCTTAACTCTACATAAGGCTTAAATAGAGAGGTAGCCTGGTGTCAAATGATACTCTAGAAGCAAAAAGAAGACAGGCATTGGTGAAAGAACAGTAGGCCATCTGAGAAGACATAGTTTCTGGAGGAAGTAAGTGACAAATGTCATGACTGAGAGATGAAGGATGTCATCTAAAGCCAAGGAACTGTTTCTGTGCAGAGGACAGAATAGATTTGGAACGTAGAGATAAATGTTTATACATTAGCTGAGTGTTGCCCCGAGACATTTACCATTTCCATTGTTTTCATATTTTCAACACTCACAAGCAGTTAAAGAGGGAACCAGAGAAACAAAATAAACAAACAGTATTTAGTTCTCCAGCTGGAGACATAGAGGAATGATTCTAAGGACATCTTACTGAAAAAGGAGGTAAGCCAATGAGGTTCACCAACACTATCTTTCTGCACGTTGTAAATCAGATACCATGGTCTGCATTTAAGGATGACTAATAAATACAAAAGATCTGGCATGCATAAAACACTACACAAGCAAATGAAGAAATGGTTAACATTCAAAAGACTATGAAGATTGAATTTTAGAAGAGGAACTTAGGAAAGAAAAGAATGTTAAAAATTATCTGCATTCTTAAGGAAATTAAAGTGAGTATGAAATTTCTATGTAACAAGGGATCATATAAAATGGGGTTACTGACAAATTCAGGGAAAGACATTGAGAAGAAACATAAAATGTGAAAATACTTAAAAACCACATTTGAAGAAACTAGAACTGGTACAGTGAAAATCAAGAAAACAAACCACAGTAAATACTAAAAAACAAGGAAGTGATGTAGGAGGTAGGGTAGATAAGATCATACATACTGAACAGAAAAAATTTATAAGAACAAAAATGACTAGAGAGAAAATGATAGTTATGGGGGAATGGCTATATATCCCCACACAATATGTGGATAACTAATGGACAGTTAGGGTTTCTTAGGAAGAGAACACAACAATGAGATTATGAAAAATATTTAAGGAAATGTAGGCAAAAACTTTCTTTAAATAAAGGGGGATTTAAATATGCATATTTATCATTATCTATTGATGTATAACAAATTAGTCCAAATCTTAAAAGCTTAAAACAATAACAATTTAAAAAAAGAATCTTTCATGATTTCCTGAGTAGTTCTGGCTCAGGACTCTCATGGGGTAGCTAGAGCTAGAACAGCTGAGGCTGGCCAGGCATCTCTCTCTCTTTATGAAACAATTAGGGCCTCCCCATGGGGTCTCACGGTGGCCTACTTTGGGTCTCTTCAGAGCATTAGGGCCTCAGGGCAGTTGGACTTACCAAGTGACTGAAGACTTCCAAGAGAATGTTTTTTAAGAGAACAAGGCAGAAGTCTAGGGCATTTTCATCACCTACCCCCAAAAGTTGCTTAAGTTCATTCTCTATGTCTACGTCTTTATTACTGCCCTGCCACTAGGTTCATCAGTACCATTTTTTTTTAGATTCCATATCTATGCATTAGCATACAGTATTTGTTTTTCTCTTTCTGACTTACTTCACTCTGTATGACAGACTCTAGGTCCATCCACCTTGCTACAAATAACATAGAGAATGGACTTGAGGACACAGGGTGGGAGGGGGAAGCTGGGGTGAAGTGAGAGAAGCACTGACATATATACACTAGCGAATGTAAAATAGATAGCTAGTGGGAAGCAGCAGCATAGCACAGGGAGATCAGCTTGGTGCTTTGCGATGACCTAGAGGGGTGGAATAGGGAGGGTGGGAGGGAGGCTCAAGAGGGAGGGGATATGGGGATATATGTATACGTATGGCTGATTCACTTTTTTTAAAATTTAATAAATTAATTTTATTTTTGGCTGCGTTGGATCTTCGCTGCTGTGCGCGTGCTTTCTCTAGTTACAGCGAGCGGTGGCTACTCTTCGTTGCGGTGCGTGGGCTTCTCCTTGTGGTGGCTTCTCTTGTTGCGGACCACGGGCTCTAGGCACGCAAGCTTCAGTAGTTGTGGCTCACGGGCTCTAGAGCGCAGGCTCAGTAGTTGTGGTGCACGGACTTAGTTGTTCTGTGGCACGTGGGATCTTCCCGGACCAGGGCTTGAACCTGTGTCCCCTGCATTGGCAGGTGGATTCTTAACCGCTGCGCCACCAGGGAAGCCCCCAGATTCACTTTGTTGTACAACAGAAACTAACACAGCATTGTGAAGCAATTATACTCCAATAAAGATGTATAAAAAAAAAAAGAGTCACTCAGAGTCACGTCTCCTAGAGTCACAAGCCTGCCAACATTTCGGATAAGGGCCCATACACTCCACCTCTGTATGAGTGATAGTGTCACATTTTAAGAAGAGCATGTGGGCTAGAGGATATTGTGGTGATTTTGAAAACACAATGTCACACATACTGAAAGGGGTTACTATGAGTGTAGCAAGACAATGAAAAATTAATAGAGAATAATAGACAGACATAAAATAGTGAGACTTTTGAACTTTAAGGTTAAGGAAAGAACAATATAATCATTCTGAAAGAAGAAATAATCACATGTAAGGGGGAATTGAGGCTGGGCTGAGATTTCCACACAGCAATGTTCAAGAACAGGAGATGATGGAGCACTTTCTTTAGAGTTAGGAGAAAAGACTTTTTCCCCAATAACTTATATCTAGTCCATACATACAAGTGTTGTGTATAAAGAGGACAGGAAGAAATGTTTAAAGGCTCATAGTATATATCATCTATTAACCATTAAGAAAAAATCTTCCTGAAGACCAAATCTAGCCACATTAAAAATAGAAGAATGAAAATTCAAAATAAAGGAATCATGAACAGATCTCTTTGTTTGAACATAGAAATGTAAAAATCAGCATTTTCCCCTTATCTTCTAGAACTCATCCAAAAACACCAAAGAGAACAATGAATGAAAGACAGAAAAACCATGTCTGGTGAAATTGGAAGACAGCTAAAGTCCAAGATCACAAGATACAAAAAATAATAATAAGTAAAGAGGGTAGGAGGAAACTTTTGGGGACGATGAATATGTTTATGGCATAGATTGTGGTGATAGTTTCAAAGATGTATCCTTATCTCCAAGTTCATTAAGTTGCATATTTTAAATATGTACAACTTTTTGTATGTCAATTGTACCTCAATAAAATGGTTTTAAAAAAAGATATCTGGAAGAATGGCTTAGAGCAGAAATCATGCAGTGGGGTGAGTAGAAAGAAGCCAATAAATGATGATGTAGAGATGGCATAAGAGAGCTTCAAATCAGAAAAAGAGCCAGCAAAAAGTACAGTATCAAAGATGAAGGTCATGCCAGGTGAAAAACCCAAGTTTCTTATTTTCAGCAGCAGATAGAGCGGTACATCTAGCTTTCGTTTTACTTGATTCAGTATGGTCCCAGGAAGCAGAGGAATTGGGACTAAATGAGCAATCCTATGGACAACCCATATGTGCAAGCAGTACTGTCTCTGTTGCAGCAGAAAGGAGATTGAATTGAGAAAAGGTTCAGTGATACCTGTCTCCATTGCATGGGGAAAATCACACCCAGAATCCTTGATCACAAGAAGAATTCATGCTTGTCCTGAATACTGTTGTTTTTTGTCTGACATATATTCCTGGCAAATAGTTGGTGCAGGAAACACATTTTTCAATGATAAATAATACAAGAAAGCACCAGCACAGGATCTGTTCAAAGACAGAACTGGAAAACAGGAAGGAAAATTTTCATTATAAAATTAAAAAGATATCAATATATAAATTAACTCTCCTATCAAGGGTACAAAGCAAAAATGCAAAAGCTCGGGGAAGATATGTTGAGACAACATATCATCTGGTTGAGCTCAGGGAAGTATAAAAAACACAAAACTATTAAGCAAATTAAGCTGAACTTGCAAGAAGTTCACTTAAGAATAGACTGTTCTGAAAATAAAGGCAATGGAAAAAGTAAATGAAATTAAGTAGGAAAATATATTAATATGAGAATTATGTAATTAAGGAAAAAATGACATTTAAAATATGATGGATTTGGAAGTCACATGCTTAATTGGAATCCTCTATGAAGAGATGGTAATTGTGAAACAGAATGAATATATAAGGATATGTTAATAACTATTTTTGAAATAAAAAAAACCATGAACTTGCAAATTGAAAGGCTATATTGTGTTGTTCCCAGAAGAAAATGATGGTTAACAATGAGACATACTTCAAGAAAGTTATTTGTCTTTTAATGTACAAAAAGAATTCATCTGGGAAGCCTGATGAGAATATAAAGCAACTTATTGTATAAATTAATTTAACTTATACTTCTCCACAGCAATCTTTTACGCAAGTAGTCATAGACCAATACCTACAAAATGCTACAGGAAAGAGAATACACCCAAGGATTTTATGTCTAACCAACTGTCATTCGAGTATAAAGGCAATCTACATGGTTTTGAGTGTTTTAAATATTTTTTACTTATTCCGTCAAATTTTATTTTAGAAATTTAAAAAAATACTAGAATAGTTTGATAAATACTTGTATATATCCTCCATTTGAATTCAACAATTTTTATCTTTTGTGGTATATTTGATTTATCTCCAGCCTCATCTCACTCCCTCCTTTCTTTCTATGCCCTTCGCCCCTCCCCTCCTCTCTCTCTCTCTCTCTCTCTGTCTGTCTTTATCTATTTAAAAGTAAGTTTAAGGGCTTCCCTGGTGGTGCAGTGGTTAAGAATCTGCCTGCCAACGTAGGGGACACGGGTTTGAGCCCTGGTCCAGGAAAATCCCACATGCTGAAGAGCAACTAAGCCCGTGCACCACAACTACTGAGCCTGCGCTCTAGAGCCTGCAAGCCACAACTCCTGAGCTCGTGTGCCACGGCTACTGAAGCCCGCACACCTGAAGCCCGTGCTCTGCAACAAGAGAAACCACTGCAGTGAGAAGCCCACACACTGCAACAAAGAGTAGCCCCTGCTCGCTGCAACTAGAGAAAGCCCGTGCACAGCAACGAAGACCCAACGCAGCCAAAAATAAATAAATAAAGTAAATTAAAAAAAAAAAGTAAGTTTAAGATTTCAAGTCACTTCATACCTAATTACTTAAACATTCATTTCCCAAGGATAAGGATAATTTCTTATATAACATTATGCTGTTATCACATCTAAGAAATAGAAAATGATTCCATAATTTCATTTAAAATCCAGTCCATACTAAAATTTTCTAAATCATCACAATTTATATATTTGACAGTTTTCTATTTTAGGAACTGAAATCCAACCTAGGTTGTTGCTATGCCATTGGTGATTTTGTCTGCTTATAGTTTATTTTAGTAAGAAAATCCCCCTGCCTTAACAATTTTTTTCACTACATTCACTTTTTGAAGAATTCAGGACAAGCGACATACATATTTTTCCAATTCTGCATTTATCTGATTCTTTTCTCTTGGTGGTGTTTAACCTGCTCCTTTATCACTCTTATTTCCTGTAAACTGGAAATTAGATATAGAGGCTTGACAAGAAGTTTTTGAGTTGCACAAATGAAGAGAATATTTTCCCCATGAATTCTTTTTGAGGAATGTACCGGAGGAAAAACTTTAGCTTATCAAGATGTGACTGGAAAATTTACAAAAAAATAAAAAAATCAATGATGATCATTGGATTTATTTTAGTATTACCTACAGTAGAGGCTAAGCCACTGTAAGAGAATGACTCCAAATTCACTGGCTTAAATTGGATAAAAGTGGGTTTTTTTGGTTCTGTTTTCATGAAATAATCCAGGTGTGAGTAGTCCAGGGCTGATTCAGTAGCTATACTCCAGGAGGGCACTCAGGTACCTAGACCTACACATCTTATTTCTTCACCATCTCCCAGGATGACTACAGATTTCATCTGCACGACTTATACTGACTTATCCCCAATCCATGCTCCTAGGGAATTATGGAAGTCAAGAGCAGGCAGCTTCTTCTTTAAGGAACTATCCTGGAAGGAGAACACACTGCTTTAGTTCATACTTGACTGGCTTGAACATAGTCAAAAAGACACACCTAGGTAGATTGGAGGCTGGGAAATTTAGCCTATTGTTTGATGACTATGAGCACAGCTAAAATGAAAGGACCTTATTATTAAAATGGAAAATGATATTACTGTGGGACCACTAGCAATCCTTACTACAATTTGAATGTACTAAAAACACTGAAAAGCATGGGGATGGGGGGACAGTAGAATGTAAATGCTAAATGCACTGGCAATGTACAAAATTAGAATTAAAAGGGAAGAGAATTAATACATACTGTCAAACAAAATGGAGTATTATCTGTATTAGATAAGATTATACACTAAGTTATAAGCATAAACACAGGACACATTAAAAAACTTTAAAACATGACAGTGAAATGTTTTAAAGTAATGAAATCAGAAAATATAGCATAAGTTAAATTAATTAAAATCAAATTTATCAACAAATGTAAGTAGACATATCAATGAAGAAGACTTTCAGATTGGATTACAAAGCAAAGTCACGTACCATGCTATTTACAAGAGAATTGACTTCCAAAATAATTTAGAAAGGTTGAAAAATAAATATATGGAGAGAGATATGTTGGGCAAATGCAAAAAAAAAAAAAAAAAAAAAACAGAGTTATGACTTTACTTTCAGTCAAGTTTGAATTAAAGAATTAATTGAGGCAAACAGGAGCATGCTAAGGTGTGCAATTAACAGTGAAGACGATCTAACAGTTATAAATGTCTATGAATGAACAAACCTAACATCATTATGCATAAATTAGAAATTACAGGAGATACAAAGAGAAATGAACATATATCATTGGCAGTAAAATATAATTTAATTCATAGATTTTAGTCCATGACAGATGTAAACAAAAATTATGTAAAGATATCAAAGACTCAAATGGTGTAATTAATACAATAGGTATCCTTGAAATATATCAAATTTCATACCTAAAATTTTATATCCCTTTACCTACTCTTTTATTTTTATTTTTTTTAACATCTTTATTGGAGTATAATTGCTTTACAATGGTGTGTTAGTTTCTGCTTTATAACAAAGTGAATCAGCTATACATATACATATATCCCCATATCTCCTCCCTCTTGCGTCTCCCTCCTTTCCACCCTCCCTATCCCACCCCTCTAGGTGGTCACAAAGCACCGAGCTGATCTCCCTGTGCTATGTGGCTGCTTCCCACTAGCTATTTATTTTACATTTGGCCTTTACCTACTCTTGAAGGAGTTATAAAAATATATAGACTTCAAGAGAAATCCTAATAAATTAAAAAAGTGTCAATTTAAGAAAATATTGAAACATTGCAAACTGAAAACAGAGATACAAATACATCTAGAAATTAAATACACAGGAAGTCACTACTTTTTGTAAACTAAACAAATAAATCTACAAAAACAATAACAATTTCTTTCATTGATTCCTGTTGTAAGAGAAAACCTAATTCTCAACTGCAAAATATCTGGAATATTATAAAAATGATAACACTACTAATTAGAAACTTTGCAATAGAGCTAAAGCAGATCTTAGAGAAAATTTTATATCCTTAAATAGTTATATTCATAAGCAAAACTTAATAAAAATTAATTCAGGATTTACCTGAAAAAGTAGGAAAAGAACAATAAAACAAAATTTAGGGTATCATTAATGATATTAATAAAGATAAAATGGGAAATTAGTAATTTAGAATACACGGAAAACTGGATAGAAATAGATGCAGAAGTGTGTTCATTGAAAGAAAAAGTAAAGCAGATAAACTGTTAATCTGATTGAGGAAAAAAAATGGGAGGACACACAAATACTTAAAATAAGATAGAAATGAGAACCACAAATACAGAGAAAATAAAAATGCTCATTCTAGACAATATAGTTCTACTCAGATATAAAAAAGAATTGAAAAATTAATTTTTCTAGGAAAATTAACCAAAACTAACTTTAGAAGTAAAAAAACAAAAACAAAAACACATGTAAGGACAAATTATCACTGAAGACATAGAGAAAGATGTCAAAGAACTATTACCCAGTATAGCACTAAGCTATGTAGTTCCAAGGGAGAATTCAACCATATCTTCATAACCAATATCTCCAGGGCTATTTAAACAATTACAAGACACTGAAAAATTATTTTATGAAGTAAATATATTAATTGACAAAAAGAATCAAACTCCCAACAAGTTATTTCATGTATATCAAAAAACTGATTTTAAACGTTATATAGAGAGGCAAAGACCCAGAATAGCCAGCACAATATTGAAGAAGAACAAAGTTGGAGAACTGACTTAAAACTTACTGCACAGATACAGTAATCAAGAAAATTGTGGCATTAATAAAAGAATAGACAAATAGATTGATGCCAGAGAATAGAGAACCCAGAAGTGGACCCACATACAAATAGCAACTGACCTTTGACAAAGGAGCAAAGGCAATTTAATGGAGCAAATATAGTCTTTTCAACAAATGGTCTGGAACAACTGGTCATCCACATGCAAAAAAAGAAAAAAAAGTTAGATACAGACCTTATACCCTTCACAAAAGTTAACTCAAGATAGATCATAGACCTAACTGTAAAACACAAAAATATAAAACTCCTATGAGATAACATAAGGGAAAACCTATGGTGATGACGGTGATAACTTTTTAGATAGAACACCAAAGGCATTATCCATGAATAAATAATTAATAAGCTGGACTTCATTAAAATTAAAAACGTCTGCTCTGTGAAAGAGAATGTTAAGAGAATGAGAAACAAACCACAGACTGGGAGAAAATATTTGCAAATGACAAAACTGTTAAAGAAATGTTATCCAAAATATACAAAGAACTCTTAAAACTCAACAATAAGAAAACAAATAACCTGATTAAAAAATGGACCAAAGACCTTAACAGACACTTCACCAGAGAAGATATACAGATGGCAAATAAACATATGAAAAGACGCTCGACATAATATGTCATCAAGGAAATGCAAATTAAAACAATGAGATACCACTACACACCCATTGGAATATTGAATACTGACAAAACCAAATACTGGCTAGGAGATAGAGTAGTAGGAACACTCATTCACTGTTGATGGGTGTGCCAAATAGTCAAACCACTTTTGAAGACAGTTTGACAGTTTGGTACAAAATGAAACATAATCTTACCGTATGATCCAACAGCTGTGCTCCATGGGGTATTTACCCAAAGGAGCTAAAAATGTATGTACACACATAAAAGTGCACACAGATGTATAGCAGCTTTTGCATAAACTGCCAAAACTCGGAAGCAACCAAGACGTCCTTAGTAGGAGAATGGACACATAACCTGTGATACATGCAGACAATGAAATATTTTTTTAACTTTTTATTTTATATTGGAGTATAGTTGATTAGCAATGTTGTGTTAGTTTCAGGTGTACAGCAAAGTGATTCAGTTATACACATACATGTATCTATTCTTTTTCAAATTCTTTTCCCATTTAGGTTGTTACAGAATATTGAGCAGAGTTCCCTATACTATACAATAGATCCTTGTTGGTTATCTATTTTAAATATAGCAGTGTGTACATGTCAACCCCAAACTCCCTAACTATCCCTCCACCCCCGCATCCTTCCCCCCTTACAAATGAACTTGTAAATAAGTTCATTTGTATCATTATTTTTTAGATTCCGCATATAAGCGATATCATACAATATTTCTCTTTCTCTGTCTGACTTACTTTACTCAGTATGACAATCTCTAGGTCCACCCATGTTGCTGCAAATGGCATTATTTCATTCTTTTTAATTGCTGAGTAATATTCCATTATATATATGTACCACATCTTGTTTATCCATTCCTCTGTTGATGGACATTTAGGTTGCTTCCATGTCTTGGCTATTGTAAACAGTGTTGCAATGAACATTGGGTTGCATGTATCCTTTTGGATCATGTATTTCTCTGGATATATACCCAGGAAGGGGATTGCAGGACCATATGGTAGCTCTATTTTTAGTTTTTTAAGGAACCTTCATACTATTCTCCACAGCGGCTGCACCAATTTATGTTCCCAACAACAGTGTAGGAGTGTTCCTTTTTCTCCACACTCACTCCAGCATTTATTGTTGAATCAGGCTCCCTGACTTCAGACTATATTACAAAGCTATAGTCATTAAAACATTATGGTATCAGCACAAAAAACAGAAACAAAGATCAATGGAACAGGATAGAAAGCTCAGAAATAAACCCGTGCACCTATGGTCAATTAATCTATGACAAAGGAGGTAAGACTATACAGTGGAAGAAAGGCAGTCTCTTCAATAAATGGTGCTGGGAAAACTGGACAGCTACATGTAAAAAAATGAACTTAGAACATTCTTTAACACCATACACAAAAATAAACTCAAAATAGATTAAAGACCTAAATGTGAGACTGGACACTATAAAACTCTTAGAGGAAAAGATAGGCAGAACACTCTCTGACATAAATCGCAGCAATATCTTTTTCAATCTGTCTCCCAAAGTAATGGAAATAAAAACAAAAATAAACAAATGGGACCTAATTAAACTTAAAAGCTTTTACACAACAAAAGAAACCATACACGAAATGAAAATGCAACCCACGGAATGGGAAAAAATATTTGCAAATGATGTTACTGACAAGGGATTAGTATCCAAAATTTACAAACAGCTCATGCGGCTTAATATCATGAAAACAAACAACCCAATCAAAAAATGGGCAGAAGACCTAAATGGACAGTTCTCCAAAGAAGACATACAGATGGCCAAGAGGCACATGAAAAGATGTTCAACATTGGTAATTATTAGAGAAATGCAAATCAAAACTACAATGAGATATCACCTTATACCAGTCAGAATGGCTACCATCAAAAAAATCCGTAGATAATGAAATATTATTCAGTGCTAAAAACCATGAGCTAAACCATAAAATGATGTGGAGGAAACTTAAATGCATATTACTAAGTGAAATAACCCAATATTGAAAGGCTACATACTGTATGATTTCAACTATATGACATTCTGGAAAATGCAAAACTATGGAGACAAAAAAAAGGTCAATGGATGCCAGTGGTGTAGAGGGTAGATATAAATAGAGCACAGAAGATTTTAGGACAGTGAAACTACTGTATGATATTATAATGACAAATAAATGTCATATGCATTTGCCTAAAACCATAAAATGTGCAAAAACAAGAGTAAACCTTGAGGTAAACTATGGGCTTTGGATGATTATGATGTGTCAATGTAGATTCATTCTTGGTAAAAAATCATACCATTCTGGTGAGTGATGTTGTTAACAGGGAAGCTATGCATGTGTTGGGACAGGGGTGTATATGAGAAGTCTCAGTCACTTCCTTTTAATTTTGCTCTGAATCTAAAACTGCTCTTACAAAATAAAGTTTTTTTTCTTTTTTTAAAAAGCAAAGAAGAATAGTAAAAGAAAAACAAACACAAACCAAAGAAGTTTAATATACAAAAAGAAAACTGCAAGCCAATCTCACTATGAATATGGAAGCAAAATGCCAAAGTAATCAGCAGCACATAAGACCACCATATACCTCTGCAAAGTGGTATTAATTCAAGAAATGATAGTTCTATAATGACTAAAATTAATCATAATAATTGATCTAAGAAGAAACAGCCTACTATCATTTCCATGTTGAAAAAGCATTTTCCAAGATTATATATCTATTCTTGATATGAATAGTTAAAAATGTCAGAATATATGAATACTACCTCAAAATAATAAAAAAAATTTCAAACAAAAGGCTGAAACAATCCTTATTGATAAAACTTTAGAAGTATTCTCATCTATGTCAGGAACAAGGCACATACTCCACTATTACCACTATTAATTAAATTGGGTTTGCAGATACTAACCAACATATTTAGATAAGAGGAAGAAACTACAAAAATTGGGGAAAAAAAGAGGTTAAGTTAATACTATTTACAGATGATATGATTATATATTTGAAAACCTTAAAATTTTCAGCTAAACCCACTAATTCAGTAGGGAATTCAGTAAGGTGGTAAGGTACAAAATTAATATACATAGTCAATAGTCTCCACTGATACAAATAATAAGTTACATGACATAATGCAATAGAAGACCTTATTTATATTAGCAACAGTAAAATACAGAATGCCTAGTATATTAGTTTTTTGTGGTGGCCGTAACAAATTAGTACAAACCTAATGATTTAAAACAACACAAATTTATTATCTCACAGTTCTGGATGTCAGAAGTCCAGAATGGTTCTAAATGAGCTAAAATCAGTTGTACTGTATTTCTTTTGGTCGCTCTAAGGGAAAACACATTCCTTGCTCTTTACAGTTTCTAGAGGCTGCCCACATTTCTTGGCTCAGGACCTTCTTCCATCTTCAAAACCAGGCCAATTCTTTTTGCACTGTTAGCTCTCTGATTCTTCCTCATCTGCCTCCTTCTTCCACTTATAAAGGAGCTTTGTGATTACATTGGGCCTACCTGAATAACCCAGGATAATCTCCACATCTCAAGGGCAGCTGATTAGCAATCTTAATTCTATCTGCAACTTTTGTTCCCCTTTGCCATGTAACTAACATATTCAAAGTTTCTGAGCATTAGGGTGTAGACATCTTTGGGGCAGGGCGGGGCATTGTTCTTCCTACCATATCTAGTAATAAATTTAACAATAAAATTGCAACGTTTATTATAAGAAAACTTTGAGATGATTCAGGGAGCTACAAAATAGTGCTTGAACAAATGAAAGGCATACTATTTTCTTGGCTAAGAAGGAATAGCATGTACTTTAATGGGAAGAAACAACATCACAAAGATATGTTATCCCTAAATAAACCTATACATTTAATTCAATACAATAAAAAATTACCTAACTGAATACTTTTGGAAAGAGACAAGTTAATTCCTAAAATACATGTGGAAACCAAAAACTAGCAAGAACAAATAGGAAAATTCTGAAAAGGAAGAGTAAAGAGGTGTTACCAGATGTTAAAGCATATTACTAAGGCTCAGTGATTCAAACAGTGTGATATTACTCATAAATAAACACATCAATGGAATCACATAAAAAAGTCCAGAAACAGGCCCAAATCATATGGGAATTTACTAAATGATAAATATTGCATCCTGGTGAAAAAATTGTTTATTAAAACCGGATGGTGGGGCTTCCCTGGTGGCTCAGTGGTTGGGGGTCTGCCTGCTAATGCAGGGGACACGGGTTCGAGCCCTGGTCTGGGAGGATCCCACATGCCGCGGAGCGGCTAGGCCCGTGAGCCACAACTGCTGAGCCTGCGCGTCTGGAGCCTGTGCTCTGCAACTAGAGAGGCCGCCATAGTGAGAGGCCTGCGCACCGCGATGAAGAGTGGCCCCCACTTGCCGCAACTAGAGAGAGCCCTCGCACAGAAAGGAAGACCCAACAGAGCCATAAAAAAAAAATAATAACTAAATAAATAAATAAATAAAATTAAGAAAAAAAAAAAAAAAAACCGGACGGTGTTGGGACTCTTGCTAGCCATCTGGACTGAAAAGTTTTCTTCCATGTCTCATATTTTATATCAGGGTATCTTCCAAATGAACAAAAAATTTAAAGACAGAAATAAAGCCATAAAACCACTATAAGAATCCCTGGGTAAAAATGTTATATCAGAACAAGGAAGGCTTTTCTATGACAGAAAACCCAGAATCCATAAGAGAAATGACTGAAATTTTCAGCTACTTAAACACAATAAAAACAGCAATTAAAAAAGGCCAAAATTCATCACAAGTAAATCAAAATTCAAGCAGATTAACCCATAGACGAAAGTCTAATTTCCCACACGTATAAAGCATTCCTACAAATTGAAAAAATAAAGACCAATAAATAAATATAAAAATATTTAAGAGGTTATGAAAAGATAGCAAAGAAAAGGAAAGACAATTTGGATTTTAGATATGTGGAAATATCCTCAACCAAACTCACTCATAATGAGAGAAATAAAGAGTAAATCTACAGTGAGATACCATTTGTCACCTTTTAGGTCATCAGCAATCCAAGAGGTTAATAGCATCTGCTGCAAGTGAGGGTGAAGAGAAAAGCCACACCCATTTATTGCTTGTAAGAATGTAAATTGGTACAGTCCCATTGTGGGGGAGGTATTATCTATGAAAATTACACATCACATACCTTAGCATCCAACAATCTGACCCCTAAAATGTATTCAGTTATGTACAAAGTGAAAACATTAGTCGCTGCAGCAATCTCCTTTTAAAAGAAAAATATTACAAAAAACTTAAGCATGTATCAATAGGGGACTAGTTAATTAAATTATGGTACATCAGACAATGAATATTATTTAGCTATAAAACATAATGATAAAAGTCTTTATGTAGAGTATGGAAAAACCTCCATGATATATTTTTAAATAAAAAAAGCAAAGGGTAGACCAATGTGTACAACATTGAGTTGTGTGAAAAAGAACAAAGAATATACATGTAAGAGCCAACACTTACAAAGCACTTCTTATCCCTTCTAGTCGAAATCACTCTGTAAGGGAGGTACTATCATTCCTTTTCCTACACCATAAGCAACACATCTGTATTATTTACTGCTTTTTAAAAAATTTTAATTTTATTTATTTTGGTTGTGCTGGGTCTTATTTGCGGCTTGCAGGCTCCTTAGTTGCAGCACATGTGCTCCTTAGTTGTGGCTGGTGGGGTCCTTAGTTGTGGCATGCATGTGGGATCTAGTTCCCTGCCCAGGGATCGAACCCACATCCCCTGCATTGGAAGGTGGATTCTTCACCACTGTGCCACCAGGGAAGCCCCATTATTTACTGCTTTATCTTCAGTACCTACCACAGAGCCTGACACATAGAGTGCTCACTAAATATTTGGGCAATAAATAAATAAAGGATTTCCTATTTAAAGATGAGAAAACTAAAGCTCAAGTAGATTAACTAGCTTGACCCACATCACACAACCAGTAAGTGGAAGAGTCTCATTTCTGGATAAAATATCTTTGGAGGTATACATGCCCCCCCACTCAAACACACAAACTCATCCCATTAGTTATCTGTGAAGACAGAAACTGGCTGGAGGGAGCTGAGGACACAGGTAAAGGTCAGACTTTTTCTATATGCCCTTTTATAGTTTTTGAATTGTGAGGTATCTGGACATATTACATATTCCAATGAAAGTACATGAAAATACAGCTCTCAGATAGGAATGTTGACAAATAAAACACCAGAGGCAAGCACACGATTCATTTAAAATAAAAATAATACAAATAAATTATATAAGTAAATGTGGTTAATACTGTTACACAAAGGACAATTCTTGAAATATATCTTAAGAGAGTTATGATTTGAAAATAATAGACTGAGAGGAAACCTCAAATAGAACCACAAAAGCTGGGGTGGAAAATTACAAGGATGAGAAGTAGTGGGCTTACTCTAGTTTCTGTGTCTCTCTTGAATAGTAGCCTCTCTGGACAGTTTTTCTGAAGAAGGTACATTGATACATAGGCACCTAACTATCTTATTTAAATGTATAAACATAATCTCTAACAGTATTTTTTTTTTTTTTTTTAATTTATTTATTTTGGCTGTGTTGGGTCTTCGTTTCTGTGCGAGGGCTTTCTCTAGTTGCGGCAAGCGGGGACCACTCTTCATCGCAGTGCGCGGGCCTCTCACCATCGCGGCCTCTCTTGCTGCGGAGCACAGGCTCCAGACGCGCAGGCTCAGTAATTGTGGCTCACGGGCCCAGTTGCTCCGCGGCATGTGGCATCTTCCCAGACCAGGGCTCGAACCCGTGTCCCCTGCATTAGCAGGCAGATTCTCAACCACTGCGCCACCAGGGAAGCCATCTAACAGTATTAAAAACAGTTTCTACTCCTGTGGGCAATGGAAACAAAGCATAACAAAAAATACCACTGGAAGGAATATTATATGAATATTAAGTTATATGGGGTTATTAATATAACCCCATATGGGCTCATAACTAAATTCCAAATCATGTTAGTAAATTGTCCAAAATAACTAGGAAATTTGAAGTAATGGGCTAATATATAATCAGCATATGTAAACAAAAAGAAGGGAATATCAAGGTTATGCAAAATATAATTTTAGAAAAAAATTTATTAAATGGGAACATGGTGGCTTTAAAATTATGAATTAAACAAGTTCTCAATGAGCCTTTCTGTTCCACTAACATAACATCAGAATACCTGAAGAAAATGTTGTGGGAACTGAAATGAGAAACAGATGGAAGAGCAATGGGAGAGAGAGAATTTAAGAGATAATTTTTTTGTCCTTGAAATATCATGTATATAAAAGTTGTTCCTACATGAAAATCTAAACAGTATTGTGAAAGATTGATATATTCTAGTCTATAAATAAACATATATACTAAAAGCTATAACCTATAAAAAAAATTTTTTTTTCAATGGCCCCTGGAGCATTTTACAAAAAATGTAATCACATATTAGCCAAAAAGAAATACTCTTTCAGTTCCAAAGAGGAAAAATACTTTAGATCATATTCTAAAACCACAATCTAATAAAGTGAAAAATAAATGTCAAATTTAGAAACAAAAAACCCAAAGCATCTGACATTTTAATGCCTGTCTTTTCTAAAGAACTCTTGGAGCAAAAGGAACTAAAAAACCAGTTTCATAGTATTTATAAAATAGTGATAATAATAGTCTCAATATTTTTACTGCAAGCAAAAATAATGAAAATAATGTATAAAATCTATAAGTGATGAAAAACAACCAAGTGAACCTAAGGAACACAAATGGAAAAAAAATTAATGAAGACAAAAGCATAAATAAATTAATTAGGAAACAGAAATGGTAGATTGCCAACAGCTTATTTTAACGGAAAAAAATAATTTGAACCACTTAGGAGAAAAAGAGAAAATGCCACTGAAACATAAGAACATTAGATAGGAGAAAAGAAAACTAATTATTGATGACATTAAAGAATTTTATGATAATACTTTACTATTTCACCCAACTCTATGTTAATAAATCGATAACCAAGATAGGTAAGTTATACTGTATTAAAATTGGACTATCTAAAATGGACCTAAGAATGGAATGAAAACACGAAACACAAAAATACAAATAACCAGAGGTAAAAACTCTCAAAGTTGTCTAAGAGTTATACTTAAAAAGATTACCAGGTTCAGATGACTGTATGGTTTAACTTTATCAATCCAATCTCAGAACATCTAATTTTCATGTTGAATGATTCCACCAAAAAAGCACAACCCCCCAAAATAAAAGGTCTGCTTTCTATTTCTTGTTATGAAGCCATGGGTCTAAGATGGCAAAATTCAACAAATATGGCACAACTCTAAAGACTAATATTCAAAAACTCACATAATAAAGCCACATATTAAATAATTCAATATGACTACAGTAGGGTTTATCCCAAGGTGTGCAAATAGGGTTTAATGTGAGGAAATTTATTAGTACAATTCACTACAGTTAAAGAATGAAAGCCATATAATTATTTTGATAGGAAAAGCCTTGGATAAAATTCCATCTTTGTTCCTGATAAAACTTTATATATACATTATAATAAGCAAACACTCCAAATGCTTCAAGCTGTTTTGAAAAAATCTTCAACAACTTCAAACAAAATTTTGAAGCTCTTTGTTAAGCCTCTAAATCTTATTTCCAGTTTATAGAAAAGAGAAGTGATAATGGAATAAGTTAACACCAAGAGAAAACAATCAGATAGAATCAGATTTGGGGAAAATATGTAAGACAGTTTATAAATATATACATATATACACATATAGAGATAGCAATTATATTCCTATATATGATTCTTAAGTGTTCAGTGATAAAACATTGTTGGAAACAATAGAAAAGTTATTAATCACCATTATTTTTCACATTTTCTTGCAGATACTAGCCAATGCAATTAAGACAAAAAACTAACTGGCAAACATGTTTAAAAGAATAGGGAGAACGTATTTATTTAGGAAGGTTATGCGAGAAGTAAGAATTAAACTAAATTGATTCCTTGAAGGCTTGCATCTCTAGAGAGCTCTATGGATCTGAGGTTATGTCCACAGGTTCTGTGCGTCACTGTCAACTACAGTTGAAAAGTTTGAATTCCAGTCTTATCCCACCTTTTAGAGAAGCTGATGTTTCCTTAAACATGAAGGTTAAAGGCTTACAGCTCAAGGTCTGGGGCCCTCTCCCAGAACCTGAGGCCCAGCTCTGCTGGATCTCTGTGCTCTGTCCTAGAATACAAAAGACAGTAGGAGAACCACTCACTTGATACTCCTGCTAGCTCTACAATCACCTCAATAAAAGCAGTACTTTCAACCTTGGGGAAATCCAAGAAAAACAACTAAAAAATAAAATTTTTATAAACAATAATAAAGTTTAATTAGATTTTAATTATTATTAAAATACCATTAGCTTTGCTATATACAAACCAGCATCTGTTAGAAAGAAAATGAAAGCCAACATCCAGACCAAAAAATAAATATCCAGCCTGTGAAAATAGAAAAATGGAGATACTGATATGTATGGATACTGGTGATCCTTAAGAATTGTCTGAGTCATAAGAATCGATCATAATCTCACCAGCCACAGATGTTATTTACAAATGCCAGCAGGGCAAGTGGAATCTGATTGAGCAAGGAACATTTGAAATGATAAGAGGCTAGAGGAGATAGAAGCTAGATAATCTTAATTCTTCTCTACACTGTGAGGCTTCAAAGCCATACCCTTTTCCCTCCCAATCCTCATACCGAAATGTCATCTTGAGTATAAACTGGGTTTGGAGAACCTAAAACTGAGAAATCTGAGTGATTGAATTAGCATTACGTTTCCCTAAGCACAGAACACATATACTGAGAGGTGCTCAAAATTGCCCCCCACCAAAGACAAACCTATTTAAATTATGGGATGAGACTAAACTGTACATCACATTGGACACCATTACTTGTTTTATTCTGCAAGCTAGTTGTTGGGGGTACATGAGGAAGACTAGATTCACTGTGTAAAATGAGTGAGTTTACATTTTCTCTGAACAATTGAATTGTAGGGTGAGTTAAGTTTTGTTATCAGAGATATATAGACGGATTTTCTTTTTACAAAGGCACCAACAAAATATGAAAGAAAATAATAAATGCCAAAAATTTAACATGATTTTCTCAAGATTGGTTAAGATTTCAGAGACCTTTCTCCTCTTATTTTTCACATCTTTAAAAAAACTTATAATATGGATTATTTTGGCAATTATAAAAACTAAACTTAGAGCAAAAAATAGGATAGAAAAAATAATAGGTAACAATTTTTAAGACATACTACATGCCAGGTAGTATGCTAAGCCCTTAACACGTGTTAACTCACTTAATTTTTCCATCAACTCCATAAGTTATATTATTACTGCCGTTTTACAGAATTGAGGCTTGGAAAGACTAACCTGACCATGGTCATAAAACTAGGTAATACTGTATCATAGATTCACAACCAGGCCGTCCAACTTCAGAGCATCTAAGTTTAATTAACTTGCTCTATTGCTTCTCCTGAGACACCATAGACCTCCCATTCTATAGACTCTATCTGGCTCCTATACCTTTTTTTTCCATCTCATCATTTCTATGAGCAAAATTTCTGCTTGGTTCATTTAGGACTCCAAATGCACTTTATGTGCTATCTGTGGAAAAATTTGAGAGGAAGGGAAAATATAATGTCACCTGTATTTTTTTCCTTTTAGTTACCAAACAGCATTTCTGGCATTCCTAGAAAAATAAACTATCAAACCCACAAGAAAGACAAGACACTATCTAGTCTACCATACTCAGTCACTTCAAATTATGTTAAAATGTGTTTACCAGTGCCTAGAGCAGTGCTGGTAACATATTAGGTGGATAATATGACTTATTGCTGTTATATCAATAACTCTTTTCTTTGTATTGATAACGTATTTTCACAGATCTTTCTGGCCGCTCCTGCCCTTTGTGCTTTATTTTCAAAAGTTCGTTTACTGACTGTCTATATTGTAACCCTATTTTAGGGGATATAAAAATAAGACCCAGTACCCATCTTCAGAATGTTGTAAGCTAGTAGTGAAGATAAGGCACATTTATACTCTAGGCAGAAGACACAGATGTAAATGTCTATGAAAATTTTGTGTTGAGAGAGATCCTTTTTAGTCAGAGAAAAAAGAAAGCTTTATGAAGAAAATCACATTTAAAGTGGGATATGGGTAGGATTTCAACTAGAGGAAATGGGAGGAACTATGCTGGATGGAAAATCGATATGTGCAATGGCATGGGGGATTGGAAAATCAAACATGCACAAAGATTTGTGAATAATCCAGGTGGATTCTAATGAAGGCTAAAAAACATAGATTGAGAACCCATCTGATTATCCCCAAATGTCCAATAAGAGAGTATGCATTATATTCATTAACAAGGGAAGTCATTTACATTTTTTCAAAAAGCATCACAAGTAGAGATTTAATCTTGTGACCATGCACTATTTTCATTAAAGAGGAGAGAAATTAAGTGTTAAAAAATAAATCAGAAAGTTGATATAACAGCTCAGGTAAGAACCTATAAGAGGAAAGTAGTCCTAGAAATAGGAAAAGAGAGGGCAGACAGGGCTGCAATGTCAAGAAAATATCTGTGGGACTTAGTAACAGATTGTGAGGAAAGAAGGAAATAAAAAGGTATGATTCTGAGTTTGCACATCAGGAAGAATTTTGGTATTTTGAAGAAAATAGAAATTCAGGACTAGGAACTGGTCTGAGAAGGAGAAATTACTAATTTACTTTTGTACATGAAGAATTTGAAATACCTGTGGTACTTGGAGATAGATATTAATGTCCTACAGGTGGTTGGAAATATCAATATACAATATACAATTGGAAAGAGTGGTTAATTTTGGGAACTGTAAATTTTGGAGTCATTCACATTATATGACAGTCATAATGTTGAAATGGTCAGGCTATGCATGGTGAAGATTGAGAGGAAAAAAAAGAAAGCTGTGCACACAACTTTGAGGAATGCCTACCTTTTAGGAACAAAAGGATTAGAAACAATTAAGAGAGGAGACAGGAAAGAAATGGTCAGAGACTGAGAAAGAAAATGAGAAATAATGGATACATTAAGAGGAGTTGGTTTTATAAAAGAAGAGTTGGTTAACAGTTCCAAATGTTGGAACTTTTGAAGTTGGAGAAGGGAAGGCTTTGAAAAGAGCATAGGAATAAATGTTAATAAATGTCATTATTGACAAATACCTCTAGTAGAGTAATTGAGAAAGAAGCCAAAATGCAAAATTTGGGGCTGTGAGTGTATTACTCCCGATTTCCTTCATGCTATAACTTGTTTTGTGCACTGTATATTTTTGTGGGTGCTAATCTTATAATCTAATCTTTACTTAGATTTAGTAGCTAATAATGGCCTACCAGTTTTATTTTGTCTAGGGAACACATTTCACAAGTGATTTCAATTTTCTAAGGAAAGCGTTGGTGAATAATTATTTGTTGAGAGGAGCTGTATTTAAAATACAGTGGAAATTTTAGATTGGAGATATTTTAAGACATGGAGAACATAAAATTTTGGTGTCCTTAAATCACAAATAATGCCTATTTCACCTGCTTGATAAACTACTTAGATTCCATCCACTCAGAATATTCACACACCAATTATCAACCATCTTTGTATCCCAAACATTAAAAATATGGGGCCACCATATCTTGAGAGCAATTAATTACCTAGAAAAGGAAAAGATTGCTTCTTGCATTCTTCTGACTAGGTGGAGATGAAATTTCTGGAACAATAAGTTTTTCACTTGTGAAAAGATCGTAGGTTATTCATTAGATGGTTAATTAGCACAGAAACACATTTTATCTTATAGAATATTCAGTTGAGATTTTTTTTTTTGAAACCTTAACAACTCTGTTTTGAAATGGTTTCAAGATTCCAGTTAATTATTCAAACTTCAAAAGCAATGGTTAAAACCTATGAAATTTCTTTCTGAAGATAAATATAGACTTTTAATCGTGTGTTTATGTGTTTATGTGGTGTGTGTGTGTGTGTGTGTGCGCGCACATGCTTGGAGATGATAGGGTATTTATAAAAATGAAGTGAGTTAAAAAGTGAATAATACTTAATGAGATCAATTCCTTTATAATGGTACTTTCTATATACTTTTATGAAGGACAAGTAGGAGAAAAGTAAGAATATATTTAAAAATTCACAAAGGAAAATAGAGTTCACGTTGAATTTGAGAATTCTAATTTTTTATTTCTTCTACTGCTTTCTAGGAGAGAAAAGCAAATCAACACTGGTCTCAACTTCTTTTTAAATTATTAATATTTTATATTGTGAGAAAATAAAGGAATGCCTATATTATTTGATGACACACTAGAGAAGTAATTCAGTAATTTTAATTTTAAAGTAAATACAAAATTATTTGGTGGGTTAGTCAGACATGGACATTATAATCCAGTGGAATAAATTTTACACATCACCAATGACTATGATTACTCTGCAGCAAGGCTTAAATATATTTTCTAGCCTTGAATTAATATTTTTCTTTGATTTATATGCAAGGTATTTCCTATAAGATAATGTGCTTAAGTATTTTCTTTAACAAAACATCTTTTTGAAAATATAATTTGATAAAATAAAATTCACTCATTTTAAAGTACAGTTTATTAAGTTTTGACAAATAGGTAATTTGTGTAACTACCACCACAATCATAATATAGAATATTTTCATTTTCCCAGTATTTCCCACATATCCCTCTGCAGTTAATGTTTTTCCTCTACCGTTGAACAACCACTGATCCACTTTCTGTCATTGTAGTTTCACCTTTTCTATACTTTCATACAAATGAAACCATACAGTTTGTAATCCTTTGTGTTGACTTCTTTTACTCAGCCTGATGACTTTTAAGCTTTATCCATGTTGTTGCCTGTATCAGTTTATTCTTTGAATTGTTGAATAGTATTCAATTGGTAAATATGCCACAATTTGTTTATCCATTTGCCAGATGATAGACATCTAGGCTATATTTATGTTAACATATGCTTTCATTTTTTGGATAAATGTCTAGGATGAGGATTGCTAGGATGCATAATAATTATATGTTCAACTTTATGAGAAAAAGCCAAATTATTTTCTAAAGTATCTTTACCATTTTGCTTTCCCATGAGAAATGTATGTGAGTTTCAATTGCTCCTGTATTATGTTCATTTAATTTTAGCTATTCTAGTGTATGTGTAGTGGTTTTTCATTGTGGTTTTATAGTGTACTTCCCTGATGATTAATAATGTTTCCTTAATGATGAATTTGTCTTTTGCATGTTTCTTATGGTGAAGTATTTGTTCAAATCAATTATCCATTTTTTAAAATGTCAGGTGGTTATTCTTAATATTGAGTTGTAAATGCTCTTTATATTTTCTGGATAGAAGTGTTTATCTGATGTTTATGTTTTGTAAATATCTTCTCCCTAGGTACTTTTTAAATTATTTTTTGATGCTATTGAAATTGGAATTGTTTTATTAATTTCATTTTTGAATTGTTCATTACTAGTGTATAGAAATACAATTGATTTTTGTGTATTGATCTGGTATCCTGCAGTCTTACTTAATTTGTTTATTAGTTCTAATAGTTTTTGGTGGATTCCTTAGGATTTTCTTTATATAAAACCATGACATCTATAAATAGAGATACATTTATGTCTTACTTTGTAGTCTGTCTGTATTTCTATTCTGGATGCTTTTTCTTATCAATTTCCCTGGTTAGAAACTTCAGTGTAGTATTAAATAGAAGTGGTAAGAGCGGCATTTTGTCTTGTCCTTGGCACTGGGGAAAGCATTTATTCATTTACCATTAAGTATAATGTCAGCTATGTTTTTTTCATAGAGGCTCTTTATTTGACTGAAAAAGTTTCCTTGCATATCTTATTTATTAAATGTTTTTATCATGAAAAGTGTTGGATTTTGTGAGACAATTTTTCTGTATTTATTGAGATGATGTAGATTTTGTCCTTTATTAATACGATGCCTTACATTAACTGACCTTCAGATGTTAAACCTACTTGGTATTTTGGGGATAAATTCCACATTGTCACGTTTTATAATCCTTTTTATATGCTGGTGAATATGTTTTACTAGTATTTTGCTGAGGATTTTTGCATCTATATTTATAAATGTTATTGGTTTGTAGTTTTCTTGTAATGTCTTTGGTTTTGGTAACAGGATAAAACTGGCTTCACAGAATGAATTGGGAAGTGTTCCCTTTTCTTCCATATTTTTAGAAGAGGTTGTGAAAAATGGGTACTAAATCTCCTTTAAATGTTTGGTTGAATGCACCAGTGAAGCTATCTAGACCTGGGTTTTTCTTTGTGAGTAGATGATGATGGTGATGATGATTACTAATGGTATTTCTTTACTAATTATAGATCTATTCAGATTTTCTATTTATTCTTGCATCAGTTTTGGTAGTTTATATTTTTTTATAATTTGTCCCTTTCATCTAAGTTACCTAATTTGGTGACATACAGTTTTTTATTTTCCCCCAGCCTCTGGCATAGAGTATTTTTAAATAGTATTCCTGTTTTAGCTTTTTATTCCTGACTTTAATACTTTGTCTTCTTTTTTGCCTTCTTCGTCTGTATAGCTAAAAGTTTGTCATTTTTTCTGATCTTTGAAAGAAACACCTTTTGGTTTTCTTTATGTTTCTCTATCATTTTTTATATTCCCTGTTTCACTTATTCTCACTATAATTTTTAGCTCTTCTGCTTGCTTTGGGTTTCATTTGTTTTTCTTTCTTAAGGTATAATCTTAGTTACTGATTTCAGATCTTTCTTCTTTTCAAATATGGGCATTTATCACCATAAATTTTCCTCTAACTACTTCTTTAACTTTACCCTATGAATTTTGGTATGTTGTATATTAACCTTCTTTTATCTAAAAGCATGTTCTAATCTCCCTGTGATTTCTTCTTTGATGCATATTTATGGATTACTTGTTTAATTTCCACATATTGGTGAATTTTCCAAATTGATTTCTGATTTAAATATTCTAAAAATTTTAGTCCTTCTTAGTTTATTCTCTTTTGTCAATATCCAGCTATTATTTCTGAATGGTCTATTTCTTTCTAAGTCCTGCCAGTGTTGGTTTCATGTATTTTGGTGCTCTGTTGTTAGATGCATATATGATGTCTCTGATCACTTATTTTTTTCTTAATTTTACATCTGGCCTCCTAGAAGTTGTACTGGTCAGCAGTATTAGTAAATGCTCAGGGATTGTTTTTTGAGATTGAGGTTTCTAACTTTTATTTTTGGATCTGTATGTGGCTAGGTGATTGCTTTCACTGTACAGTAGGTGATTGCTGTCACTGTACAGAGAGAGAGTCTATGGGGTTATCCCACTTTCAACCACGACTTGTAGTTCAGGATTTCTTTTTCTAGTTAGTTATTTTCATTCTATTTTATTTTATTTTCTATCTCTCTGTGGCTCTGTTTTTATTTATTTTTCCTCCTGGTTATGGGTAATATTTTTCTTCTTTTCTTCATACCCAATCATTTTTGATTGATGTCAAACATCATGCACTTTACACGATTGGAAGCTGGATTTTGTTGAGTTCCTTTTAAGAGTGTTGGATTTTGTTCTGGCCTTTGGTTAAATAACATGTCAATTAGTTGAAACTTTTCAAAAATTTTTATGGCATTCAGAGTGGCATTTAGTCTGGGACCAATTTAGCTGCACTCCTAAGGCATGACTTAATGGAGGACTCTATCCAATGTACATGTTACAAAGTGTCTCTACTTTGAATAATGGAGCTATTTTAGTGGCGAAGACAGCAGGGAGAGGTAGGAGGATTGTTTGCCATGCTGCTCTCTGGTCATTCCTTTCTGGCTTCAGGTAGTTCCCTATTGCTCATGTGTTGATGAGTACTTAGCCGACCACTCAAGGAGAGTTCTGTATAGATTTCTGGAAAACTCTATCTCCTTCTCTTCTAAACTCTGTCACACACATTCTAGCCACCATGGCCTCCCCAACCTTCTATCTTGTTTTTTTCACTCTGTGAGTCTGCCAACCTCTATTTGCATTGTCCCTCCATTTATTGAAGCCTCAAGCTGCCTCTAGGCAGTAAACTGGAGTGATCATAGATTCACTTTGTTTCCCTTTTCTAGGATTACTGTCTGAAAAGCATTTAAAAAAATATATATTTTGTCCCATTTCCTAGTTGTTAATGATGAAAAGGCAATTGCTATAACAATTAATCTTCTATGGGCATAAGCCATGTGACTGCCTTTTATAACATAAAATTTTCTAACTAAATGAGTGATTATCTTTCAAAGTAGTAACAGTGCTCCAGCATTGTTAATATTTCATAATTAAAAATAAATAAAAATAGCTAACATTAATCAAGTGCTTACAACTGTGCAATAAAACTTAGAGGCATTTTATAAACAAATTTTGAATTTCTATTAGAATCCTCTTCACAAGCTGATGCATCATTTTAGAATATCTTCTATGACCATAAATATTCATCTTGAGGATTGATTAAATCATTTGATCAAGTTAATAAAATTTGAGGAGTTTGAGAACTTAATAAAATATATGGTCAATATGAATATTCAGTTTTTGGAAGTAAATAAGTTGTGATTATTTAAAAAGGTTAGACTCCCTATAGTTTTACACTTGTTTTCCCTTTCTTTTGCCCTGGTTAGCTCTTACATGTGCTTCAAGACTCAACTTAGATGACATCTTTACAAATGTGGACTCTTTTCTAGCTCCCCGTAACCGTCTTTGGTGTTCTTATGTGCTTTTATATCTTTCTGCCCACACTACATTTTGTGGCATCTACCACTCCAGATAATATAGTCTGTTTCCTTTTTCACTTCTTCCTTTTCATGTGTTTTTCTTCTGCATTGTGGAATCCCTGACATATTCACCCTTCACCAGGTATGCTAGATTATATTTTCCCAATTATTTTTATATTTCCTCCTTTTCTTTATTTCCACACTATCTGCTTTCCTTAGGACGCTCGTTAGCATTCTTCTCTACTTTAGTAGTAAGATTTTGAGTATATTTTCCCATCTCCATATGGACCCACCTTCTAATCCTATCTGACTAAATGATCTTTCAGTGGCTCCCCATTATTTCACCACTAAGTCATGTTTCTTTAGCAGAACATAGCACACTTACTCTGATTATTAAGTTCCTATTTACTTGCATTAACACTGTGAGCTCCTCAAAAACAAGAGGTTCTATCCTTGATTGTATCCCTTCTAGCATCAGCACCTGGCATAGTGCAGGAAGTAGTTCAAGCAGCTGGTTTGTAATCTCTTTCCCTCTCATTACCAAAGGATTCTCCCAAGGAAAGAAAGCACATAATTGGTCTAACTTATTTATAAACATGCTGATGGTAATGAGCCTCATGGTAAACAGATTAATGCTATTGGCTAGAGAAAAAGTACTTATCAGTACTTTTATACAGTAGAAAGATTTTGGCAGAATATCCATGTTTTAGGATTTCTTATAATAGACAAATACAATATATGGATTTATGAAGCAAGGTTCCCTGGAGGATATCATGTAAGCCATTAAATGATCTGAGTATAAATTGAAGATGATCAACACTTAAATGCTCCTCGCTTGCTGAAAAAAAACCTTCTATATCTTACTTAGAGATGCCCTCTGTTGTTCTGGATGGGCTAGAGAGTGCATATTTAGAATAGTGAGGACTTGGGGAGCTACATGGATGGCCGACCTGCCCTCCCTGTGCCTCTTAATTGCCTATTTTCTTTAAATCATTAGTAAAGCTTGATACTAGCTGTGGTAGGCAGAATATTGGCCCATCAAATGCATCCACATCCCAAATCTCAGCACCTGTGTATATGTTATGTTATAGGGCAAAGAAGAACTAAGGCTGCAGATGTAATTAAGATGATTGCAAATCAGCTGATTTTGTTATGGAGTGATTAACCTGGATCATCTGGATTGGTCCGATGTAATCACGAGGGTCTTTATAAGTAGAGGAGAAGGGCAGATGAGTGAGAAGTACAGAAATAGTAGTGTGGTAAGGACTCAGAGCCCCAACTTTGCTGGTTTTTGAAAATGGCGACTAGGACCATGAGGCAAGGAATGCAAGCAGCCTTTAGATACTAGAAAAGCCAAGGTTATGGATCCTCTCCTAGTTCCTCCAGAAGGAATGCAGCCCTGTTGACATCTTGATTTCAGCCCAGTGAAACCTATTTCAGGCTTCTGACTTAAGAATGGTAAGATAAAAATTACGTGTTTTTTTTTTTAATTTATTTATTTTTGCTGTGTTGGGTCTTCGTTTCTGTGTGAGGGCTTTCTCTAGTTGCGGCGAGTGGGGGCCACTCTTCATCGCGGTGCGTGGGCCTCTCACTATCGTGGCCTCTCTTGTTGCAGAGCACAGGCTCCAGACATGCAGGCTCAGTAGTTGTGGCTCACGGGCCCAGTTGCTCTGCAGCATGTGGGATCTTCCCAGACCAGGGCTCGAACCCATGTCCCCTGCATTGGCAAGCAGATTCTCAACCACTGTGCCACCAGGGAAGCCCTACATGTTGTTTTTAAGTCACTAAGTTTGTGGTAATTTGTTACAACAGCAAAAGAAAACCAAAAACAGATGACCTCTGATTCATGTGGTTCTAATTTGATAACCCTATCACTTGTGTTAGTTCAGTAATTTAAACATAAAATAGGTTTTCTTTTTTTTTTTTTAACATCTTTATTGGAGTATAATTGCTTTACATTGTTGTGTTAGTTGCTGCTGTATAACAATGAATCAGCTATGCGTATACATATATCCCCATATCCCCTCTCTCTTGCGTCTCCTTCCCACCCTCCCTATCCCACCCCTCTAGGTGGTCACAAAGCACCGAGCTGATCTCCCTGTGCTATGCGGCTGCTTCTCACTAGCTATCTATTTTACATTTGGTAGTGTATATATGTCCATGCCACTCTCTCACTTTGTCCCAGCTTATTTTTCTGGGCTAATGAATGGTGTACTCACTGTCTTCTAAGATTGGCTTAATCATTGTTAGGATTTTAAGCATTTGGTATTAGAAAATCACTTATATAATGGGATACAGGTTTACAGCTATAAAAACTAAACTCTCTATTGGTAAGAGGGCAAATTTGAGTAAGTGTGGTCAATATAACTCAATTTAATTCAGTAAGTATTTAACATGGTCTATGTTCGAAGCACTTTAGCAAGTTCTATGAATGAATTTAAAAAAAAACAATTACAAGATAAGAGTCTGTCCTCCACAAAACAAACATCTATTAGTAGATATAGATAATGCATGACAATATACGAAGCATTAAAATATAGCTACAAAAACACTGTGAAAATGCTGAAAAGAAAAATTTGAGGCTTTGTAAAGAGTGCTCTTTGATTTAATAAATAATTAATATAACTTGGAAAGCCAGAGGTGGGCTATCCTGTAGACTGGTGTGGGAAAATTGTGGAATAAAGCCTAATTACAGGCATTGAGGTGACTGGTATAGAGCATATTTAAGAGGAGTCCAGTATTCTGCTTTGGTGGTATCTTGCAAAGCCAAGCCAAGCCGTGTTCCATGCACATTAGAAAGTGTGGGTCAGATTGTGCTGTGCCTTGGATCAAGCAGGTGAAATTCTTTTCCTATAGCAGGTGGGGAGCCACTGAAGGTGTTTGAACAGGGCACTGCTATGATTGTAACAGTACCTGAAAGGATTTTGTGGGCAGGTGTATGTAAGAGCGATTGGAAGTGGATTGACCTTTTCGTAGGCTATTACAGTTTTCAAACAGAAATTCATCAGTGCTACTCTAAGTATACTGGCCACTTCCATTAATACTCTGAGTTATGGCATCTGGAATGCTGTTTTTGTACACGATCAGTTCTTCTGTGTGTTCTCTTACCTGCCGTTTGTAAATATTTTCTTTGCAAGATACGCATTACTTTTAAGCTGTGCAATTAAATCCTGAAAATTAACAAGCAGCAAGAAGAAAAAGCAATTTAAAATATTCTAAAGTCAAGGTCTAATGGATCACTATGTTATCATTGTAAACTCATGTTTACTAAGTATCCAGTGGAGATGTATAAACTCTACTTGACTTTAGAATTATCATTAACCAAACACTAAATATCTGCAGTCATACGGAACCAGGATCTTAATGCCATAAGAATAAAAAGTCTACGCTTTCTTGCACCAGCAATATACCTCTTCCACAATAAAGAGCTCCATTAGTAAAGGGAAGATGCTATTTTAATATATTAATGTAATTTGTAGTACTTTCTCATAAAACTAGCTCTTCTCCTTTGTTCCCAGCCATATAGCAACAAAATGCTTATTCGTTGAGGTCAGTAATAATGAAATTAACATCAGTGTGTGTCAGCTACGCTCCAGACATTGTTCTAAGAATTTAAATACATCATTTCATTTTACGTTCACAGCAATTTTAGGAGGTTCTATTACTAATCCTAATTTAGAGATTTAGAAATAGGAGCACATAGAGAAGGCAAGTAACTTGTTTAAGATCACAGAGCTACTCAGTGATGGAGCTGAGATTTGAACCTATTCTATTGACCTTTAGAGTCCAAATTCTTAACTACTACACCACATTCCTTCCAACAGTGTGTTTCTTGGTGATTTATTTGGATACACCATGTATTGGTATCATCTTCCAATACAATGTTGATACTGGTATGCACTCCCATCCCACCTGGCTCATTTGGTAGGAGCAACAATCAGGAGTAACACTGAACAGAGAAGGTGAGGGCAAAGGGAGAGGGGAGGCACAGGGGGAAGAAAAAGACGTGGGTCATTCTTAATATAAGTAATGAAACCTATTCTTCAAACAATTGAAAGATTGAATACAGTATTATTTTGTAACAAAGTCTGTGTTCCAAAAAAAGTCTTAAGACATTAACTAAAGACTGTATCGATTTTAGATAGGTGGAAAATGGATTCCTAAGTGGTTAAGTTACTAGCCCAAGGCCATGTACTATTAGTGGGAAAGGAAGTATTTAGCTGTCTTAACTCATGGGAGTGTTCAGTCTAATGCTGTATTTTGGTAAATGTGATTATGGGGGGAAAAAAAGCTCTTTAGAGAACTCCGTGTGTATGTGGGCCTTAGAATGATTTTATCATTATTATTTGTCATTACAGCAAAAGAATTACCATTATTTGTTTCTTTTGTTGAGTTTTGTTTGTTTTTATCAGAGTTACAAATGCACATATCTACATGCATTCTGTAAGTCTTCGGGTGAAAAACAGCATCACCCTGCTCTCACTCCAACTTTCCTGTTCCTCAGAGGTAACCAATGTTTTCAGCTATTAAAACACCTATTAGCTTTACTCTTCTCTCCATATCTTTAAATAATATGCTTTTATCTCTACTCTTTGCTTTTTCAACTTTAAGCATTAAGTGTTCATATCTTACTATGGAAGATGATTCAGCTCAACCACACACACATTTCCCATGTCCTGTCCTTCCACCACTGTTGTATCATGATTTTGATTAGATCAAATACTTTGTGTGCATTGCAAATTGGGTTGCTTCTTGGTTCTTTTCAGTGCTTGCTTGAGTTTCAGCTTCTTTGGGTCTGCTGATTCATTATTGCTTGCTCTGTTTTACAGTTGGCAAAATTGTGTGGCTATCACCTTCTATCCCTTTTTATTTGTCTTTGTATGCTTATGTCTTTAAACATATCTCCTTGCTGAGGGATATGTGTTTGTGTGTGGAGGGGCTGCCAGTGTGTTCAATATGCTCTTTTCCCAGATGTCCTTTTAGTTCTATAGTATCCATTAGAAATCTGGGGCAAAACTATAATCTAGTTTTCACTTGTACAGGATCAATGCCTTGAGGGTAATCAAAACTCTGAGTCAGGTAAATAAAGACAGTAGAAAATGAGCTGTGTATTTTGTAAAATGGATTTAGAATGTGAAGAACTCTGCCATGGTGCCAAACTCACTTTAGTGGCAACAGATCTCCTATAAAAGGTGGTTTGGTTTGTAACACAATATTAAAATGGCTCAAAGACATAATTTGGAAATATTTTTTACAAAGGTGGATTAAATTTTTGTTTACATGATGCTATAACTCCCTTTTATACAAATAGTGATAAACTTAAATTATAAAACTGAGATTGGTAATCTCTCTTCTAAATCAACTTAAAGGAATGTCTCATTCAAGATAGAAAAGATGAAAGAGATATTAGTGTAGAAAAACTGGAGTTTTTAATGCTTATAGCAAAGTATTGATTTGTATTTCTTAAACTCTCAGTTCATGTAGATAGATAAATTTGGATGGAATGTTCAGTTATTTCGAGGATTTCCTAAAAAAGCAATACTTCTTGGATGTTAGCAAATTATAGTTATGAATCATTTGAACCTATCAAGATTGTATATATTTTATTTTCTTTTAGTTACAGCTGCAACTTCTGGTATGCTGAATTTGGACATTCATATTCTAATACATTACAATTATGCCTTTTCAATATTGGAATGTACTCTTGGGTTTTTTCCTTTTAAATGTTATAAAATTTTTTCCTGGAATAAGAAACACATTTTGAAAAAAATTCATATAACCATTAAAGAATTTGTATTTTTTTCAGAGACAAGTCAAATATATCTGTAGAACTCACTCATATTTAGATAAATTTTTCAGTCATTCATTTATCACCTATAAGGCAATTAATTCATTTGTTTACCTAGCATTTATTGAAAATATTCAATGTGTGACATATCATCATTGGCCCTGCTGATGCAATGAATGACATACACTATGGCTTTCAAGGAGCTTGGAGTCTAAGAGAAATGCCATTGTGCCATTGTTGACGTCATTATAAAATAAAACCTGGTGTGTTTACATTTCCAAGAGAACGTTAATGTATAAGGGGAGCAGTGTTGAAGAAAGTATGTGGACTTTGGAGCTATTGAAGCTTAAATTTAATTCCTGGCTTTGGCAGTTACTGACTGGCATCTCTACAGGCATAAGTATCCTACAGGATCATTGTTAGGATTAAATGATATAATATATGCAAAACAGCAGACATATAGTAAAGCTTAACAGTTTCCTTTTTTTCACTGATTTTGGAATATGCAGTATCCCCAATATAGCATTCACTCCCTGGATAAAGAGTCACCACTGAAGTGCCAACAATTTCCGTGGGAACACTGCAAATACTTTGAAAAAAACTTTCGAACCAGAAGGGACTTTAGAAATGATCTAATCCATCTCCTTTGTAATGACCTAGCTCAGTCACACAGCTAACTGAATCAAAGCCAGGACAGAACAGAACTCAGATTCCTAAGTTTTATGCTCTTCAACCTTTAAAATAGAAAAGATATGAAAAATAATTTTTAAATGGTGGTCCATTATGAAATAAAAATAAAATAAAAATTGGGCATTTCATAACCATCCTAGATAATAGTTTTAATTTAATGCCTTGCTATGTCTTACAAGAATTAAAAAATCTATGACCTTGAGTTTTGGAGATTTAAGTGACTGAAAAAGACTTCACCAGATGTTTGTGCTATTGTTTCCTAGCTCTGTTTTGAAATTGTTGTGGTTGATATTGGATGTTCACTCCCAGTGCTCTGTGTTGTTAAGTCAGAAACCATAAACAGCACCAGAAAACAACTTCCAGTCTTACTGCGAATGTCTAACTCAGATGACAGTTGGCTGCTTTCAGAATTGTTCTCTTTGATACCCTTTCTGTAATCTGTTCCTCCTGAGAAGAAATATGGTCTGGTTGCTTCTGTTCAAATCACCGTCAGATACCTGGGTGAGAAAAAACAATGAACTGTAGGAACATCTACTTCTGATGGACTGTAATGATTTGGAGAATAATAGAATACTACCTAAATGGAGCTTTCTCATAGCAGTTTTTAAACACAGATAACAATAAGCTGTAGTTTGAAGAACTTTCTACAGCACACAGATTTGGAATCTGTCCATTCTTGGGGCCCTCCCTAAGTTACACTGGGTCTTATTAAAGCAATCACAAAACAGATGGAATCTTCTTAAAGATGGCACTCTTCTTGTTGCCTCTTTCCTTGGAAGGTGTTGTGTGAGCATAGCCCCTAAGAAGGGAGGCACGCAGCAGCTTGTTCAGTTGCCGAGTCTTTCAAGGGGTTATGATTCAGTTACTTTGACAGGCCATTAGATTTGGGGACCCCCTTTCTCCCTTGTTTTTGTTTTTCACTTGAATCAAGGGAAGTGGCTTCCCGTCTGTGAGTTATCTAAATCACGGTGAAACAAACAAATGCTGGGGCAGCTTAAACACTTGGCCTTTAGGACTGAATTCAAATCTCAGACTGCTTGCTGTAGAGCGGCCAGAAAATGCCGATTTACGATGAGAATAAAAGAAAGGTGGCCTCCACGGTCCTGTTTTATCCTACAAAGCCATGACTTTTCCGATATCTTAAAGATGAATTCCTGCTTTAAAGGTGAATTCACACCCCTTCCATTGGAATTCTCTCATCCTTTAGATCTGCGGACACTGCAGGGTTTACTCTTCATTTCCTCTGGACCCATGCTTTTATCAGAATTGAATTACCTTCTTTTGATGCATATGTGTTACATTATTTGTCGTGCACTTTCCTTCTGCCGTGAGTTGAAATAAAAGCAATTATCCTGTGGCTTCCCTCTTTCATTCCTCTCCTGGACTTTCTGAGTACAACTAATCAGAATGAAGCAGACGTGAGCATTTTCCGCAGCAGACACTGACCCAGTGTAGAGACTGCTTTGAAAGAAAGAGACTGATTGTGGTTCTCATGTTGCTGTCATTCTCTTGCCTGAGTAAGAAATAAATGAGAAACCACCAATTCTCATAAGGAAGGTACTTTCGGACTTTTCAGTTGATGGTTAAGGTGCTCTCGACTATCGGTCTCTCAAAACATACACACTACTGACCTCAGTTTGATTGCTGACATGTAAAATATAATGTGAAACTAGCATGGGAAACCATTTTGAATAAAACAGAATGATACCAGTGAAGTTTCAATGACTATGAGAACTGTTTCTGGAGCTCTTTTCCCTTGATCGTTCAGATTTATGTGGCCTTGCCCTGTACCATGTACATTAACTGTTGGCTAGAAATTTCCTTGTACAGCATGGGTGGGTCCGTGTAAGCTGGCTGTTGGGAAAATGATTACAAGACCCTTGACTCTTATTCTCACTGCATGCAGGGAGTAAGTTGATGCAAAGACCTTTTAGTGAGTCAAAATGGAATGAATTGCATCTGAACCGATGCCTCCCTCATCGCCTTTCTATCTTGATACCCAAGGTTCCCTATTTCCAGCGGCAGCCTCGGGGCTTGCAGGAGGCCCTCGATGCTGGTATGTTACGTAGTTATTTGTGGTGGAAGTACAAACAACGTGTGTACATGCTCACACAGGCAGATCCACACACACTTTATTTATTGAAAATCTACGTGCCAGACCCTACATGTCAATGATTTCGTGATGTATCTTTCTCTTTTAGTTCTTACAATGGTTCTATTCCTTATATTAACAAATATGCTGAAGGTACCTATTCCGAGGAAGGTATTTGTATTCTCATTTAATGTGAGAAGACTGAAACTCAAGATGATTAAAGCTTTTGCCTGAGTGATTGCAGAATCCCAAATCCACGCTACTCACTCTTAATTGCTCCATCCCAGTTCAATTCCCCTCCCGCTACCTCACCTCCCTGCGTCCTCTGACTGGGTACCAGAGCTTCTCAGGCTGATCAAGACAAAGGCTTCTTGATATGTTACCTTGAGCACATCTCGCTTCACTGCTCACAGCTGCAAATGCGGAACTTTAATAGATCCGGGATTTAAAAAAGTATTTTTTTGCATTGTCCAACGTGTAAAGCAAGCTATTTGCAAAGCTGCTTTAGCTGAAGTAGGACTGGGGTCCAGGGCCCAGATCTTGGCTTCTTCTGCTGAAGGGGCATTTCCTCGTCTTGAATCAGAACTAGCTGCTGGTCTACTTGCTTCCTTCCTGCTGGTTTTTTTTTTTTTTTTCTTTTGAGGTTTTCAATATCTATAAAGTGAAATTAGTAAAAATGAATATAAATATTACATAGGATTCATAGAACAGTTGGTTCTGCTATAATGATATATATGTGTTCTAAAAATCACTGTGCTATGAAAAATAACAAGACCATAGGGATTATTGAACAGAGTGGAGTCAGGGGCACAGCACTCAAAACCTGTCACTGACACCTGGTGAAGTTGAAGAGGACTGACCACCCCGGCTTCTCAAAGGTGGGGACCTGCTCTGATGATCCCTTCCTGACCTGTATATGTGCCCATCAGCCCGACTGTCACAGTGGTCGAGTGATGTGTACTGAGGCAGTCATTACAGATAAGGCTTCCACTGTTATCTCTTTCTTCCTCCTTTTTATCCTCTGAGACGCTGAAAACCAAGCTCCTGACTTGCTTGCTCCCCAAATTTCATTTACAGACAATTAGACCTAAATTCTTAGGGGCTAACTAAAGATCTCAGGTGATACAGCTAGCATTCGTGAGAATGACCACCATGTAGCAGGGATCAGGTGAAGTTCTTTAAAATCATTACTTCATTTCATCTTCACAACAACATATGAGGCATGGATGATTATTCTCCATCTAGCAGATGTATAAAAGAGACTTAGAGAGGTTTAGAAATTCATCCCAATTCTGCAGAGGAGATAAATGGCTGACTTAGAGATGGAAACCTCTGATTTGTTTGCTGCCTGACTGATGTATTCAGGACGCTGCACTAAGCCCTGATGCTTCCTGAGCGGAGTCCTGGGCACTGAGGCACAACCCAAGATGTCTTCAGTTACCTGTGTACTGACCCTGCTCGCTTTCCACTTGTAACTCCTCTTGCCAGATTGGATGTCCCTTTTTCCCTCTGACTCCCCCTTCTCCCTTCCACTCCTCCTGCCATCAGCTGTCTGTCTTTCCTAACCAGATACCCAAGGTTTCTGGGATTGAGCTTCAGATTAATGGCATCCATTTGTCACTGTGTCTAACCTGCCTGACTTGACCCAAGTGTTATCTTTGCCACTAATCTGGCCACCTTGCGCCTACCTGGACCTGGATTTGGTTCTCCCATTAAGTGAGCTGAGACCTGGCTTTTGGGCCACAGTCTTCCTCAAGGGCCCTTGCCTTACACCTGATCCTGAATGAATCCTTAATGAAACCCTTTAATTTTGATCATGAAATAAAGTTCATCTCCTCCACAGAAATAAGTACTTCCCTACCTAGGTTGGCCCTGAACCTTACAAACAGACCAAGAACGCTCATGTTTCAAGTAATGTAAAACGAAGGCAAAGTCTTTCTCTTTTTCTCAGGAACATCTAACTTTCCAACCAGCATCCAGTTCTAGGATCAAAATTCCATGTGTCTTCAAGTGGGTTCAATTTTTTTTCCCCCTTATGATGTAGGTTATTGAGCTTTGAACAAACTTGCACTGAATTGTTTGTTTCTACAGGGAATTTATTATCTTTGCTATTTCTGTTTTCAAAACCAGGACACCTACTGCCCTTTCACACTCAAAATGATAGCTGTCACAAGTAGATTAATGGGCATTATCAGGCTGGTTTGGAAAAGGCTGGAGCAGTGATAATTGTGTCACCGACAGTAAGAATGGGTGATCGAAGCGAATGAGTTAATTGATTTGTACATCAAACCAATCTTTTAGAAATCCAATACTTTTCAAGATTTAGGAAAGGATGGTCAGTTTTTCTTGGCAGTCAACCCTGTTTTCTGCTGCATAAGGTAATTGTGTGACAACCTGTCTGTCCTTTCTGAGAAAAAGACTTTGCTACCTTCAAATTATGCTCTCATGTACAAGTTAGATTGTTGCATTGCTATTATTCCTCTTCTTTCTATTAGGACCTGAGACTTAAAAGAAAGTCTTATTCTCTGGGAGGTTGTTTTGATCACAGTGTTTTAGTGTAGAAACGACTCTTTTGAGGTAGTCAAAAAAGAGAGCAGGCAAACTGTTCAAGCAAAACCAAATAGCAGCTCAATTGTTGGGAAAAGGAGGCAGGGCTGAAATGTACCATCTACACAAGGCCTCCCTTCTTTTGTCTCCTTTTTATACCTTCAAAAATGTTATTTGCTGAAAGTTATTTTCTGGGACAGATATACTTCCTTAATGTACTTTTTAAAGAAAATGTATTTATTTATTTGGCTGCATTGGGTCTTTCTTGCTGCATGTGGACTTTTTCTAGTTGCGGTGAGCGGGGCTACTCTTCATTGCGGTGTGCCGGCTTCCCACTGCGGTGGCTTCTCTTGTTGCGAAGCACAGGTTCTAGGCACGTGGGCTTCAGTAGTTGTGGCACGTGGGCTCAGTAGTTGTGGCTTGCGGGCTCTAGAGCGCAGGCTCAGTAGTTGTGGCGCATGGGCTTAGTTGCTCCATGGCATGTGGGATCTTCCCGGACCAGGACTCGAACCCATGTTCCCTGCATTGGCAGGCGGATTCTTAACCACTGTGCCACCAGGGAAGTCCTCTTAATGTACTTTTAAATGCACTGAAGAAAAAAAAGGCTGTTTGTCAGAATCCAATTGACGAGAGAAACTTTTTATGTTGCTTTTGTGCATTGACAGCCAACCCTTAGGTTTTTTTAAAGGAAGTGAGGATGTGTGTTTTTATGCTAAGAAAATGCTATTTCCTTCCTTATTGTAAAATGAGTGCTTTTGGGACAAAAAAAGTAGTGCCTTTTTCCACACCCTCCCCAAAGCATAGTGTCTCGGTTGATTGATACAATAAGACTTCCTGCTCTGTAAAGTAAGTCCTATTGAACACTCAAATATCCTTCTTTTATTAAAAGGAAACTTGGAGGTCACCTTTCATCCCCTTTATTTTACAAATAAACAAATAGAAACTTCTAGAGGGTCAGTACTTGCCTGAGTTCTCACAGATATTTAGAGGCCGATTGGAGTATGCCATTGTCACATTGTTCCCCATTTATGATTATATTTTCTCTGTGAACCTCCATATATTTATGGGCTTATGACTGAAATAAAATTTACCCCCTGGAACTTTGCACATCTGGAAGAAAAGGAGAAATAGAATAGGTATACTCCCCACTGGTGGAGAGGCCCTGATGAATCCCCAATTCTGGACTAAGGGGAGGCCCAAGGAGGCTCCAAAGATCTTTAGGAAAGTGCCCAGGCTTGACCAAAAGCAGGATTATATAAAGATTAAGCAACCCCTTATATCTTTCTTGTGTCCTTCTCCCTGTTACCTCCATTCAGTTATCCCACTATCTTGGACCACTTTCCTGGGGAAATTTATGACTGCCAGGCCATTTCAGTGAAGGAAAAAAAAAAAAGTACTGTTATTTCCATTTCAACATGTCAGAGATATACTAAATTTCACTGATTTTATTCTTGAATATATTTTGTCCTACATTGAAAATCTGGTTTTAATAATATCAAAATTATGACTTATTTGCTTTATCCTAATATATTACTTATGTATGTAAATATAAAAATATAAATACATTTTTAATAAAATATATTACTTACATATTTATATTAAGATTAAATTTACTATATATTTTGAATTAGAAAATATATAAACTAGCATAAAACAGTAATTTCAATATTACAAATAACAATTGTTTAGTGCAGCTTAAAATTTCCTTCTAGTTCTTTGTTACCATAGGATACATTCTATTAAGGATGGACAAGTAAGTACTGTCAACTGAAATATTTTTTTCTCTGAGGTGGTTTGCTATTAATTTGTTATACAGTTAGGTTTGCTTGTTTTATTTTGGTTTCAATTTTAGGTCTTGCTTTTTTGTTCTTTTTGACTGGATTTAAAATTTTAATATGTAAAACATTGATATGGTCTCCCAACCAGAGCTATAAAGAAAGGCATACTTAGAAGTCTTATCTGTGTCACCACTGCACTCTTCTTACTACAATATGTGTTGTATGTAACCATTTTTATTAACTTCTGGATTATCTTTTAGGATTTTTGTGGTGGTAGTGATTGTTTTTATAAGTATGTGTATACTGCATGTATCTGTTCTTTTTCCTTCCCTTTCTTACTAAACATAGCATGCAATATCCACTTTTCTTCACTTTGTTATATTCACTTGACAATATATCCTGAAAGTTCTTCCATATCAGTATAGAGAAATCTTCCACATTCTTTTTGTTGGGAGCTGTGTGTGAGGTGGGGGCTATATATTACTCCATTGTTTTTATTTTCCAAAATTTATTTCACCAGCTCTTTATTAATCAACATTTGATAGATTTCCAATTTTTGCCCATTACAGATAACGCTGCAATGAATAATCTTTTCACAATGTCATTTTGTATTTATAAAATGTGTCTTTGGGATAGATTTGTAGAATTGGGGTTGCTGGATGAAAAGGAACATTCATCTGTTGTATTGCTAGAAGTTGCCAAATTCTTCTCAAAAGGGGAATTATCTTGTATTCCGCTATTGATGTGTGAGAGTGAGTTTTTCTAAAAGTCTTGACAACCCAGTTTATAGTCATTTTAAATTTGCCAATCTGATATGTGAGAGGTGATACTTCATAGTTTTATTTTGCTTTCTAAAAATTGAGTGAAGTGAACATCCTTTTATACGTTTAAGAATGATGATTTAAGTGTTGTTTTGAAGTTCAGTTTTTTTTTTTTAACATAACAGGGTTAAAACTCTGATAAAATTTCACAAGGATATAATCCTTCTTTGTGAATTAAAATCGATTACATTTCATATTGTAAAAAATATGAGGATATTACATAAAACAAAACTGTTAATCACTGAAAGTTTCTGAATTAAGCTACTGATTCAAAGTAGGAGTAATTATTTTCCTCTTATGAAAGTAATGTATGCTTTTATTTGGAAAGTCTATAGTGTAGAAGTAAAAACAGTTATACCACTTAGATGTAACATATTTTGGGATATTTTCTTTCAGCCTTTTTCTATTCTTTTGAAACATTATTGTTCACAGTAGTATTATTCATTTTATTAGACTTTATTTTTAGAGCATTTTTAGGATTAGAGAAAAATTGGGCAGAAAAATACAGAGTTCCCATGAATCCCCGTGGAATATCTCTTCATTTACTTAGATATTTGATTTCTTTCATCTGATTTTTGTAGTTTTCCTCATTTAAATCTTGTATATATTTTGTTAAATCTATACCTAAGTATTTCATCTTCTGTTGTTAATATAAGTTGTGTTGTTTTTAAATTTCAGCTTCTAATTGTTCATTGGTAGTATTTGGGAAAGCAAATTTACTTTTGTATATGAACTTTGTATCCTGAAAACTTGCTACTATCACTTACTAGATCCAGAAACTTTTTGTTGATTCCTGAGGATTTTCTACATAGACAGTCAAGAAATCTGCAAAGAAACACTTTTATTTCTTCCTTTCTAATCTGTATACTTTTTTCTTGTATTGTCTTACTGCATTAGGATTTCCACTAGAATATTGAATAGGCATGGTGAAATTATTTTTGCCTTGTTTCTGTTCTTAGGGAAGAGCATCCAGTTACTCACCATTAAGTACAATGTTAGCTGTAGGGCTTTTGTAGAAGTTATCTGTTAGGTTGAGGAAATTTCCCTTTATTCCTAGTTCGCTGAAAGTTTTTGTCCTGGATGAGTGCTGAATTTTGTTAAATGCTTTTTCTGCATCTATTAATATGATCATATAATCTTTAATCCTTTGTCTGTTGATATGATGAATTACATTAGTTGACTTCTGATTGTTAAACAAGGCTTGTATAACTAGAGTAAATCTCACTCAGTCATAGTATATAATTCTTTTCATACATTGTTGAATCTGCCTTATTGATACTTTGTTAAGGATTGCAGCTATGATCATAAGAGGTATTTGTCTGTAGGTTTCCTTTCTTGGTAATGCTTTTGTCTTATTTTTGTATTATCCTGGTTTCACAGAATAAGTTAGGATGTATTCCCTCTGCTATTTTCTGGAATAGATTACAGGGATTGGTATCATTTCTTTCTTAAATATTTGGTAGAATTCACCAGTGAGACCATCTGGGCTTGGTGTCTTCTCTTTGGAAGAAACATTAATTATTGATTTAATTTCTCTACTAAAACCACTCTCTCAGTCTCTTTTAACTGGTATATTTAGAACATTAATATTTAAAGTGATTACTGATATAGTTGGACTAATATCTTCTATTTTGTAGCTGTTTTCTAGTTGTATTTAATTTTTTTCCTTCCATGCCATTTATGCTTTCTCTGTTTTTTAAAATTAATTAATTAATTAATTTCAGGTAACATTGGTTTATAACATTATGTAAGTTTCAAATGAACAACCTATTTCAACATCTGTACACACTACAGTGGGCTTATCACCAAAAGTTTAATTTCTATCTGTTACCATACAGTTGACCCCCTTTACCCATTCTGCCCTTCCCTTCTGGTAGCAATCTATTCTGTGTCTATGTGCTTGTTTTTGTTTTGTTTGTTTGCTTATTTATTTATTTATTTAATATTCCACATATGAGTAAAATCATATGGCATTTGTCTTTCTCTGTCTGACTTATTTTACTTAGCATAATACCTTCAAGGTCCATCCACATTGTTGTAAATGGCAAGATTTTATCTTAATGACCAAGTGGTATTTCATTGCACTTATATACCACATCTTCTTTTTCCATTCATCCATCAGTGGGCACTTAGGTTGTTCAATATCTTGACTATTGTAAATAATGCTGTGATGAATACAGGGCTGCATATATCATTTTGAATTACTGTTTTCAGATTCTTTGGATAAATACCCAGAAGTGGAATAGCTGGATTGTATGGTAATTCTATTCTTAAATTTTGAGGAACCTCCATACTTTTTTCCATAGTGGCTGCAATAATGTACATTTCCAGCAACAGTGTATGAGTGTTCCTTTTTTCTCCACATCTCCAACACTTGTAATTTCTTGTCTTTTTGATGATAGCTGTTCTAATGAGCATGAGGTAATATCTCAATATAGTTTTGATTTGCATTTCCCTAATTAGTGATGATGAATATATCTTCATGTGCCTATTAGCCATCTGTATGTCTTCTTTGGGAAAGTGTCTGTTCAGATCCTCTGCCAATTTTTAATCAGGTTGTTCTTTTGTTGTATGACTTCTTTATATATTTTGGGTATTAACCTCTTATTGGATATATCATTTGCAAATATATCCTCCAATTTGGTAGGTTGTCTTTTTGTTTTGTTGATGATTTTCATTGTGCAAAGGTTTTTTAGTTTGATGTAATCTCATTTGGTTATTTTTGCTTTCCTTTTCCTTGCCTGAAAAGACATATCCAGAAAGATATTGCTAAGACTGGTGTCAAAGAGCATACTGCCTATGTTTTCTTCTAGGAGTTTTATGGTGTCAGGTCTTACATTCAAGTCTCTAACCCATTGAGTTAATTTTTGTGTATGGTGTAAAATATTGGTCTAGTTTCATTCTTTTACATGTGGCTGTCCAGTTTTCCCAACCCTGTTTGTAAGAGACTATCTTTCTCCATTGTATATTCTTTGTTCTTTTGTCGTAAATTAATTTTTTATATATGTGTGGGTTTATCTCTGGGCTCTCAATTCTGTTCCATTGACCTCTGGTCTGTTTTTCTGCCAATATCATGCTGTTTCGATTATTATAACTTCATAGTGTAATTTGAAATCTGGGAGTGTGATACCTCCCTCTTTGTTCTTTTTTTTTTTTTTTTAGAAATTCACGTTCTTTTATTTATTTATTTATTTATTTATGACTGTGTTGAGTCTTCGTTTCTGTGCAAGGGCTTTCTCTAGTTGCGGCAAGTGGGGACCACTCTTCATCGCGGTGCGCGGGCCTCTCACCATTGCGGCCTCTCTTGTTGCGGAGCACAGGCTCCAGACGCGCAGGCTCAGTAATTGTGGCTCACGGGCCCAGTTGCTCCGTGGCATGTGGGATCTTCCCAGACCAGGGCTGGAACCCGTGTCCCCTGCATTGGCAGGCAGATTCTCAACCACTGCGCCACCAGGGAAGCCCCCCCTCTTTGTTCTTTTTTCTCAGGATTGTTTTGACTATCTGGGTCTTTTGTGGTTCCATACAAATTTTAGGATTATTTGTTTTAGTTCTGTGAGAAATGTCATGGATATCTTGATAGGAATTGCATTGACTCTGTAGACTGCTTTGGGTAGTATGGACATTTTAACAATATTCTTCCAATTTATGTACATGGAATACCATTCCATTTATTTGTGTCTTCTTCAGTTTCTTTCTTCAGTGTCTTATGGTTTTTAGTGTAAATGTCTTTCAGCTCCTTGGTTAAATGTATTCTTAGGTATTCTTTTTGTTGTGATAGTAAATGGGATTGTTTTCTTAATTTCTCTTTCTGATAGTTTTTTATTAGTGTGTGGAAACACAACAAATTTTTGTATATAGATTTAGTACCCTGCATTTTACTCTATTTTTTTTTTATTATTTCTAATTTTTTTTCTTTTTTTTGTTGGAGTCTTTAGGGTTTTCTGTATATAAAATTATGTCATCTGCAAATAGTGATAGTTTTCCTTCTTCCATTCCAATTTAAATGGATTTTATTTCTTTTTCTTGTTTAATTGCTCTAAGACTTCTAATACTATGTTGAATAACAGTGACAAGAGTGAGCTTTCTAGTTCTTGATCTTAGAGGAAAAGCTTTAAGTTTTTCATTGTTGAACATATGATGTTAGTGGTGAGCTTGTCATATATGACATTTATTATGTGGATGTATGTTCCCTCTATAGCTATTTTATTGAGAGTTTTTATCATAAATGGATGCTGAATCTTGTGAAATACTTGCTGCATCTATTGAGATGATCATTAGTTTTTATTTTTCATTTTGTTAAAGTGGTCTATCATGTTGATTGATCTGTAGATGTTGTACCATTGCTGCATCTCTGGAATAAATCCCCCTTGATCGTGGTGTATGATTCTTTTAATGTACTGCATGCAGATTGCTAATATTTTGTTCAGGAATTTTGTCTCTACATTCATCAGAGATATTGGCCTGTCATTTTCCTTTTTTGTGTTGTCCTTGTCTGGTTTTGGTATCAGGGTAATGTTTGCCTTGTAAAGTGAGTTAGGAAATACTCCTTCCTGCTCAGTATTTTGGAAGTGTTTGAGAAGGATAGGTATTAAATCTCCTAAGAATGTTTGGTAGAATTCACCTGGACTTTAGATTTTTAGGAGTTTTTTTTATAACTGTTTCAATCTTCTTACTAGTACTCATTCTATTGAGATTTTAAATTTCTTCATGATTTCTGTCTTGAAAGGTTGTATGATTCTAAGAATTCATCCATTTCTTCTAGGTTGTCTAATTTGGTGTACACCTCTTTATAGTATTCTTTTATAATTCTTTGTATTTCTGTTGTATCCCTCATATATCTACTGTTTCACTTCTGATTTATCTGAGCCTTCTCTCATTTTTTCCTCAGTGAGTCTAGCTAAGGAATTGTCAATTTTGTTTATCTTTCAAAGAATCAGCTCTTAGTTTCACTGATATTTTCTGTTATCTTTTTAGTCTCTTTCATTTATTTCCACTCAGATCTTTATTATTTCCTTCCTTCAACTAATTTTGGGCTTTTGTTTGTTCTTCTTTTTCTAGTTCCTATAGGTGTAAGGTTTAATTGTTTATTTGAGATTTTTCTTTTTCTTGAGGTAGGCCTGTATTGCTATTAACTTCCCTTTTAGTATCATTTTTGCTGCATCCCATAGAATTTGGTATGTCATAGTTTCATTTTCATTTGTATTTAGGTATATTTTTGATTTCTCCTTTGATTTCTGCATTGACACAATAGTTGTTCAGTAGCATGTTGTTTAACCTCCACATATTTGGTTTTTCCAGCTTTCTTCTTGTAATTGATTTCTAGTTTTATACCACTGTGGTCAGAAAAGATGTTTGATATGATTTCAGTCCTCTTAAATTTATTGAGACTTGTTTTGTGTCCCAAAAAATGGTCCATCCCTGAGATGTTCTGTGTGCACTTGAGAAAAAGGTGTATTCTGCTGCTTTTGGATGGAATGTTCTGTATAAATCTATCAAGTTTATCTGGTCTAATGTTTCACTTACGGCTGCTGTTTCCTTGCTAATGATCTATCTATTGATGTAAGTGGGCTGTTAAAGTTTCCTACTATTATTGTGTTGCTGTCAATTTTTTCCCTTAGGTCTCTTAATATGTTTTATGTATTTTGGTACTCTTATCTTAGGTGCACATTTATTAATAAATGTTATGTCTTCTTAATGAATTGTCTGCTTTACCATTATATAATGTCCATCTTTGTCTCTTGTTACATTTTATCTTGAAGTCTATTTTGTCTGGTATGAATATGGCTACACCTGCTTTATTTTAGCTGCCATTTTCTTGGAGTATCCTCTTCCATCCCTTCACTTTTAGCTTATGTTTGTCTTTAGAACTGAGATGAGTTTCCTGGAGATAGTATACAGTTGGGTCTTGTTTTTTAATCCATCCAGCCACTCTTTGTCTTTGACTGGTAAATTCACTCCATTTACATTCAGACAATTATTGATAAGTGAGGACTTAGAACTGCCATTTTATCTTTTGTTTTCTGGTTGTTCTATATCTCCATTGTGTCTTTTTCCTTGTGTTTCTGTCTGACGTTTTGTTTGGTGGTCATTTTTTTTTTTTTTTTAATTTATTTATTATTTATTTTTGGCTGTGTTGGGTCTTCGTCTCTGTGCGAGGGCTTTCTCTAGTTGTGGCAAGCGGGGGCCACTCTTCATCGCGGTGCGCGGGCCTCTCACTATTGCGGCCTCTCTCGTTGCAAAGCACAGGCTCCAGATGCGCAGGCTCAGTAATTGTGGCTCACAGGCCTAGTTGCTCCGCGGCATGTGGGATCCTCCCAGACCAGGGCTCGAACCCGCATCCCCTGCATTGGCAGGCAGATTCTCAACCACTGCACCACCAGGGAAGCCCTGTTTGGTGGTCTTATATGATGTTTTCTCAGTTTCTTCTTCTTCATGTTTTTTATCTGCTCTAGATGTATGTTTTGTGGTTACACTGAGGGTTTGTATAAAGCATCTTATAGATAAAATAGTCCTTTTTCTGCTGATAGCATTTTATCTTCATTTACCCATATAGTCATTTTCCTTTTTCATTTTTATGTTTCTGTTGTCTCAAATTATCCCATTTTATTTTGTGAATTCTATTATCAGGTTGAAGTAGCTATAGTTATTTTTACTATTTTTTCCATTTAATCTTTATGCTATAATTAAATGTTTAACCACCTTCTGACATAGAGTTGCAGTTTTCTGATTCTGTCTATCATGCTACTCAAAGTTTTGTGTACTTATGCTTTTTCATTTCAGGTAGAAGATCTCCTTTCAACATTTCTTGTAAGGCTACTCTAGTGGTGATGACTCCCTCAGCTTTTGTTTGTCTGGGAAAGTCTTTATTTCTCCTTCACATCTGAAGGATACCTTTGCTGGATAGAGTATACTTGTCTGACAGTTTTTATCATTTAATATTTTCTGTGTGTCATTGCACTCTCTGCTGTCCAGTAGTTTCTCTTGAGAAATCTGTTGGTGGCCTAATGAGGGTTTCTTTGTAGGTTACTGTCTTTTTTACCTGGCTGCCTTTAAGATTCTTTGTCATTGACTTTTGACAGTTTTAACATAACGTGTCTTAGAGAAGTTCTTTTGGCATTGAGATAATTCGTTGTTCTCTTAGCTTCAGAGATTTGTTTATCCAGTTCCTTCCCCAGGATTGGGAAGTTCTCAGTTATTATTTCTTTGAATAAACTGTCTACACCCTTCTCCCTCTCTTCTCCTTCTGGGATACCCATTACCCTTGTGTTGCCCTTTATAATGGGCTCTGATAGTTCTCATAGAATTTCTTCTTTTTAAAAAAAGATCTCAGTTCTCTCTCCTCTTCTACCTGAAATATTTCTAGATTTCTACTATTGAGCTCACTAATTCTGTCTTCCATATGGTCTCTGAGATCTGTCATGAGGTATCTTGTCATGAGGTGTCTGTAATTAATTTTGGTAAAATTTCAGTAATTATTACTTAAAATATTCCTCTGTTTCTTTCTCATTCTCCTCCCTCTGATGTTTCCATACATGTATGTTACACCTTTTGTAATTGTCCTACAGTTCTTGGATATTCCATTCAGTGTTTTCATTCTTTTATTTTTTTCTCTTTTCTTTTCAGTTTTGGAAGTTTCTATTGACATATCTTCAAGCTCATTTGAGATTTTTCTCAGTTGTGTTTAGTTTACAGATGAGCCCATCAAAGAGCATTCTTCATTTCTGTTATAGTGTTTTTGATTTCTAGCATTTCCTTTTGTTTCTTAGTGTTTCCATCTCTCTGCCTACACCACCCATCTGTTCTTGCATGTTGTCCAGTTTTGCCATCAGAGGCTTTAGCATGTTAATCAGAATTATTTTAAATTCATAGTCCGATAATTCCAAAATTGCTGCTGTATCTGAAATCTTGTTCTGAAGCTTGCTTTTTCTTTTCATCCTGCATTTTGGCCATTTATCATATCTTGTTTTTTTTTTTTTTTTTTGCTGAAAGCTGAACATGATGTCTTGAGTAAAAGGAGGTTAGGTAAACAGGATTTTTATGTGAGGCTGTGTTATGGTTAGTAATTAGGGTGTGTTCATTCTTTGCTGTAGCTGTGGTGTCAGATAATAAAATTTCCTTTAATGTCCTTATTTTTATCTCACTGCTGTCTTTGGTTTTCCCTAGAGACCCTTTCTTAAATAGAGCCTGAAGCATGCTATCCTTTTAGCTGTAATTCCCTGTTATACATAAGCCTATTGTGAGGTGGTAAGGTGTGGGGAAAGAGAAAATATTTTATAATCTTTTGATTAGGTCTTGGTAATTTTAGTGAACCTGTGTGCCTGGTTTGTGACCTTCACAAATGCTTCTCAACTTTTACCCCCACCCCCTCAATGATGAAGTCTACAGGGCTTGGTGTTGGGTATACGCTTCCCCCACTTCAAAAGCTAGAGGGGGCTGGAGTTTGGGTAATTTCCTTCTAAGTTCAGTTAGTGTCTTGGAAAAGCCAAGTGGCTTTGGTAAAATAGTTTCCCTTGCGGGTAGGCCTTTTCTAAGAAGAGAAAGCTCTAGGTATATTTCAAAGCAGTTACTTTTCCCCTACCCCTGAGAGAAGCTTGAGGGGACTTTCTTCTAATCTTTTATCTGAGAACTGGGAGGGCTCCAGGAGGTAAATGCCATGGAAATGTGGGTGTCTCTCTAAGGACAGCCCCCCCCCCCCAAATTTTTAATTCTCAAGTTAGTCCATGCTCAGCCGCCAGTAATTAGGCAACTATACTTAAATATTCTTACCAGTTGCTGGCTCCAGTAACACTTCTGCTCCCTGCAAGATGTGATTCTCTCTATTTGCCTATCTCTCCAGTTTGGGGGCAGTAGTTTTTATAGCCTCAGTTCTCTGATGGACCTAAAAAGCATTACTGACTTTCAGTTTGATTCACTTTTTGTGTGTGTGTGCAGATGGGAGTGAGGACTTCCAAGCTCTTCGCATGTGTGACCAGAAACCGATGTATCTTATTGATTTTTACAAACATTATAAGAAAGATGATAATCTGGTATATTTAGTTATTTCTAGTTTTTTGTTTTCCCATTAATTTTCATGTGTTTTGATTTACACAAATATTTCCTTTTTATGAGAATTTAGTAGTAGATATTCATGGATATGGGAATTTCAGCACTGCCTTTTAAAAATTGAGTAAATGTCCTTCTAAATTAAATGATACAAGTTTAGAAGATTTTATTTGGAATGTAAAATTTAAAATTTTTTCTTGATATCTTATATGTATACAAGCCTACTTGTAAAAGATTCCTTCTTGAGATACCAATTGAATCTTTTTCCAACCAAGTAATTTTCCAGATATTTTCACATATGTAAATATCCATTTGTTTTGAAAAATAAATCTTGTGGGAGAAAAATTATTCAATTTTTATGACTAACTTTTCTCAATAACAACATCTATATCAATTATATATTACATGATTTCTCTTTTTATGGGAGCTAACATTCATAGTGTTATGACCAATAGAACCTCCTCCAAAATTATTGGTGGTGTTGCTTTGGAAAAATAAAATTAGACTTTGATTTTACTCTGAACTTCCTAGTAAAATAATAGTAAATTAGTATGACCTCTTTAAAATCCATCGATACCAAAGTCACATCTATGGAACCATTTTTGTTTCATAAAGCAATGGATACTTCCCAACTGCTAAAGTAATTCTATTAGAGTACACTGGAAAATCCAAGTTATAAATGAGGCACATGGAGCCAACATCATCATCACTCTTTAGGGACAAAAGCACATATGGAAACACTTTATGGATTCATTAAATACCAATCTGAAATAACATAACATCAATATTGGTAGCTCAAAAATGATAACAGCTGACAGATGGCAACCAATTAGAGCAATTAGCAATTAACTTGTGTGTCCCTGTCCCACCTTCATTCTCCTTCACTTGCTGCATGAATTCCTATAATCCCTGGAAATCTGCCTGAGATTCAGTCTCTGCTACAGATCATTGGGATAATATATTTGGGCCAATTACTGAAAATGGATTTGGAGAGAAAGAGCATGTCACTTTTTAGCTTTTGTTTAAAATATGTCTATTCTTTTTAGGGAAAATCTAATTTAAAATATATCCTAAGATATATTTTTTCTAGAATGAAAAAGAATGTTATAAATAAAGTTACAAAACTTTAAAAATATTTATATACTAACACATAAATAGTTTTACTATATCAGTGGCCCTATAAAATAGTTCAACTCAACAAACCTTTCCAAAAATATTTTTTTCTTCAAAGCAAAAATACAGTTGTGAAATATATGTCCACTACAACCTATTCCAAGAACATCTCTGTTCTTTAGGCTTTCTTAACTGAGCAATAATATTGTTTATTTCATGACACTCAACATTGACCATTACCAAAATTTGTGTTCATATTTTCACCACAGAAAAATTAATTTTTTCTTAATGTTGAACATTTAAAATGATTTTATAATAGTTTTACAATGATATTAGTTGTTTCACCTTTGACAGCATAAGATTCCAAAATATTTACTTTGATTCCATGAACTGAATGAAAAAAATTGAACCATTATTGGAATTAACTGATTTTCTGGCTTGAAGCATCCAACGTGACTGATATAACATTGGCATCATTTAACTCTTTGCAAAGTTCTTCTCTAAAGAAATCAGCACAGGCAAACTTCAATGAATGCTCCCTCCCTTTTAAAGACCATCTTAAGTTGTTTTTGCCATGTTGATTGTCTTCAATTAGTAAATGAAGGAACAGGAAGATTAGAGCATGGTCATAGAGGTGGGGAAAAATGTGCCCTACACTAGTTTGAGCCCTGTACAAAGTTATTCCCTAAAAAAAGGAAACAATCTGGGTGACAAAATAAATACAACCCTTTCTCTACTCCCCAAGCCATGGTGCCCTACGGGGGTTGCATCATCCTGGAAAAGTGGGTGAATTTTTAAATTAGCACAAAGTCACTGACTACTTTCAAACCATATGTCCACAGAGCTGCTGCTGCCCACCCAGATGGAGCTTTTTTCTAAATCACATGAAGGTTCCCTTTAGACTAGGTGTTGATCTGAATACAACAGTGAGGGAAAAATCCTTTGAAGGATCAGAAGAAAAATTAGCCTTCCCCAAATCATTTCCATCTAGCTCCTAACATATTATGTTTCCAGACACCTTTGATTAATTTAAATTTTATTTGAATAGAGAGACCATTCTGCAGCTCTAACCTCTTAAAGATCAACCATAGCTGCTCAACATGAAACATTTTAAGGGCTTTTCCATCAGTTTTGGCAAGTTTTTTTGGTCTTTTTGAATGTGCTTCCATATGACTAGCTGTCAAGGAATACTGTCGGAAAAGCTTTTCCTATAACTTTATGGTATGCCTAAAGAGACATTGGTTTGATGAAGTATGTAATTTTTCCAAACATAACTTTGTTTTTCTTTGGGGGGGGTTAATTACAAACCCTGTCAATTTATAGGGAATTATCATTTCAATAAAGAAATCATTATCAGCTATAAAATATTCCAATTAAGTAGTTTCTAGAACTAGTCTTTTCCCCAAAGTCCCTTCTAACCTGGTATTTAACATAAGCTGTATTCTACAGATTGGAGGCATACACAAAATTTTGGAAAGGTGAAGACAGAGAAAGAGCTTCTCTCTTCTGTTCTTTGGACAAAATTTCACTTGTTCTTTTTCTAGTTCAGAGAGAGACTGAAAAACAGCTAAAGATAATTCATTAATATGAAGAATTCAACTCTCAAAAGAATGCCTTTTATGATAAAATAACTTTTATCTACAGAAATCCAAAGACAAAACATATACATAGGGCTTTCCCCAAACTGTGTGAACAGCGTGACCGAACTATATATCATTAATCAGATAACAACAGCATTATACAAAATCAACCATAGCATAGCCTCCTTACACAAAACATGTAAGATTAGGGCATGATAGCTTTCATTTTCTTAATGTTATTTTATTCTTTTGCTCATGGAATAGTAACAAAAACTATTGAGTTATTTACCACTCCTTTATTATTTGTGGTTGAGTCATCTTCATTCTGCAAAATAATAATTTAAAAATCCCATATGAATTGAAATGGGATAAAAGAGCTCAACAGATGTAGCTGTATCTCTCATATGAAAATAAACGGAATGTTTTCCTTAATCAATCAGAATGAATAATGCTGATGGGCTTGGCAGTGACTAAATCAGGGCTGCCAGCTCCAGCTACCTTGCGTGATTTCATCTTTTCAATCAGTCTAAAAAATGCTTTCCCTCCTTCACACTGGACAACTTCATTTTCACACGTTCAATTTAACAAAACTCAAAAGGAATTCTAAAACCTTCGCCTGTCTCATAAAATGTTTACCAGATATGTCTACAGGATGGCAGCTGTGCTAGCATGTTTCATAATAAGGAGAAATAAAGTGGCCAAGTAAACTCTACTGAGGAGCATAAACAATCATATTTATTGGAGGTTGTTTATTGTCGGTCATGCTACAAGGTCACATTTTTTGGCAATTTTGTTTAAAACTTCACTTAAACAACTGTCTGCTGTAGAACATCCTGGACAACTGGAAGGCTGCCTTTGTTTAAATCAGCTTTGAGAATATGACTGAGTCAGTGACACCCCTTAACTTTCTGTTTTTCACAGGAGTTCAAATGCATCTGTTTTTTGAGCTTCAATGTATATTTCCACAATTATTACCATAACAACCCAGCATAAGCACATTAAAAAAAGAGGCATTGGCCTTCTTTACCAATCCTCCTGTTCACAACATAGTCAACACAGTAAGACCTTCAGGGAATAAGAGGTAAAAGAATAATAAATCTAATATGCTGAGACTTTTGTGCATTTGTTATTATAAGCATTTAAATATATTCCAGTTTGAAATAATTTACATATATGATTATTGCTCTATTGTTATTATCCTATGAATAATAACATTACTAATTGTATCTCTATTATCATTATATAACTATTATTATATAAATATCTATTAAATATCTATTATTATTCACAAAAGTTCCATTTTACAGATGAGTAAACTGAGGCATAGAGATTTCAGTTCCTTAACCAAAGTCACACTGCTTGTAAGTGGTGGAAACAGATTCCATCCTCAGCCAAATCTGATTACAGAACTCATGTACCTGACCTCTACCCTATATAGTTTTGTAGGGATCAGTTTTCTTCTTTGTTTCTTGAAATATTCCTTTCTACTCTTTCTGAGGGTTCTGGGGTCTCAGAGATTACCAAAGCTAAGCTAAGATTTACACTTCTGTTTTCATGAGTGGTGTTGGGCTGTGAGTGATGAAGAAAGATATATACATAAAAATTTCCAGTAATTACATTCCTGGATTACTTGCAGTGAAGAGAAAGGAAGTCAGTTACATTCTTCTTGAATGCTGCCATTAAGTCACGCTTTGGCATTTCTACACTGACCCACAAGTAAGCTATGGTTTTCATCATCTTAATCCAATCTGTAGCCATGCTAGTTATTACTAAACAGAGAAGCACTCATTCTCTTATGACAAATTGGTGCCTGAGATATCACTGGTGGGCAAAGGGTCTTCTCTGAAAGCCATGCAGCCTGTGGCCATGTAAAAAAGTATACATCCTAGAAGGTGGTCAGTCATTGCCACCTGGTGGTTAAAGCAATTTAACCTTCTATGTAGGTAGAGAAATCAGCAAGGCCATGGTTGGCTAGTTCACTCAATTTTACTGATTTTTGGCAGTAGAGACACTTATTTAGTGACAGATGGTTTTAAATGTTAAACAGAGTTAATTCCTACCCCAAATTCATTTCCATCTCCCGTATTTTTATATCTCCTCTGGTTATCTTACTTTTCTGTTTCTGCTCTGCTTTCATAGAGTTGGAAAAATATCCTACCAAAGCTCTAGATTCAGGACTTTTCACAATGCAGTCCATTCTGAGACAGACTTTATTATCTCAGAATATATCTCAATTGCCCTGAAGACATTGTTGTAAATTTTTTAAGGACATTATTCAAAGGTTGTGGTTTCTGAAGGGCTTTGGGATCTGATACAGGGAATATATTCTTTAAATATTGCCTGTTGGTATTGTCATAATGTGTCAGAAGCCAGATGTGTGATTTGGGGTCCAGAAATAAAAGAATGATGGGATAAATATCTAAATCTAAAATGAAGCCAGTAATGACTGGCTCATGACATTAAATAGGCTAAAAAGAGAGGAGAACCAACAGAAAAATTTACAAAACTGGTGCATATAAATTGCAGTCCTTCTGATTTCATTTAATAGCAAGGTGATGGTATATATAAAAAAGATCATGGTGCTTAAAAGAAAGACATATTTTACTTACAAATACAATAATAAACGAATAAAGTTAATATCCTAGTTACTTCTCACAGTTTTTGTCCCAAGGCAAGAAAAGAGCTGGCTAAAGCCACACAAATGTAATCAGCAATCCATGTCCTTCTTTCCTTGGCAATTTTCTGTCTCCATAGTTGTAGAAACATCGTGGAAAATCAAGTGTCTCAGATGAAGTCTCTTCTTTTCAGTTATGGGAATAACTTGGTCCATGTCTCACTCTTTTTGTGACAAATTACCATCTTAGAGAAGGTTCCGTAGCTTTTATTCTATACTGTGTGGGGTGTCTATTATTAACCCCTCTTCCTTTGTCTTTTCCTTCTAGCAGGGACAGAGTGATCTGAGGAAGTATTTAAAATAAACTCATATTTTCTGAAGCCATATTAAAATATACCACACGATCAGTGTTATTACTAGACAACCACAGAAGCAAGCTTTGGACCATTAAGCCGAATAGATAATATTTTGACAACCATTTTAGAGACCATACTTATCTCCTAATCTCGAGCTATGGTTTCACTACCTATACATATATTTTTTTCTAGTTCTATAATCATGCATAAAAATACAATAAAAGGGGATTAAACATCCCTCTCCCTTGTTGTCAGCACCACATCTCATTGTACATTTTATTTCTACAGGATCCCATAAAGACAGCTATGCATCAGCAGGAAAATATACTTCCTAACATTCAAAATCAATGATGCAGATAATAGGGAACCAGCATCCTCAGTGTGAGATATATACTGTCCTTGGTCCCTGGCCCAGATGTTGGTAACAACCAATAAACTCTATTATACACATATATAAAAAAAAGCAGCTTGAAGGAATGGGCTGTTTAGCTTAGATTTATTAGGAGACGTCTTTAACATGCCATATGGCAGCTTGGCTCTTGGAAGCAGTGCAGCCTTGTGAAGGAACGGATTGAGGTGTGATGACCAGTCCCAGCACAAGCGTGGATACCCTTCCAGGGAAACAAGTGCTTGATGCAGGATTTTTCACCAGTGTCACCCATGATATGTGCCTTAGTAGTCCATTATGTCTCAATACGTTTTCAATCAGAGCCGGGATCTCCATTATCCCCACTGTTTAGAGAAATCTCTATCCATCTCTAGGATGGGGGATGAGAGAAAGAGAGGGCAGGGCTGAGATCCATCATGTTATTTAACCTAACTTCTGCCTTTTATTGAAACATTTTGTGTAGAAATACAAACTAGGGGATTTGCAATGTTTTTAAAAGCTATTATTCAAGTAAATGGAAAAGTGGCATCGTGTAGGTTGTTTGGAATACCAGAGAGCACAAAATAGATTTTTCTTCTACTTGAAGATGGCTGTGTGAGAACTACTTTCCTTTATTCAAACATCATGCCTTCCACACATAAAGGCTTTTTATTCAATTATCTGTATCAATCGTGTGCTTCCTTTTCATTAACATGCAAGATAATGTTATCAATATGTTAAAGCTGATAGGGAACAGTCACTGTGATACATGTGTACTAACTGCATCTTTGCAAGTTAAAAATGCAAATACACTTTCTAGGCAAATGACAGGGCAAGTTTTATGGTTTAAATTTTTGTAAATTTATTATTTAACTTTTTGTAAATATTTCAGGTCCTTGCTGAGTCCAAGAGCTGGAGTTATTGAAAAGGAATGGCATAACATGTTTTGCAAATGCAAACTCAGTGAATAGAGGCATATTTAAAATTAAGCCATGAGAAGAATACACATCACTTATCTGATAATTCTGCTAAAATGAAAAATCTGAATCTAATCATGAGGCAATATCAAGCAAACACAATTTGAGGAACATTCTGAAAAATAGCCAGCCTGTAATCTTCAAAAGTACCAAGGTCATAAAAGTCAATGAAGGACTAAAGAATTTTCCTAGAGTCAAGGAGACATAACAGACATGAAAACTAAATAAAACATAAGATTCTGAACAGGACCCTTTGGCTTAATTAGGGACACTATTGGGGCAACTGATGGGGTCTGTGGCATAGACTGAACCAATAATGTAAATTTTCTGGTGTTGATGGTTGCATTGCGGTTATGTAGGAAGTGTCCTTTTTGGTAGCATATAGAAAATAAAATATTTAGAAGCGATGGAGCATCATGTTAAAAATTTACTCAAGCGATTCTGTAAAAAAAAATGTTCTTTATACTATTCAACTTTTCTGAATTGCAGTTATTTCAAAATAATAAAAATTAAGCTGCCTTTTATCTCTGATTTTTAAATTTCTTTGGTGGCTCCTTGGGAATGGAAGTACTTGCTAATTCAATTGGTAAAAGCAGCCAAATCTAAGAATTATATGAAAGAGATAACTGGCTAATTACTTATCATTATTTCTGGAATATATTAGTGATATAAAATTAAAATAATTATGAAATAATTGCATGAGTAAAATGGCATTTAATATTTTAATTTGTTCCTAAATCATTTGATTAATTTTTAGGTAATATTATTAAACTGAGTAAATGCCACAGAAACAGTCATGAAAGCATTATGCTATTAAAAGACAACGCATGCTGTTCAATTCAATGAAAAGTTTCTCATTAACTTTTTAAAGTGCAATTTTCTCTTTGTAGCAAGGCCAACTTCATCTATAAATACTGCGTCTTTGACAGAAAACTTGTAGTACTCTAGGCACTGTCTTGTTTAACCTTTGAGCATTAACTGATATTTGAGTAGTGATATTTGCACAAGAGCTGCTATGGTTTCAAGTTGACAAGCCATTAACTCTTCTTTCCCTAAAGCAACTACTAAACAATTCACTTGGAAATTTTACAATTAGATTTTCCACTTAGCTGTTTACCGCTTATTACTTCATTCCTCCTCCTTGAACCTTTGAATTCTTTAAATATCACTAATATATTTGGTTTTTATTTTTCTGCCAGTTTTAAAAAAAAATTTTTTTTTATTGATTGGCAACTAATTGTGGAAGAAAAAACTCAACATGGGTATGCATTCAATTTGATTGTGTTCATGTTTATCTTTAATAGCAGTTTAATAGCAGTTTATTTTGATGTGGCAGGATGTTTACTCAGGCTTCGGAGCCAAGGCATGCTGACTGAAACTGTATCGCTTGCTGAGTAGTTGATAGGGTGATTGGGGGTAGACTTTTTGCAATAATGAGTGAAGAGAAAAATATAACTATACCTAGGCAGGGATTGATAAAAATCTTAAAAATCATCAAGTTCATGTCTTTAGTCTTCTGAAATGAAGACCCTGTGACTACATGAAGCTACAGGAATGGTCCATTGATCCTCAGGTATCCACAGCGATCCATGGAAGCACAAAAACCAGATAGAGACACAGGCTCATTACAAATGTCATATTGAAATAAACCCTAAGGGATCTTCTATAAAGATCTTCTTCTGTAGAATTTTTAAAACCTCTGCATTACTTTCTTTTTTTCCTCTTTTTTTCTTTTGCATGTTAAGTGGGGAATTTTTTTTGGCATTATTTTCTTTTTATAATTTTATCCTGGTGGCTCAGGTGAGCCAAGAAACCGTGAAGAGGAAATTAACTTTTAGTTATAAATTGGCAATGTTAAGCTTAATGGGCTTTATGTTTTCTTTGAGCTCCAAGCCGTTGACAACTTGGTACTCTCTTTGTGCAGTTGTGCTCATTCCATGACTAAATATTTTCTCTTTCTCCTCTACTCGGAGGAACATTTTCAGAGGTTGGGCAATCTTCTCCTTCCCTGTGACAAAAGAAACATCTGTGTTCCATCTTATTTCATTCATGTTTTCTGTCCTGAACAGGCTGGAAGTAGTGTGTTGCCAGGTGTTTGAGAGCACAGGGACAGTGCTCTTCATGCAGTGATGTTTCCCTAGGTCACCTGCTACTGGGGCACCGTATGGCATCTGTGGTAGACGTCCAGCTGTAAAGTCCAGAGGAAGAGGGAGGAAGTTCTCTCTTCTTTCTGGTCTGAGGGATTTTTTTTTATCCATCTTGAGTGTAATAGGAATATCTAAGCGAGTTGATAACAAAAATTTTAGAAGACATGGTAGGATTATGTGCATTACAAGCCATAATTTATCGTTTTCTAAGTAAAGGGCAAAAAGAAAAAGAATGTTGTTTATTTTCTTTGCTTTAAATTTTCATTATGGGAAGTTTTTAGATAGCTTATGTTTTCCTGATAGGTATTTTACCAACTATAAGGCAGGAATGTAGGAAGAATTTATTTTTTGTTATAGTTCTGGGGTCTAAGGTCAGTAAGAAAAGAAATTATCTGAACTTAAACTTGCTTTTAGTTATGACTAGATCATTTTGGCATTCCAAATATTTATGTATTGGCTTTATATTCACACATCTTGTCTAAAAATATTGACATGCTATTAAAAATAGAAGATACTGGGCCTTATTTTTTTACCAAAGTTTTTCATATTTTAGCACATTATGTACAGTACATTTAAATTCTAAAAAAAAAAGTTTTGATGGAGAGAATTTTTAGAGCTAAAATAAATGCTGTTTTAAGAAGAATGTATTCAAAGAAAAGAACCTTCTTAAGGAAACCTTTGTAGCAATAACATTTTTAAAACTTTTAAGCTCATAATGTTTATTATAAAATGTGGTGCATTTCATCTGGAGGTCGGGTGTAGATAAGAAATATCAACTTCTGAAAGTTAGTATTTAATAAGGTAAGAGATTTATTTCCATGAAACTTCAGCATCTAGTTTAAAAATGTTAATTAAATAATTCAAATATTGCTTAACATCACTGATAATTTAAACTCAACCAAATTTTACAAATTTGGAGCAACTTAAGACTTCCCAAAACAAAAATTATTGAAGTGGATCTAAAATATTAAAAACTATAGACAAAGAAGAAAATAACCTGAACTTTCCTCAAAACTTAAAAAATCCTCATGATTATTAAAACCAAAATATTGCTTTAACTTTTATAGCTATGAGACAGCTTCTGGTAGTCTGCTTATTTTACGTTTAGAAATATCCAGTAATGTCAAATACTTAGCTGGTATGGTTTCTTGATTCAAGTACATTAAAAAATTTTTTTCTTTATATGTTTAAGCATGCCCCAACTTCTGAATTAATTATATTCAAATATTATTTTGGTTGGTTTTTGGAATTTAGAATGTATTAACCTGTAGAAACAATAATTTAAACAGTGGCTTGGATTATGGCAAATCTTATCTTGTCACTGTTTTTGGCTGAAAGGTGGTGTGTTTTAGTCTGTTCAGGATGCTATAACAAAATACCATAGACAGGAAGCTTATGAAAAATCAGAAACTTATTTCTCACAGTTCTGGAGGCTGGGAAGTCCAAGATCAAGGTGCCAGCAGATTCTGTGTCTTGTGGGAGCCCACTTCCTGGTTCACGAACCAGTATCTTTTCACTAGTCCTCCCATGTTGGAAGGGGAAGGGAACTCTCTGGAGTCACTTTTATAAGGTCACTAATCTCATACATGAGGACCTTGCCCTCATGACCTAATCACCTCTCAGAGGTTCCCCCTCCTAATACCATGACATTGGGGATTAGGTTCCAACGTAAGAATTTCGAGGGGACACAAACATTCAGTCCATAGCATAGTGCTAGTACTTTTCTAGCCCTTATGTAAGTTTATAGCAATATTTCTTGAGGTTCCATCTTAGAAATAATAGAGATGCATCTTCACTCACCGTTGACCATTTTAAAAAATAATTTATTTATTTAATTTATTTATTTTGGCTGTGTTTGGTCTTTGTTGCTGTGCGCGGGCTATCTCTAGTTGTGGTGACCAGGGGCTACTCTTCGCTGCAGTGCGCGGGCTTCTCATTGTGGTGGCTTCTCTTGTTGCGGAGCACGGGCTCTAGGCGCGCGGGCTTCAGTAGTTGTGGCACGTGGGCTCCAGAGTGCAAGCTCAGTAGTTGTGGCGCACGGGCTTAGTTGGTCTGCGGCATGTGGGATACCTTTGGCAGGCGGATTTTTAACCACTGCACCACCAGGGAAGCCCATGCACCTTTTTTTATTTGCCTGCTTCCATTCCCCATGTATTTGTCTCCACTCTCTACTGCTTCCCCAGCTCATGGGGGATAGTCAAGTGTTCAAACAGAAACAGATGTTAAATGTCACAGCTCCAGAGTTGTTAGAGAAGGGCCAAGTTCTCTCAGTACTAAAGATGGAGTAAAGTCCTCTTCTGGAGGTGGAGGCAGGGGTATGGGTATAAGAACTGGAAGAAGGGCAGGAGATTACATAGATAAAGCTAGATTACCTCTGGTAGAAGAAAAATGTCAGTATCAGAGGAAGGGTTTTGAGAGTTTTGCTACTCAAGGTGTGGTCCCTTGGCCAGCTGCATTAGTATAAATGAAAATCTTGTCAGAAAAGCAGAATCTTAGACCCTACCCCAGACCCACAGAATCAGAGTCTATATTTTAATTGGAGAAGAATTTAATTTGAGAAGCATTGCTTGGGAGGAGTGCAAGATTTTATATCAGGGAGGACATTGTATGCTCTCTCTGTGCTTTTATCAGCCCAGCGTACTCATGTATCTTTTAAAAAAGATTTTGGTATTGTTTGGGAAACTGACCTAGATCCTCTAGATCGTCATTAAACCACTGGGGCTCTTATCCTAATTTCTTCTGATTCTTTTTTTCAACCATCATCCTGAGTCTCTGCGCTTTGGACTTGACCTTCATTTCTGTATTAACTCTTAGCTCCTGTTCAAGGTCCTGATGTATTCTCTCTTTACATGCATTCTCTCTTTACATGCTTTTCTTCTTAGAATTACCACTGGCGTTTATTTTGCTTTCCTCCGCCAGTATGCTTTCTTAGATTCCATATAATACATTCTAAGCAAATAACTGTCATGTTTGCCGGGCACGCTGTACCTCTCAAAGAGGGATTCGACCCATGTCTGGTATCCTTTTGAGGTTAGGAAGCAGGACATATATCTTCTTTGGATCAGGCTTGTCAGAGGGTGAGAAGAAAGAGGAGTAATACTATATTGGTGATTAGAAGGTATCTTAGTTTGTTCAGGCTGCTATGACAAAGTACCATAGATCAGGTGGCTTATAAACAACAGACATTTATTTCTTAGAATCCCTGAGGCTGGAAGTCTGAGATTAGAGTCCTACTGTGGTCAGGTTCTGATGAGACCCCTCTTCTGGGTTGCAGGTGCCTACTTCTCATGGTATTCTCACATGGTAGGGAGCAGAGAGTGAAGCACGATCTCTCATGACTCATATAAGAGCACTAATTCCATTCATGAGGGCTCCACAGTTATGACTTCATCTAATCCTAATTACCTCCCAAAGGTTTCTCCTCCTAATACCATCATACTGAGGGGAGGGGTAGTGTCTCAGTAAATGAATTTTGGCGGAATCTCAGATAGTCCTTAACAGGAGGCAATAGAGTGAGTTCATATATTCAGTGTATGTTAGAGATGAAAGGGAATCTTGGGACCAAGGGTGGTCAAATGACTTGATTAAAATTTTAAAGTTAGTGAGAAAGCTGAACTTGGTGCGCAATTCATTTGCGGTCTATCACCATGGTAACCACTAGTTTCTGAGGCTGGCTTGTGTTGTATATTTAGATTAATAAAGAGACTAATAATGAAAGAAGCATCCTTGTTTTAATTTCTACTACGTATGTGGTACTGTTTTGGGCACTATCTATGTATTTGGCTAGCGAGCATTATATATGTGTGTATATGTATAAGCATATATATATGTATATATATATATATATTTTTTTTTTTTCCTAATCTTCACATTAACCCACTCAGATAGGCATTCCTCTCCTTATTTTTCAAAGAGAAAACTAAAGCTCAGGAAAGTCAGGTCACTTGCCTAATACCACATACTTAGTTATTGACAGAATCAGAATTTGAACCCTGTCCAACTTTAAATCATCTGGAACTTCTATTATTCCCCTAGGTCTACCTCTTATCATAGATAGTTCCTTCCTGGGTCATCAATTCACCTGAAAAGGTAGAATAATATAGTAATTGAAGGCATAGACCCTGGAGCCAGAACCTGGTACAAATTCCAGCTTTGCGTTTGTAAGCTGTGTGATCTCTGGCAAGTTACAGAACCTCTTTGTGCCTCAGTTTCCTCAACTGTAAAATGGGACTGATAACCAGAACATCCATCTAGTAGAGTTGTTACGAAGATTAATTTAAGGCATTTAGAAGAGTTTCTGGCCACGAAAAGTGACTAATAAGTGTTATCTATAATTGTTATTATTATTAAAGATGCATCATAATTATTTCTAAGCATAAATGGGAAGTAAAGATATTCAATAAGTGTGAATTATTTGATTAAGTTTGTGGTACTTGCAAGATCCTTTCCACTGTCTGTTTATACAGGTAGCTGGTATATACAGTGGTTATAAAGATATGTGTTGATGATATAAATTTCCAGAGAGTTCTCAATTTTGGTTTTGATTAGCAAGGTTAAAAAATACAAAATAATTAATTTTTGCATGCAGGGTGTATTCTTCTGAGGTCAATTGTGATTATCCTAGCTTTTAATAGATTTCACAACCAATAGTTACTTTTAAAATAATATGTTAGCCTAGTTTTGAGCCCAAAGGGAGATGTGCCCCATGAAATGATTAAACATATGAGAAGATGCATGGGAAATGAGCATCTAAACTCAGATAGAAATTTATTACCTGGAATGGTAAATTATATAAAGGTTGTATGAATTAGGGATCTTAAAAGGGTTCATGCAAAAGCCAAAGTTCTAGTATATATATATTACAGATTTTTGTTTATGATCAATACTACAATCAGAGATCACTCCATTATTTTAAATCATGCTGGCCCAATGAACTCATTGACATTCACAGTTATTTACGTTTGCTCAATACCAGAAGGAAATTCGCTTGATATGAATGATGTCACACAGTGAAATGACTCGATTGCATATTTGAAATTATATCCTTCAGTTTCATTCAAAAAGAGCTGCACTTTAAAAATTGTTAAGTGCTTAGGAGTGCAATAAAGACTAAAGGAAACCATTGACCTAATACTGTTGATCAGCATTTTAGTTTTTTTTCTTTTTTTAATCTCACAATTTGAGCTAAACACCCAGCTCAAAGGTTCCAAGAGAGAAAGTTTTCAAGGTCAATCTCTTTCCACCCTGTGGTTTAAAGCCAAGGCCTCTTATTTAGGTAGTAATTATTTTTTAAATGGCCTTGAAGATTTGTGATCTTGGGTATAGGATATGTAATACGCATTGATTACTTTTATTCTGTTCTAATTTAATTTTACTCTTTGTGTCTTTTATACCTTAATGCTTTTATGTTAAAAATAAGGATCAAATGAGTAAAGTAACGATAGAAGACATTCATCAGCTCATAGAGTTATATGCTTTTCTATTTTTTAGAAAGAATTCAGTCAAGATGGTTAACTTATATGTTCTCTTAAAAACGTCATTAGTAGTAGAGCATTTAAGTACCAAAGTATAATCCTTTGCAAAAGTTGGGTTGAGGCAACCCAACCCAGGTCCCTGTCCAGCTGTGCAGTCATAACGGGTCTAGCGCATTGATGGCTTTCTCTGCGTCATTTCTAGAGTGTGGCTCTTGTCTCACAGTTCAGACACTGGGTTCACATTCTGTTGCAGTAGGTTAGAGAAGGCAGGGAGAAGGGGAAAAGTGTAAATTTTAACTTTTTTTTTTTTTTTGCCCTGAGAGCAAGAGAAGGAGATGGATGTCCCAGCTTAAGCAGAGAGAGTAAATTCACTCTTCTTGTGCCTTTTTGTTCTTTTCAGGTCCTCATTGGATTGGATGATGCCCACCTGCTTTGGGGAGGGGGATTATCTTTATTCAGTCTACTGATTCAAATGCTAATCTATCTCTTCCTGAGACCCCCTCACAGACACACCCAGAAATAATGTTTTACCAACTATCTGAGCATCCCTTAGCTCAGTCAAGTCGACACATAAAATTAACCATTGCAACTACGGCTGACATTTCATTGGTCAGAACAAAGTCATGGCCTCATCTAGTTGCAAATGAGACTGGGAAACCTTGAGCATCCTTACTGAAAAATGAGTGAGTTCTATTACCAAAGAAAGAAAGAGAGAATGGATATTGGGTGTTTATTAGCAGTCTCAGTCACCCATCTATTCAATCGATCTGAATAGTAAGTTGTTTATGGGAAGGGATGGCAACTAACTTTGTACCCTGTAACAGTTCATGAAGAGAAAACAAACATTTCCAGAAACCTTGTAAGGAAGATGAGAGAATCTCAGGTTACCACACCTGGAGGAGCATTGACACATCATTTTCGAATATATGTTAGGGAGTCAGTGTTCACACTTCTAGACTAAAGAGAGAAAGAATGACAAGAGGAAGAGTCAGAACATGTTTTGAGAGTGATAAGATAAACATGTCAGCTTCTCAATCTGATAGCATCTCAGAGGGTAGCATTTCCTTCATGGGACAAGCAGGGGAGGGCAAGAGCCAGAAACTAGATTTTTGTCAGGGCATTTGGAATTAACAGGGAGACGTTAGCCACATTCTCCAAAATAATAAGAAACTGGTATATAAATTGGAATTCCAGTTGAATTCATAATGCGCAGTTTGTAGCTCATTTTCAGTGCTTGTAATACTTTTCTTCATTGTCTTTCACTGATAAATATCATGATGCATGGAAATCTCCATTAGTAAATAGAATATTCTGAACAAGCAAAGAATCAAAGCAAAATAAAATTGAATTGCTTTCAGGGATAGTCCTGGTGATTTCTAATAAGCATCCTTGTCCCCTCAAAAGGGAACATCTTTCTAGCACTTTCTAAAACATATGTGTACCAATTAGGCTCTTTCAGGATGCAAGGAATAGCAACTTGCTCAGTTTACCTTAGTTAAAAAGAAGGTGGGTATAGAGCTGGAGACAAGGGGTGATGGTTATATCGAGCTCCTGTGCTAGGTCAACTATAGGAACCTGCTAAGTTATGCTTTCCTGCTTGTATTATTCATGTCCTGCTTTGGGGTCTTCCTATTTATTAGAATCACAAGCAGTCTTAGATAAGAGCGTAACTGCCTGGGCAGTGGTAGTGAAATGTTAATCAATCTGTATAGACTTCTGCCTGGGGATGTTCTGTGTCAAAGAAATGTGTTCAAAGGTCCCAAGCTGATAAAGCATGATGGAGTCAAAGGTTCCTATGTCAGATGGATGGGCATGAGGACAGGGGATGGAACAACTGAGCAGATAAGAAAAACAGACTTAATGTGTCAAAGAATTTTGCAACTGACTACTTGGAAACCATGCCCCAACACAGATGCTAAGGCGTGAATAACATAGGCATGGCAGACTTCACAGATTGGGGGCAGATAATACCCATAAGCAGCATTCCAATGTGAAACATAATCATATACATGGATTTGCAGGATGTATAGTCTGCTTTCTTCAAGGCATTCTTATTATGTAAATATTTGATAAGCCAAAGTGTTTAATGTCTGGGATGGGGCAGCTGGAAGGAGAGAAGCAATTCTAATAGCTTTTGTGATGTGGAACTAAAATCTACCCTTGGATATTGTAACCACCACCAGAAATTGCATTGAGAGGGTCTGCCATAGCACCAACCCGGAGAGTTGGTGCCTAAGTGTCAGGAGGGAAATTCAGAGAGATTTTCCACTCGCTGGGAGATGACAGTGGGTTCTAGTGTGGAGGATCGACACACTTCCTCAAATTACTCTCTATCAAGGAGTTCAGTGATTTATTTTTCAGCTCTTTTAAGTCCCATTGTATATTGTGAAGTATCATTTATGGCAAAAAAATTTTTTTGTAGTGTGTTAAGTGTTCAGGCTGCTATAACAATACACCATAAACTAGGTGGCTTAAGAACAACAGAAATTTAGTTTTCACAATTGTGGAGACTTGGAAGTCTAAGATGAAGGCACCAGCAGATTTGGTGTCTGGTGAGTGCCTACTTCCTGGTTCAGAGATGGCCATCTTTTGGCTGAAATCTCATAAGGCAGAAGAGGACAAGGGAGCAATCTGGGGTCTCCTTTACAAGGGCGCTAATTCCATTCATGAGAGTTCCACCCCCCATGACCTAATCACCTCCCAAAGGCCCCACCTCCAGATACCATAATATTGGGGTCCAACATATGAATTTTGGAGGGACACATACATTCAGTCTACAGTAGCAGCAAAGACGTGTTTCTGTGAACAAGAAGCATTGTCTTTAAAGGCTAAGTTCTAAGCAGTATGTTTCTCTGACTGCCCGGGATGCAGGTATAGCTTCCTGTCCTGGGCATGGTAGCTCTTCCAGGGCATCATATCATTCCTCAGGGTTAGGTCAGTAAAGGGAGATCACACCAGAATGACAGACTTCCAGGAGTCTCCCTTTGACCCATTCATACAGACATTTAACCAGGCCACTACTCTTAACCCCCCCAACCCCAGCCAGGGTCTTCTAGTAATTGCCACTTCAGTGCCTCAGAAATTCCAGCCCTCTTCCTTTCTGGGATCTGTCCCGGGGTTTGGGAATTTTATTCTGTGAGGGAGGGATTTCTCTATGCTGCTATTAAGACTTGGTTGGGAATCCCCTTGACCTAATTTTGAATCAGGAAGAAAGAAGTGATTTTTAAGAATTCAGATTCTCCTATCCTTTTCTTTTTTAACAGCTTTATTAAAATACATTACATATACCATAAATTTCACCCATTTAAAGTGGACAATTTAGTGGTTTTTAGTATATTCACAGAGTTGTGCAACTATCACCGGACACTTTCATGACCCCCAAAAGAAACCAATATGTATTAACAGTAAATTCACATTCCCTCAACCCCCTGACAACTATTAATCTACTTTCTGTCTCTATGGATTTGTCTATCCTGGATATTTCATAAACATAAAATCATACAATATATGGTCTTGTGTGATTAACTCCTTTCACTTAGGATATTTTTTTCAAGGCCTGTCTATGTTGTAGCATGTATAAGTAATACATGCTAATGTATTACTAATGTCAAGTAACAATGTCACATAATATTCCATGTGTAGACATACTACATTTTATTCATCAATTGATGGTTATTAGATTTTTACTTTTTGGAATTATGACTAATGTTTAATGTACAACCTTTTATGTGGATGTATGTTTTTATTTTTTCTTGGGTATATACTTAAAAGTGGAATTGCTGGATCATATGTTTTAACATTTTGAGGAACTGGCAAACTGTTTTTTAAAGTGGCTGCATAATTTTACATTCTCACCTGTGGTATATGAGGGTTCTAATTTCTCTACATCCTTGACAACATTTATTATTTTTCTTTCACTTTAGTGGATATGGAGTGGTATCTCATTGTGTCTTTGATTTCCATTTCCCTAATGACTAATGATGTTGAGCATTTTATCATGGATTTATTGGCCATTTGTTTATTTTCCTTGGAGAAATGTCTGTCCAGATCCTTTGCTCATTTTTAATTTGATTATGTATCTCTTTATTATTGAGTTGTAAGAGTTATTTCTATATTCTGGATGCAAGTCCTTTATCACATATATAATTTTTAAATACTTTCATACATATGCTTTTTTGATGGTGCCCTCTGAAGCACAAAAGCTTTTAATTTTAGTGAAGTTCCAATTTATCTCTTTTCGTTGCTTCTACTTTTGGTGTGGTATGTGAGAAACCATTATCTAATCCAAGACCACAAAAATTTACTCGTATGTTTTCTTCTAACATTTTTGTAGCTTTAGTTCTTGTATTGAGGTCTGTTATCCACTTTGAGTTAACTTTTGTGAACAATGGGGGCTAGGAAATCAATTATGGATTCACAGTTCTATTCCACTGACATATATTTATCCTTAAGCCAGTACCACACTGTCTTGATAACTGTAACTGGGTACTAAGCTTTGAAAAGAGGAAGATTGACTCTTCCAACTTTGTTCTTTTTAAGATTGTCTATTCTGGGTTTCTTGCATTTGCATATGAATTTTAGGATCAGCTTGTCAATTTCTGCAAAAAAGCCAAATGAGATTTTGATAGAGATTGCATTGAGTCTGTAGATCCATTTAGCCATTTTAACAATATTAAATCTTCCAATGCATGGACATGGGGTATCTTTCCATTTATTTAGATCTTTAGTTATTTTCAACACTGTTTTATATTTGTGTATATACGTCTTGTGTATGTCTTGCCCTTATTTTCCTAAATTTATTTCTAAGCACTTTATTCTTTTTAATGGTATTTTAAGTTGAGTTGCTTTCTTAACTTTGTTTTTGGATTATTCATTGCTAGGATATAGAAAAATAATTCATGTTGCAATCTTGCTGAACTCATTTATTAGTTTTAATATTTTTAGTGGATACCTTATATACACACAAGTTCATGTCATGTGTAATTTAAGATAACTTTACTTCCTTCTTTTCAATCTAGATGTCTTTCATCTGTTTTTCTTGTCCAATTGCTTAATTGTCCTGGCTAAATCCTCTAGCAGAATGTTGAATAAATGTGGGGAGAGCCAACTTCCTTCTATTGTTCCTCATATTAAGGGGAAAGCTTTTCATCTTTCACCATTAGGTATGATATTAGATGTGGGGTTTATTACAGATACACTTTGTCAGGTTGAAGAAGTTCCCTTTTACACAGCATCTCTAGATATTGATTGCTCTCCAGAGATTATTGTTATCATTGTTTGTTTACTTGCTTTGTAATTTGTTTTGTACTTGGCTACACTAGTACTTGGCTGGAACTGGCATCTCTGCTGGCTTACCATTACACCCAGTATGGATCATCTGCAGAACCTAGGAGGATGGGATCTGCTGGGACTGAACAGCTGCCAAATCTATCTGGAGTTGCTCTTCCACACTGGGGAGCCAGGGGAGGTGGAAGCTGCAACTCGAGTTGCCTGAGAAAGAGGGACTGCACTCTTCACCAACCGCCGCAGCCTATATCTTCCCTATTAAGTGGGAGTTAGGAGTGAGAGAATAAGCATTTCTACCAGGCTGCAGCCAGACCCAATATAGGTCTCCTATAGCACTAAGCTGTGAAAAACGGAATCTGCTGATGATTACCTGCTGCTGAATCTACCTAAAATGGAAGGAGGCAGGGGAGCGACAGGGTAGGGTGTAGATGGAAACTGACTTTCAGCTATGGCTCCTGTTGGAGCAGTTTTCCCCCAAGGCTTACCTGTGGGGGATGGCTGCAATCCTAACTGGAATGCCACTGCCTCAAATAGTTCTTACTGGATTTCCTTAGATTTGATGAATAAATGCTTCTCCGTTTGTATAAACCCTTTGAGCAATTTTCAGAGAATTTGAAAGATTATCATTGCTAATTTTGACCAACTTAATAGATGCCCTTTTCTGAGAATGTTTCCCTGAGTCTTCACAGTGCCATTCTGAAAGTCACAACATTTTGTTAAAGAAAAAATAGTATTAATGACACTTGTTAAAACTGTAAGGCAGACTTTATTTAGGGGGGCAATTGACATAGGTTGTGAAGACCACTGCAGTGGGGCTTTGTAGTTGGGAAGAGAAGTTGGGCTTAACTCAGAATACAAGAATAAGTGGGAATTTATAGCCAAAGAGCAAGATGGGCATCAACTGATGGAAAATTACTCAAGAGGAAACCTCATGGGTATTGGGAAATTCTGACTAATGTGACCCAACAGGATTCTTGCTGAAGGCAGTCTAAGATGATCAGAATCACCTGGGGAATGGTAAAGGATGAAGAACCTGGGTATTGAGGTAACCGGATATAGCAGATGGAAGATTCTGGCTAAACTGACCTAGCAGGATTCTTGCTAAAATTGGACAATGTGGAAACCAATATGGAAACCCAAAATCAGGGCTTAGTTAAGTAGAGAGTTCAGAAAAGGCTGAGTAGAATTTGGTCAAGGAGAGAATATTTGTCATCTTCAGAGACATCTCTTTGAGTTTTCAATTCCTATCCATGTTTAGAAGGACAGGTTTTGCTAATACATTTCTCCAAATTAAAATATATTTTCTTGCCTCAGATTTATGACTAAAGGAGGCTTCTCATGTTTTTCCCTTATTAATGATCTTTTTTCTCAAGGTGCCTTGGTGTCTCCACCTCTCTCTATGTGTTGTCCAATACAGGAACCACTAGCTCAGCAGCTGCAACACAGTGTGTCCACATTGAGATGTGCAGTAACCACATGTTGGATTGCAAAACAATGAATATAAAAATGAATAGAAAATATCTTACTGATGATTTTTATACTGACTACATGTTGAAATGGTGGTAATCTTCATACATTGGGTTAAATGTATTATTAAATATCAGCTGTATCTTTTTACCCTTTTTTTTTTTTTTTTTTTTAGTATGGCTACTGAGAAATGTTAAATTTCATAGGTGGCTCACATTACACTTCTGTACACAAAACAAAATTGATAAACCATTAGCCAGACTCATCAAGAAAAAGAGGGAGAGGACTCAAATCAATAAAATTAGAAATGAAAAGGAGAAGTTACAACGGACACCTCAGAAATGCAAAGCGTCATAAGAGGCTACTACAAGAAACGCTGTGCCGATAAAATGGACAACCTGGAAGAAATAAGAGCGTGCTATATAAAAAAATAAAATAAAATTCAAAAAAAATAAATAAAAAATAAGATGAACATGAACATGATCTATTGATCTTCATGTTTCAAGATATAACCTAATTATAATCTGGTACAGAGATGGTAAATCTAAAGATTGCAAATCAAAATAATATGGTAGAAAACAATAACAGTGGCAAAAAAGAAATGTTTCTTTTAATACCTTTAAATGTGACAAAAAATATATTTTAATTTTATTTCCTATAATTTAAAGGCAAAATAGTGATAAATTTGAAAATTGTAATCTGTGTTAGAATAGGTTATTTATCAAGATGTCCCACATATGTTAGCAAACTGGTCAGTTTATCAAGAATCAGAAGTGAATTTGAAAAGAGATTTAACATTTATATTAAAACCATTACATTCAAATTCTATTACATTATCTCTACTATTTTAATCAATGTCAGGGTAGTGTTAGATTTTATAAGTTCTCTAGGTAGCCTTATTTTCATTTCCTGAAAATCATGAGTCTAAGCATAGTCTCCCAAGTTGGTAGGTTTGCCTGTTTCTGTTTAGTCCCTGTGGTTATGGTGCGATTTCTGTTGAATATTAGGATATACAAACATGCATTTTGATTCAGTACAGTGCACAGAACTTAAAAAAAATGAGTGTTTGCTGTTCTTTTGTTTTAAACTAGTTGTGTTCTTACTTTGGGTAATTCACTTATGTGTTCTGGATTTTAGCTTTCTCTTCTGCAAAATACAGAAATACATGATATTTAGGTTTCCATATAGTTTTTTCTTTCTTTTTAAAAAAATATTTATTGGAGTATAATTGATTTACAATGTTGTGTTAGTTTCAGGTGTACAGCAGAGTGAATCAGTTATACATATACATATATCCACTCTTTTTGGATTCTTTTCCCATATAGGCCATTACGGAGTATTGAGTAGAGTTCCCTGTGCTATACAGTAGGTTCTTATTAGTGATCTATTTTATATATAGTAGTGTGTATATGTCAATCCCAATATCCCAATTTATCCCTCTCCCCCTTATCCCCTGGTAACCATAAATTTGTTTTCTACATCTGTGACTCTACTTCTGTTTTGTAAATAAGTTCATTTTACCCTTTTTTTAGATTCCACATATAAGCGATATCATATGATATTTGTCTTTCTGTGTCTGATTTACTTCATTCAGTATGACAATCTCTAGGTCCATCCATGTTGCTGCAAGTGGCACAATTTTGTTCCTTTTTCTGGCTGAGTAATATTCCATTGTATATATGTACCACATCTTCTTTATCCATTCCTCTGTTGATGGCCTTTTAGGTTGCTTCTGTGTCCTGGCTATTGTAAATAGTGCTGCAATGAACATTGGGGTGCAGGTATCTTTTTGAATTATGGTTTTCTTGGGTATATGCCTAGGAGTGGGATTGCTTCCATATAGTTTTAAAATCAGATGATTTTTCATTAAATCAGTCACTTACATCTTAGTGTGAAAGATTTCACCTAAAAGCAAGTCTTGATAAAATGCTAACTCATATTTACTTAATCCCCACAATGTGCCAGTCACTGTAGATACAATCACTCAGTAAATCTTGCCAATAAATCAGTCAAGGGCGGGGAGGTATGATCATCTCAATTTCACAGATGTTTCAGAGAGCTGATATTCAAAACCAGGACTAGTCTTATTTCCAAGCCTGAGTTCCATTTTGCACATAGTGTCCCACACAGGCACTGAGAGTACAGATAACAAAGGCAGCGGGACAGTGAAAGGTGAGCATTACTAAGGGAGAAGACAGCACAGCTGGTGACTTGAGGAAAATGAGGATACATTTGAGTTCCTTTGAATTGTCATTCCTTTCTTGCTCAGCTTAACTTCAGTTAGTTGCTAACCTAAAAGCAAGTGAGTAAAGTCACACTTTTACATATTTTATAGTAAGAAACATAAGCTAACTATTTGTGCTTTTGCATTGTTCTCCAGGGAATAGTCTCTTAAAGACAATAGAAAGGGTATATATAAGGCTGTAGCAGTGAGGCTTTCTGCAATATAAACCTTATGTATGTGTCCTCTTATTGCTGCAGTGGCCCTATACGCTCTCTTGTGTATAATAAGAGCTTTGTTCAATGTTGATCTATTTGAAATGAAAGATGAAAGTCCATATGGAAAAATAATAAGCAGCAACTTTATAAAAATGATCTATTTCGCTGACCTTCTCAGTCTTTGACTGAAAAGCCAGAAATAATTGATATAAAGGCAAGTTTTATGAAAATGTAACATAAAAAGCCTTTATATGTTATATTTTATCTAAACCTGTAAATATATGAATGTATATGTGTATTTTATAGATAAATATAGATAAATGTGTGTATGCATTCACATATTTACATTCAGTTACATCCATACTGTAATAGATGTGTAGGAAAAGTAGTAGTAAAGTAGAATTAATTTATTATAAATTTATAGCAGTTAACCATCTGTGCTGAAATTCTCATAGATTCTCATTAATATTTTTAATAAATGAAGGAAACAAAATACTAAAATTACCAACACACAATATTTAGAAACTATCTTTTCAGGTAAGCTGTGATTACCAGCTTCTGTCTGCTTGCTCACTGGATGATACAGAGCATTTGTTCCAACTGCTGCACTTCTGGTCTCTTTGTTTTCTGAATTAACCCCTATACTACAGGGGACCAGCTAACACGCCCCTGTGCCCTGTCAGCTTGTTCTGCAATAAATCATCAGACACAATACCATTTGTTTAGGCCTATTTAAAAGGGTCTCCTGGGAAAATCTGTGAGAAGAGAAAATACTGTCAAACTCACTTTTATTATTCATCTCTGACTTCCCTACACTATTATCTTTTGTTCCCTCAGTGGTGCCACTCTATGTACTATTTGTTTTTAAATATTGTGACACACCATAGTTGAATTAGTGAAGACCCCCTATCATAGCTGCTATAAGATTAGCTAAAACAATAAGCAATTAGTTGCTAATTATTTAATGACAGGATCGATTTCTTTGCTCAGGCATATTGTTCTGTCCATTAAATGAAAGCTAAAGAACTTTTGTTCTAGCTATTCTCCCCTTCATTTATGAAAAGATAATTCCACTCAATCTCATGCAGAAAAGCCACATCCCTATATGTGATAAACAAATTAGAATTATCACCGTATGCATAAAGTTGTAACTAAAATCACATTTTATGCATTATTTTTAAAGTGTTTTTTATGTATTAAGTAATAGTAGGTTATCATATAAGATATCGAGTAAATAAATATTCTGTATCGCTGCATCAGTGTTTTCTGTTTTAGACTAGAGATCTAGAAGGAAATTCAGTGATCATTTGGCTCAAGCATATTATTTTACAAATGAGAAACTGAAGTTCAAAAAGGTGGTGGGACTTGCTGAAGGTCATACAGACGGTTAGGTCTAAAACCTTTGAAGCTGTGTTTGTTCTGGTTTCTCCAGCATTTTTTGGATGACTGTGAGTCAGTGGTTGAGCCAATCTCCCCATCAGATGGCCACACTCGGGCATCTGGCATATGGAATCTCTTCAGGATGCTCACCTTATTACCAGAGCTAAATTTGAGAAGAAAGAGAGATGGAAGGGAAAATTATCTGAGAGACTAGATGAGAATAAAAAGCGAATGGAACAAGGGAAATTTTAAAAATATCCTGTAAAACCTACAAATAACCTAAAAAATAACCTAACTTAACCAGCTTCCTTCTCAAGGGTTTTCTGAGTTCGGGGATATTGAGTGGTGCAGTGGAAAGGCTTTTGAAGTCTGACCTGTTTTAGAATACTTGCTTTGTCACCTGTTAGCAACATGAACTTAAAGAAGTGACCTTGCCGTTCAGAAATCTCCACTTGGTGGTGACTTTAAGGGAGATATTGAGCAATACACTGCTTGCTCATTGATTATTAGCTCCCACCTCACTTTGGGCTGCTCTGTAGCCTGTGCTGTAATCACTCTGACATGCGGTCTGAACCCACCAGTCAACTAGACTTTCAGGTGGGTTGGGGGGTGTTGAGGTTTTCAATCTGTTATAGTTAGAGACCAATTCACATGTAAACACTGGGACAGGGCTAACATCCCTTTATAATCAATAAAAACAAGACCCCTCTCTAACTCCCTATATTTAGGAAATACATTTTCAACGAATAAGCCTTGTAGCCCGGATGAGGCTAAGCAAAACATGAGACATGAAACAGGCAGGTGGGTCTCTCCTGCACGTTCACTCTGTCTTCTTTCTCCTTCCTAAGCTCTATTCACTCTCAAACCTTGTTATGCTGTTTCCCTATCAAAAGCTTATCCACAGGCAGAATCCATAATTCTATAGTTTGGTATTGTCCCAACCTGGGCACACATGCATTTTAACAGAAGGCTTAATGGGAAAGGAACAAACATGGATTATTAAGGCTTACCAGGTGGGTCCTAAATATGTGTTGCATTATCTAGTCCTGTAAGCAATTCTGAGTTAGATACAGCTGTCTCAATTTTACAAATAAGAAAACCAAAAGGCAATAGAAACAATAGCAAGAAAATGTGTGTGTGGGGCGTGAGAGTGTGTATGTGGGCGGCAGGGAGAGGGGTGAGAATGTGGGGTGAGTTGGAAAAGCACAATGACTTGGTTAATTGTATTCTGGAAGTCTTTGACAATTTTGACCACAATTTTGTAGTTGGAATCCTTCTTGATTCTATGTGGGTCTTTCAGTGTTATTCTGAAGAAACTGCAGTTGTTAAAAATTCTTTACTGGTCAGTGCCTAGATTTCTTAAAGAGGTAGAATAAGACAGGTGCTTGCTAAACACACTGTACTGCTCATACATTTATTTTGCAAATTAGGCTCCCCCCACCCCTTCTAATGCTGCTGGTCTTGGCTGGGTGATCTCAGGCAAAGAGAGACCCCCTGCTTCCTCTCCTTCTAAGACCCTTAGTTCCTTCTAGTTCAGTGGTGCTCAAAGGTAGGTATTGAAACTCATAAAAGTAGAATTTACTCACCAAATTACCCAAGTTATTGCTAAGGGTCAATCCCTGTCTCCAGCTAGTTTGATCCTTAGAAATTCTTCAGTCTACTTTTAATTCTATGGCATTTCACATTCCTCTATACCCTTCCCTTTCTCTTGCTCTTTGATATAGTGAAAGTAAAAATTTCCAGGGAAGGTGAGATGCATGATCCTCTCATATATTTCATGGTGAAAATGATTCCAATGTGACAATTGACAAGTGCAGGAAGGGGAGAGACCCTTGCATCAGATGTTTGCAAATTTATCCACAAACACCCATCTCTACCACGACCATGTTCCAAATAAGTTATTGCCGTTGTTACAGTGAAGATATTAATCATATTGTGATGAAATTCTTCAGTTTTTTTTTTTTTTTGCATATGGAGGCAGACAGGATAGCTTAGGATTGTATTTGATTAAATCTCCATTTACAAAATAATGATGATATAAGAGTAATTCAGTCATCATGTAATTCTAGGAAAGGCAAAGAAAGCAGATTTTAAACCTGAGAAATGTTTTATCTATATTTTAATCAGAAATGATTGATATACAACCATCTACAATTAAAGAAAAACTTGATATGCCCAATGTCATACCTAACAATTATTTCTGTTTTTGTACAACCCATGTCGTTGTACAGGATACCAATTTTGCAACCTAAAGAAATACTGATATCACAGACTGCTCAGGGACTATCTCATAGAATCGCAAGTCTAAGCAGGAAGAAACAATTTTAATTGTAACTGAAGGGTTCTGATGACAGAAACAATATCTTAAGTGATTGAAAACAATTAGCAATAAATTGAGTCCTTTTCAAAACATCATTATTGAGTACTTCAGAAAATCTGAGTGTTTGGGAAGAAATAGCTTATTAACTTCTGTCCTTTAATTAGAAAAGAACACTCCAGGCATTGTTTCATTATTTGTTTGTTCCTGAACAAATAGAAGATAAAAGGCAAATCTAAGATTTTTAAAAATTATATTCTGCCACACCCTTCCATCCTTCCTTCCTCCCTCCTTCCCTCCCTCCCATCCTCCCTTCTTTTCTTCCTTCCTTCCTTATTTTTTATGCCATCCTTTGTCTTATGGCCAAAGAAATGTTTCAACCCTTCAGTTGCACAGAAAACAAAATGAAATTTCATGATTCTGTTATAGTAAAAAAAAATGTGTGTGTGTTTTCTCATTTTTGGTAGCTGGTTTATTTTAGAGGCTGATGTGTTTGAATAGAATTTTCACATGTGGGAGAGTATTGATTGGTAGGGAAGAAAATGTTCATGTTTACATTTTTCCTTTTCACTATGTTTTTACACTAATATGCAATTTGATAATTATACAATTAGAATTGTACAGTTAATTGTATTTGTTTTTTAAATCCTTGTTTGGAGACTTAAATCACCTCTGAATGACTTTTATGCTAACCTCAATATTCTTTACCACTGTTCTAGAACTATTATATCTTTTAACCAGGAATGTATATAGTTTATTTAGAGATATTACTTACCTGTCTGATTCTACTCTGACTAGTTGTATGACACCAAACAAATTACATAATATTTCTAGCCTCAGTTTCCTCATTGGTAAAATGGAGGTGGTAATATTATTGGGGAGATTGTGCATAAAAGCATTTATCATGGTATATACGCAAAGGGAAGGCATATTGAATGTTAGCTCAGATTGTTAACTGATTCTTCCCCAATACATGCAAAACACTGGACTGTTTCGTGATTAATTTGTATAAAAATAACTCAGAAATTCAAGAAAATTCCTTTAAGTGATCCCAGGATGTGACTATAACTATGTGAGCGATATTTTAAAATACATGTATATTCACCTGAATGCTATCTTTTAAGTCATCTTGAAAAGTACACACGTATTCTAATAATTTTACCATTGCTTAAGAACTTTTTAGACTTTACTGATGGAAAACTCTTCCATAGCAAATTCTGAGCCATATTAAAAAACAAAACAAAACAAAACCTCAGTGTTATTGCTTTTATTTGACTAAAAATTGAGCCCATCCTTGAGGGGTGAGGAAGGTCAGATGAGATGTTTTATCTCATCTGAAATAGTCTTGTAAATTATAAAGAGTTATACAAATGTAACCTGCTACAGAGTACAATAGTAAAGAATGAATAACCTCATTGAGAATATTAAAAAAGTATGCCTCAGGCTCTTCAAGAAATTCTGAAAACCTCCAAGTGTTTTGAGCTCTAGCTACACGATTATGGTATATATATGGTCTCCTAAGTGCCTACGTGGAGGTAGACAACACCCATTTGAGAATGTAAAATTTAGTTGATAAAAAATATTCATTCATACTATTGATTTTGTCACTACTCTGCTTTTAACCATTTCCTGCGATACCTAAAATTATCTCTTATCAACCGATTTTATCTCAGATTGCTGAACCATGTTCTTCCGTTGGTTTTTCTTACTGTCGCCTCAAGGTTTGGGTCAGAAGCATTGTCGTGGCAAGCCAACTGTGACTTGGGCTGGAGTGCCGCAAATGGTTGACTTCATATTACTCATTTCAGAGCTATTTAAATAAAGAGCTGAAGTTGAAATGAAAATTTTAAAAAATATGTTAAGTTTGTAATTTTTGGAGCATTGTGGTGCAAATGAGCTATAAGCCAAGCAGATCATGGAACGCATATTAAGGTGAATGGAAGCTTAGGAAAATGACCTCCAGAATTGGCAGGTAAAGTAACACTTCCAGTTCTGAGGCATGTTTTAACAGACAAGAAAATGTGACTGGGCGGTATAAACATAGTGTGGTTTAAGGTGACAATCAACAGATCATTTGAATAATTGAGAACCTGAGGGAGAACAGGGTTTGATCATATAGAGTTTCCTCATTTGGACAGATTAATTTCATCTCGCAAATCTTTGCTGTTGATCAAGTCCCCTTCAGTTCTTTTTCAGAGGTCATTTCAAATCCTTTTGAATTTTTTTTTAAAATTTTATAAGTTCAGCACTTCTCTTTTCTATTCTGTCACTTTGTATTAATTATATTTTCTGGCTATCAACTGGATGTGATACTTCTTAATAAAAGCTGACTTATCTCTTCCTCCTAAGTACAGCAATAGACATCCTAATCAGTGCCTGCTGAGGCACCTTATCACAACTGGGAAATCAGGGACTGTGGATTAGCGGCTCTGCTAATGTGAAAATAGGAAAAGAGCTAAAACAGTGCATGCCATATTTTCTGTATTAGTACGTCTTTAGATATTCATAGGCACCTTAGAAATGTATAGACAATTGTTTGTTCAATATCAAGTTTAAAAACACAGCAAATAATATTTTGAAAATGGATGAATATATCATTTTTCCAGGAGAAAATGATCAATATTCTTTAAAGTTTTCCACCAAATAATTAACAGCTTTATTAGCGATATTCCTAGAGCAGGCGTGTGTTTGCAATGTAGCTAAATCCATTCGGCAAAGAGAGAGGAGGGAACAGAGTCACAGTACCAAAGATGCATTTTGTATATAATGGGATACAAATCAGATGTCATCAAAATACTCAGCTTTAAGGTTTGTCAGTGGCTAAGTTACAGTGGATAAAAATTATCAAGCATCTTCAATGAAATTACATGAAATGCTCCTCGGCAATCTACTCTATAACTTATAGTCTTTCAGAAATTTCTTTCTATAACTTGCAAAATGGAAGAATCTCTTGAAAATGCATGCATACTACTTGCCATTGTTTGTTTTGATTCATTTAATGGAATTCTAATTCCAATATTTTAAGAAACACTATGTACTGTTTTCAGTGTCCTGAATATATACCTTCAATTTAAAACATTTTTCTTTTAAAAAGGAAGAGGTTGGAATTGAGGATAATAAAATTACAGATATACTAAATCCTTCTTATTCAGAGTCACTTCCATGCTCTTCACATATGCAGGTTTAATATGTTAGAATTTAAGAATGTTTAAATTAGATTCAAAGAAGACATGTTTTCAAACAGTCTTTCATTTAAATGTTGATTTTTAGATACTTTGTGAACATACCAACTTGGCTTCTAAGAAGTTAGTGTGACATACCTTTTCATAAATATAATTGTTACATTTGAAAAGATCTCTTATTCCACTCGCAGAAAGAGAGGGGAGAAGTTAAGACTCTAATAAGACATATATATCAGGGCAGAAGAGTTCAGTTACCAAAGCCCAGGAAGTAACATCACTGCACCCATCAGAGCCAATGCCATAGTTTCAGTTGTTGCTGTACATCCTGCTCCAGTTGTGTCTAAAGTACTACTACCGTCTGTTTGATGGATTTGCTTTACATCACTGAGGTTCATCTCATCTGGCATCCCTGTAGAGGCAAATAAGAAAAAACAGAATGATGGATAACTAGCTCACCATGATACATCTAGAGCAGCTCTTAAGCCAAATCGTGGACCCCATTGTTTTATTCTTTTTGTGTAGCATTCCCTGTGTGTTTCACCTAACTCTAAAAGATGAATATGACACATACTTCTGCTCTTCTTAAATTGGAAGGTACAGGACCTTGAGTGGGAGTGTTCAGAAACTTTATAAGAACAAAGCAAAGCACTTTCCAGCTTTTTAAAGCACTTGGAATGTTTCTCTAAATGTTATTGAAGTAAAGCAATTTAATTAAAATGACCTGAGGTATAGCATTATTGCTTGTCCCAGAGATGTGACAACTGTAGGAACTGTGTGAAATCTTTTCTTATGAAAATAAAACCATGTAAGGAGAAATAATTAAGTAGGACATTTTTAAGAAATAAGATTTATACAGATCATATTTTGTATTAGGCTAAACTTTGCATAGGATCCTTATTGAAATATATCAAAGAATAATAACAAATATTAAATGTTATCTTTTATACACATGCAGAGCTATGGGGATATGGGTATAGTCAATAGATCAAAGAATTTGTTAGTAGGATGGATTGTGGCTTGAAGTTAAGGATGAATTGTTTGATTAAAGAAAAAAAATGTTGTGCAAAGTTACAGACCAAGATCTAGTCACATCCTGGTTATTACTTCTGTATGTTGTAAAACCTGACAAACTGAGGAGGAGACCAGTTCTCAAATTATTGGGAATGAAATAGTTATTTTGTTAAAGAAGTTTACCTTACTATGGTATACCTAGGGAATTACTGATTTATCAGTTACTCTCTAGTGCCACCAGTGTGTTCAGACCATAAGACTGTCTGGATTATCCCATGGCATGCCACCATCAGTCACAATTAACAAGTTTAAATTCAATGTTACTACAGCCACAAATATTGACATCGTAATTACAGTGAGACTGGAAAAACAAAGCTTCATATAAGGAAAAGTCAATATTTATATAATTAGGTCAATACATATATATAATTCAAAGGTAAGCTCTACTGCATTTAGGGGTGAGAGCATTAAAACGAAGCTCAGCTCTGCTGATCTGACATATTGATTTTACAGTCTGAGCTCTTGCATTATTATTCATTGTCTGGGTACTTGTTTTGCCCTTCTGTGTCATTAGGCAAGACGAATAAACTAGCAATTCCTTTTTTTATAGTGACTGGAGTGGAGTGTGAATATTTTAGTCATGGTTTTATACTCCTTGTTATGCTAGAGTATAACAAGGAGCTATGCAGACTCTAGGTAATTAAAAATTTTTTTCCAAGATAGCTACATAAATTTGAGCTTTAAGGGATTTACTTTTCTTTTTAAAAGCACTGTGAGGAGGTGCCTGGATTGGATTCATGAATAACTTTTCCATATACCTTCCTGAGCTGGTATTTTCCTCATTCATTCATGAGCCAGGCACTGGTCTGGGTTCAGGGGGTACCATGGTGAGTACAGATATGAAAACAGAAACATGTTAAATCTTCGCCTGCAAGTCAGGCAGTGCCAGGAGGGGTATCCCATCTTCAGTCAGATGCCATTTTAACATCAGAGGTAGTGATTTGATAGTTCTAAGGATGATGGTCCCTTGAGATAAGAATTATATGAAAAGAAAAAAGATCCCTTGAGGAAAGGAATTTAATTAGCTAAGTGTGTAAATTATACCAAAGCTCAACCAAAGACCCATAAAAGAAAAATTGGTTTGGAGATTTCTCATATTAATAAACAAAAATGAAGTAATTTAAAATAACCTTTTCCACACATAATAGCGACACACAAAGATGACAATAAATTCATATTTCTGCCTTTGGTGACTTACAGTCTGGCGGGGGAAGACAGATAGCCATGCTATTACAAAAACAAATGTAATATTAAAACTCAGGCACATGCCTGATGGTTGGTGCTATGAAGTGATACAATCTTATACAAGATGAGGTGTCAATTATATACCGTCCGGTTGACAAAGGCAGGACAGAGAGGTGATGACAGCCAGTTTGGCAAGGATATAACCCTTTATCAAGGAAGATTGCCAAAATATACCAAAAGTGTTTAAAATGTACACTTACCTAGACCCCAAAATTCCACTTTAATGGAGAAATTCCATGGGAATAATTTTTAAAATATGCACATATTTATTCACAAAATGTTAATCTGTGCATTGTTAGTGCCATTAAGTGTCCATTAGTAGAGAACTAGGTTAAGAAAAGTGTATTCACTTATTTTAAAAGATTCAAAAAGTAGATATTGGTACAGAAAAATGTTTTGATATAATTTTATACGTATACTTTCATGGTCTTTAAGAACCTTTGAACTCTGTTAATCTACAGCTGCTTTTCTTTGAGAGTACGGAATCTGTCATTAATTTCTGTATTCACCTAGTAAACATTTAGTAATAACTAGGCGAATGAATAAATTGATGAATTTAATCCAGGACAGAGAATTACAAAACTATAAAAATACATTTCTCCAATTAGGTTTGATCCCCGCCCCAGTTTTATTGAGATATAATAGATATATAACATTATTTAAGTTTGTGTATAATATGTAGACTTGATGTACTTACATATTGCAAAATGATTACCACCATAGTGTTAGCTAATGTCTCCATCATGTCACTTAATTATCATTTCCTTTTCGTGGTGAGAAGATTTGAGATCTACTCACTTAGCACTTTCAAGTATATAATTCAGTGTTAATCACTGTAATCACCATGCTCTACATTAGCTATCCAGAACTTATTTACCTTATAACTGGAAGTTTGTACCCTTTGAACAACATCTCATTTCCCCCTACATCCCAGTCCTTGGCAGTCACAAATCTACTCTGTTTCTATGAGTTTGGCTTTTTAAAATTTATACCTATACGTGATATGATACGGTATTTGTCTTTCTCTGTCTGACTTATTTCACTTGGCATAATGCCCCCAAACTTCATCTAAGTTGTAGCAAATGGCTGGGTTTTCTTTTTTCTCATGGCTGAATAATATTCTATTGTTTTTATATACAATACATCTTCTTTATTCATTCACTCATTGACAACTGTTAGGCTGTTTCCATATCTTGGCTATTGTGATTAATGCTGCAATGAACATGGGAGTGCAGATATCTCTTCAAGATCCTGTCTTCATTTATTCTGGGTATATACCCAGATGTGGAATTCCTAGATCATATGGTAATTCCATATTTTAATTTTTTAGGGAAACTTCATATTGTTTTCCATAGTGGCTGTACCAATTTACATTCCCACAAAGAGTGCAAAAGGGTTCCCCTTTCTCCACATCCTTGTCAACACTTATCATTTGTCTTTTTTGATAATAGCCATTCCAACAGGTGTGAGGTGATATCTCATTGTTTCTGTTTGTTTGTTTTGGTTTTTTGTTTTTTCTGCCTGCACAGAGCAGCATGTGGGATCTTAGTTCCCTGACCAGGGATTGAACCTGTGCCCTTTGCAGTGGAAGCACAGAGTGTTAACTACTGGACCACCAGGGAAGTCTCATTGCGGTTTTGATTTGTACTTTCCTGATAATTTGTGCTGTTGAGCATCTTTTCATGTACCTGTTCACCATTTGTATGTCTTTGGGAAAATGTCTATTTAGTTTCTCAAATTCAGTCTCTTTTAATATAAAGGCATAGAATTTTATTACAGCAACACCAAGTGTAGAATAAAATATTAGAATTAGATGTGAACTTAGAATTTTCACCTAAGAAGAAAAGTGGTGAATGTAATGGAAAAGATTCAGTATGAGAATATTAACTTAGCAAATACGTGTTAAATAAAGTTGCTATGGATCTTGTTATGTTAAATAAAAACTATTACCCTTGGTCATTACTTGCTGGACTTGGATGGTCATTTATACCAAAATCAGTCATATTGGCAGGACATTTAGGAGTCTAATAAATCTGATACAGCTTATATAACAATTTACCAATACTTAGTGATTACTCCATTCTTATCTCCCAGGAAATATGATTGATAGTTCCACCCAGGGTACTGACTCACTTGAATCTAGGATACATCCTGAAAAATGCTGAGTAATTTTCCAGTTTTCCTTGGGGGCTTCCATGTAATCCAATAACAAAAGCAGAGTAACTGTATTTTTGAAGAGAAAAGGTCCATGGTAATCATGAACACCCTAACTGAAGGTGATCTCTGTGATTATATATTTGACTTTCAGATGGTCTGACTAGTAAATGGGGCTATTCTCATGACAACCTCTTCCATTCTCTATGGGCAAATGTCTGAGATTTATTTACAGTCCCATTGGTCGACCCTTTATAGCCATGAGTAGTCTTCCTTTTTGACAATTGTGTAAGAATAATGAAGTAATTCTAATTGCTAATAAATTAAACAATGGATTAAAACATTAATGGGAGATTCTGACTATATACCAAAGTTTACTTTACAATAGTATGATGTATTGAGATATTTCAGCTCTGGGTAGTGTTGGAGATTGTTATTTATTTGTTACTGCATCAAATGAATTATTGGTTATTCTCCAATAATTAATGATAAATAGATTTTATTTTTCAGGATAGAGTTGGTGGCACAGAAAATATTGTTTGGATCTTTTTTCAGTTCCTGATGCTGTTTTTTTTTTTAACATCTTTATTGGAGTATAATTGCTTTACATTGTTGGTTTCTGCTGTATAACAAAGTGAATCAGTTATATGTATACATATATCCCCATATCCCCTCTCTCTTGCGTCTCCCTCCGACCCTCCCTATCCCACCCCTCTAGGTGGTCACAAAGCACCGAGCTGATCTCCCTGTTCTATGCGGCTGCTTCCCACTAGCTATCTATTTTACATTTGGTAGTGTACATAGGTCAGTGTCACTCTCTCACTTCATCCCACCTTATCCTTCCCCATCCTCGTGTCCTCAAGTCCATTTTTGACATCTGCATCTTTATTCCTGTCCTGCCCCTAGGTTCTTCAGATACACTTTTTTTTTTTAGATTCCATATATATATGGTATTGGTTTTTCTCTTTCTGACTTACTTCATTCTGTATGACAGACTCTAGGTCCATCCACCTCACTACAAAAAACTCAATTTCATTTCTTTTTATGGCTGAGTAATATTCCATTGTATATATGTGCCACATCTTCTTTATCCATTCATCTGTCAATGGACACTTAGGTTTCTTCCATGTCCTGGCTATTGTAAATAGTGCTGCAGTGAACATTGTGGTACATGACTCTTTTTGAATTATGGTTTTCTCAAAGTATATGCCCAGTAGTGGGATTGCTGGGTCATATGGTAGTTCTATTTTTAGATTTTAAGGAACCTCCATACTGTTCTCCATAGTGGCTGTATCAATTGACATTCCTACCAACAATGCAAGAGGATTCCCTTTTCTCCACACCCTCTCCAGAATTGATTGTTTGTAGATTTTTTGATGACGGCCATTCTGACCAGTGTGAGGTGATACCTCATTGTAGTTTTGATTTGCATTTCTCTGATGATCAATGATGTTGAGCATCCTTTCATGTGTTTGTTGGCAATCTGTATATCTTCTTTGGAGAAATGTCTATTTAGGTCTTCTGCCCATTTTTGGATTGAGTTGTTTGTTTTTGTGATATTGAGCTACATGAGCTGCTTGTATGTTTTGGAGATTAATCCTTTACCAGGTGCTTTACTTGCAAATATTTTCTCCCATTCTGAGGGTTGTCTTTTCATCTTGTTTATGGTTTCCTTTGCTGTGCAAAGGCTTTTAAGTTTCATTAGGTCCCATTTGTTTATTTTTGTTTTTATTACCATTTCTCTAGGAGGTGGGTCAAAAAGGATCTTGCGGTGATTTATGTCAAAGAGTGTTCTTCCTATGTTTTCCTCTAAGAGTTTTATAGTGTCTGGCCTTACATGAGGTCTTTAATCCATTTTGAGTTTATTTTTGTGTATGGTGTTAGGGAGTGTTCTAATTTCATTCTTTTACATGTAGCTGTCCAATTTTCCCAGCACCACTTATTGAAGAGGCTATCTTTTCTCCATTGTATATTCTTGCCTCCTTTATCAAAGGTAAGTTGACCATATGTGTGTGGGTTTATCTCTGGGCTTTCTATCCTGTTCCATTGATCTATATTTCTGTATTTTTGCCAGTACCATACTGTCTTGATTACTGTAGCTTTGTAGTATAGTCTGAAGTCTGGGAACCTGATTCCTCCAGCTCCATTTTTCTTTCTCAAGATTGCTTTGGCTATTTGGGGTCTTTTGTGTTTCCATACAAATTGTGAAATTTTTTGTTCTAGTTCTGTGAAAAGTGCCATTGGTAATTTGATAAGGATTGTATTGAATCTGTAGATTGCTTTGGGTAGTAGAGTCATTTTCCCAGTATTGATTCTTCCAATCCAAGAACATGGTATATCTCTCCATCTGTTTGTATCATCTTTAATTTCTTTCATCAGTGTCTTATAGTTTTCTGCATACAGGTCTTTTGTCTCCTTAGGTACGTTTATTCCTAGGTATTTTATTCTTTCTGCTGCAATGGTAACTGGGAGTGTTTCCTTAATTTCTCTTTCAGATATTTCATCATCAGTGTATAGGAATGCAAGAGATTTCTGTGCATTAATTTTTTATTCGTTTACTTTACCAAATTCATTGATTAGCTCTAGTAGTTTTCTGGTAGCGTCTTAAGTTTCTCTATGTATAGTATCATGTCATCTGCAAACAGTGACAGTTTTACTTCTTTTCTGATTTGGATTCCTTTTATTTCTTCTCTGATTGCTATGGCTAAAACTTCCCAAACTATGTTAAATAATAGTGGTGACAGTGGGCAACCTTGTCTTGTGCCTGATCTTAGTGGAAATGGTTTCAGTTTTTCACCAGTGAGAATGATGCTGGCTGTGGGTTTGTCATATATAGCCTTTATTATGTTGAAGTAAGTTCCCTTTGTGCCTACTTTCTGGAGAGCTTTTATCATAAATGGGTGTTGAATTTTGTCGAAAGCTTTTCCTGCATCTATTGAGATGATCATATGGTTTTTATCCTTCAGTTTGTTAATATGGTGTATCACATTGATTGATTTGCGTATACTGAAGAATCCTTGCATTCCTGGGATAAACCCCATTTGATCATGGTGTGTGATCCTTTTAATGTGCTGCTGGATTCTCTTTGCTAGTATTTTGTTGAGGATTTTTGCATCTATGTTCTTCAGTGATATTGGTCTGTAGTTTTCTCTTTTTGTGACATCTTTGTCTGGTTTTGATATCAGGGTGATGGTGGCCTCGTAGAATGAGTTTGGGAGTGTTCCTCCCTCTGCTATATTTTGGAAGAGTTTGAGAAGGATAGGTGTTAGCTCTTCTCTAAATGTTTGATAGAATTTGCCTGTGAAGCATCTGGGCCTGGGCTTTTGTTTGTTTGACGATTTTTAGTCACAGTTTCAATTTCAGTGCTTGAGATTGGTCTGTTTATATTTTCTATTTCTTCCTGGTTCAGTCTCAGAAGGTTGTGCTTTTCTAAGAATTTGTCCATTTCTTCCAGGTTGTCCATTGTATTGGCATATAGTTGCTTGTAGTAATCTCTCATGATCCTTTGTATTTCTGCAGTGTCAGTTGTTACTTCTCCTTTTTTATTTCTAATTCTGTTGATTTGAGTTTTCTCTCTTTTTTTCTTTATGAGTCTGGCTAATGGTTTATCAATTATTTTTTATCTTCTCAGAGAATGAGCTTTTAGTTTTATTGATCTTTGCTGTTGTTTCCTTAATTTCTTTTTCATTCTTTTCTGATCTGATCTTTATGATTTCTTTCCTTCTGCTAATTTTGGGGTTTTTTTGTTCTTCTTTCTCTAATTGCTTTAGGTGTAAGGATAGGTTGTTTATTTGAGATTTTTCTTGTTTCTTGAGGTAGGATTGTATTGCTATGAACTTCCCTCTTAGAACTGTTTTGCTGCTTTAGGTTTTGGGTTGTCGTGTTTTCATTGTCATTTGTTTCCAGGTATTTTTTTGATTTCCTCCTTGATTTCTTCAGTGATCTCTTGGTTATTTAGTAGTGTATTGTTTAGCCTCCATGTGTTTGTATTTTTTACAATTTTTTTCCTGTAATTGATATCAAGCCTCATAACGTTGTGGTCAGAAAAGATACTTGTTATGATTTCAATTTTCTTAAATTTACCAAGGCTTGATTTGTCACCCAAGATATGGTCTATCCTGGAGATTGTTCCATGAGCATTGTTGTTTTTGGATGGAATGTCCTATAAATATTATTTAAGTCCATCTTCTTTAATGTGTCATTTAAAGCTTGTGTTTCCTTATTTATTTTCATTTTGGATGATCTGTCCATTGGTGAACTTGGGTGTTAAAGTCCCCTAGTATGATTGTGTTACTGGCGATTTCCCCTTTTATGGCTGTTAGCATTTGCCTCATGTATTGAGGTACTTGTATGTTGGGTGCATAAATATTTACAATTGTTATCTCTTCTTCTTGGATTGATCCCTTGATCATTATGTAGTGTCCTTCTTTGTCTCTTGTAATAGTCTTTATTTTAAAGTCGATTTTGTCTGATATGAGAATTGCTACTCCAGCTTTCTTCTGATTTCCATTTGCATGGAATATCTTTTTCCATCCCCTCACTTTCAGTCTGTATATGTCCCTAGGTCTGAAGTGGGTCTCCTGTAGACAGCGTATATATGGGTCTTGTTTTTGTATCCATTCAGTGAGCCTGTGTCTTTTGGTTGGAGTATTTAATCCATTTACATTTAAGTTAGTTATCCGTATGTATGTTCCTCTTACCATTTTCTTAATTGTTTTGGGTTTGTTATTGTAGGTCTTTACTTCTCTTATGTTTCCTTCCTAGAGAGGTTCCGTTAGCATTTTCTGTAAAGCTGGTTTGGTGGTGTTGAATTCTCTTAGCTTTTGCTTGCCTGTAAAGGTTTTAATTCCTCTGTCAAATCTGAATGAGATCCTTGCTGGGTAGAGTAATGTTGGCTGTAGGTTTTCCCTTTCATTACTTTAAATATGTCCTGCTACTCCCTTCTGACTTGCAGAGTTTCTGCTGAAAGATCAGATGTTAACCTTATGGGGATTCCCTTGTATGTTATTTGTTGCTTTTCCCTTGCTGCTTTTAATATTTTTTCTTTGTATTTAATTTTTGATAGTTTGATTAATATGTGTCAGCATGTTTCTCCTTGGATTTATCCTGTATGGGACTCTCTGTGCTTCCTGGACTTGACTGACTCTTTCCTTTCCCATATTAGGGAAGTTTTCAACTATAATCTCTTCAAATATTTTCTCATTCCCTTTCTTTTTCTCTTCTTCTTCTGGAACCGCTATAATTCGAATGTTGGTGTGTTTAACGTTGTCCCAGGGGTCTCTGAGACTATCTTAAATTCTTTTCATTCTTTTTTCTTTATTCTGCTCTGCAGTAGTTATTTCCACTATTTTATCTTCCAGGTCACTTATATGTTCTTCTACCTCAGTTATTCTGCTATGGGCCCTTCTAGAGAATTTTTAATTTCATTTATTGTGTTGTTCATCACTGTCTGTTTGCTCTTTAGTTCTTCTAGGTCCTTGTTAAACGTTTCTTGTATTTTCTCCATTCTATTTCCAAGATTTTGGATCATCTTTACTATCATTACTCTGAATTCTTTTTCAGGTAGACTGCCTATTTCCTCTTCATTTGTTTGTTCTGGTGGGTTTTTACCTTGTTCCTTCATCTGCTGTGTATTTCTCTGTCTTCTCATTTTTCTTAACTTACTGTGTTTGGGGTCTCCTTTTCACAGGCTGCGGGTTCGTAGTTCCCATTGTTTCTGGTGTCTGCCCACAGTGGGTATGGTTGGTTCAGTGGGTTGTGTAGGTTTCCTGGTGGCAGGGACTAGTGCCTGTGTTCTTGTGGATGAGGCTGGATCTTGTCTTTCTGGTGGGCAAGACTACGTCTGGTTGTGTGTTTTGGGGTGTCTGTGAACTTCTTATGATTTTAGGCAGCCTCTCTGCTAATAGGTGGGGTTGTTTTCCTGTCTTGCTAGTTGTTTGGCATGGGCTGTCCAGTACTGGAGCTTGCTAGTTGTTGAGTTGAGCTGGATCTTAGCCTTGAGATGGAGATCTGTGGGAGAGCTCTCGCCGACTGATATTACGTGGGGCTGGGAGGTCTCTGGTGGACCAGTGTCCTGAACTCGGCTTTCCCACCTCAGAGGCTCAGGCCTGACACCCAGCCAGAGCACCAAGACCCTATCAGCCACACGGCCAGGTATGTGGGGAGTTTCTTGTCTTTTGGGAATTCTGAGGTCTTCTGCCAGTGTTCAGTAGGTGTTCTGTAAGAGTCGTTCCACATGTAGACGTATTTTTGATGTACTTGTGAGGAGGAGGGTGATCTCCACTTCTTACTCCTGTGCCATCTTGAAGGTCCTCTTCCCCTGATGTTATTTTGTATTCCATAGTGATCATCCAGAACTTTTTCCTCAGTTTGTTTTATTGATTTTTGAAGACTTTAGAAAGGAAACATACACCTCATATGAAAAAAGTCAAATTATTTTAAGCTATTTTATAATATTACTATTATGGGTTTTTTTAAACGATTATTGTGAAATTTCGTCTAGAAATACTTTTTCAATAGAAAGTTTGAAATGCCATTCTTTGTGCAATTGGTAATAAAAACCAAATAATAAAAGTAAGTCTATTAAATATACTAGTCCTCATTTATATACTACAGACCTTAGTCATAAGAATTTACAGGTATTGGAACTATTATATTTAATGCTTCTGAAAATTATTTTTAAAGAGTGTAAGACTTATCAAATACTCCTAGTTAATCACAAAATATTTGTAGTTCCTCAGTTAGTAATAATATGGGGTTAAACACTACTAAAAATTAAGATAATAAAATATCTATACCTAGACACATAGTAGTAATAGTCAATGGTATCAAAAATAGAAAGATTTTAAAGCACTCAGAGAAAGGACAGGTTCCTTTGAACAGAACAAAATACCTGTATTGTATTAATTTTCAAGAGCAATAATAGAAGTTAAAATTAAAAAAATTTTCTAATTATGAAAGAATGTATAATTCTATAAAGAGTTAAACTATATGGAAGAAATAAAGGTAAAAGTAAAGGTATTTTAACAAAAAGTGTTTTTAATACTCCCTAAACAATTCTAAAATCATTGTTAAAGAATATATGTAAAAATATAAGAAAATAAGCACAAATAAAGGAGTGGGATGAACGTTATAATAGTGTTCAAAATAATTGACAAACATCTTGGTTACTGTATATAAGTGTGTTGGTTAAGAAAACAACAACAAAATGGTTAATTTACATATAATTTTATGCGATATAATTAAAATACTTGAAAGCAATTGTTAAAACATTCTAAAGTATTTGTATGTTTGGGAAGAAATGAGAAATATCAACTTAAGGTTTTGTCAAGACCACTATGTATTTTAATGAATGTTAAAAATTCAAGCCTAAGAACTTAAAATTCATATGGAATATATATGTTCCTAATCCATTAAGGCAAAGGGGATTAATACAATTTAATGGAAGTCAGAAAAGAATAAACACACAAACAAATATGCCTGGCAAATAAAAAGCACAAAATCAGATGTTAGAACCATATGCAAATAATTTAGTAATCTCTAAATGAAATGAACTGAATAAAATTAGAAAAGAGACACTCAGTTTGGATTTCAAAAGAAATTTAGCAGCATAACAAAATGATACATAAAGGTGAGAGTAAATGTTTGCAAAAACACACTTCAAGCAAATAATAACCAAAGAAAGGTGATGTCATTATATTAATAAAAGATAAAATAGGTTTTGAGCATTAAAAAGGATAAAGAAGGTCTTTACATAATAACAAAAGAAATAATTCAACATAAAAATATAACAATTCTGAGCCTAACTTACCTTAGCATATTCTCAAAATAAATCGCTATTAATAAAGGAAAATAATTGGGTAAAATAATAAAGCAAAATGGACACATACACATTCAGTGGGGGATTTTAACCCTACTATCTTGTTAATTAATAGCTCAGGCAGATGAAAATTAGTGAAGATATGGATGACTTAGTCATCAGAATCTTTGGGGCAAGAAAAGGAGAACTCCATTGCCTTCTAGCCTTGGTTCTAGTAACAATCCTAGTATCCCTTTGCCCTACATCCCCATTCCTTCACATGCAAAGAGAACAGATTGCCCTGATTCCTAAGTTGGGAAGAAAAGCCAGAATGCTGAGCTTTTGGATTTCTCATCCTCTTTTGGATTTGCTTGCCCACAGTAAGGATGCATTCTTCCTGCTCTTAACCACGACATAAATTGAAGTCACCTTTTGCTGCAGGAAGGACCTGTAATTTTCTAGCTATGCTTCTGACTGGACAGTAATTCTTGGATGAAATAATAGGTGTCATATGTCAGGACATTCTCTAGTCCAGCTTTTAACAATAAAATGTTTTTATCTGTCTGATATGTGTGCTTATATTTTAATTGGTTCTAACCTCAGATGAAGAATAAAGGAGTATTATTTATTACACTTGATCCAAATACAAACTTTCACAAACTTGGTCCAATAAACAAATAAATACAGCTAGCTAGCCAGATGAGATAGCATCATGCAGTTAATGACTAGTGGATATAGTGTGTAAATATTCTTTTAAAACACACCTAAGACATTAATAAAAGTGATCACATAGCAGGGTACAAAGCAAATATCAACAACTAACAAGGAATTTTAAACAAAGAATATGAATTCTTTGACAGTAACACAATAAATTAAATGTCAAAACTAAAGGAGAACCATGATCCCTACAGCAAACCTTATCTAAGGATATAAACCAGACCTAAATAAACAGATGTATCAAGTTCACAGATGAGAAGATTTAAGTTTATATTGTGTCTCTCACTATTTTCTGAAATTCCATCATGATGTCCCTTGGTGTGGGTCTATTGGATCCATTGTTTTGGGCACTCAGTGACCCTTTCTACCTAGAAACTCATGTCCATCTGGGGAAATGTTCTTGAATTCTTTATTGATGATTTCCTGTCTACCATTTTCTCTGTTGTGTCTAGGTGTCCCATTATTTAAATGTTGGATTTCTGGAAGGTGTCCTCTGCTTCCCTCTTCCAGTTTCCATAATTTTACTCTAGTTTCTAGGATATTTCTTAAACTTAAGTCTTTTTTTGAGGTTTTCATTCTTGTATTCAGATTTTAGATTTACTAAACTTGATATTTTTTCCTCTAAATATCCCTTTTGTTTTTGTTTGTCTTCTCAGACCTTATTAAGATGATAATTACAGTATTTTTTCAAAGTTCTCTTCTCTCTGCAGTCTTTAATACAAATTACTTGTTTTCTGCTTGTGGATATGACTTTTCATGTTACTCACTTAGATAAGTGGTAATCCCTGATTCATGGTTATGTGCTAATATTTAAGAGTAGGAAGTGAAAATTTAGTTAGAACTCTGGGTGTGTGAATGGGGTTCTGTAATTAGTAGACAAATGTGGTCTTGTTTACATGTCTGTTGGTGAAACTACCTGTCAGTAGGATAGGGTAAGTCAGGCTGAAAAAACAAATGCCTCCAAAGTATTGGTAGCAACGTCTACTGCCTATTGAGGTAACTCTGCATTGTAACTTAGTATCTCACATCCATATTGACACATCCTTCCATGATCACCACAACATGGGGAAATGGGTGGAGAAACAAATTGGGAATTATAAGCCTCCATCTGGATGGGGTACATGACACTTCTGCTCACTAGGTTTATTGGACAAAGCTAACTACATGACTGTCTCTAACCTCAAGGGACAGGGATGTGTAGTTCTACTATGTGCACAAAGGGGACAAGACACAGAAATATTGCAGACCAGAAGTCACGTCTATCAGGTCCCCTTTAACTGTCTTTATTTGTTTCTTCTTAAGCTAGGTCTTCTCAGCAGAGACCTTACAGTATCCTGCCTAAGAGTAATTCCCTGCCTGCAAGAACTCTGGGAGCCAAGTGGGAGCAGGGTTGGGGGAGGGTATAGGTTTCAACATTCATTAAAGGTAAATAGGTAGATAGGTAGGTAGATATAGATATATATATTTACCAAGTATTATTTTTGAGAATAATACTCCTGCTTTCAACTGTGCCTGGCATTCCCCAGTCCAGAGACACTTTCTGGATTATACTTCCTGTAGCATACTGACTTATGGGAGAGACATACACCAATTGGTCAGGAGTGGAGGAAGAAATCATGGAATGGTACAGCTATTGACTAGTCCTTCTTTTGTAGACCCTCTTCTGTCAACCCCTTCTTACCAGAAGTGACAGATGATGCCTATTCCTGTCTCTTTTGAGGATTCCATTGAGCAAATTGGGTTGGTTCTCTGCTTTCTTCAGTGGTGTTTGGGAGTTGGCTTCCCTGGGTGTCCTACATTAGGCACCACTCATCCGTTTGCTTTCTGGCTTCCAAATGTTGTTATCAAACTTCTTCAGTTTCCTCTGCTCTCAGTAAATTTAGATTTTTGTTAAAAAAAAATTCTTATAATGTATTTTAGCGGGGTGGCAGGAGGGAATAAAATTAAATGTGTTTGATCAATCTGTCATCTTGAAGGCAACTTGCTGAGCATTTCCAGCATCTGGCCACTGAAGCTCCATCTTGACTCTCTGGATAAGTCTAAGGCTCTTCAGCTCATTCACACTGGTGTAGTTCAGGTTGTTCTGGTTGATCAGTGTTCCTGCTGCTAACTATTTTTGAGGACCATCCCTGATAGGGTGATTATTTTCATTAAAAGTACTGAGCTGTGTTGCATTTTGGCCAGGAAACTTACCAGTAAAGCATGAATGTTCCCTCCCCACTGATAGTAAATAGTGCAAAACTGCCTTATGGAAGAATGATTGAATGAACACTGGAAGACTGGAAGGCAGGTTATTTTGCCTCTGCATTGCCTAATCCAGGGTGCATTTGCTGTATAATATTGTAAAGATTGGTAAATACGCCAGAAGAAGGCCTAGCTGGCTATAGAGCTATGGGGATAATTGGAAAATTGAGACTTGCCGTAATTTGGGCCCTTTAAATATTTTCTTTTATTTGGACTTTTTTGTTGGACCCATAATACATATCTTTAAGATACTGGGTTGGGCATTGATTAAATAGATGACATTTCACTTACTAGTAGTTGCTAAAGATTAGCTGCAGCAAGTAAAATGTGAACACTGATGAGGAGACAGTTTTTCTCCCAATGAAATGTGAAAATTAACTTCAGACAAAATTTGCCTGTTTTACTTCAGTAAGTGAAGAATATTAAGTAGCTAATCCTTAGAGCCTAAAAAAATTGTCAAAATGTCTAAGAACGTTGTGCAAGAGAGATTGTGAAGCTTATTACATTTATTAAATGGAAATGAATTATCTTGGCTTGCATATCCAATTCACCATGTGTATTATAAATCAATATGTTTAACTTAGTATTTCAAGCCCTAAATATTTTGTATGTTATTTTTTAAGAAGAAATTCCATTGGCCCAAGGGATAGCTAAACAAAATATTGGGAACTAGCCATTGCCATCATCCCTGAGAAGAATATCAATATTATTCATGAAAATATCCACAAAACAGAGCACACGTGAGGACAAGTACTTAGGTTGTGGGGGAATAGCTGTCTGCTCACCCTCGTGGTGTTCTCAATCGGATGTTTGTATTTAGATGGGACTATGTAACATTTTAAAGTATGTTATTTGCTCTACTTTGGGTTGACAAGACATTATGAAAATAACAAGGCATGTGTGAGGAGGGAAGACTGTCATACTGAAAGCAGGGGAATTATGCGGATGTTGAAAATTATAGGATCACCTTCCCTGACCCTATATGGAAATGCATCCTTTCTTGCATTATATCTCCTAGAATAAATAACATCCATACTCATTCTCTCTCAAACCCACAATTCACTGTTGTCCCAGTGTCTAATTCCATGTGATATATTCTAATAAGTGGCACAGTTTTCCAACCACTGTAAGTTTTCTGGCATAAACGTTTCTGACAACAATCATGTCAATTCTTTCTGTCTTTGTCTCTATCTGTTGTCCAGTTATAAATACTGCTGTGTTTTTACCCTAGGTGTGTGTATGCTTTCTTGTCATCATTACTCAGCTTAAGAATGTTTAAACATATATATCTATCTCACTTATATTTAGGTTTATATGTTGATCTCATTCACTTAATTTTAAGCCCATCGAAGTCATGATTATACTTATGTTTTCTATTTCTTGGGCTTATAAGTAGCTATTCACAGTATTCTACATTTGGTAGAAATGATTTTTGAATATATGACTTACTATAAATATTTGATACGTTAATAAGCACTTAACTCTTTTTAATTTATTTAAATGGGAGCTACCCAGACTTTTAGAATTCATGATAGAAAGCAGTGGAGTATAGTAGAAAGGAGCTAGGGTCAAGCCGCAGAAACCTTGGAAAATTCATATAGTCATTGAGATTCAGTTTCTTCACTTGTAACATTTACATGATAATAATGCCTTCTCCTAGATAGATGTAAAAATTAAATGAAATCATAAATATGAAAAACACTTTGTAACTTTTTTTACATAGACAAAAAATATGGTTATTATTTGAATGTTAGAGGCTGAGGCAAGCAAAGTGAGTTGAACAGCAAAGTTTCCTTGGAGAATAGCTGATAGAGCCTGAAATAGGATGCCAGTCTCCTGACTCCCAGTCAGGACCGGGCAAGGGGACTCATCACCTTAGATCAAATTACCTGCACTATTAAAAAAGAAAAAACTAGTCTGATGTTATACAATGTAAATAGGAACCCAATAAGTTAGAATCATCTCTATTATCAAAGAATTATTATAAAGATAATTCAACTGCTTATATACATATATGTGCTTATTATATATATAAGTACTTAAATTTCAAAGTTTAGCTAAGATGATTCTTTAGTTTATGTGTAGGATGAGTCCCTACATAGTTGGCACTTGATAAATGTTTTTGAACAAATAAATTTATATGAAACCATGGCGTCAATAAGTATTAGCCACACACAAAAAACAAACCTTCACTACAACACACCTGACCCCTGCATTTTCCTGTAAAGACAAATGTTCACCTTGTTCCCAGAGACTTTTTAAGACTTTAAGTTTTAGAGCAATTTTAGTTTTACAACAAAATTAAGAGGAAGGTACATAGATTTCGCCTAAATGCCCCGCGCCCACACATAGCCTTCTCTGTCATCAACATCATTCACCAGAATTGTGCATTTTAAAATTTTCACCAAGGATGAAACTACCCTGACATATCATAATCACCCAAAGCCATAGTTAACCTTAGAATTCCCCTTGGTATCATATATTCTATAGGTTTGGACTAATGCATATGACATATATCCATCATTATAATATCATACAGAGTAGTTTCACTGCCCTAAAAATCCTCTGTACTGTCTGTTCATCTCTACTCCCCACACTGCTGGCAACCACGGGTCTTTTTAACTGCCTCTGTAGTTTTGCCTGGTCTAGAATATCATGCATAGTATCATACAAAATGTAGCATTTTTAGATTAGTTTCTTTCTCTTAGTAATATACATTTATGGTTCCTCCATGTCTTTCCATGGCTTGATAGCTCTTTTTGTTTTAGCACTGAGTAATCCATTATCTGCCTGGACCACAGTTCATTTATCCATTCACCCACTGACGGACATCTTGGTTGCTTCCAAGATCTGGCAATTATGAATAAAGCTGCTGCAAACATTCCTGTGCAGGTTTATGTGTTGGGATAAATTTTCAACTCTTTTGGGTAAATACCAAGGAATGTGATTACTGGATTTTATGGTAAGAGTATGTTTAATTTTATTAAAAAGAAGAAGCCACCAAAGTGTCTCCCAAAGTAGCTATACCATTCTGCCTTCCCACCAGCAATCTATGAGAGTGCCTATTGTTTTACCACCTCGCCAGTATTTGGTGTTGTCAGTGTTCCAGATTTGGGCTTTTCTAATAGGTGTGTGGTGGTATCTCATTGTTGTTTTAATTTGCATTTCCTTGATGATACATGATGTTCAGCATATTTTCATATGCTTAGTTTCTATCTGTATATCTTTGGTGAGATGTCTGTTAAGATCTTTGGCCCCTATTTAATCAGGTTGTTTTCTTATTGTTGAGTTTTAAGTGTTCTTTGTATATTTTGGATAGCAGTTCTTTATCAGATGTGTCTTTGAAAATATGTTCTCCCAGTCTGTGGCTTGTCTTTTCATTCTCTTGATATTGTCTTTTGCAGAGCAAAAATTTTAATTTATTCTTTAAATCACAATGCTGTGCATTAGAGCTTCAGAACTTACCTTCAAACTGCAACATAAGTGTTAAACGTTAGTGAAGTCTAGTTTATCAATTATTTCTTTTATGGATTGTGTCTCTAGTGTTTTATATAAAAAAGTAGTATTCCTAAAGAATTTTAGGTAAATTATTTCCCTGAAGGTTTCCCATGGAACTCTGCTTCCTGACTTTTAGGAGTGTACAGGACTTTTGTGCACAAATAATCTATTATTTTAAGGATATTCTGATGTAAAAAAGGAAACTGGGTCTCTAAATGATAGGTGTTATTCTGAGGAATGGTCAGTTTCAACACAGAATGAGGAGGGAAAAAATCATTTCCAAGTGGAAATCCAGAGAGAATGTGTCCATGGAGGTGGGGTTGGAGGATATTGCACAATAAAACATGAGTAAATGGGGACCAGAGGGAAATGATGCTCTCTGAGCACTTCCAAGGAGTCTTACAATATCTCCCTACCTCTGCATACTAGACCAAATGTGAGCATATACTTCTAACTCTAACAATTAATGCATCATGAGTAGGAATGGTGACAATGAAAGTATTAAAGAAAGACTTTAAGATGGATATAATCTATAGTATATGTACCAACTCAAAAATTTTGTACACTTCTGTTTTCTAAAATTTTTTTGGATATGTGAAGCAAAATTTCAGCAGCTTGTGCAGATAAAGCTTCTAGAAGTTATTTAAATATTAGTTAAACCAAATTTATTGTATGAAACTGTCACTTACAACCACATGGTACACATTATGCACATGATAAAGGTGTCTCATAACATTCTTATGGGATATTAGCTTGTTTGTGGAATACTAAAGCTGGGACACAAACTGACAAGCTCTGGGATGCTGCCATTCTAGTCTCAACTCATTCTGCAGTGCATAAATAGAGTAGCACAGTGGGTGCTAGGTAGGATCTCAAAAATCATTACAACAGTAGGATTCAGTTAAGGACAAAATGAATCCCATATTCAATACCAAATTTCTCCCTTAAACAATATCTATACTTTATTAAATGATTGTCTTGAGACAGTGGCTGTCTTTCTATGTAATATAGTTTCTCAATCTTGTTTATGTAACTTAGGGCCAATTTTAAATGAGAAAAACTTTTTCTCACTGCCCCAGTTTAGAAAACTGATTTTAATTACAGTGTTAGTTAAATATGTGTAATGGTACAACTACACAAACTTTTAATTAATGATGTAAAGCTAAAATAAACATACAAATTGAAGTCAAACATTGATGAAATTAACATTAGAATTATCACTCAGTGTGATGGATGATAGTCCTCCCAACTCTAAATCCCCGATATACTATGAATACAGACAGTGTGATGGTTAGTTTTATGTATTGACTTTATTGGGCCACAGGGTGCCCAGATATTAGGTCAAACATTATTTTAGGTGTTTCTGTGTAGGTGTTTTTGGATGAGATTAACATCATAATGGGTAGGCTGAGTAAAGCAGATTGCTCTCCCTAGTGTGGGTGGGCCTCATTTGATCAGTTGAAGACCTGGCTAGAATAAAAAGGCAGCCCCTCTACCAAGTAAGAGAGAATTCTTCCTGCATGACTGATGTTAAACTGGGGCATTTGCTTTTTCTCCTGCTTTCAGATTTGAACGGAAACATTGGCTCTTACTGGTTCTCAAGCTTACCAGCACTTTGGACTGGAACTATACCATTGGCTCTCCTACATGTCCAGCTTGCTGACTCACCCCGCAGATTTTGGAGCTTACTGGCCTCCCTAATTATGTGAGTCAATCCTTATAATAAGGAATAATATAATATATACATACATACATCCTATTGGTTGTGTTTTTCTAAAGAACCTAAAATAATAGAGGTTTTGGTACCAAGAGTGATTCTAGAGAAACAGAATTTTGATGAGTTTTCTGACTTGGTTCTGAGATTTCTGGAATTGATTCTCTAATCTGATTAGATTTTTTTTTTAATTAATTAATTAATTAATTATTTTTGGCTGTGTTGGGTCTTTGTTGCTGCGAGCAAGCTTTCTTTAGTTGCAGTGAGCGGGGGCTACTCTTCGTTGCGGTGTGCAGGCTTCTCATTGTCGTGGCTTCTCTTGTTATGGAGCACGGGCTCTAGGCATGCAGGCTTCAGTAGTTGTGGCACGTGGGCTCAGTAGTTGTGGCTTGTGGGCTCTAGAGCTCAGGCTCAGTAGTTGTGGCGCACGGGCTTAGTTACTCCGCGGCATGTGGGATCTTCCCAGGCCAGGGCTTGAACCCGTGTCCCTTGCAATGGCAGGCGGATTCTTAACCACTGCGCCACCAGGGAAGCCCTGATTAGATTTAAAGATGCTAATGATTCCATTTCCAGTAGTAAAGAGAACACTAAGAGTCCTTGGCATAATCTGGCAATAGAAATACACGATATTTCCATTGGATACTTTTAATCACCTACTTATAAGAAGCAGAGATCTGGGTAACTGTGTATGTGATACTTTCTAATATTATGTTAAACTAATGGATATAATGGATTGGCTGGTTGCTCCTAGTGTTGATGGACAAAGTAAGGAAAGAAAAGGATGAGCTCAAGGATTTGAATTCCTAGTTCAAGTGCTGTTTAAATGACCTGAAAACTTCTACCTGAACCCTGAAGAGTCCTCTTATCTTCTATAGCTGCAGGGCTGAGTTTACTGAAAATCAAACCTGGAATCTCATCCTGCCACTGGCTGAATTACAACACAAGTTAAAGTCTTAGCCTTGAAGGGTGTCTACTATTAAAGTGATGGCATTGATTGGAAAGGAATGGGATCCTTAAAGTTGGAATGGGGATGCGTGAGAAGACCCTGATGAAGTTGGGGACATTGGGCCCCTAAATCCTAATAAGTTGTCTTTGCCAGTGGAAGCAGTTTCCCCACCCCCAATGGAAGTGTCTTCTCCACCTACTTTTGATGGAAATAACCCTGCATTGCCTGAGGGAAACATAATGGTCTCCTCTGAGGCAGTTGACATTGAGACAGTATAATTCTCTCCAGGGTCCTCCCCTGACTACCCTTTTTTACTTCTAGACTTATAGTGGATTCAAGTTCTATCAGGCCCCTAACAATAAGAAACAAATTGTAGCCCATGAGGAGGTGCTCCATATTCCAAAAGAACTACTTGAGTTTTCTAATTTATACAGCAGAAAGCTGCTAGGGAACATGTGTAGAAATGGATATATAAGGTGTGGGTTAATGGTGGAAGGAACATAAATTTGGAACAGGCTGAATTTATTGATGGGGGTTTATTAAACAGATTCTGCATGAAATGTTGCAGCTGGAGGAGTCTGAGAGCTAACAGTGTGTTTGGTTGGTTAGCTGAAATATGGTCCAAAAAGTGGTCCAGAATGAGTGAGTTAGAGATGTCATATGGGCCTTGGTTTAATGCAGAGGAAGGGGTTCAATGGCTTGGGGGGATTAGAATGCTAGCGTAGATTTGTCATTTAAGACCTACTCATCCACCCTGGGTACATCCGGAAGAAACAATTTTCACCACGACTGTGAGAAATAAACTTATGAGGGGAGCTCCAGCATCCTGAAAAGATCTATGATTGTAGGCCAGTCTTTACAGTGAAAACTGAGGTCACTGAATCAGGAAACCTAAATGCAATGGGACTAATTAGATCCTGAGGTGGAAGGGGCTAAGTGGTAGCACTCAACCACCAAAGGCAGGTGGGTATGGTTACCTTATCTTCATAGCACAGTCAAAGCAGTAGTCAGAACACTCTAATGCAGTCCTGTGGCCTAGTTGATCATGGTGTTCCTAGAAGTGAAATAAATAGGAAGCCTACTAAATTCTTACTTGATCTGTATAAGCACAGAAATTCTAGGTTCAGTGAACAAAAGTCTAACCTGAATCATAAAAACAGAGAGGCATGTCTTCTCAATCAATTCCTAGACTTGAACAAGTTTATAGATCCAGAACCCTTTGAATGAAGGGGAAGCCATGTCCCTTTGTGGAAAGATCTTGATACAATGCCCCAAATTTATACTTTTAGTCTTTCTCCCAACCTTCACCAAAGGGACCTATGACCTTTTACTAGGGTAAGTATGCATTAAGGAAAAGAAAATCAGATATCTTAGGTACTACTGGACACGGATTCTAAACTGACACTGATTCCAGGAGACTCTAAATGTCACTGTGGTCTACCAGTCAGAGTAGGGGCTTATGGAGGTCAGATGCCCAATGGAGTTTTGGCTTGGATCCATCTCACAGTGAGCTCAGTGGGTCCCTGAACCCAGCCTGTGGTTATTTCCCTTGTTTTGGAATGCATAATTGGAATAGAAATATTCAGTAGTTGGCAAGATCCCCATATTGGTTCCTTGACCTGTGCAGTGATGACTATTGTGGGAAAGTCCAAGTGTGAAGCCACTAGAATTGCCTCCATGAAGGATAATAGTAAAATAAAAGCACTACTGAATTCCTAGAGTGACTGCAGAGGTTACTGCCACTATCAAGGACTTGAAAGACACAGGGGTGGTGATTTCCACAACATCCCTATTCAACTCACCTATTTGGCCTGTGTAGAAGACAGATGGATCTTGGAGAATGACAGTGGATTATTGTAAGCTTAGGCAAGTGGTGAGTTCAATTGCAGCTGCTGTGCCTGGTTTGATTTTATTACTTGAGCCAATTAACACATCTCCTGGTACCTGGTATGCAGCTGATAATTTGGCAAGTGCTTTTTTGTCTAACTCTGTCATGAGGAACACCACAAGCAGTTTGCTTTCAGCTGGCAAGGCGAGCAGTATGCCTTCACCGTGTATCAGGGGTGTATCAGCTCTCAAACTCTGTGTCATGATTTTTGTCATAGAGAGATCTTGATCGTCTCTTTCTTCCACAAGGTATTATAATGGTTTGTTACATTGGTGACATTCATGCTGATGGCCCTAATGAGTGAGAAGTAGCAACTGTTCTAGACTTAATTGTAAGACGTTTGCATGTTAGAGGGTGGGAAATAAATACTATAAAAGTTCAGGGACCTTCTACCTCAGTAAGATTTCTGGGGGTTCAGTGGTGTGGGGCATGTCAGGATACCCCTTTTAAGGGCAAGGATGCAGATGTCAAGTTCTGATTTGGGCAAGCTCATTCTTCTGTGTGTCACATGATAACAATTCATGTGCCAATTTTTCTCTGTGTATTTATATTTAATATTCATTTTTACTGTGAACCATGATGACATTTGGCCTTCACTTGATGGAATCAGACCTTTACATTTTTAATCACTGTGTTCCTTTCTCATTCATTAGATGTGGACAAGTAAGTAGTGTTATTTTTCAATGTGATTCTAAACACAAACATGGATATTGACATTGGTGCCTAATATTTAATTATTAAGCAATTTTCCAGGTGATTCAGAATGAACATGGACATTGACATAAATTGACATGAAATATTTACTCAAAAAATCAACTTTACAGTGGATCACAGTCAATAATCATCCATGGGTATTGCAGTGTTCTGCATATTTCTATTTGAGAAATACTATAGTGAAGTGGAGTGGCTAAAATTTAAAAAATAGAATCAGATCAACCCCAACTTAAATCCTAGTTCTTTTATTAGCTATGGGTACTTAAGAAATGGGACAGTGCATATATAACATTTAACACAGTGACTGGGACATGGTGAGCAATAAATACCAATGGTTATTATTAATAAATAATAAACAATTCAATCCTTACGACTTTGTAGATTTTTTTCTAATCCAGTGCCTTTCTCTGCCAACTTTCTACTCTGGGAGACCTGTTCTGTCTGTAATATTGTTCAATCATGAACATGAAAAAACTCCTTCTGTGTTCAAAACAGCAAGAGTGAGGAACTCTAGGAAACTTTGTATACATTCAGCCAGTTGTTTTCAAACTTAGACACATATTAGTGTTACCCAGAGCGTACAACTTCAAATACTCAGGTCCTGTCACCAGAGATCTTGCTCTGATTGGCCTGAAGTGAAGTCCTTATATGCTGTAGTTTTAAAATGCAGTAGGCTCAGGAAGGCATTATGTTTAGTTCTTTTTCCTTATTATTTTTTTAGGTGTTAGTAATATTTAGAATTTTAAAGAATGTATTTAGACATAGCTGTTCAGAAATGTTAAATTTTTCCTGTAGGGCTGTTAGTAATTATGGAAGCAATAGGCAAGTGCCGACTGGTGGAGTATCTTAGGCAAATTATATTTTATCAATGTGGAGGGCGTATCAGAGGTAAGTGCTGGGCTCCTTTCCAGCAGCCTCCTTTGGCAAGTAGGCACCAATGGTGCTGATAAGGATGTTCAGCAATTACCACCTGAGTTCCAATCCCCAAGCTTTCATGCACAATGCAAAATAAAATAAAATGATTTTGTTTTAACTCCCAAATAATTTCAAGTACATTGAGAACATGATTGAGCTTGCTGAGTTGTTTTCTTTCTCTTTCTACCCTTCTTCTGCTATGCTACCAAATTTAATACGGCTGTTACTAATAAATAATTTAATGCTGTTTTATTTCAGATTGATTTTTTGGAAAACCCCAAAATACTTGGGATATTTCAGTAATATTTATACATCATACCTAAAAATTAATAGTTCACATTTAGGTTTCATAGGTGAGCTACCATGCTGAGCTATCATAGGAAGGAGATTTTATTTGAGGGTCTATAAGCATAACTACTATGATAAAGTTGAAATAAAAACCTCCACTTCTGGAATTTGAGAGCAACAGAAATATCATTAAAATTACTACTTATATCACATTATGTATTTATACAGATTTAAATGCTGGAATTTAAGTTCACTGAAGGGAATCTAATGAGAATTGAGTTCAGGTGAACGCAACATAAACTATTTTCAGCGTGTAATATCTGATCATTCTCTTTCTTATAAAAGACATTCTTTTTGAATAGACTATATGCAGATTTGGATGAGAGGCCACACATTGGACCTGGTATCATTTAGAAAATTTAGACTCTTCTCTAGTGAATCCATTCTTCTAGTGTGACAAGATTGACACTGAGATGATTGAATAGAATTAATTAATTAGTTTAAACTATGAGAAAAATATCACTTAGGGGTAATTAGATTTACCCAACTTAGTCTATCAAATTGTATATTGTTTTTATTTCCAACACATGGGTGTGGTCCAGTGTTAGGAACTTGCAGGTAATCATTCTGACAGAGCCAGGTACCTTCTGCCTCATTTTTATAAGACTAAATAATACGTAAAACACAACTGCACTCTTTCAGGAGCAGCACATTGATAAAGCTTTATCCAGAACAAGAGTGAGAACATGGAGAGTAGCATCTCAGTCAAGGACACGTTAAGTCAGCATTCTCTGGAGACATTGTTTTCTTTTCATATTTTAAATATATGAAATATTCAGTTTACCAAAAGTCTTGTGCTCCTGTTTTGCATTTTTTGAAACCTGTAGTAAAATGCATTACATAAAAAGCATGTAATTTTCTTTATGGACAACAATGTATTCAATTAAATCAGGAAGGGGATAAAACATTACAAGCTGTTCTGACCACTGAATGGCAGTTCCAACAATTTTTCTCAAAATTTGCTGAGAAGGAAACATGGAAGCCTGTGGAACAGTTATGTCCCCAATTGTAGCTATGTTGGTTACTCAGCAAACACAGAGAAAGAAAAACAGAGACTCAGAAATAACTTTCCTCCCAGTCGTATCTTTGAGCAGCATAGGTATGGAGAATATAGAAGTTCAAGGAAAACTTCTTGCTCTCAAGCGCTCCAGAGATAAGCCTTCTCACTTGGAAATGCATTGGGCATTTATGGGTATAAATATTTCAATTCAGTAAACATTTGTTGGCTTCTTACATAGTTCTAGGAATTATACTAGGTATATTTTGTATTAATTGCCATATATTCATATATGTTTTATAGATAATACTGATCAGAATATTCCAAAATACCAGGTTAGTATACGTGTAAGTCAAAAATAACTAATTGTTTACTTAATGGTGTGAATACTTGTGTCCAAGTCATAATACAGAATGAAGAGAACCTAAGCATTTACCTAAATGGATAAAATCAGAGACTCAACACACACACACACACACACACACATGCACACACTCACACACACACACGCGCATGTGCGCGCGCACACACACACACACACACACACGCACACACAAATTGTCCCTGTGAAAATACAATGAAAATGCAAAAAGATTTGTTAGGCAATCTATTGTATTTTTAGGTTTCTGTTAGAACTGACTCTGGTTAATCCCTCTGCCGGCTTTCCACTATATCTAAAGTACTTTCACACTATGTGCTTATGGATCCTGGTTTATTTCCATGCCTGTTTTATGTGGTGGGTGAGTTTTCATTAGACTCCTCCTTAATATATCATGTTGTGGCTAAGAGTCAGCATTCTAGCAGTAGAAATATCACTAAGTGAATTTCCCTGCTGTTGAGACAACTGGTAGCTGGTTACTAAATATTTTTTTCACTATAAATTCTTCTGGAGAATTAGTATAAAAAGAAGTCTTTGCTATAAACAAAGTTCTTAAATAGCAGGTTTGTAACAAAATGATAAGCAACAGTCACTTGTAAAAATCAGTCAGCACATTTCTCTCACCAGCATGTGCCTTTTGAGTCTTCAGTTTCCTCATTTGTAAAACGAAGTGTTTGGAGAAGACACATTCAAAGTCTCCTCCAGCTTGGTCATCATGAATCATAATATTTGAATGCCATTACCGCCTAACAGCTGGGGTTCAGGATTGGGTGGGTAAATTCTGACCATCTGAAGTCCCATCCCTCTGTCCTAAGATCCTGTCTTCCGTATAAAGATAAGAGCTGCACTGTTATTCTGTAAAGACTATTACTTTAAAAAGAGTTAGGCTACACAGTTACATCTGCTGTGTAATTTTCTCACTTGTCACTTAGCAACATTGATGACAGATTTAGTCAAATTACAGCTGTTTTTTTTTTTTCAAGGACAAAGACGATGTGATGCACTTGTAATATTTGGAAGTAATGAGTGATGTAAGGTTAATGAACCAAGGAGTCTTTCTTGCTTTAGACGTTATAAAATGCAGAGCCATATCCTACTTTTGATCTGTTTGTTCTTTGTGATCTAACCCTTCAGGTGTGAGCTATTTTTATATGTGCTATCCATCTAAGATTCTCTCTAAGAATACCAAAAGAGTGTAGGGCAGGTGGACGCCTTTGGAAATGTCTTTGTCTTTCTTTAGCCCCAAATTCAACTCTGTATTGTTTATACAGTTTACTGTTCCTTTTGCTCCCACTGACTTTATTTTTGGCATTGATTAAGAACAGATATACTTGGATCAGTTTAATTCAGTTCAACTAGACTCAATTGAATTCAGTTTACAAGTATTCGCTGAATGCTGGGGGGATGAGAGACTTATACCAGAAATTTGAGTCTGTGGTCCTAAGGGATTGAATAGTTGGATTGCATAGCATTTATTGTTTCATAAAAGGAAGTACATTGGTTCATCATGGGAGGTAAAGTTCATGGTTAAGAGAGTGAGGAAAGAGAAATATTGACTGCTTTTAAATTATGCTATAAAAGGATATCAAAACTGTGAAAAACAATCCGTATTATGTGATAATTATGTGATTTCATCCAATTTCAATTACAGAAAATAATGTGATAGACATTATTGCTTCTTGAACAGTTATAATCCCAGTAGCAAGAAAAATACCTGGCACAAAGGAAGTGCCTAATAAATATTTGTTGAAAGAGTAAATAAATTACTGGATCTGCGTGCTTCCATCTGGTTTAATTTTCTTCTTCCAGGCCATTTTCTTTTCAATGGGAATCTTAGTGATAACATCTTACTTTAAAAGAACACTATAAATATCTTTTTCCTCTCACTTTTGAATGATTGTTAAGCATCATATAAAATTTATTTTAATCTTTTTATCTTAGCAAGTTGAAAATACTACAGTGTTTTGACATTAATTTTTATTGATGAATATATTTGTTTCTCTAATTGTAATTCCTTCATAGGTAATCTTTCTTTTCTGGTTGTCTTTTTAAAAATCTCTTTTCTTATGTCAGTATGATTTGTCTAGGTTTGGATTTATTTTATTTGGGATTCATATATTTGAGTATTCACATTGTTTTATTAACTCTAGACAAATATTTATCCTTTCCCCTGTCTCTTGCAAATTGTTATCGTGGGAACATTGGATGTTTCTATCCCATTGGCCATGCCTGTAACTATCTCTTTCACATGTTCCATTTCTTTATCGTACTGTTTTGACTTTTGAGAATTTTTGTTGTTGTTGTTAACCTTCTGGTTTGTTAATTCTCAGTTTTGTCTGATCTGAAACGATCCCATTATTTTAGATTTTATTTTTCATGATTGTTTTTTAGTTTTTAAAGTTTTAGTGTTTTATCAAATAGTTATTTTTCATATCTCTTTGTAATTTCTTATACTTTTGAAGCTTTTTTTTAGACACTTAAAATATTCTTACACTATAGTCTTTATCAAATTGCTCTATCAACTAACGTTCTTGTCATGACTGCTGTCTCTTACTTCTGATGAATTACTTCCTTGTATATTCTGTAATTTTCACATATATACTAATATTTCTTGGGACTTGAATCTCAGTAATTCTGTGACACTTAATAGAGTTGTGGTTTTCTATAATTGCTTTATATTTGTTTCTTTTAGGAATTCAGAAATTTTATCTTGGGGCTTTCTCGATTATACTAATAATGCAAATTTGAAGTGTTAAGTCACATTTGATTCAAGCACACGATTAAAATTTTTTATTTTCTCCTACATTTAAATCTTAGTCAGAGAAAAGCTTCCTTGCCACCTACCTGTGCTGCTAAGTTAATTTTCTTCCAGTTCACTCTTTAATGACGGTGTATAGAGGGCATTTCAGAACACTTAGATTTTAGTCCTGACTCTGTTGTTTACTTTGTGACCCTAATTCACATGCAGCCTTAATGTCCTTTTCAGAAATGTGAGAAAACAATCTACTGTGTCTATTGCTGGAAGAATACTCTTCCTTGGGCCTATAGCAATCCTACTTGTCTTTCCAATGTGCCTATAAGACTCTAACTGCTCTTCCACAGGCCATTTTTCAAGATTGTTTATGTACCTGGTGACTTTCAGAGGTGAGAGAATTACTCATCTCCTGGCCAAAGAGATGCTTGCTTACTGCTTGCTATAAATTTTGTCGACCCCCCAAGCTAAGTGTTGTTACTCAGCTATGACAGAACCCCACTGCATGTGTAGAATCCATTTGGGCCATTTCCCATCACTCCCATGGGACTAAGAAGAAAAGGAAAGCAACACAAATATGTTGATGTTCATGAGTAATGCATTCCTTGCTCTGTGACCCAGGACTCTGTTGTTTTATGCCAGCATCCATGAGCAATAACACGTTAACTTATTAGTTTGTAACTGGGTAAAATCAAGTCCTGGACCTAACACTTACTTTGCAGGAATATTGTAAAGGTCAGTGTACTTGTGTATATGAAAGTAATTTCGAAACTGTAAAATCCTATGCAATGATAAAAATTATTACTCTAAAATAATAATAATATTTAAAGAAGAGTAAAGCTACTTAGAGAAAATCAGCCATGAAACTCCTTTGAATGGAAGTATCCAAGACCACTTATGAAATATTCTTGACAAACATATATACACACACACAAACACAACAAACAAAAAAGCCCTGAACTTATATCTGATCAAATTTCTAGATCTTGCTACCAATTTAAGGAGATATAGGGAGAGGGAACACATCAAGCAATACCACTGGAATACAATCAGTAAAATCTAAACTATAGAAAACTCCTCTGGACAATTGACTCAATTTTTAAAATAAATTGTAGAAAAAGGAGAAATGTATAAATTACATGAAATTTAAGAAATGTAGCAACTAATTACAATATATAGACTTTATTTTTATAGTTATTTGAACAACCGCTCTAAAAAAAATTATGATAGTCCAGCAAATTGATCCTATAGTAGATATTTGATAATTGAAGAGGAAGTGCTTAAAATTTTAGTGTGATTATGATATTGTAATTAATTTCCTCTTACACATATATTTTGAAATATCTATGGATGAAATAATATCTTGGAATCAAAATAATCTGGAAGTGGGGATAAATGGATGTGTATGTACATGGAACTAGACTGGCCAGGATTTTGTTGCAGCGGATGATGAGTACATGGAGGTTCATTATACTATTCACTGTACTTTCTCATATATAAAATATTTTCAATAATAAAAATTTTAAAAATACTACTTTTTTTACTTCATTGAAAAATATTCTCTTCACATTCTATCATTAAATTGCTGATTTTGAAATGAGATGTATTGGAATATATAGGCTTTACTAATCTGATGACTTGTTCAATAAGACTGAATATTAATATTATTAACAGACACAACAATGACAATATCAAAAGCCAAATAATTAATGAATCACAAAAATCAAACTTACCAACTAACCAGAACACCTAGACAGAAGAATGAAAATTTGAGAATGCAGAGCAATTAGATAAGAAAATTAAATAAAAGCATACAAACTGGAAAAGAAGAAGTAAAATCATCTCTGTTCATGGATGACATAATCTTATATGTAGGAAACCCTAAAAAGTCAACAATAACTGCTAAAACTAATAAGTTCAGCAAAGTTGCAGGAAGCAAAATCAATACACAAACATCAGTTGTTTCTATGCACTAACAAAGAATTATCCAAAAAATAGTAAGAAATTAATTCCATTTATAGTAGCATCAAGAAGGTGGTAGAAGACTTGTACACTGAATACAACAAAACATTTCTGAAAGAAATTAAGATGACACAAAACAAATGGAAAGACATCTTATGTTCATGGATGGGAAGACTTAATATTGTTAATATGTCCATACTACCCAAAGCCATCTATAGATCTGATGCAATAACTATCAAATTCTCAATGATATATTTTTCTATTTCTGCAAAAATTATCCTAAAATACATATGGAATCTCAAGGGACCCGGAATAGCCAAACATTTTTAAAAAAGAACAAAATTGGAAGACTCACACTTCCTGATTTTGAAACATAGTATAAAGTTACAAAAACAGTGTAGTTTTGATTACAAATAGAGACATATCCATAGACAAATCCATAGGCCAAAGGAATAGAATAGAGAGCCCAGAAATAAACCCTAGAATATATGCTCAAGTGATCTATAATAAGGGTGCTGAGACCACTCGATGGGGTAAAAATTGTCTCTTCAACTAATCGTGTTTGGAAATGTGGATATCTATATGCAAAAGAATGCCATTAGAACCTTATCTTACATACAAATATTAACTCAAAATGGATGAAAGATCTAAATGTAAGACTTAAAACTACAAAACTCCTAGAGAAAACATAGAGGAATAGTTTTATGACATTGTACTTGGAAATGAATTCTTGGAAATGACACCAAAAGCAAAGGCAACAAAAGCAAAAACATACAATGGGACTACATCAAACTTGAAAACTTTTGTGCACCAGAAGACATAATCAACAGAGTGGAAAGGCAACCTATGGAATGGGAGAAAATATTTGGAAATCATATATCTGATAAGGGGTTAATATCAAGAATACAAAAAGAAACCTACAACTCAGTAACAACATCAACAACAACAAAAAAGTCAAATAACCTAATTAAAGAATGAGCAAAGGCCTTGAATAGATATTTCTCCAAAGAAGGTATACAGCTGTCTAACAAGCATGTGAAAAGATGCTCAGCATTAATAATCATGAGAGAATACCAATCAAAACCACAATGAGATATCCCCTCACACCCATTAGGATGGCTACTATAAAAATAATGGAAAATAACAAATGTTGGTGAGGATGTGGAGAAACTGGAACCCTTGCACTCTGTTGATGGGATTGGAAAAAGATGCAACTGCTATGGAAAGCAGTATAGAGGTTCCTCAAAAAATTAAAACTAGAACTACCATATGATCCAGCAATCCCACTTCCAGATATAAAGAATTGAAAACAGGGTCTTGAAGAGATATTTGCATACCAATATTTATAGCAGCACTATTTACAATAGCCAGGAGATGAAAGCAAAAAAATGTCCAACTGATGAGTGGATAACAGTGTAATATACAAATACAACGGAATATTATCCAGCCTTAGAAAGAAAGGAAACCCTGTCACATACTACAACATGGATATACCTAGAGGACACCATGCTAAGTGAATTAAGTCATTCAAAAAAGACATACTGTATAATTTCACTTATATGAGATATCTAAAATAGTCACATTCAAAGAGACATAAAGTAGAATGGTGGTTGCCAGGCCCTGGGAGGAGAGGGAAAAGGGGAGTTGTTGTTTAACGGATATAGAGTTTCATATCTGTTGGGTGAAAAAGTCCTGGAGATCTATTTCACAACAATGTGAATATATTTTACTATACTATATACTTAAAAATGGTTCAGATGCCAAATTTAAATTATTTTTTTACCACACACAAATTTTTTTTGAGGAGTACACTTATAAAATGTAGATATTTCTGATGAGGGCAACTGATCAGGATGAAAATGTATTATTAAAATAGAAAAAAATAAGTTAATATGCAAGAGGTTCTTCATACAATTTCTGTTTATAAAATATAAATACTATGTCATTTTGTATTCACTAGATGTCAAATGCGTGAAGTTAGTAGAAGTAGGTGTGTATAATTTAGCAAAGAGAAACTTTTTGGATCAACATGAAACTTGTAAATTCAAACATATTAAAAAGGAAGACATTATTAAGTTATGACATTCTGATCACAAGAAGTGGTGAGCCAAGAATACAGCCCGAAGTCTACAAACTAGAGCCAATATATAGACTGTACATCATATATGCAAGCTCCATTCTTGGTTATTTCTGTTAGCAAGCCCTGAATTTATGCCAATAATATCACAATGAACTAATTTTTATGCAATTAATAGAATAGTAAGCTTTCGGAAGGCCGTGTATGTGGATATTCCTATTCAAAGAGTTTCAAATAGGGTTTAGAAGTTTACAGAGAGGAAAATGACTGAGAAGATATATGGGAAAATTTGGGTTATGGTTAAAAAGTAACATAGTCAAACATTGGTTGGCCTGGTAATACTGGTGCTTCATTAACAGGGTTTATATCTCAGAAGTGTATTTGAAATATAACAGACACGTAAATAAGATATATATATAAATCTCTTATGGAATTGAACATTAAAATTAATATAAATTTTTCTTATGACTAGTCAGTATCATAGTATATATACTATCATAAGTGCTCAATCTATTTTTTTTCTCTTGGATTTTAGGTATATGTTCCCATCTTTTCATGTGTCTACTAAGTTTTCCTTGAATTGTGTGTAAAAATTATAGAGTCACCAGGTGATATCATCTATAGCAGGGGTCCCCAGCCCCTGGGCCATGGACCAGTACCTGTCCCTGGCCTGTTAGGAACCGGCCACACAGCAGGAGGTGAGTTGCAGGCGAGCAAGCGAGCAAAGCTTCATCTGCCGCTCCTCATCACTCCCCATCACTCCCCATTACCACCATCACATTACCACCATTACCATCCCTCCACCCTGTCCATGGAAAAACTGTATTCCGTGAAATTGGTCCCTGGTGCCAAAAAGGTTGGGGACCACTGATCTATAGGGTAGGTTCCCCTTCCATCTGCTGGAGATAGAGTTGAGGTCAATCACCTTAAACCAATCAAGAAAAGACTGAGTAGAACTTCGATTATGACCTTGCTGAGGCCCCCTTTACCTCTGGTTTACCTGGGCCTCCAGAGTTCTAATTAAGAGGCTTGTGTAGTTTCCATGGCTCCTCTTTCTGACAGGTTTTACACCCTGGTATTTGTTTCTTAAGACTATTGAGTGTGATAAATTGCTTTTTGGAGGCATTCTTCTTAGGTGTTTGGCTCTGCCCCTACTTTGCCCAGGCCCAGAATTCAGCAAATATCTTGAGAGAAAACTTGGCCATTTTGGTTGTCTCTCCCCAGAGTGGTATACCTCTGCGGGTGCAAAACCTGGGATCTCAGTCTGCTGTTTGGCTCCTATTGGCAAACACTCTTGCTCTACGAGTCAAAGCTCCCCCATAAATCAGCTCATTTTTTCAAAGTTCTCCCCACTCTGAAATCTTAGCCTCTCCAAGTATGGTTGTCTCAGCAGCACTCTGCTGTTTTCTAAAAGATGATTTGTGTTTGTTAATCTGATTTCTACTACACTCCCCCTGCCCCTGCAGTTGGGAGTGTGGCCTCCTGCTTACTCCATCCCCCAGGGAAGTGGAAGGCCTTGCTCTCTGAATTCTTCCATATATGTAGTTTTGGTTGGCTATATCTCGGACTGCATTTCTTTTCCCTCAGTAATCTATAGGTGCCATTTTGGAATCTCCTAACTTCCAGTGAAACAGATATGAAGTTGATACCAGTCTGATTATTTAGCCATTGAAAGTAATACTATCATTTAGTCTGGAAGCTTCTAAGATTTTCTTTTTATCTTAGATATCAGGGGCTTTCCCAGAATGTGCCCAAATATTCAAACTTATTTCCATCAATTATTCTTAGCTACTCTACTATTTACCCCTGCTACATTCCTTGTCACAATGTGAAGGGATCTATTAGGAATGTCATCAATTTCTTAAGCTTTTGTTGCACTTTCCTTGGTCTTTTACTCTGTGGGACAGCAGTTGATTATGGACTAATTTTATTATTTCTAAACAGATACTATGCTACTGATGCTTGTGAAGAACTTTTCCCTTAATATGACTTTTGGAGTCAGGGTCAGTAGGAACAGCCTTTGGATAAATCATGTAACAATACCCATTAGGATACAACAGGGGTACACTTCAGTTTCTTTTTTTTAAATCTTGTAAATTACAATTTGATAACATGTTTGTGTAACATGTATGTAACTTTCTCCCTACAATTGAAATAGAGAATAAAAAAGAAAGAATTCTCTTGCATGTGGATGACACAGCTTTATTTCATGAACTAATAGGCAAGAATAATAAATAATACTTTTTGTCTTAGTAGGCAATTTGCTTTTTTATCTATCAACTGCCTGGAAGTGAAATACGTCTGTCTTCTCTCTAATAAATCCCTGAGTCTTGGCAGTTTTACCTTCTGTCTCTTTAATCCATCTCACCTGTCCAGTTCCACTGTCACTAGCCTAATCTAGACCATCATCAGTTCTTTCCTGACTTCTAAGCTAGGGCTACAAAAGTTCAAATCAGATCATATTGTCCTGCTACTTAACATATTTCAGTGGCTTCTATTGGTCTTCGGATGAAATCCAAACTCCTTCTCATGCCTTACAAGGCTCTGTATGAACTGGTTCCAGCCTCTGTCTCCAATTTCAACTCTTATTCTGACTCGTATTTACTATTTGGTTCCAGTTTTGACATAACTTCTCCCATGAAATTGTCTCTGCCCTCCTTAACTAGCTTAGCATTTTCTGCCATATATCCCATAATACTGTATTTCTCACAATAAATGTTGCAATAAAATACCAATCTCACTGTATTATATAAAAGCTTGTTTGATGTCTGTATCAGTTCCCAGACTATGAGTTCAAGATAAAGGGACAGTTTCTCTCTTTTATATGCTATATTGCACAGTGTGCAGAGTAAAGAAAATCTAAATCAACAAGTTCTCATGGAATTAATTAATTAATTAATTAATGAGTGAGTGAAAAAAAATGTATGTTACCTATTTATCCAGATTTTCTAAAACTGATTCCAAGGTTAACTAGATAATCAGAGGACAGGTATTTGGATCACAATGTTTTGACTCTACATCAATTTGCTTTTTGTGAAATCTACTTAAATATTGTGCTACCTCCTTGCATGTTGTACCATTTCCTGGGAGGATGGTGTCCACCCCATAGTCATGAGGTGTTCAACAACAGTTCTCTCTGGCTTTGGTAGTAATCACAGTCATGTGATTCCTGAGCAGTTGGTTTGCTTTTATCAGATGTTGGGAATCATGTAAGTGATCTACTTTCCCTCTTTCTGTTGGCTCCTGGAAAGCTCAAATTCAAGTAGCTAGTCTGTCTTTCAAAGCTTACAGGGTTTAAAGGAATACATTTTTTATATTAACTCAAACCCAGGTTTCATTTTAATTTCTCAGTTGCTACTATTTCACTGTAAATGTATCTCATTGTGCTATATTATGGGTATTTCTGGAAACCACCTTGAATCCCTCAAATCATGGGAACTTGGATTCGGGTGGGTGGGGAGGTGAGTGAGTGGGGGTCCAAAAGAGGTGAATAGGGACTAAAATATGTAGAACTAAGTAGCTGTGGTAAAAAATGTAGACTTCAGGTAAGGTGAAAATAAATAAATTAAAATATTACGTAGTTACTTTATTCACAGACTTGTGATAGCAATAGCCTGTTAAAGAATATTAGTATGGAGTAAAAAAAAAAAAAAAAAAAGATTAGAAATACAAATAAAATACTTTTATTTAAGTAATCTTCAGGAATCCATTGTATAACTAATTGGAGAGTTAACTGACCAGTTACCCCCATCATTTCTTTGAATACAAAGACAAATAAGAGTAGGGTTCTGAGCTCATGGAGCTCACAGACTGGAAATGGAAATAATCTTGTAATGAAATATTATGGCACCAAAAGGCCTATTTGAATTAGACTTTTTGGAATAAATAATCTCAAAATAATACATATGTCCTAAGTAACCAAAAAATAAAGGTTAAAAAGGTGCACAAATTCAAGAAGATCTCTTTAAGTGCAAGAAATGGTGATTTCCTCTAATTTAGGGCAATTAAAATCTGCTGCACATCTAGTACACAGGCACAGGAGTTTAATTTTATCGTTCTACTGATTCAAGCCAAACCTACTCATGAATACAACTTTGTATAATTTTCTCACCGGGATCATTTCCTGGTGTTATTTGCGAACATGAAATCTTTGTGAAAGTAAGCTTTCACCAACCGAATGAGGCTTACATCAAGTCCTAAACCTAGAGCAAACAAGTAGACTGTTCTCAGAACATTTTCTTTGGATTTGTAATCAAACAGATCTACATCGAAACAGCCAAGTCCCACTGCTTGAAAACAGAAAACTCTTATTTAAAAATAAAAAGGTACTTTTTCTTTCTCTAAGTTAAATATGTTCTACTTTTCTGACAGAATTCTTTCTCAATTTACCCTAAGAAAGATTAACCATATTTCAAAATTATTTGCAGTTAATATTTGGGAAATTCAAGTGTTTTACTATTTCATAATCTAAAAGTTTGTGTAGTATTTGTATGTTTAAACCTTTTTTTTTTTTCCATCTCATAGTATGCCAAGGGTGGCTGAAAAGAAATTGTCTTAAATGGTGACTTTTAATAACTCTTAATAAATAGAACTCCTTTTTTACTGATTGTACAAAGTGTTAAAAATCTCATAATGTGCAAAATATTGTAAATGTAAATAGCAGTGTTCTGAACATACATTTAAATATAGACTTGACTTTCAGAATGTGGTTTATTTTATATTGTCCATTGTTATTCTGGAAATAACTGAAATATAAAGCCATGCATAGCTGTGGTGTGTCTGTTTTGTGGTACTGTATTCAGAAAGATTTTTAAGTGCTGGACCATTGAGCTCTATGAGTTGTTTTTTTTTTTTTAAACATCTTTATTGGAGTATAATTGTTTTACAATGGTGTGTTAGTTTCTGCTTTATAACAAAGTGAACCAGCTATACATATATCCCCATATCTCCTCCCTCTTGCATCTCCCTCCCACCCTCGCTATCCCACCCCTCTAGGTGGTCACAAAGCACTGAGCTGATCTCCCTGTGCTATGCGACTGCTTCCCACTAGCTAGCTATTTTACATTTGGTAGTATATATTAGTCCATGCCACTGTCTCACTTCGTCCCAGCTTACCCTTCCCCATCCCCATGTCCTCAAGTCCATTCTCTACATCTGCATCATTATTCCTGTCCGACCTCTAGGTTCTTCATTACCTTTATTTTTATTTTTTTTTAGATTCCATATATATGTGTTAGCATACGGTATTTGTTTTTCTCTTTCTGGCTTACTTCACTCTGTATGACAGTCTCTAGGTCCATCCACCTCACTACAAATAACTCAATTTCATTTATTTTTATGGCTGAATAATATTCCACTGTATATATGTGCCACATCTTCTTTACCCATTCATCTGTCGATGGACATTTAGGTTGCTTCCATGTCCTGGCTATTGTAAATGGAGCTGCAATGAACATTGTGGTACTCATGGAACATTCTCCAGGATAGATCATATCTTGGGTCACAAATCAAGCCTTGGTAAATTTAAGAAAATTGAAATTGTATCAAGTATCTTTTCCGACCACAATGCTATGAGACTAGATATCAATTACAGGAAAAAATCTGTAAAAAAATACAAATACATGGAGGCTAAACAATACACTACTTAATAACCAAGAAATCAAAGAGGAAATCAAAAATACCTAGAAACAAATGACAATGAAAACACAACTACCCAAAACCAATGGGATGCAGCAAAAGCAGTTCTAAGAGGGAAGTTTATAGCAATACAACTCTACCTCAAGAAACAAGAAACATCTCAAATAAACAACCCAACCTTACACCTAAAGCAATTAGAGAAAGAAAAACAAAAATAAAAACAAAAAACCCAAAGTTAGCAGAAGAAAAGAAATCATAAAGATCAGCTCAGAAATAAATGAAAAAGAAATGAAGGAAACAATAGCAAAGATCAATAAAACTAAAAGCTGGTTCTTTGAGAAGATAAACAAAATTGATAAACCGTTAGCCAGACTCATCAAGAAAAAAAGGGAGAAGACTCAAATCAATAGAATTAGAAATGAAAAAGGAGAAGTAACAACTGACACTGCAGAAATATGAAGAATCATGAGAGATTACTACAAGCAACTATATGCCAATAAAATGGACAACCTGGAAGAAATGGACAAATTCTCAGAAAAGCACAACCTTCTGAGACTGAACCAGGAAGAAATAGAAAATATAAACAGACCAATCACAAGCACTGAAATTGAGACTGTGATTAAAAATCTTCCCACAAACAAAAGCCCAAGAACAGATGACTTCACAGGCGAATTCTATCAAACATTTAGAGAAGAGCTAACACCTATCTTTCTCTATGAGTTTTTGACTGGGGAATCAGGTGAACCAAGGCACTGAATCTTCCTAAAGGAAAATATCTGGAAATGTAAAGGGATATCATGAAGTAAATTTTGTAGGATCCAAGGATATGCATCAGACATTTCCAGCACATCCTATTTCAATTTATTTTTGGCTTATGTAGACCAATCTTAACCTAGAGATGAAACATGGAAAAGGAACATGGAAAATGGTTAATCTGATTTAAGACATAAAATAGGAATTATGACGCAGAATAAGAATTATGGCATAGCCAAGGACGTTTACACAAGCACACATCATTAATCAAATATGGAGGGGCAGTTGCATATTCAATAAGAAGCAACAGCTCTTCTTGTAGTTGGGAGGTCATGAGAGCCTCAGTTTGAACTTTCTTGACTGGTCTTTAACATTAAACTTAATGCCTCCAACTGCCTGAATGACTCAATCTTTATATCTTGGGTTGAGCCAAAAATCTCAACCTGCCTTAGAAGCAGGTAATGAAAATAATGTAAAATTTTTGAAAATTAGTTTGACAGGTAGGTTTTATGTTGTGTAAACTACAAATGCCCTAAGTAAAAAATATATAGAGACTTGATTCTACTGATAAACAACTTTAAGTGGCATCCATTCAAGAGCTAAAGCACTATAATATTTTATATATGAATTTTTGCATTTGAAGGTACTGTGTATTTGAATTAATTATCCAAGGACATTTAGTTCTAAAGACAGCAATGAATGAAAATATCATGGATTAAAATTTGTCCACTGAAAACTGTATTTTGTTTTGACTAACAGAAGATGAGACCTGAAGATGCTGTCATATGTGTTTTGTTCTGCTGAAACCATGCTCTGGCAAAACAAAATATAATAATGGGCTTGAGACTTTATTCCATGTCCATGTTCAGCAAATTCAGAATAAAGTGAACAAACTTAATTATTTCTGTAGCAAGTCTGAACATCTTCTGATATAAAAATGCCATTTAAATAAGTATGTCTTAATTTGGAATAATATTTTATGGTGTTCATGTGAGCTGGCATCTGTATGGCAATAACTTGTCATATCTAACCAAACTCACTTTCTAGAAATACTTCTTTCCCCACATCAAAGACTGAAGGAAAGCGATTCCTGTTTTAGAAAATGTGTTCTGACTTTATGGTGATTCTCTTTCAGTGTTCTGAACATAGATTCTGGGATACATATGGGCATTTATAGTCTCTTCTGGGCATGAGTGGGGTGCTTTGCCTAGATATATTACATTCGTTTCCATTTCTCACTTGAATTCCCTGATTAGATTGGGAGGTGAGTCTTCATAATACATCTGCCATGATGAATGTCTCCCAAGGGTGCACTTCAATTTAATGCCATGCTTGTGAAGTTTTAGTGCATGTCTTTGAACGTGAAGTAGAGTACTATGCTCATTTTTACAAAGTTCCAGACATAGGATCATTCTAACAGTATGTTAGCGTTCAGCTGAGTTTTCCTATAGTACGTGGTCACACTCAACCAAAGAAAGATCATCATAAGACAAATGGAGGTCCCAGGGATCCAGAGCAGCATTAAATGATTCACAGCTGTGTCGGATTATGTTGTGATGTTTCTAAGTGTTGGACTGAGTCTACAGCACATCAAACATACAGTGAAAAAGTGCAAAATTTTGCTAGTTAGACAGATGTTTTGCATGCAACTGGGCAAACCTGTCAACATAGGATGAAACATCTGGGAGTTTCAAGTATGATTTAACTGACACCATGAAAGAAGACATTGGTATGAATAGCTAATTTTAAATAACTAAATGAAAACAAAGATGTTTTTAACACTAAGTGGTCACAGTCTTTGAGTGGCCTCGTATTTATATGAAACAGGGCAGGATGGAATGTTTAAGTCACACTGCTATGCAGATGTGCAAGTGGAAAAAAAAAGCAGCTTCTTTATTTTGTCTGTAACCAACCTGGTCTTCCTTCTGAGCCCCCCGCAGTTGGTGTGGGAATGGAGTGGAGTAAGGTGGAGAGGTAGCATTGACCTAAAAGTCTTTCTAGTTTGAACTGTTTCTTTTGGATAAGGTGTGAGCTTCCTGTGCTTCTTTCCTTATGGTTTGCCTGTGTGGCTGGAGGTGTGTGTAGCTAATGGGTCCTCGGCTAACAGGGGAAGGGTTGAAGTCCTCAAGTGTGGTGCCTTGCAGCTCCCTCGGGGTCTCTTGTGCCTCTTCCACCTGGCAATGGTTGGTGGAGTTTGTAGTCTGTCTGTCTCTCTCTCTCTCTCTCTCTGCATCCCTCCCTCCTTCCTTCCTTCCTTCCTTCCCTGTTCAGGTTTCCATGATTCTCCCTGTTTACTCCACTCATCTCATTTTCCAGCTGTATCTCCCATGCAGTTTTCATCTGGAGGTCTCATCTGTAGCCTCCATGTCAGTGCTGCAGAATCTCCATTGGCTTTCCAGTCAGGTCTGTCAGCTACCCTAGGTTCCAACTATGCCATCAAGGAACAAGAGGACTTAAGAAAAGTAAACATTGTACCAACTACTGCCCGGAAGTAAAGCAGGTTGGTAGGGGTGAACACAAAAAGCAATCCATTCCCAGACTCTCAAATTGCAAATGGGGGCAGGATACTTCTTTCATCTCAATGTTAAATTGTTTAGCTAAAGTTTCTCCCTCTCTCTGTCTTGCAATTTAGAATTGGAAAACTTGAACATACACCTGACCTACCCAATCTTTGTCTCCCCTGATTTACCAACAACTCCCAGTCTGGAACGTTGTGAGCTTTTCTTCTAGGTCATGAACTTCCTCCTCCAATCTTATGAATAAGAATAAATCATGTCCAGAGATGTTTTTGCTACACTTTCAGAGACATCTGATTCTAAATCATCCAGGATTAACCATTGCTGTGTTAAAGGCACAAGAATATAACAACAACAGCAAAAATTCCTCTTTCCATAGTCCTGTCTTTTTTTTTTTTAATTAATTTTTATTGGAGTATAGCTGCTTTACAGTGTTGCGTTAGTTTCTACCATACAGCAAAGTGAATCAGCTATACGTATACGTATACCCCCTCTTTTTTGGAGTTCCTTCCCATTTGGGTCACGACAGAGCATCAGGTAGAGTTCCCTGTGCTGTAGAGTAGGTTCTCATTAGATATCTATTTTATACATAGTATCAATAGTGTATATGTGTCAATCCCTATCTCCCAATTCCTCCCACCCCCTTCTTTTCCCCCTTGGTGTCCATACATTTGTTCTCTACATCTGTGCCTCGACTTCTGCTTTGCAAATAAGATAATCTGTACCATTTTTCTAGATTCCACATGTATGCGTTGATACACGGTATTTGTTTTTCTCTTTCTGCCTGACTTCACTCTGTTTGACGGTCTGTAGGTTCGAAAGGCTGCTTTCTGGATGCCAAATCCTACTCTTGACTGTCAGAAGCTGTATACTCCCTACCTTTCTCTTTGTCTTCCTCCTGTGTCTGCTTCCCAGTCTGTGTCCTGTATCTTTCCTGCCTCCCCTACGTAATTTTTAGGTGGATGAGACCTCAGACTTATTAGTCCTACACAGAGATGTACTCAAATGGTAAGCTTCACTATTAAAATAATAACTTTCAAACCTTGAAGGAAAATATTAATGAATTTGATGACATTAAACTTTGATTTATTCCAAAAAGCTAGCATGAAAATATTTATAAATAGATGACAGATAGGGAAAAGATGTCTGAGGTGTCTAAGACTAATGAGGATTAGAATATACAAACAACGCTTGCAAAACAACAATCAAGTCAGCAAACCTTGTAGAAAAATGTCAAAAAATATGAACAACCAAGCTACAGAAGAGGAAACCCCCCAAACTAAGGATGTAAATAAGCAAATGAAAGTTGCATAAACTCACAAGTAATAAGAGAAATATAATATCAATGAGATAGATTTTTACAACAGTTATGTTGGCAAAAATTAAAGTAGAGACAGGGACATTGAAATTATAGGAACCCTCATACTCTGATGGTCAAGTTAAGTATTACATGTACCTAGTGACCCAGAAATTCTGCCCTTTGAGATATATCCTAAAGAGATTGTCAAACATGTCCAACAGGATATTATTAGTTTTCCATAGTCATAGAACAGATGATCACTACTTTGATGGTTTCAAACAACACACATTTGGCTCACAGTTTATGTGGGTCAGAGTCTGGGTTTGGCTTAGTTGGGCTCTTTGCCTAGGGCCTGACAAGTGTGCAGTTTAGATGTTGTCTAGGGCTGTGGTCTCATCTGAGACTTGGGGTTCTTCTCCAGGCTCATGTGGTTGGTGGCAGAATTCATTTCCTCACAGCTATAGAACACATGGTTCTTTGGTTCCTCAAGGCCAGCAAGAGAATTGCTCTTCAGGAAGGATCAAGTTCCTCTTTTAGGGACTTTCATTATTAAGTCAGGCCCACCCTGGAAAATCTGCCTTTTGATTAACTCAAAACCAACTGATTTGGAACCATAACTACATATGCAAAATCCCTTCCCTTTTGCCAGGTAATGTGATCTAATCACAGGAGTGATTACATGAAATCCCATCATGTTCTGAGATCCCACCCATATTCAAAGGGAAGATTATACAAGGGTCCTTGAGGGTTATCTTAGAAATCTGTCTTCCACAAGGAATATGCATGAGGACATTCACTGGAGCATTGTTTGTCCTGGCAAGGTGTCATAAGCATTCTGAAAGCCTATTACTGGGGAATGGATAGATAAGAAATGAAAAATGTTTTCCAAAGAAAAATATTCTATTTTTAGAATCAATAGATTTTATGTATTCACAGCATCATGAATAAGTATGAGAAACATAGCACTGAGTGAAAAAGGTATGAAGCAGAATGAGATCTATAGCATAATGCCATTTATGTATACCAAAAATACATGTACTTTTAAATGATATAGATTTTTACAAGGACATAATAAAGAAAAATGAAAACTACCCCTAAGCATTGTATAGCAGGTAAGTATGGTAAGGAGAATTAGAGGGGAGAAGAGAGTTAGAATATTAATTAATTAAATCAATATATAAAATTCTTGGTAGATATCACTTTTGGCACTCTATTTGGTATGCTTTTGATATACATACCATGTTAAGGTTACATATGATACCTTACAAATGTGTAATTCATGTTATATTGCATATACAATAATATATATCTAACATAACTTGGGGTTATTTCAGCACTTTAATACTTTGGGAAAATGCCAACCAGAGTTCTAAAAGTGACCATATATAGCCCATCATACATTTGCATTTATAACATTTGTATTGTTTTGTGCTTTCAAAATTATTTTATACTGCTTTTTATTTTTTTCCACTGGTGGATTACACATATCTTTCTACTGATTTAATCTTTAGCACATATAAAATTTTAGGATCCTTAAAAATTCAATGTAAATTTATATGCACCATAAATTATGAATGTTCTACTGCTTAAATTCTTCATTCTTAATGCTTTTTGGCTTAAACTGGAACATCAGAAAAGAAGGAAGCTCAGGTACATAGATCTTGTGGTGATTCTATTTAGAGAAGGGACCTTCCCAGGAGTAGGGCTATATAGATTTGATCAGAGATCAATAGAGATGAACAGAACTTCAAATTCCCTCTCTAGGAGGTGTCTTAGTCCCCCAAATAGAATTGGGTGCCTAAATGATACAGTCTGTAACTTGTGTTAATAGATTCACAAAAGAAAAGTTTAAAAATTTCTCCTTCACCTTGGACAAGAACTGAGTCAAGAAGCTTCATAATAGTAAAACATTCAGAAAATTTCTGTGCTTTTTGATGCCATGCCATACAAAATATTATTGGAAAAAAGAATTAATTTTTTTTTTCTTCCAGATGAATGTAATTATGGAGAGAGGCTGGCAGATTGTTTACCACAAGGGATAGTTTTCTTTCTAAAGTATATGTATGCTATGCTGGAATGTAGTAAGACTTTTATCAAGGTGTTTGCTATTTTCAGTTAAAATAAGACATTAAAAGTTGCAGTGTTCACTTTACTGATACATTAATATATGTATTAGAAAAGAAGCTTTGGTTGTTGGAGCCAGAGGATGGTAATGTCTACACTTTTTTTTCTTCGTCTTCTCTTCTGCTCCTCTATTGAACACAAATATTTGGGCACCTTGTGCATTACAGTGTACTAAGAATTATGAAGCCATTCACTAAGAAGCTTACATTCCAGGTAGCCAGTCCAGAGGGCTTCCCATGAACCTGTAGCAAGCAAGAGAAGAAGATGTCTTAAAGGATCTGGGAGAAGCCAGAGATGATTGAGGGCTAGAAATAGTCAGGAATGACTTCTCAGAAAGCAGAAATCACCAGAACTGGGTTTTGAAAGGCGGGCCCCAAAAAATGAGTCAGCTTAGAAAAATGTCTGTCAAGTTTGCTGCACAGTGAGAAGAGATTTTCCCTAGAGAAGAAGGTTTCCCTAGAGAAGAAGGTGTTTTGTATCCCCAGAAGAGTAATAGTCCTGAAAGGTAGGTGGAACTAGGACAATGTAGACTGGTGAAAAGAGATTAGAGGAAATGGAAACCAGGGGAAGAGACAGGGATTTGAACAAGCAACTGTGTTTTAGAATATAGAAGTTAAGAACGTTAAATACGACATTAGGAGGAAGCTACGGAAGTCATCTCTAGCCAGGACCCATTACTGCACTTCTGATGGGAAGAAATGAGAGTACAAAGTAGACAGTGTAGGTAGAATGGCAGGGCCAGATATAAATTTAAAGAAAAAAACAAAAACGAAGGGGATAAAAGGATAGCCATAATGCCAGCCCAGGGAAATCAAGTTGGTATTGAGATGAATGATATGGAGAAGTAAACTTGGATGTTGGTATTTTAATAGCATAGAGTATTTAGAATATTTCCTCACATACATATGGCTTTAATGTGTTGTGCTATTACTCTCATTCGAGCTCAGTATTGTTTTCTTTGCATGGTTTACCATTAGAGCTCATTGAAATTTTTAAATTGCAAAGCTAGTAGTTAAGCACAGCTTACTATGCTTTTTAATACAAGTTTTTGAGATCAATAAAACTTTTTGCATGGTCCACATATTTAAAATGATTTTGTTTTAGTTCATGTCCCTATTGTTGGGCTTTTTAACAATCCTAAACAGATGTTATGAACATGGGGGAACATTCCATGGTATTTAATCCTTCCGGGGTAGTTTCTCTCTCTGTTCACTTGAGATTTAATATAATTTTCTAGACATACTCTTATTTTTATTAAACCATATGGTAGCAAGCCAGCTGAATCCAAATAATTACACTAGTAAGTTGTATTTGTACGATCCTTTGTATTTTCCCAAGTCATTTCTTACACATTATGTCATCTGAAAGAAAGTAAAATTTTAGATAGATACTGACATTTAGAAAGAATGCTTTATTTACACAGCTGGTTAATTTTTTTCTGATAGGGAGGTTTGTTATAGCCAACTATTTTTCCTATGCACCTGGTTCACCTGTTTTTACAGGAATATATTAATTCTCTACTTCTCAGTTTAAGTGACAGCAACATTTTTGAAATGGCAGTTTAATTTGAAAGTAAAAAAAAATGTATAGTTGTTTTCATCTGTTGATCATTTTTGTCCTTTTACTAACTATGGTCGTCATCTTTAACCTTTTAGTGGGAAAAATAGCAAGAAGTCTGGTACCTTCTGTGGCACTCTCATGATTTTTTCACACTTTCTCAGAAAAGCATTCACTGTAAAGAACCCAGCTTCTTTTCAAGTAATACTTTTTCAATGAAAAAAATCTTTATCTGGATTTTGACTATCTGCTGAAAAGTTGTCACTATGACAATATCCAAGATATGATCCCTAGATGCTTTACATTGTTTTTGAAATTTCTATTTCCATAAGATACATCTGCTTCTCTTTGTGAAACCCAAGGATAATCAGCCTATTCAATTACTGATTTGTTCCTCTTCTGCAGGTAAGATACAGGTATTTTACACAAGTGTACGATGCTATTGCCTTGGGAAACAACAGAGGCATCTTTTAAGATCCTCCTATCATTTCTGCCTCTTAGTTCACCATTTCATGTTGGTGGTAAATTTAAAATCACTATAGGGTCACAGTTCAGTTTCTATTGAGCTGCCTGTTCTTCACCTTAAACTTTATATTAACCACAAATATCCTAGTCATTTGCCACTAATAAGGCTAATATATTTTATAATCAGCAATGCAGAGTACATTAAATTTCAAATCAGACTTTCTGGGTTTGAGTCAGGAGTTCCACCACTTACTAACTTCCCTACATTTCAATTTCTTCATTTATAAAATGGGGATAATAATATTCCTTATGTCATACAGCTGTTGTGAGGAGTAAATGAGTGAATATATAAAATGAGTATATGTCCAGGGACTGCCATATATTCAGTGCTAAATAAAGGTTCCCTATGGTAATCATTTTACTATTCCATAAAATTTACTGTGAAAAAATACTTGCATAATACAAATTTGTGAGGCAGATAATATTAACATTAATGGAAAAAGAGGCGATAATCAGGAGGCTAAATAACTTTTCCAAAGTCACATAGGGATTGTTTACTCTAGCTCCTATGTGAGCCTGTGTGATTTCTGTAATGCATACGAGTATTATACCTTCCTGGTAAGCATGTAAATCCCAACTTATTTATTCTTTCCCATGGGCTAAAAAAAAAAATTTGTGGTCACCCATTCTTTGAAGGCTGATAAAAACAAATCTCAATTCACAATAAGATTATGTTCTGTGAGCCCATTTCTAAACCTGTGGTTGTTATCATAGAATTAATTTTGCCAGAGGAAAAAAATATTATAAGTGATAGTTGGGTTCCCAGGAGAATACAGAAGTTATCTGATATATAAAACTCTTCATTTAAAAAATAATATTTGGCCATTTCATTTTAACAGTTTCAGTATTTGGATCAATCAAATATACATTTGTGGGACAGCTCAGAGATGCTAACGTACTTTAAAAATATTGGTTTATGAGAAAATGCATTCTAGGGCAAATGATAAGTATACAGTGTAAAAGATGGAAGAAAATCCAGGCTTCCAACTGTAGTTACGACAACAAAAAGAGTAATTCTGCCTCTGATAGACATTGCCTGATGTTGTACAAGCATGGCCAGACGTAGAGCAAGAAAAGACTGGGAGACCATTTGTAACTCTTTGGGATTGCTGAGGCAGATGTGTTGAATTGCGAAGTATACACATGATTATGAATGGGCTGTTTTTAAGAGGAAATGCCTACCTAATTCTAATTTCACAAATTGTTAAAAGGAAGTACTGGAAATACAGATAAAGCCTTTGCCTGAAGTCCCGGGAATATTTAACAAATGCCAATGGATGTAGAGAGTTAATAGTTCTCTTTTGGTCATTCATTTATCCATTCCTTTAATAAATGTGATTCCTGCCCTTGAGAAGTATATAGTCTGGCAGGAAAGATAGTTCAAAGGCAGTGACTTAAAACGCAAGTGCTTTGGGAGTGGGTGCAGGTGACATGATGTCGGGAGGTATGTCAGGAGCAATAAACCTGTCTGGGTTTGAGGCTGGTGGGGCAGAGATAGCACAAGTCTTAATGGGGAAGATGACTTGAGAATAATGCCCAGGATCATTGGCTCTGCCACTTACTGCCTTTCTGATTTGGGCTGTTCCTTAACTTCACTATTTTTTTCCCACATTTCTCATTATAAAATAGAGATAATAATAATAAATAGAGCTGTTATGAGAATGAAAGAAGTAAATATTTGTAATATGCTTTAGAATAGGCTGTACACCTAGAAATTACTCAAAGTACTTTAAGGACAATTATTTTCTGCCTCAGCTGAGAATTGAAAAGAAAGAAAAAATGTTTTCCAGGCAGAAGAAATAGGGAAGAGCAGAGAAAGGAATGACATATTTCAGGAACTGAAAAAAATTCAGCGTGGCCGTAAGCTAAGTTTGAGGCAGGAAGAGGGGAGAGATAGAAGCCAGAGGGTAAATGAATGTCAAGTAATGAGGGGCTTTATGAGCCTTGTTAATAAGTTTGGATTTATCCTAATGTTAATGGGAGACAACTAAAGGGGTTTAAGTAAGTGAGTAATCTGATCAGATTTGCATTTTGGTAGAGTCACTCTGTCTGCTGGGAGGTGAGAGTGAGGAGTAAGGAATGGATTTCATAGGGGAAAGACCGGGAACAAGTGCAACTGAAAGAGAATGGTTGTTTGGATCTAGGGGTGAGAGTGGATGTGGGGGGAGAAAAGTTTCAAGACATGTCTCTAAAGGTAAAATTGATTGCACATGGTTGTTGCTTAATGTAAGTTTGAAGGAGAAGCTAGTGTTTTTTGACAATGTAGAGACTGAACGCGGTGGATGGTGAAATTCACAAAGAAGCATTAAGAAAGGAGCAGGCCGGGGTGGCGGGGCATGAATGTGACTTTTATCCATGTTGAGATTTGTGGCTGTGAAACAGTCAAACAGGGGTGTGCACCAGGCAGTTGTATAGACTAGTTCGTGTCTCAACAGAGAGTTTGGGTTGGGGAAATTGATTTGGGCATGTGTTAACATTTGATGATTGAAACCTTGGGCACAGATGAGATATTCAAGAGAGAAGATGCAGAGAAGAGAAGAGAACTTAGGGTAGAACACCAAATAATGGATGAGGAGCATATAATGGAGACTTTGAAGAAATAGTGGAACAAGAGAAGGAAAGCCAAGAGGCCAAATATGTATACACATACATATATGTATATTTTTAAATAAGGGAGGAGTTGGTTATGTTGAAAGTTGTTTAGAATTTAAGCGAAATAAGAACTGAAAAGTGTCCACTGAACTTAACTGCAAATAGTTCTGAAAAGTATAAGCTGAAAGATTCCTCCCCATCCTGCCTACTACAAATAAGATCATATATAATACTGTGCCTCATATTCTAAATTCTATTAAATCTTTGGGATTTTGGTCAGCCAATATCTACCCCAGGGGGATGAATCTGGAATGACAGATAATACACACCCTCCAACACCAAGTGAGAACTAGAAAAACCTATGACTTCAATGAAAAAATCAATGAATGAGTAAAAGAAATTCTTTCTGCATAAAAAGTAATTTAGATACACAGACCATTAGAACTAAAAGACACTTTACAGTTTACCTAGTCAAACAGCCTCATTTTTTCAAATGAAGGAATTAACATTCAGCGAATTAGCCCAAACTTATATTCTTTAGGATCAATTTCTTCATTCCTTTTGGACGTGGGCTGGAGTTTAAAAATTCTTTCAGTGCTTATGAAGTTCACATACAGAACACTGGATAAAAGTAATCTGAGTCAAGGCAATCGAAGCCTGTGCTAGATATTTTTTACATATAAATGAGAAGAAAGCATCCTATACGTTTTAAAACCTTTGTTATGCTATCACAGGGTTGTTCAATAAGCCTGGTTCTTTATGAGGATTGAAGAAGTGAACAAAATCACTTTTCATAGGGTGGGGATGCAGTATGAATAGCACCTCACGTACATAAGAAATATACCCTTAAAACACTGGTAATTTCTGTGCAAGATTTTTGTTTCCCTTTATATGTTTTTACTTTTGATGGAATGAAGCAAGCAGCAAGTAACAAACAACAGGAGAGACAGTCCAAATAAGCCTTAAGGAAACCTAATTTAAGCTCTTTCCTGATGTGATCTGTTTACAGTGCTTTAGAAAGAACTATATTTGCCAGTGGGTTAGAGCTGTGTATTATTTTTGAATCAATCTTTCCTTTTTTCCAAGTTCCTAATACTTCTCATTCTACCCTAGTCAGACACTTGAATGAGAGAAGTTCTGTATTATTCATCAAATACCTCATGCTGTTCCTGTCAAGCTTGTAAACTCATTTCCTACAGATAGTCCACAAAAATAGAGCCAAAAAACTTCTCTGCCAGGTATAAGCCCATCTGAATAAAGAATGCAGAAGCCAGACATTTTGCAAAAAAAGGAGAGAAACTGAAAACCTGTACTCTTTCAATACCTGCAGTTTGTTTACTTTCTACCAGCTGTTAAACCCTATTTCCAACAATCTGATTATTCATTTTTATCTTGTTCAGCCTCCCTCACTAATAAAGGATAACTCCTTCCCCAGGAAAGAAGGATATATTCATAAGGAGAGCACAGTTTTTCTATCTTCTCTTTAGTTAGGTTAAAGGCATTTAGTTTTGAGTCAGCGAAATCGTTTTTTGTAAAGCATATGAAATAAGTAATGAAAGAGTTAAGAATAAACTTTAAAATATAGAAAAGAAAACAGGCAATTTATGCAAGATGTCCATTACCTGGGTGGAACATTTTGTAAAAATGCTAGTTTCTAACCTAAATCTTCTGCCATGTAAGTTTTTGAAAAATTCAGAATATTTAAATAAGAGATAAATAGAAAACCAAAATATTATTTTTCATTAAAACATTGTTCTTCTATGTGTCTTATGATTAAATAACATGATTTGGAAGACTGAAGTGGGAATAAAACACACTAAAAATGCTTGCTTTTCTTCATCAGTTTTAGTCTTGTTTCCCAGGCCTTTAGTAAATGGGTGTGTTTGTATGACTTGAAGAGGATCCCAAGAAAAAATAAATATGTTGGTTTAGAAAATAAATTTCCAAAGAAACATCAACAAAGAACAGAAGTGTTTCTATAATAACTATTATAACAATTCTTACTAATTTTACAAAGATCAAAATATATTCAAGAAATGGTAAACACTAAATCAAATAGTTTGATTGATGTTGGTATTTAAACTAATTTTGTAGGCTTCATGTAGAACAGCCTTACAACTTAGAATGTAAACAAAAAGCTGCTCTTCACTCAGTCTTAATCACCGGTCAGTATATTTCACTCAGGGTAGATAATAGAAGAAAAATTTCCTGATAAAAGAATAGCTAAATATTAGAATTTTAAAATATGATTCTATCTGTAAATAATATATAGGCCAGATGAATTATCAAAATCAACATTTAAAGTCTTAAATTCTTGATTTTAAACACAACCAAGCATTTCAGATAGTAAACCATAATTTAGATTAAAAAATTTAGATTTTTAAACCATAAAAATCCATGGGTAAATATTTTTACAGTGACTTCTTTGTATCCATTACTTTCTTAGATACAATGGAGAAATTGCAATGGAGAAATTGCAATAAATTTTTCATTTCCTCTAAGAATATAAAATACATTAGAGTGCAAAATTATTACAGAAATAGTCAATAATAGGAGACAGTGCTAGGGGAGTTCAGAAGAAAGGATTATTAACACATGTGAAGGTCAGGAAAGGCTTCGTGTCCAAGGAGCGCTTATCAGATAATTTCAATCTTTACAGGAAAATATGAAACTAGTTAACTGGTGGAGGATAAAATGGGTAAAAATGAGTTTAGGGGCTGTAAACAATATAGTGTAGTGCTTAAGAGCCTGGGCTTTGGTGTCAACTACCTAGATGCAGAATCCTGATTCTGTAACGCATTTTTTATATGACCATGGGTGTAACCCTGTGTTCCTCACTTTTTTTAAATTGAAGTATAGTTGACTTAAAGTATTATATTAGTTTCAGGTGGACAACGTAGTGATTTGCTACTTTTATAGATTCCACACCATACAAAGTTATTATAAAATATTGACTATATTCCTTGTGACTTATTTTATAACTGGTAGTTTGTACCTCTTAATCCCCTTCACCTATTTCACTCCTCCCCCAACCCCTCTCCTCTCTGGCAACTACTAGTTTGTTCTTTGTATCTGTAGTCTATTTCTGTTTTATTTGTTCATTTGTTTTGCTTTTTAGATTACACATGTAAGTGAAAACATACAGTATTTGTCTTCCTCTGTCTGACTTATTTCACTAAGCATAATACCCTCCAGGTCCATCCATGTTGTCACAAATGGCAAGATTTCATTCTTTTTTTATGGCTGAGTACCTCACTTTTATTATCTATGAAATAAGAAAAATAACACTATAGACTTGGACAGTGGTGAAGATTAAATAAGTTAATACCTATAAGTTATTAGAATATTTCCTAGAACTCAGTGAATACCAATAGTTGCTAGCTGATGTTACAATTATTATTAAAAATTTGGGGAATAGTTTAGAAAGGGCTCTTCAAAGATTATAATCAATAACAATTAGTAATTATTGAAGAATTATTGAGGAACTTGTCAGATTTTCAGTTGTTTGGGTATTGTAATTTCATATTTTACCTAGTCTATTATATACAATAGATTTAGTCTATTACAGTAAGTATCTCTTTATTTTCTGTTATACTTACTTATGTACAAGTTCTATTTTACCTGGGAGCTGTAAGATCCTAGAAGACAATGACTGACAGTACAAATTTATTTCCAAATCTTCAGAGCATGTGGGATAGCACCTTACAAAGAGTAGATGCTTACTAGCTTTAGTTGAATGAATGAATAAATAAATAAATAGTTGCTGTTAAAGTATAATACTAAGTTTGTGTGGAATCTTTAAGCAGAGTTAAAAGGACTAAATCTTTTGACATTATCACCATGAGGAAGTAAGAGGAGGGGAAAGAGCCCACCAAGAAGGGCAGTTAAAGAGATGGAAGGAGAAACAGGATCCAATGCAGCCTTGAATTCTAAGTAAGATGTGGCTTTCACAAAGATTGTTTTCTGTCCAAGTTTATAGCACTTTTCTTTTTTTTTTTTTTATAGCTACTTTATTTATTTATTTTATTTTATTTTTGGCTGTGTTGGGTCTTCGGTTCATGCGAGGGCTTTCTCTAGTTGAGGCAAGTGGGGGCCACTCTTCATCGCGGTGCGGGGACCGCTCTTCATCGCGGTGCGCGGGCCTCTCACTATCGCGGCCCCTCCCGTTTTGCGGGGCACAGGCTCCAGACGCGCAGGCTCAGCAGCCGTGGCTCACGGGCCCAGCCGCTCTGCGGCATGCGGGATCCTCCCAGACCAGGGCTCGAACCCGCGTCCCCTGCATTAGCAGGCAGACTCTCAACCACTGCGCCACCAGGGAAGCCCTGTCCAAGTTTATAAAGCCGCACTTGTTCCAGGCTTTATATTTCAACTTTCTGAAGATAGCAACAAATAGTTCTTTAATAATAACTAAAATGGATAATATCTGTTATTTTATTGGAAGGATGATAAATGATCAGCACTGTGAAATCAGCATGGACTTTGAATGCATATGGAAGAAAGTAAAGAATTTTCCTTGAATTCATGTAGTTAATTCCTTTCTAAGAAAAATTAATGTCTTCTACTTATGTAATATTGATAGAAAGATACAATTAGTTAAAAATTCATCCAAATGCTAAGAAGAGTTTTTTTTTTTTTAAGACTTCTTGGTCTAGCAGTCAAAATGCACTTTTAGTTCCATGGGGAATTTGTATTATTTATATTTGTGAGGAAACAAGACTTAAAATATGTCCATAGTGATGTTACCACATGTAAAATATGGTACTAATGAAAGACTTTAAAAATCAAAAAATTATGTACCCAAAACAAAATATTTGAAAAAATATTTGTTTTATGTTTTAGAAAATATAAATCATATTTATATTACTCTCATATTTGCTGTTGCATAATAACAACACATGAATGTGTGTAGGTGTATGTGTAGTGAGGCGGGTGGATCAGAATAATTTAAATATGATAACTTAGAACAGTTCTTTCTCCCCTCCGTCCCTCCCTCTCCCTCCCTCCCTCCCTCCCTTCCTTCCTTCCTTCCTTCCTTCCTTCCTTTCCTTCCTTCTTTCTCTTTCTTCCTTTCTTTCTTTCATTCTTTCTTTCTTTCTCTCTCTCTCTCCCCCACCCCTTCCTTCCTTCCAATTAAAGCCATTTAGGGGTAGCTTCATTCTTCTTTTATGAGATATCATCTGAAGGTCCCAACCTGAAGGTTAGAATCCTTCAAGCATATTTATGCTACATGAACCCACCCTTGCTTGGTCATAGCTAACTAGACCAGGGATGGCAACTGATTGACAAAGCATCAAAAGAGAAGCTGGGCAGAGCCAATCAAGTTTTCTCTCCCAGGAATTTGAATTTGAGACATATAGAGACTAAGTCTACTATCTGTGGAAACTGGACTTGTAAATTTACATATTTCAGGGGTTCAAGGCACTTGTTGGTGGGGTCAGGACAGATTTTGTTTAAGTAAAGAATGAAGACTAGCAGCCTTCTGTTTCTTGTTTCTGTGTCTCAGGAGGCCTGGAAGCACTTCCTTGCCCTTGAGATTTGCAAGATACCCTGGACCTTCCAACACATTCTCTTTCTGCTCAAGCTAGTTTCAGAGAGTTTCTGGCTTTTGAAAACAAACCACCCCTAAGTTACAGAACAATAAATTTAAGTGAAAAGCAACCCCCAAAATAAGAAGCTGGTGCTATGCAAGTACAGCTGCAAAAGGTTTAGGGGTCATTACAGATGACATAAGTCAGGTTCAATGTAGCTAAATCTTCTTTCCTACACTAGTAGCTTTCCTGCCAGGGAACCAATGAATCTCAAAACCTTAGTGTTACTCTTTTTTCTTATTCCTCCTGCACAAACAGTCAACAAGCTCTATTATTTTAATTTATAGATGATAAAACTGAAGGCCAGGGAGGAAAGTCATATAACTCAAGGCCATGGATCTAGTTTCCAGCAGATCCAGGGTTAGATGGCTTAGTTCCAGGACCCGCCCAATAGCCCTTCCTATTATCTCTTTACTTCTGTGGCTATAATGCCATAACAGAATAAAACAGAATGAAAAATTCTGTATAATAGACACATTGAGAAAATCTGTTCTTCTTAAATAGAAGCAATTTGCATACATTTCAGGGTTCAGTCTTTGGCCTTCTCCATAAACATTCATTAACTACTTGAGCTGATGCAGTCATATGGTTTGAAATATCTTATATATGCTCATGACTCTAAAATTATATTTCCAGCTCTCATCTTTCCCTGAGACTCCAGAGTTTTATTTCCCACTCTTTATTTGACCTTTCCCCCTGGGTGTTTAATAATTATCTCAAACTTGACAAGTACAGAGCCAAACTCTTGGTTTCTATCCCCTAAACTATTCTTCCCTTATGTTCCCATTTCTGAATATGGCACCTCCATTCATCAGTCATTCAGACCCAATGCCTGGGAATTATCCTTGACCTTCTCTCACATTCCACATTCAAACTACAGGCACAGCATGTTAGTTCTACCTTCAAAGTATACTCCAAACCTGACCACTTTCCCCCACTCTACCACTCCCACTGGAGTCCAAACCACCACCACTGACTTCTATTGCCTTTGTATAGTCCATTATCAACACTCCTGCCAGACTAATTTTCTACACACCCAAATACGATTCATGTGACTTTCCTCCTTATAATATCCCAGTAGTTACCAATCACATGTGGAAAGAAATCCCAAAGTCTATAAGACCTACATGATGAAGCTCTGATAACCTCTCTGTCCTGGTTTCCTGCCTCCAATCATCTCCTCTGATTACTTGCCCATCCACATGGGCCTCCTTGCCCTTCCTCCAACACAGCAGAATTTTTCTTGCCTTGGGCTTTTGTATTTAGGGATTCCTCTTCCAGGAAGTCTTTCCTCTGTGTTCAAATGTCCCCTCTTCATGTAGCCTTTCTTTGGTCTCTCTACCTAATGAAGCAGTCTTATCCCCTTCACCTTGATCTCCTTACACTGTCATTTCTTTCATAGTACTTAATGCTATGTGGCATTAAATTACATGTTTTTCATTCATTATTGTTAATCTCTCCTATCAGAATTAAGCTCCAAAAGACAGAAATAATATTCATTTTGTTCACTGAAGCATCCCCAGAACCTAGAATCACATCTGGCGTATCACAGGTGCTAAATTAATACATATTGAATGTATCTAAGCTTTCCAATACATAAAATTATTTATTGTTCTTAATTAAACATTTTTTGAAAATGTGATTTTGGATTTGGGAAGATGGATAAGAGTTTTCAAAACATGATACTTGGTGTATTTAAAGTGTACAATTTGTTTAATTTGTTTATGGAAACATGTTTAAAGTGTACAATTTGTACATGCTTAAATGTACAAATGTATGTTTAAGGTGTACATCTTGACTATTTCGACACATGTATATGCCTGTGAAACATCCAGGACAGTCAAACAACCAAGACTGAAACTATCCTTCACCACCAACCCCCACCCCAAATTTTCCTTAAGCCTCTTTGTAATATCTCCTTCCTGCCCCTCTTCATGCACCTTACCCCATCGCCAGGTAACCACTCATCTCTTCCAGTCACTGCAGATTAATTTTCATTTTCTAGAATTTTATATAAATAGAACTGTACAGTATGTACTCTTTTAATTGTTGTTTTGTTTCAGTTCTTATTTTGTTTATTTGGGTTCTCTCTCTTTTCTTCTTGATGAGCCTGGCCAGAGGTTTGTCAATTTTGTTTACCCTTTCAAAGAACCAACTCTTGGACTTGATTTTTTCTATTGTTTTCTTAACTTCTATTTTATTTATTTCTTCTCTGATCTTTATTATTTCGTTCCTTCTGCTGACTTTAGGTTTTGTTTGTTCTTCTTTTTCTAATTCTTTTAGGTTTTAGTTTAGGTTGTTTATTTGAGAATTTTCTTGTTTTTTGAGGAAGGCTTGTATTGCTATGAACTTCCCTCTAAGAACTGATTTTGCTCCATCCCATAGATTTTGTATTGTGTTTTCATTGCCATTTGTCTCAAGATATTTTAAAATTTCCTCTTTGATCTCTTCATTGACCCACTGGGTTTTTTAAGTAGCATGTTGTTTAGTCTCCATGTAATCGTTTTTTTTGTCATTTCTTTTTCTGTGGTTGATTTCTAATTTCATGCCGATTTGGTCAGAAATAAGTTCTATACTCTTAAATTTGTTGAGGCTTGTTTTGTGCCCTAGTATGTGGTCAATCCTAGAGAATGTTCCATGTGTACTTGAAAAGTATAATGTCCTGAAAATATCAAGTCTAACTGTTCTACTTTATCATTTAAGATCTCTTCTGCCTTATTGATTTTCTGTCTAGAAGATCTGTCCACTGATGTGAGTGGGGTGTTAAAGTCTCCTACTATTATTGTATTCCTTAATTGTTTTTTTTTTTTTTACTCAGAATGATTTTGAGATTCATACATATTATTGCATGTATAAACCATTCCATTTTATTGCTGAGTTCTAGTTCATTGCACATCACTTTGTATCATTGAACCACAATTTGTTTATCCATTCAGCTTTGATGGACATTAGGGTTCTTTCCAGTTTTGGCTATTAGATATAAAGTTGCAGCAATGAAAATTCAAGTGAATTTTTTTTTTTTTTTTTTTAAAGAAATTCACGTTCTTTTATTTATTTATTTATTTATTTATTTATGACTGTGTTGAGTCTTCGTTTCTGCGCGAGGGCTTTCCCCAGTTGCGGCAAGTGGGGACCACTCTTCATCGCGGTGCGTGGGCCTCTCACCATCGCGGCCTCTCTTGTTGTGGAGCACAGGCTCCAGACGCGCAGGCTCAGTAATTGTGGCTCACGGGCCCAGTTGCTCCGCGGCATGTGGGATCTTCCCAGACCAGGGCTCGAACCCGTGTCCCCTGCATTGGCAGGCAGATTCTCAACCACTGCGCCACCAGGGAAGCCCCAAGTGAATGTTTTTATATGGATGTATATTTTCAGTTCTTTTTTGTGTGGAATGAGAGGAGTGGAATGCTTTTTCATATGGTATGGATTAAACTTTATAAGAAATTGACAGTCCATTTTCCAATGTGGTTGTACTGTTTTTATTCCCACTAGCTGTTCCACATTCTCACCAACATTTGTGACTGTGAGCCCTTTTAGTTTTGGACATTTTAATAGGCGTGTAGTGGAATTCCATGATTTTAACTTATATTTCTCCAGTGACCAATGATGTTGAGTGTTTTTCATGTGCTCATTTGCTATCCTTATATCTTTTTGGTGAAGCATCCTTTCAAATTTTTGCCCATTTTTAAAATTAAGGTATTTTCTTTTTACTCAGTTTGAAGATGTATTTTTAAATTATAAATAAAAGTGGTTTGTCTGTAACTTGTAATTTTTTCCCAGTATGTGGCTTGAGTTTTTATTCACTTAATATTATCTTTCAAAGAGCAGAAGTTCTCAATTGTGATAAAAAAATTCTTCTCTATTATAGATTGTGCTTTTGTTGGCATATCTAAGAAATCTTTGCCTAACCCAAGTTAGAAAGATTTTGTTCTATTTTGTTCTGCTAGCTTTATAGTTTTAGGTTTTATATTTAGGTCTATAATAAATTTTGAGTTAATTTCTACACATGGTGTAAGGCATAGATTAATGTTTGTATGTGTATATCCAATTCTTCCAGGAACATTTGTTGAAAACACTATTTCTTCCTTCACTAAATTACCTTTATACCTTTGTTAAAAAATCAGTTGACTGTATGTGTCAACACACACACACACATACACAAACACACACACACATATTCTGTTCCTTTTATCTTATTTGTTTACCTTGATACCAATACCATACAAACAATCAGTCACTTTCTACTAGGTCTTTAAGTCAGGTAGCATAAGTACTCTAACTTTACTCTTTTTCAAAATTGTTTGGGTCTTCTACATCTTTTGCTTTTCTGTATTAATTTAGAATCTGCTCGTTAATTTCTACAAAAAACTGCAAGGATTTTTATTTGGATTTCATTGAATGTACATATCAATTTAGGAAGAAGTGACTGCTTAATAATACTGTATTTCACAGTCCATGTGCATGCTATATAACTCCATTTAAGTCTTCTTTATTTTCTCTGAGGAATGTTTGCAGTTTTTAATGTACAAGACTTACATACTTTGAGAGTTTTTAATAATTTGCTAAAGAATATTGTTTATATTACACCAAAGAAAGTTTTGACTAAAAATTTTATTGTATCATCTTTGCATCTTCCATATCCCCTGCACACACACTTATCATTTTGTTACTTGAATTTATTACATGCTGTCATAATAAAGAATTCCTAAAAACAATTATAACCCAAATATTTATGTAAAAGTATATTGGAATTACAGAGAAAGGGCAGCAATATAAGTAGTAGAAATGTTAAATAAAAGATAATGACCTGAAAAAATTTTAAGGAGCACTGAGATTTAAGATTATCAGAATTACCAAGTAAGTGCAGTTTTGATTTTAAAATATATTATTTACTTTGAATTATGCCTGTCGTTTTAATCATAATCAGTACTAAAAGGAAGACTGCAAAATTATTTTTATTCATCTTCATGGCCTTACTAAAAATGATTCAGCAGTTTCCTTGGTGAATTCCAGTCTCATTTCAATAAAAATGGAACAAGAAGATTTTTTCTGACACTTGCAGGATGCCTTGGGGTTCTGCCCAACCATCATTTAAGAACACCAACTCAGAGCAGTAAAACCAGGACTGCATGGCAGGGATTGTTTAAGATACACTATTTTTCTGTAATAAACTTTGAAACTCTAATATTTAAAATAGGAGTCTTTTAATTTTATTATCATTTTTCCTAAAAGAAATACTATTTCACAATTAGTTTATTAAGTTTTAGGTTTTTTAGCACTTACCAGGAAAATCAAGAATGAATAATTTGGAGGGGTTCTGAGATGATGAAAGTTGGCAAAATTAGGAACTATCCAAAATTTGAATTTATAAAACAAGTATTACATAAAACTAAAAATCTATGTCTCCTTTTCCTGTTGTTCATTGCTGGTGTATAGAAAGACAATGGATTTTTGTGTGATGATCTTGTACCCTTCAACTTTGCTGAATTCATTTGTTAGCTCCAGCATCCTTCTTGTGGATTCTTTGTGATTTTCTAAGCATAGGATTATATCATGTGCAATAGAGATAGTTTTTAATTCTCCCTTTTCAATTTGGATGCCTTTTATTTCTTTTTCTCATATATAATTGCCTTAGCTGGATTTGCCAGTAATGTTCAATAACAGTAGTGAAAGCAGGCATAATTGTCTTGTTCCTGACCTTAGAGAAAGGCTTTTACACCTTTGAATATGATGTTGTGTTATTCATAATGCCCTTTTTCATATTGAGGAAGTTCCCTTCTATTCCTACTTTTCTGAGTAAGTTCATCATAAAAAATATGTTGAATTTGATCAAATGCCTTTTTTACAACAATTAATATTATCATGTAGATTTTTTCCTTCATTCTATTTATGTGGTATATACATTGAGTCAATTGTATTTTATACACTACCAATGAATAATCTAAAAAGAAAAGAAAAAAAATCCCACTTACAATAGCATCAGGAAGAATAAAATACTTAGAAATAAACCTAACCAAGGAGGTGAAAGATTTGTACACTGAAAAGTACAAAACACTGCTGAAAGAAATTAAGAAGACAAAACAAATGGAAAGACACCTTGTGCTTGTGATTGGAAGATTTAATATTGTTAAGATGTCAGTACTACTCAGAGTGATCTGTGGCTTCACTGAAATTCCTATCAATATTCTAACAACCTTTTTTTGCAGAACTGGAAAATCCTATCCTCAAAATCATATGGAATTGCAAAGGGTTCTAAATAATCAAAACCATCTTAAAAAAGAAGAGCACACTGGGAAGGCTCATACTTCCTGATTTCAAAACACTACAAAGCTACAGTAATCAAAACAGTGTGATAGGCATATTTTAGATATACAGACCAATGAGCGAGAATTGCGAGTCCAGAAAAAGAAAAAAAAAAAAAAAAACCTCACATATATGATCAGTTTATTTTTGACAGGAGTGCCAAGTCCTTTCAATGGGGAAAGAACAGTCTCTTCAACAGATGATGCTGGGAAAACTGGATTTCCACATACAAAGCAATGATGTTGGACACCTACCTGACACATAACAAAAATTAACTCAAAATGGATCAATGACCTAAATATAAAATCTAAAACTATAAAACTCTTAGAAGAAAACTTAGGAGAAAATCTTCGTGACCTTGAATTTTGCAACGGATTCTTAAATATGATATCAAAGCAACAGGCAAAAACAACAAAATAAATAGATAAATTGGAATTTATCAATATTAAATATTTTTGTGCATCAAAGAACATTACCAAGAAGGTAAAGAGACAACCTACATATTGGAATAAAATATTGCAAATCATATATCTGCTAAGGTTTTAATATCCAGAATATATAAAGAACACCTACAACTCAGCAACAACAACAAAACACTCAAATTTAAAATTGGGAAAAGGACTTGAATAGATATTTCTCCAAAGAAGATATACCAATGGTCAATAAATACATTGAAATCATTAGTTATTATTATTTGTTGCAGCATTATTCACAATAGCCAAAAACTGGAAATAGTCCAAGTGCCCATTAACAAATGAATGGATTCTTGTGCTATATACATACAGCCCTAAGAATGAATGAAGTTTTGATACATGCTACAACATGGATGAAACTTAAAAACATTACTCTCCGTGAAATAAACAATATACAGAAGGGCAAATATTATATGGTTCCATTTGTGTAAAGTATCTAAAATAGGCAAATTTATAGAGACCAAAAGTAGATCAGAGGCTACCAGAGGGTAGAGAGAGTAAAGAATGGGGTAGTTATTGCTAAATGGTTACAGAATTCTGTTTGGGGCAATAAAAAAGGTTTGGCAAGGTAATTAATAAATAAATAAATAAATAAAAAGTGGTAATGGTGGTACAACATTGTGAATTAATGTTATTGAATCATATACCTTAAAATATCTAAAATGGAAAATTTTATGTTACATGTTTTACTACAATAAAAAAGTCATTTTCCTGGTAGCCTATCTTTTAATGAATTAATCACTTAGAATTAAGGTTTTCTTTGTGAGATATTTTTATGCTAAGCTGATTTATTTACATAGATCATCCTTTGTGAAATTATGTCTGACCTAGAAATGTATATGAGACTAATTATTTTCTAATACCTTACTATAGAAAGATGATCTTTATGGTTAATATCAGCTACTTAATAGGAGTGATTAATAAAGGCAGAACTTTGTGATTATTTAGTAGAACTCATTGTTTTAAAAGTATAGAGTTTTTAAATAAATGAGAGTTTGAGGGCTTTATTAAGGCAGAATAGGGACATTCTCAATGTGATACAAATATAAACGAGGTCTCTTTTATTAAAAAAATTCCTCCCTTAAACAAATGTTATACAATATTTTTTTCAGTATGTGAACACAGTATTTAGGGAAAATGAATTAATCCATTTTATTGGTACTATACTAACTATATATATATTTTTTAAATATATGAGAGATTTCATATTCTAGAACTGCATTTTTGCTAACTGGTTAGTTTAGTTTGTATATATTTTAGGGTAAACATTTATTTTGCATAAAGTCGAGCAAAATTTGAGTTCTATAGTTACTTGATAACAAACTGAGACATTTTAAAAGGAAGTTTCATGTGATATGACTTGAGGTTGAAACTAAGTCACTCACTAGAAATACCCACTGGAACCAGCATTATCATGATCACTCCATCCAACAATAAAATAACTGAGTGGACATTTTTTCCAAAGAAGACACACACATGGCCAGTAGGCACATGAAAAGGTGTTCAATATCAGTAATTATCAGGGAAATGCAAATCAAAACCACAATGAGATATCACCTTACACCTGTTAGCATGGCTGTCATCAAAAAGACAAGAAATAAAAAATGCTGGTGAGGATGTGGAGAAAAGGGAACCTTTGGTGAGAATGTAAATGGTACAGCTACTATGGAAAACAGTAGGGAGATTCCTCAAAATATTAAAAATAGAACTACCATATGATCTAGCAATTCTACTTTGGGGTATATATTCAAAGGAAATGAAAACAGGAGCCCCAAGAGCTATCTGTACTCCCATTTTCATTGCAGCATCATTCACAAGAGCCAAGATATAGAATCAACATAACTGTCCATCGATAGATAAAGATGTGTTTATACACACACACACACACACACACACCACTAGGATATTATTCTTCCATAAGAAAGAAGGATGTCCTACTATTTGTGACAATAGGGATGGACTTTGAGGTCATATGCTAAGTGAAATATGCCAGATAGAGACAAATAATGCATGGTATCCTTTTTATGTAGAATCTAAAAAAAAAAAAAAGAGGTCAAATTCAAGAACAGAGAGTAGGAAAGTAGTTGCTAGGGGCTTGGAGGTGTGGGAAATAGGGAGAGGTTGGTAAAAGGATATAAATTTTGAGCTATAAGATGAATAAGTTCTGAGGATCTAATGTAAAACATGGTGACTATAGTTGATAACACTGTACTGTAAAATTGAAATTTACTGAGAGTAGAACTTAAAAATTCTCACCAAAAATAAGAGAAAAATATAAATATGTGAGGTGATGAATGTGTTAATTAACTAAATTGGAGGAAACCTTTCACAATGTGTACATCTATCAAATCAAAACTGTGTACATTTTAATATCTTACAATTTTGTCAATTATACCTTAATAAAGCTGAAAAAATAGAAAAAAGAAGATGCAATTGACATTTACTTAAGCATAGTACTCTTTGCTATAACTTGGGTACATTGTATACTTCTAAATACATGAATTAAAAGAATATCTCAAACTGTTTATGAAACAATTGTGCAATTTAGTGTGTGTGTGCATGAGCATTTATGTGTGTTTAATTTTCTTAAGGAGAAAAGCAGTTCTTTTACAAAGCATTAAAATATGCAAGCAAGTAACCTCAGACCTAAACAATTGGGATGTTTGTAATAAAACTTGTGCAGCAGATTTCTAGAAATGTTTTACTCATTTTTTTAATGATTACATATGTTTTGGGAGAACAGTATATGCACTGTTGCAAATGTTAGACTTCTTCCTGTAACCTTGAATTGGTGCTGATGCATTCATATACCTAATCAGTCCATGCAATCCCTATATAAACATTTAAATGATTGATAATTTTGATATGTTGTCAACATGGTATATATTTATGTGTACAACTGCTTTCACATTTAAAATAAATCACCCATTCAAAATAAATTAGTTAAATTCAGTATCTGGCACATTCATTCTGGAAAAAGCCAAACCAGTTGTCCAGTGTTACGTATTAAAATACCTAAGGATGTATCAGTGTACTGACTTATAAATAGGCACTTTAAAAAATCCTGCTATCATTCCAATTTTACAGTAAAGGAAATAATTTTTACTGTTTGCAATTTCCCTCATGGTTTTCCTTGGGATGAAAGCCAAAGATCAAAAATGTTCCCTAACACTGAGTTATTCTATAAACGATGCTTTCAGTCACCCTCCTGCCCCTTCTCTTTGTCAGCAGAAACAACTGCTCGTCGCTTTCATGCAGGCAATGCTGAATTTTGACAAGGAGGCAAAATGATACAAAGCCAACAAATGCCAGAAGAATAACGCAAGGAATCTCACCTCAAACTGAGAGCACACAGTCAAGCAGTGGCAATGGGAGAGCTGACTCTAATCTTGATTTTGGTAATCTCCCTCAGGTTTCAAAGCATGACTAAAAATAATTCATTCTTTTCCATAAACTGACCTTGTGAACAAGTTACACAGATGATTATCAACCATAATAGATATTTTGAGTTTTAACACTTTTCCTCCTCCTCTTTCTTTTAGTTGTTTTTCTTTATTCTAGTAGCTTCTATAATGTTCCAAACTGTTGAAGTCTGTTTTTGTGTATGCGGATTATTAGTAAACCAGCTCTCCATTACTGCACATAGTTAAACAATCATGGTATTAATAATAAATATACAAATATAGCAACAAAATCTTTTTACAGAGCTTGCTAAATTTCAGGTATTGTGCTAAAGACTTTACATATATAATCCCTTTCACAACAACCCTATGAAGTATTTTTTTTTAAATTTTATTTTATATTTTATTCTGTAACCAAACTATGATGTATTATAATCTCCACTGAGCAGACGAAGAGATTAAAAGTGAGAAAAAATTGTCTCATAATTCACAACCAATAAGTGGAAGAGCTTTTCCTTTTCCCAGTCATATCTAAGGCTGAAGGCTGTTCTTTACCACTATGTTCCTCTGTGTCCTAATAAAATAAATGGCACTTTTGTCACTTGAGGGCTCTAAGAAACATCTATTTTAGAACTAAATATTAGAGGACAAGAATATTTGTGTTTTACTTTAAGTATTCTGTAGGGTACTTCATATGAGTGATATGGATTTTGTTGTTTACAAACTACAAGATGATTAATGCAAAGAATTCCTAGTGGGGAGAGAAAATCCTAGGGCCCCAAAGTAGTTTTCTTCTCAGGAGAACCTGAGTTCTCACCAGCTGTTCATACCACTACTTCATTTCCTCTAAAGACCAAACTTCGGCCTTCTTGTTCAGAAAAGTCTTTGCGTTGCCTTCTACTGGTTTAGAATACACAATTCTGAGTCAAAATAGATTACATTTTGGGGTGAAAATATGAATGTGGTATCTACCTGATGCTGAATGAAACATTGTTAAGGGAAACAATAAATAAATTAGCTTGTGCATTATAATACCTATAGTCCTTTTAATACAAAATTAGATTCTGTGGTCTTTTCAGATCAAAGTAAGTGAATATAAAAGGTTGAAGAATAAAATCTACGAGGAAAAGTTAAAAATGTAGGGTTATATAAAATTAGAGAAGACAAAGCTGTTAACGCAAGACTCTAGCTTATAAATAATTATTTCAAGGAGAATAGAACAAGAGATTTATACAGTAATACTACAATAAGAACGTAGATATTACACAAAAGAAAAATCTTCTCTATTGTAAAGGGAATTGGGCTCTGAAAGAAATTTATGAAATTTCCAATATGGAGATTTAAAAAAAATTAAGATCTTACAGAATCATCTCTGCTGAATAGTTTAATTGCTTAAGGCAAAGGAACTAGGCCATATTACTTGAGGTTGCTGAATTTATGCTTTGAGATCTGATTATTCATAATCATGGAAAGGCCATATTAGTCAGTGGTACATTATTGATACAGTGTTCAAATCAGCATTATTTCCATAAAACATTTAACTACTGATTAAAATAAATTTAGACACACTTTCCTGAGTACCATTTTTATGTTGGCTCCAAAGTAGAATATTTCTAATTTGCTTAATAAATATTAACATATTGAAGAAAGTGGTTTTCAAAAAATTTTCCAGCCAAGTTAAACAAAGAAGTGACAACATTTCCTTTTACATTTTCCAAAGGTACTTAACATTTTGGGGAATGTGTTCAAAATCTAGAATATTCCAGCCCACATTCCAGGAAATTCTTTGGCAGTATTCAAATTATGAGCCTCAGGCACCAAATAACTCAGTAAAAATGTTGTGTCCCACTCATAGTGTAGACATGTGAATGTTTTTGAACTGTATTCGTTTTGTCAGATCTCAAATACTTTGAAATGGTCATAAGTAATATTTAACCAAAGCAAGTGTGTTGAAAGGCATTAATCTTTAAAGTGGTTCAGAGAGATTGCAGAGAGATATTACATAGCTAGAACATTTAGGTATGTAAATGTATATACATTCATTTATACACACACACACACATACACATATACATATAATTTTAATCACAATTTTGGTAGATGTTCCTATACAAAAAAGCTATTTCTCTTTTTTCTTTCTTTTGTCACATTTGGAAGTCAAGAGTAATTAGAGATAGTTTCGTAAATTTTGAAATGACCTTACACTCTTTCTAATAGTAACTGTTGACATTTACAACAATATGAAGATTGGAAGGTTATCATTTAAGGGAATTATAAATGGCTAAAAGAATACTAAAAATATTATTTTAGGGTTGGAAAATTTGACATTTATTCACCCTCCTCAAAAAAAAGGAACCCAAACTAGGGTATTATTGAGAATTGAGAACATCAAAGTTAAATTCTTGTTCTGCTCTTACCTAGTTCTGTATCATTGAAGAAGTCATTAAATTGTTTAGGACTCTTTATCTGCAAATTGAGGGAAATGGGCATTATAGGGCCCTTTACCACTTATATCTATATCATTCTTCACCTCTGTTTCTTTTCTAAACTACCTCTTATCTTTCCCCAAAAGGAGGGAGCAACACCCACTAAAATGTTGGTTATTCCAGTTGTACAGGGTTCATTAGTTAGTGGAAAGTCACGCTTAGGAAGATTAAGACATGCTTCTGTCAAAAACATGGGATACTGACTGTTTGGACAGAGCTTTCACATTCTACAAATTGCTGTAAAATGTGTTATCTCACAAGGAGACATCCCACAGGCTGTTCAGTTAGGGTTAGGCTTGAGCAAATGACTGAAGGAGGGGTTGCCCTTTGGTTCTTATTAAATGACCTTCATATCTTCAGGAAGTGAGGAGAGACCATGGAATGTGCGTCAGAGGAGTGATGGTGGTGTGCCCGTCTTGGTTCTGAGAAGAAAGTATATTGATGTAAATCCCATAGTGAATACCAGTGATTAAAATGACAGTGGTTATACATAGCCCTTACTTCTGAAAGAAGGATATTTTTGTCAGAAGTGTGGAAGCTTTGAACATGCTATAAACTGAATAGTTGGATCGAAGTAAATGGTTTGGTAATTTTTACGTTGTGTGCAAGGAAAAAAGAGTGAGTGGTTATTTGGTTTTGGATATATTTGAAGATCCAGAGCTGTTATCATGTCTCTGGAACTGGAATTGAAAATAGGGTGAGAACTAGCCAACATATCTAGTCAGGACAAATTTTAAATTCTAGCAACATGATATAAAGTGATGGGAAATGTAAGCCATGGCAGCTGATGTTCTGTCATCTGTATTTCTCTTTACTTTCTCCTCTCTTCCCTGATGGCACAAATTATTTGAATGCATACTTATCTACAGTTAAATGGCAAAGAAAAAGGGGAAATTAATAGACATGCATTTAGAAAACATATAGGTAGAGAGGGTGGGTATTTTCTTTTATTGGAATGACTCCATGGTAGTGTCAGGGCTAACAATCAAACCCCGACATTTTTATAGGACCCAACAGTAAGACGCCCAAAACAATTATAAAATAGAAATCCACTGAAACGATCCCTCTGAAACGTGGTACGCATTACCACCTATCACCCCTCATTTCTTTCCTGATTTTGCTTACACTTCATTTTCAATACCTTGTGCCTTTAAATTCATTTCCCAGACATTTCTGTTTCCTTCCTCCTGTTACAATGCAAATTTTTAAATATCATGTGCAGCATTTCTTGTGCCATCTTTTCAAAAAAAATTTTAAGATTATCTGATTAGCTATCATGTGTTAATATGGTCATGGAATAAAAAAAAACAATGTCTGGCTCATGTAAGCATGAAGTAATTTTGGATGAATGAATATATAGAGCAATGTATAATGTAACATATAAACATTGTATATTAATATGTGTTCCCTTGGACACAGTAGCTTAATCTGAGATTTTCAAGTGGATGAGAGGAAGATTTTCTGGACAGTAGAGATTTTAGAGTATGTGAAATCAGCATGAGGCAAGCCACTTTCCCACTTATGTATATGTCAAAGACATTTATGCACCCTCATTTACTCTAGGAAGGGGGAAGTAAGTTACAAAGGGATTTTTGTTTCACTGAAAGAAAAGTGTAAGTCTGATAACAAGTCTTGCTAAATATTCCAACAGATTGCTAAAGAAAGCGTAATTGGAATCTTTTCTGAAGGTCTTTCTAATTGACCTATTCCTGATGACTTTTATACAAACTTTCTTAGAGACAAAGCAAAGAAGAGGTGAAGGATGAAGCATATTACATATTTGAGGACTGGAGTTCATATAGAACAGTTAATAGGTACAAATCATAAAGTTACTTTTATTTCTTTTAAAAAAATTTTATTTTATATTGGAGTACAGTTGACTAACAATGTTGTATTAGTTTCAGGTATAAGCAAAGTGATTCAGTTATATGTGTACATGCATCTATTCTTTTTCAAATTATTTTCCCATTTAGGTTATTACAGAATATTGAGCAGAGTTCCCTGTGCTATACAGTAGGTCCCTGCTGGTTATCTATTTTACATATAGCAGCGTGTACATGTCAATTCTGAACTCCCAGTCTATCCCTCCCTGCCTCCTTCCCACCTGGTAACCATAAGTTAGTTCTCTAGGTCTCTGAGTCTGTTTGTTTTGTAAAAAGTTCATTTGTATCATTTTTTTAAGATTCTGCCTGTAAGCAATATCATGATGTTTGGTTTTCTCTGTCTCACTTACTTCACTTAGTATGATAGTCTCCAGGTCCATCCATGTTGCTGCAAATGACTTTATTTCATTCTGTTTAATGGCTCAGTAATATTCCATTGTATATATATACCACATCTTCTTTATCCATTCCTCTGTCGATGGACATTTAGGTTGTTTACATGTCTTGGCTATTGTAAACAGCGCTGCAATGAACATTGGGGTGCATGTATCTTTTTGAACCATGTTTTTCTCCAGAAATATGCCCAGGGGTGGGATTGCTGGATCATATGGTGGGTCTATTTTTAGGGTTTTTAAAAAATATTTTAATTTTATTGGAGTATAGTTGATTTACAATGTTGTGTTAGTTTCAGGTGTACAGCAAAGTGATTCAGTTATACATATACATATATTCACTCTTCTTTAGATTCTTTTCTCATATAGGTTATCAAAGAATATTGGGTAGAGTTCCCTGTGCTATACAGTAGGTCTCCATCAGTCATCTATCTATCTTATGATATAGTAATAAGCGTGTGTTCATCCCAAGTTCCTGATTTATCCACCGCCCCCCCCCCCCACTACATTTACCCTTTGGTAACCATAAGTTTGTTTTCTATATCTATAAGTGTGCTTTTGTTTTGTAAATATGTTCATTTGTATCATTTTTTTAAAAAACTTTAGTTCCACATGTGAGAAACATCCATACTGTTCTGTATAGTGGCAGTACCAACTTACATTTCCACCAAGAGTGTGGGAGGGTTCCCTTTTCTCCACACCCTTTCCAGAATTTATTTTTGATGATGGCCATTCTGACTGGTGTGAGGTGATATCTCATTGTAGTTTTGATTCACATTTCTCTAATAGTTAGCAATGTTGATCATCTTTTCATGTGCCTCTTGGCCATCTGTATATCTCCTTCAGAGAAATGTCTATTTAGGTGTTCTGCTAATTTTTTGCTTGGGTTGTTTGATTTTTTTATATTGAGCCATATGAGGTGTTTGTAAATGTTGAAGATTAATCCCTTGTCAGTCACATTGTTTGCAAATATATATTCTCCCATTCTGTGGGTTGTCTTCTCATTTTGTTTATGGTTTCCTTTGCTGTGCAAAAGCTTTTGAGTTTAATTAAGTCCCATTTGTTTATTTTTGTTTTTATTTTTATTACTCTAGGAGATGGATTGAAATAGATACTGCTGCGATTTATGTCAAAGAGTGTTCTGCCTATGTTTTCCTCTAGGAGTTTTACAGTATCCTGTCTTACATTTAGGCCTTTTATCTATTTTGAGTTTATTTTTGTGTATGGTGTTAAAAAATGTTCTAATTTCATTTTTTACATGTAGCTGTCCAGTTTTCCCAGCACCATTTATTGAAGAGACTGTCTTTCCTCCATTTTATAGTCCTGCCTCTTTTGTCGTAGATTAATTGATCATAGGTGCGTGGGTTTATTTCTGAGCTTTCTATCCTGTTCCATTGATCTATATTTCTGCTTTTGTGCCAGAACCATACTGTTTTAATGACTGTAGCTTTGTAGTATAGTCTGAAGTCAGGGAGCCTGATTCCTCCAGCTCAGCTTTTCTTTCTCAGGATTGCTTTGGCTATTCAGGGTCTTTTGTGTTTTCATACAATTTTTAAAATTATTTGTTCTACTTGTGTGAAAAATTCCATTGGTAATTTGATAGATATTGCATTGACTCTGTAGATTGCCTTGGGTAGTATAGTCATTTTGACAGTATTGATTCTTCCAATCCAAGAACATGGTATATTTTTCCATCTTGTGTTATCTTCGATTTCTTTCATCAGCATCTTACAGTTTTTGGAGTACAGGTCTTTTGCCTCCTTAGGTAGGTTTACTTCTAGGTATTTTATTCTTTTTGATGTGATTATAAATGAGATTATTTCTTTAATTTCTCTTTCTGCTCTTTCATTGTTAGTGTGTAGAAATGCAACAGCCTTCTGTGTATTAATTTTGTATCCTGCAACTTTACCAAATTCATTAATGATCTCTAGTTGTTTTCTGGTAGCATCTTTAGGATTTTCTATATATAGTATTATATCATCTGCAAACAGTGACAGTTTTACTTCTTCTTTTCCAATTTGGATTTCTTTTATTTCTTTTTCTTCTCTGATTGCCGTGGCTAGGACTTCCAAAACTATGTTGAATAAAAGTGGTGAGAGTGGACATCCTTGTCTTGTTCCTAATCTTAGAGGGAATGCTTTCACCTTTTCTCCATTGCATATAATGTTAGCTGTAGGTTTCTCATATATGGCCTTTATTATGTTGAGGTATGTTCCCTCTATGCCCACTTTCTGGAGAGTTTTTATCATAAAGGTGTTGAATTTTGTCAGAAGCTTTTTCTGCATCTATTGAGGTGATCATATGGTTTTTATTCTTCAATTTGTTGATGTGGTGTATCACACTGATTGATTTGCAGATATTGAAAGATTCTTGCATCCCTGGGATAAATCCCACTTGATCATGGTGTATGATCCTTTTAAGTTATTGTTGGATTCAGTTTGCTTGTACTTTGTTGAGGATTTTACGTCTATGTTCATCAGTGATATTGGCCTGTAATTTTCTTATTTTGTGGTATCTTTGTCTGGCTTTGGTATCAGGGTGATGGTGGCCTCACAGAATGAGTTTAGGAGTAGTCTTTCCCATGCAATTTTCTGGAAGCGTTTCAGAAGGATAGGTATTAAATCTTCTGTAAATGTTTGATAGAATTCACCTATCTGGTCGTGGACTTTTGTTTGTTGGGAGTTTTAAAATCACAGTTTCTATTTCAGTACTTGTGATTGGTCTGTTCATATTTTCTATTTCTTCCTGGTTCTGTCTTGGGAGATTGTACTTTTTAAAGATTTTGTCCACTTTTTCTAGGTTGTCCATTTTATTGGCATGTAGTTGCTTTTAAATAGTAGTCTCCCATGATCCTTTGTATTTCTGTGTTGTCCGTTGTAACTTCTCCTTTTTCATTTCTAATTTTATTGATCTGAGCCCTCTCCCTTTTCTTCTTGATGAGTCTGGCTAAAGGTTTATCATTTTTTTTTTTTAATCTTTTCAAAGAACTAGCTTTTAGTTTCATTGATCTTTTCTATTGTTTTCTTCACCTCTATTTCATTTATTTCTGCTCTGATCTTTATGAATTATTTCCTTCCACTAACTTGGGGTTTTGTTTGTTCTTCTTTCTCTAGTTGCTTTAGGTGTAAGGTTAGGTTGTTTATCTGAGATTTTTCTTGTTTCCTGATGTAAGATTGTATTGCTATATACTTTCCTCTTAGAACTCTTTGTGCCACAACCCATAGGTTTTTGATTGTTGTGCTTTCCTCTTCATTTGTCTCTAGGTATTTTTTGATTTCCTCTTTGATTTCTTCAGTGATTCATTGGTTGTTTAGTAGCATATTGTTTAGCTTCCACGTGTTTGTGTTTTTTAGAGTTTTTTTCTTGAAGTTGATTTCTAATCTCATAGCATTGTGGTCAGAAAAGATGTTTAATACGATTTCAATTTTGTTAAGTTTATTGAGGCTCTCTTTGTGGCCTAGCATGTGATCAATCCTGGAGAATGTTCCATGTGCACTTAAGAATGTGTATTCTGCTGCTTTTGGATGGAATGTTCTATAAATATCAATTAATTCCATCTGGCCTACTGTGTCATTAAGGGCTGTCTTTCCTTATTCATTTTCTGTTTGGATGATTTGTCCATTGATGAAAGTGGGGTGTTAAAGTCCCTCACTATTATTGTGTTACTGTCCATTTCTCCTTTTATGGCTGCTGGTATTCGCCTTATATATTGAAGTGCTCCTATGTTGGGTGCACTTATGTTTACAATTGTTATGTCTTCTTCTTGGATTGATCCCTTGATCATTATGTAGTGTCCCTCTTTGTCTCTTGTAACAGTATTTTAAAGTCTATTTTGTCTGATATGAGTATTGCTACTCCAGCTTTCTTTTGATTTCCCTCTTCATGGAATACCTTTTTTCATCCCCTCACTTTCAGTCTATATGTGTCCCTAGATCTAAAGTTTTTAGAGTTTTCTTGTGGCAATGTGTATTTATAATTAAATTACTGTCATTTTTATTTTTGAGTGTTTTGTATTTTGGTTTGTTTAATTTTTAATTTTTGAGTGTTTTGTATTTTGGTTTGAAATATTTTAGAAATATTTCACTACCCTGAAAAAGAAAATTTGCCACAGCCTAATCCAAAAGTTAGGTTTTTCCTTTGTAAAAGTTGAAAATTGCAGCAAGGGAATCATATTTCATAACTAGTATGAAATTTAAAGATTAAATTAAAGACAGATATGAAAATTCCACAAACAGCTGAGATAATATTCCTGTCTGAATACCTTGTATTTTTATATCCTGAGAAATAAATTTGCTTGAATTACAGTGTAGGTTATCATCACATAAGGCAAACTAACTAATTTTCCCTTCTCAAATACTCTAGAAAGCCTTCAATAGGGAGAATTGAGGATTCCTTTCAACTTCCAGGAAGAAAAAAATATATAAATAATTCACTAGCTGTTTCAAACTTGGAAACCAAAAAATCACTGTATTCTGTCTGCATCAATTTAGTAAAATTATGAAAAAGCAGAGTAAGTGCCTGCCTTGCTGACTATTGAGTCCTGCAAATTGCTGATTACCTTTCATATTATGATGCTCAACAAATATTCATAAACTTTGTCTGATATTGGAATTTGATAGAACCACAAAACTATGCTTAGGCTCATGTGTCCAGTTTTCCCGGGGAGAGATTTTCTCCTCAGTACTGTTGTGAATGCTGAGTCTAACACACATGAAGCAGCATGGCTTGCTGGTGCTGAATGATATACTAGTGTTTAGGGGTGGAAATTTAGTACTGAGATTTATTAAGAGAGATGGGGAGAAAGGTGAGGAGTGAAGAGGGAAGGAATTAATACTATGCATTCCATAGTCTAGACTGTATCTTTCTATCACATTTAATGCCTAGTACTTAGTAGTTACTCTACAATTTTTTTGGAAACATTGGTTGAACTTTCAAAACATTTTCACATCATTGAAAATTGAGATAGATTTTATTTTCTCCTTCCTTTAAGAGATGGAAGAGCTGAGCTCAAAAGCATAAATGGCTTATGTAAATTAATACAATTAGTGAGTGACAGAACATGACTCAAGGTGAGATTTGTCAGATTCTCAAACCTATCTTCTTTTGGTACCCCCTAAGGAAGGCAAATTATTTGCATAAGAAACAAAAGAGAAAATATAGCAGTTGAAAGAATAAAAGATGCATTGTCATGTAATTATTGAACTGGAAGGACTCCTGTTATGTATTTGAATTGCCTTATTTTAAAGATGAGAAAATAAATCAAGAAACAGGTTAATAAACAGGTTAATCAAGAAACAGGTTAATAAGGTTAATAAATCAAGAAACAGGATAATGAGTCAAAAGTACAATAACAGAAGGTCTTCATATTTTAAGTAATCACAAATCTATAGAAGGCTGAAATTCGTTGTTGAGTTCTACAATTATGTTTTTGAAGACAGGTTTTACATTTAGTGAGTAAATCGACATTCATTATTATTAGCCTTGATATTTTGATCCTCTAATCAGAAATCAGGATAGAAAGCTTTAGAAAAGTTCTCAGTGTCATCACTGTCAAAAATGTGGTCACCATTCTTTGAAATGTATTCATATTTCTTTTTCATCTATTATGTGGTCAATTTTTGTTAAGGTTCCATGCATGCTTTAAAAAAACCGTATATTTTATATTTGTGGAATTCAGGTTTCTCTATTTATAAGAGATTGTTGTTGTTGCTGGTTTTTAACTTTACATTGTCTGTATCCTCATAGACCTTTTTTTTCTACATGTTTTATCATCAGCTGAGAGATATTTTGACATGACCCTATATTTCCTTGTAATTTCTCATGATTTTCAAAAACATTTATTTACGGTTTTAGGTGCACACAAATTCAAAATTGGTATATGTTCTCACTGGCCTCTTCCTTTATCTCATTATGTAATACCCCTTCTTTTCCTTTCTAGTGTTTTATATTTAAATTCAATATCAGAGTATAAATTTATTTCTCATGCTTGTCAGCAATAGATATGCACTTTCAGTCAAAACCCTCATGTCATTCTTTACATCTGGAAAATTCTCAATCATTCTTAAAATATTATTATTTCTACCATCCAATTTTGTCTCTCCTATTAAACATACTGTGACAGTTCTAACCTGTTTTCTGTGTTTAAAATTTTTATTTCATTTAAAAATTTAAAAAACTCTTTCATTAAAAAAATTTACTGTATCCTACATTACTCAATTATTATTTTACAACTTACTATTTTCCTTTGACTGATTTAAGATCAATTTAATTGTATGAATTTAATTTTGTTTTCATTTTAATAATTACATTTTTTAATTTCCTGGTTTTCTAAGGGAATTTTGTTTGTCCACTTCCTCTTGGTTCATATATTTCTATTTTTTGTTCCACAATTTATCATTTTTAAAGCAATAAGTATTATTTTACACTTTTGGGTCATAACTTTCATATTTTAAAGACAGTTTCTAATTACTCTTCCATTTTGACAGTGAATTTATTTTTCAACTGGTGATTTTGTTGGTCATTTTTCTTTTAATTTTTCTTCTTCCATTGGGAGTATTATTGTAGGGAGCTTATGTTGAATTCAATATTCCCTCTGCTTCAAGTCCAATAATCAGTTCCAAATTGTTCACTGAGGGCTCCTTTCCTTGCATAAATTTGGTAAAAGATTAATTTGGACCAAGTTCCATCCAGATGGCTTTTCATGCTTTCTTCAGGTATATTTACCTGTGTAGAAGCTGAAGTTCCAGTCAGCTGGGCAGCCGTGTTCAGGCTTTTTCCAGTTAACAGTGAGGTTCTTTGACTACCCATGTAGAACAGTGAATCTGCCTGTACTCCTGCACCGTGCTCATGGTTCTTGTTTTCCTCACTACCCCACAAGTAACTCTTCTTGCTTTTTATTTTTTATTGAAGTATAGTTGACTTACAATATTAGTTGCAGGTGTACAACATAGTGATTCAATATTTTTATAGATTATGCACTATTCAAAATTATTACAATATTACTGGCTATATTCCCTGTGCTGCACATTACATCCCTGTGACTTATTTATTTTATAACTGTTAGTTTTTACCTTTTAATCCCCTTCATCTATTTTGCATCCTTCTGGCAACTGCTAGTTCTCTGTATCGGTGAATCTGTTTCAGTTTTGTCATACTTGTTCATTTGTTTTTCAGATTTCACATATAAGTGAAAACACAAAATATTTGTCTTTCTCAGACTTATTTCACTAAATGAAATAACTCTTCATGCTTTTGGATCAAAATGCTAGTGGATTGAAGCTTAATGTCAGAGTTCTCACCACTCTGGGTTTTTGTTCCTTTTCTGATCCAGAGGGTATTACTTTGTTTTTGAGTGCGGCTACATTTGGTATTTATTATTTATTTATTTTATTTTATAATTTCTGTACTGTGTTTGGAGTGGATGTGGAAGTTCAAAGCATAAATTCAAAGCACTATTTTACAAGAATAGTTTACCAAAAGTTTCACATAATTCTCTATACTACTGCCAATATTATATTTCTAACAATCAGATTCAACTTTATCTCTGCTCTGTTTAAACACTTCCACTCACTCTCTCATCTCAATATATGTCAGTCTCCTTTGGGCAGCATCTAAGTTCCCTGACATTCCCAAGCAAGGCCTAATCTATTTGTCTAATCATCTCCTACTATACCTCTCTGACTCCTTAGCCACAGAAAAACTACATTATCCAAGCAGGTCCACCTGCCAAAATCATACAAATCTTTCAGTCCAAATATTTCATCCAAATAAAAAAACTTTGAAAGGTCACTGGAATTAAATAATGCCCATGCCTTTATTCAGCACTTTCTATATCCTGCATTTTATTAAAATCCACTATATTTCTTTCCATCATGGGATTATAATGTCCTTCATGTGAAAAGCCATGGCTTATTTATGTAAACATTTTATATAATCATTAAAGGTCAATTGGCCAAATTATTGACGTTTGGAATCAGCTCTACCAATTTCTAATCCATATTCCAATTCAGTATTACAACATTCATCACTGGGGAACATTTACTATCCATATTTTGAGAAAGATTGATTTTTTGAGTAATTGAGACCTAGGTAGCACATGTAATCTCAGCAATGAAAACTCATACTTACACAAAACTTCTCATGTACCAGAATCTGTGTGAGCACTTAACATATGATAACTTCTTTCATCCATGCAACAACCCTATAAGGCAAGTACTATTAGTGTTCTCATTTTACAGATGAAGAAACAGTCATGGAAGCTGGTAATGCACAGAGAAGTGTTGTCTGAAGTTAAATAGCTAATAAATTGCAGGCTGGGTCTTGCACAGAGGCAGTCTGTCTCCTGGGTCTATGCTCTTAGCCACCATATCTTACCAACTCTCAATATACATTTGTGATCTCTTAATGGACTAAACAAATGACTGGTGGAAAGATCACTTCACATGGCTTTCAGTAAACAAACCAAACCACTATGTGATGGATTCCTCGATTGATTGTATATTCCATGGAGAACTGCAGTTAATGATTTTATCCTGCCATGATAATTTCAACTCCATAGATGTGACATGAGCTCTCTTCTTTCTCTTATAAATGTTCGTGGTTGCATGACTTAAGATTAATTTTCTCAGCTACCACCTTCTGTAGGAAAAAAAATACTTCAAACACAAGAGCTAACTTAACAATTTGGGTAGAGGGATATGGAAAATAAGTTAATAGTTCTCATTCCTCCATGCCGTATGCTTTTTTTTTTAATTTTATTTATTTATTTATGGCTGTGTTGGGTCTTCGTTTCTGTGCGAGGGCTTTCTCTAGTTGTGGCAAGTGGGGGCCACTCTTCATCGCGGTGCGCGGGACTGTCACTATCGCAGCCTCTCTTGCTGCGGAGCACAGGCTCCAGACGCGCAGGCTCAGTAGTTGTGGCTCGCGGGCCTAGTTGCTCCGTGGCGTGTGGGATCTTCCTAGACAGGGCTCGAACCTGTGTCCCCTGCATTAGCAGGCAGATTCTCAACCACTGCACCACCAAGGAAGCCCCCTATGTTTAACCATATACAAATGATGAGAAAGGCTGTATTTTCTGGAGGATCACTTCACATGTTTTCAGACTGGAGAAGAGAGGGGAATCAGACATTAAATATATAAATGATTTAATAAGGTTTTTAATAATTTCTGTTACACATTTATATTTGGATAATATTTGTTTGGGCTTGTTGCCTGCAAGAATATATGCTTCTAGAAAGTGATCAATTCTTTCAATCCTAAAGGTATCCTGATGTATTTTAAGAGACCTGGGTAAGTTTTTCTTTTCATATTTTAGTTTGACTTGTGAAAACATCATCATCTGTTGATCCATTGCTCAAGGGAGATAAAAATAATCCCCAGTTTCCTTCTACATTGAGTCGCTAGAAGAATTACAATGGCTTGGCCTTTGCTAAATGTGTTTAAAAGTAAACCACACACGAGTATGACATTTACTCTTGTCTTAATATTGATGGAAAGATTACCAAAGGAATGTCACAGATGAAGTGACCTTTTAGATAGACTGTACTATCAACCCATTCATTAATATTGTGCAAAAATCAGACTTCTGAATGCAGTGCATCTTCTCACATCTATGAGTTTAATGATTAGTCATGCTCTATTTGGTAGTTTTCATCATGGCTCAGCTTACCAGTCTTGTGGCAGAACAACTTTCTTCATAAACATTAGCCAAATTATTACATAATAGATACTCACTTAAAATCTGGGAGCAAGACATACCCGCTAATTATAGCAGAGTGAATTCATTCACTCAAAATTATGGTGACATTAGTTCTGTCTCTAAGTGTAAACCAACCTACTTGTTTGATTGATTTTCTTTTGACTGAAGGGAACTTATTGAATTGACCAAACATTTCAAACCAAATTGTCAATGATTCTTTGCTGTTGGAACAGTTGATGTTTCCCATGAAACACCCTTGTGCATTGCTTTGCTTTTGGGTAAGAGGAATTTAATTATAGTTTTGTCCTAAATTCTCTGTTCTTTTAAAAATAACTCCTCTTTCATTAGGGATATTATACCAAACATGTTTTAAAGATCTGGCTTTAACTACTAAAAAGAATGATCTTTTCCAGTTACATTTAAGCAGAAGTAAAATATGTTTCTAGTACATTTTCTTTCTTAAAATTAAAATTTTCCCTGTATGACACATTCTTTCTAAGCTGAATTCTGAGTTCACTCTTTTCCCTCTCTGAAGAGCCAATGTTCTAGGCTCTTTTCATTTTCTTTTAAGATGTCATATGGCGTCACCTTTAATCTCAACAGGGAAGTAGACATAGGGGCAAAACAAATACAAAATAAGGAAGCCCAAAGTTTGAGAAAATATCTAAGTTTTATTATTGTTTTTGGCCAATAGCATCTAATTTCTTTGCTAAATGGCACCAGAAAATGTTGATGGATTTTGGCCCTTTTATTGGGAAGGGGAGGGTCATTAAATCATCCAACCCCTCATTTTTGGTACCTCTCTCTGTTTACCTCTTAGAGCTTGAACAATCAAATCTAGGCTGTTTAAAATTCCCTTTATTTAAAGTGAAGAGTTTAAAGATAAGAGATTTTCAGTTCAGTGGTTCTCACATCACTGTGACTAACCATCCAGAGATCAGAATAGGGAAGATCTCCCATAGGACGTTTCTTCCCAACATCAATGAACATTTTATTAAATCAATCAATATATATGACCTGCTAACTGCAATCAAAATGTTCAGTAGTCTAATGTAGCAGATGAATAACATTGTATAATCAATTGATAATGACATCTAATAGGTCTGGAGAGAAGCATGAGCGAGGAGAGGGGGTGACTGGAAATCTTCCTGGAGCAGGTGTTACCTGAAGCATGCTTTGGAATTTACCAGCTAGAAAATGGGAGGAGGGTCAGTTTGTGCAGAAAGAAGAGGGATATAAACCAGCATGAGTTCTTTGATATGATGATAACTGAACAGTAGAACTGTTTGGTAGCTAATATATAAAATATATGAAATAACTGAAATAATATTACTAAGATGTTAGTACCATATTGAGGCTCATTGATAATCTGGTTTCCTAAAAGTATTCTGATGATATTGTGTTACTTTCTAAGCAAATATCTTGATTATACTTTATCCGTTGCTAGAAAGTGAAATGAGACCATAGCTAAATGGGGCCTCTGACTTCATCTCTAAAATTCAAGCTATGAATCACAGACATTCACAAGTAAGTCTAATATAAAGTCCATAATATTTTATGGTTATAGCAATGTCTGAAGCTCAGAGTTGCCTTTGATACCTTAGATTCTGGGTATGCTAACCAGAAACAAACCAGTCCTTAGTCACAGCAGAGTTAATAGGATATTGATTATCTTCATGAAAAGTGAAAAAGAAAAGCAGTTTATTATGTAGTATTTCACTATGATAAACGTGTTTGGCCACCTTAGCGTCTTTGAACATAATGTTCTCTCAAGTCACAGTGATAGTGCCTCCTGTTGTCAGAAAGTCTTTCTCCTTTCACGTTCTTTAGGATTCAGTTCAAAACTCACCTATTCAGACCTTCCTCGGTGGTATGCCCCAGTCCTTGTTCCTCATTGTCTTCACATCCCTGGACTTTCTTTACAGAACTTGTCATGATCTGCAATTACCTTGTTTGTTTATGTGTATCCTTATTCTGGAGTAGATGTCCCATAGATGCATGACCTATTCTCCTTTGTACGTTAGTATATACCCAAGACACAGGCAGCAGTTCAATAAGGATTTGTGGAAGGATGTAAGGAAGGAAGGGAAAAAAAAAAACCAAAAAACTTGTTCAGAGTCATAGGGAGATGAATGGTGACGGTAAATTTGTGATTCCTTTCCTTGCTTCCTCTCTCCCTCCCACCCTCCCTCTATTCCTCCCTTCTTTCTTTCCTCCATTTATTCATTCATAGGTCAATGGGCCAGAATGCCTTTCACACTGTATTCAATACATAATAATATTGCCACTGAAAATTGTGTGGAAATTAATTTTATATGCATTATTTGTAATTATTTTGGCAATTAACTTGCTCTGCAGCTTCACAGCTGCTCAGTCTCAATTTCTAGTTGATCCTTGGCTGGCAGCAGCTACTAACGCTGTAGCTATGATACATTATATCTGTTTATTGGTCACAGTTAATATTGTAAATATTTTTAAATGCCCATGAGAATTTGCCATTTAAACAAAAATTTGTGTGAAGTTCTTAATAATGTCATCTTTAGTTTATTTATTTTACATATCCTCACTTGCATTCATTGGTGATATTCAGCATGGAGCCTGAGAAATAGCAGTAGGAAGAGAAATGCTCTTCCCAATGTTAATTTTACAAATGGTTCCATTAACCACTCTGTTAGTGCTTTCTTATTTATATATAAGAGCTGGAAACATTTATTTGGCAGTGGCTGTTCTGTACCATCTAGGGCTCTACTAAACAAATCTATACAGAGAAATAGATAAAAATTATACTCTTCTGAGTGCCCATTATATTTGTGTGTATAACATTCAGATTTCTGGATGAGTGTGGTGCCATATGGTATGCACATTGTATTGATGAAGAAATTTTAAAGTATTTAGAGAAAGTTATCAGATACCCAGAAAAAATTAATTAATTTTTAAATTTACCACACTATCATGTAAGCTATATGACTCTAAAAAAAAAAAAAGGAAATACAGTTAGCCCTCCATGTTTGCCAGGTTCTGCATCTTTGGATTCAAACACCATGAATGGAAAATATTTGGAAAAAACAATTCCAGAAAGTTGCAAAAAGCAAAACTTGAATTTGCCACAAACTGGCAACTATTCACAGAGTATTTACATTGTATTTCCAACTCTTTACATAGCAGTTACATTGTATCAGGTATTATAAGTAATCTAGAGATGATTTAAAGTATACGGGTGGGGTGCGAACGTTACATGAAAATACTAGTGCATTACATATAAGGGGCTTGAGCACCCATGGGTTCTGGTATCCTCAGGGGTCTTGGAAACAAACCCCCACAAATACCAGGGGGCAACTGTATACACAGGATAAAATTGTTTAGCAATAACTGTTTGTGAACTTTGGAAATGGAATGAATGAATATATATAAATTCATATATTTACACATATATATGTGTTGAATATATACATATATATATTCTGTATATACTGTATTAGTTCTTTTTTTTTTAAAAAAAGCACCATTTGTTATAGCAGCTAAAGTGTAAATTTCTAGAAATACATTATCTTTACATAATCCCTTTATTGGTTTCCAGAATTCTGATTTGCCAAAGAAACTTGAAATGGACTTATCTTTTTCTGTTATTACGTTATTGTCTTGGTTAAATAACTCTGATGTAAGGAATACGTAGTTTTATTCATCATAGCTATTTAGTTAAGGAAACCCCTATCAAAATTGTCATAAACGTTTTGATGCGAAGATGTGTCTGTATGTGAGTGTGCATTTATATTAGGTTGTCCAATGTCAAGTGTCAATTCCCCTTACTTACATAAGTTGTCTAAAAGAATGAAGATGTTGATTCATATAACGTGGATATACATGCCAAAATAAGTTAGAGGTGGTTTTTTTTTTTCTCAAAATCATGTTTTTTGTCAAATTAAAAAAAAATTCCTTTAAAAGAAGGACCCACTGTGGATAAAATAATTTCATTTTTAACTTAAGTGACTGACATTATAAGACTGAATATATTTTCATAGTGTTTTTTGCTTGTTGTCACCTTGCTGGTGATCTGTTGCTGTTATCTAGAGACAATCATAATCAATATTTTCACAAAGTGTGTTTTACATGGAGAGGTTTTGGATTTTCCAAGAGGGTGTAATCTGGAATCTAGATTCTGGACTAGAGTCTGGACTCAAGATCATAATGATATTTTCAGAAAACCTCCCCCTGACCTTAAGCTAATGTGCATTATCTTTGATATTAAGTTTTATGAACTACTTGTTAGCAAAATCTCAGAAATAAACTAGAAATTATCACTTGGCGAGAGCACTTTGATGAAATTCAGGTACTAGAATGCAATGGCATTAAATGAATTATAAGTTAAACTAAGACACTGTAGTAATAATAAATATTTTGCTGATACAAATTTTGAATTATAAGGAATTTTAGCCAGGTAGATTTAAAGGATAATATTTAGTAACTGTGTTTCCAGAAAAGTAAAATGAATGGAAATTGTACAGTAAACAGACTGGAATATAATGATCCACTTAATAGACATACCACTATGTTAATTAATCCACCTTTAATAAAGGTGAAAATTTTGTAGCTTGGGGATATAAAAGAGATTGCTTAACTTTGTTCACTGATGACTTTCAACTGTCAACTTCCTAATTTTAAAATTAGTACAGGAGAGGTTATCTTCTGTAAAGAGATAGCTTACTAATACTTGTGTTTTGAAACACTTGACATTACTATTTCTAAATACAATGAATAAACTAGCTATCTGATTTATGAATTTGTCATTAAATTTTAGTTAATTTGTATCATCTTTTGGAGACCAGTTACTTCTGGGTCAGCTGATAAATTAATATTTTGAACTTGTATATTTGTTATAAAGCCTTAGATCTCTTGTGATTCCACAAGACTTCACAGAGGGGAGTAGCTGTCATCCATATGTGGTAGGTTTAAAAAATAGATTGAATAGTAAAACCCATAACTGTTGCTGCTCCAGAAGAGAAGGATCGTTGCTAATACAACCTGGGGAAAAAAATGTAGTCAATGTTTTATTTTTTCGCTAGATGATACTCAAATTAGAAGTTGCTTTCTTCTAACTAAATTATCAGGCTAGTCCAGGTAACCTCTCCCAGCTTTAAAGCATAGTTGAGAAAGAGGGAGCGGGAGAGAGAGAAAGAGGAGCGTGGAGGGAGAAGGAGAGGAAAGGGGAGTTATTTATATATGAACACACAAACACAGAGAAGAATTACACTTTTATGTTTTAGTATTTCATAGTTGCAAACAAAGGCAAATAAGTAGCAAGGATTAAAGTGCTTTTAAAATTATTGATCAAATTTTATACTTTGTCATTTTGAGTGAATGCAGATAGAGAAAAAACTGGCTACACTTAGTATAAAATACAAAATATATGAATACTCTTACCTTGTTTAAATTGACCTACATGGAATGCAGATGAATATCAGTGGCAAAACTCAAAATAATCAAAGTAGAGGATGTGAATGAGACCAGAATAGACATGATTCCTTCCCCAGATTTTCCAGATTCACCAATTCCTTAGTGGGGTGGAATTGGAACTAATATCAGGACAATATGCCTTTGGAGTTAATGCCACATGCATTAAGTACATGTTAGCAGTTTCATACATAATATGTGATTCAGCCCATAATGTAGGCCAATCTAAATTAATATTTACTCTTAACAAAGACCTAAATTGAAATAACTTTTAAAGAATTGTTCTTCTGAACATGGTGGACATGAGCAGAGAGCAAATTGTTAACAGGTCATGTCAGCAGCACTTCTTAGAAAAATAATACCCTTAAAAGCCGGATTTGTGTCTAGAAATCCACACATTAAGAGCACACCATGAGATACAACCTCAAATAGTCAACAAGTGGAAGCATTCTTTATAAGACATATATAATATCATTAAGAAGCTGTCAGTAAAAAATTATTAAAAATAAGTATAACAAATAAGGCAGGTTATTTGAATTTGGACAAAATACTTGTGAAAATGTTTTGTGTTTGTATACATTCACCTTAATATATGACAGGAAAGTCTGTACTTTCAGTGTTGTGTTATAACCTTCAGGCGTTGCTTCATTCCCATGAAAATAAACATCCTAGTAGTTCAATAAATTTGCGACATCCTGTGGCCTCAAGGATCCATTAGCAGACGTATTTTTGAGTGTACCCTTTCCAGAAAAACCTTGCTTAGTAACTCAAACTTTAAATTTTTATTCAGTGGTGGTGCTGAACACTGTGATAAGTGCTATGGGTACAGAAAATCAAGGGCAGAATCCTTGTCCTGAAGTCATGTGGAGGTCAAGGGCAAAGGTAGGGCGTAAATAAATATGTAAAGTTCTAGAAAAGGGGAATCAATCTGTACTCTGGAGGGAAAAAGGAGGCAGCAGAGTGGCTGTGCCCCAGAGCGTCAGGGACGAGCTAGTAAAAGAATAACCTTTGTGCGGGGCATTTACCGCATTGAAAAGCTGGGGTAAACCTTTCCCAGTTTCTATGCAAGAGGCAGAGGCATATAACAAAGGAGAGTCTGTGAAGGGAACTGTGAGTGTCCTACTGTGTAGTCTAGTGTGTGTGGGGCCAGAGGGCTGGCGCTTCCAGCAAGAAGACAGCGTGTTAACAGTCAGCCGGCCTGGGTCTCTGCTATATCAGGATGGAGACTCTGGATTCCATTTGATAAATTAATTGATAGGATATAATTTTTACAGTTAAAACTTTTTTTCTACAACTAGAAAGTTAGTATTTATTTACTTTTAAAAATGTATTTATCTATTTATTTTTGGCTGCATTGGGTCTTCGTTGCTATGCATGGGCTTTCTCTAGTTGCGGCCAGCGGGGGCCACTCTTCGTTGCGGTGGCTTCTCTTATTGCGGAGCGTGGGCTCTAGGTGCGTGGGCTTCAGTAGTTGTGGCTCGTGGGCTCTAGAGCACAGGCTCAGTAGTCGTGGTGCACGGGCTTAGTTGCTCCACGGCATGTGGGATCTTCCCGGACCAGGGCTCGAACCCGTGTCCCCTGCATTGGCAGGCAGATTCTTAACCACTGCGCCACCAGGGAAGCCCCGAAAATTAGTATTTATTAGTATGAGAAAATTTGGAGTGTATAGATGGGTAAAAAGAATTTGAAAATGTCACCAAATATCTGCCCATTCTATTAAACAAGGATGTAGATACCGTAATGCTGGCCTCCCCCACCCCAAATGCCTCTGTCCTAATCCCCAGAACCTGTGATTATGTCACTTTATGAGGCAAAATAGACTTTGATGATGTGACTTAAATGAAGATTTTTATGACATGGGAGAATATCCTGGATTTCTTGGGCAGGCCCAATGTGATCTCAGGTGTCTTTATGAGAGTTAGAGACAGAGAAGGAGATGTGGCTATGGAAGCCAAGGGGTGTGTGTGTGTGTGTGTGTGTGTGAGAGAGAGAGAGATTTAAAGATGCTACACCACTGTCTTTGAAAATGGAGACAGGAAAAAAAATGCATGCAGCCTCTGGAAGCTGGAAAAGGCAAGGGAATGGATTGTCCCCTAGAGCCGGTGTCCCCAGCGCCCTGGCCATTAGGAGCCAGGTCGTATAGCAGGAGGCGAGCAGTGGGTGAGCAAGTGAAACTTCATCTGCCGCTCCCCATTTCTCACATTACAGCCTGAACCCTCCCCCCCCATCCTGCCCCCCAATCCGAGGAAAAACTGTCTTCCACGAAACCAGTCCCTGGTGCCCAAAAGGTTGGGGACCGCTGCCCTAGAGCCTCCAGAAGAAGGGCAGTCCTTCAAACATCTTGATTTCAGGACTTCTGACCTCCAGAACTGTAAGATAATAAATTTGCATTGTTTTAAGCCACTACATTTCTGGTAATCTGTTACAACAGCAATAGGAAACGAATGCAGCAAGTAAGCTCCAAGAGGGCAGGAATTAAATCTCTCACACAGTGATGAATCCCTCTTAGGCTTGCCACACAGAACGTGCTGAAAGCTGATTTGGTGATGAATGAGAATTTCATCAAGAACACTAAAACTTACAGAAAGTAAACAAGAGCCTGCATGATTTTTTTAGAAACTGATTTAAACTGATGTCAAAGAAGGTTTTTTTAAACAAGGGCATGATATGATTAGATTTGTGCTTTAGAACTGTTAACTCTTGTGGATGTGACCTAAATAAAAGAAGAGAGCCCAGCTAAAAGCCTATCCAAAAAGTTTAGGCACAAAGTCATAAGGTCTATACCAAGACAGAGGCTGATTGGAAGGACAGGAAGGGAGCAGGCACAGAGGTTGTGATTGAAGGTAATAGGCAAGAGGACTCGGTGATTGCGGATTAGCTGGACAGCAGATTCCAGCCTGATTTTTGTTATTAACCTCCAAGTGTGACCTGTAAGAAGGCATTAAATGATTGGTAGCTCTATTGTTCTAGATTATTTTAGGGCAAAAAAAGACAAAGATCTGTTGATAAAACATACTATAATTAACTCACAACTGGCTTATTTGAAGTGAAAACTAAGCTGCAGAATTGTGTTACGTGGCTTTTCTTAGAGGCCGAGTACTTATTTATTGGTCACTATGTTAATATTTAAGCTTCTTTTGTTATTTGAGGAAAATGACACTTTATGTTTTTTATTCTCTGCTGTGAAATGCCATTATTTCCTGAAATGGCTTAGTTGCACTTAATAGTGAAGCTTATTCAAGAGCTCTGTTTTCTTTGTTTCAAATTGTGTTATACAAAACACAACAGCTGCAGGACAAGACCATAAATGAATGGTATTATTCAGTTCACAGCCTTCAAATACTGTGACCATTAAAAACCCTGATGGGTAAATTGCCTGGTATCTCATTTTCAAGGTAAAGAAATGGAGGACAAAGGGAGTATGTGGCAGTGTCCTTTCAGCCTAGACAGAACTGCCACAACATCACATAGAAATAAGTTAATTTTGTCTCTATTTTTTGTCAATGCTGACAAGGGACAACTATATTTTAAATTATTTTTTAGTATATTCGAACCTCACACATCAATACAAATTCTGCCTAACTAAAGAATAAGGATTCCCCCACAAATAAATTATTAAATAATTTTTTTCTTTATCAAATTAACAGATTTAAAAAATATTTTACCTTGGGAAAAACCAAAAATTCAGATGGTTAATCAAATCTTTCATGATGTCTTACTTTCTTGATCCCAAACCTGCAAACATTGAGCTTGTATCTTCTCTGTGCTAAATTGGGCCAGATTCAAGAATAAAATGGAAGATTAAGAGAAGGTACTATCTGGAAAAGTACAGAATTTAGTGATAAATTTAGATATATACTCAGCTTGTTATGATTAAGTCAGGAGCCTAATCTAATTCTGATCAGGGAGGGATTCAAATGGGAGTGGGTGGAGGAGGCTTTACAACCTGGAAGCTCCAGGAAGATGGGATCTATGTATTATTCACACCTAAGCAATGTCAGAAACCTGAAAAGTTTTCCAGAATTTTCCTTCAATAAGGAAAGTGGCTTTTAAGTCAGCCTTGAAAAATATACAGAACACTCCTAGTTAGACAAGAAAGAAAGGTGCTTGAGGTAAAAGTATAAGATACTTGCAAGGTGTGGGTTGTTAGAGACCTAAAATCTGTACTTGCAAGGCTTGGTAGAGATGATGCGGCTGGAAAAAGTTGAAGGGGGTTAACCCATGAATGGCTTTGTTTGACATGTGAAAAATGTAGGCTTTTTCTTCTTTGTGCATTTAAAAGCCACTGGAGTATCTCTGAAAGATAAACTTTGAGATCAAGGAACACTGTTGTAAAGAGAGAATGTGAGATGGATTGGTTGGCAATTAAATAGTCTGGTGGCAAGAAAACTAGTTTGTAAATCATTGCAATCAAGAGAACTGAAAGGCCTGATAAGACAAAGACATTTATAAGTATGGAAGTATGAGTTTTGTACTTTGCAAAATAATATTTGTGATTTTCTTAAATTATTGGGTGAATTTCATTCTAACTAAGGATACAGGAAAATCACTGGACACTGGACACATCTGAAAATTTTAGTAGAAAAATTCTTTTTGCAGATGCCCAATTATTTTTCAGAATTATCATGAAGAAAGTGAACTCTAACTTCAGAAATAGATTTCACTCATGTTCAGCAAGCAGAAATTCCCAGAAAGTTTACAATCAATCTGGGGGGAAAAAATGCAATACAACAAATTCTAGCAGCTCCTAGAGTAATGCCTCCATCTGCAATTAAGAGATTATCAGTTCACAAAGGAACAGAAGTGAGCATAAGAATTAAATCCTACCATTAAAACACACAAGCTGATGATAAGTATTAAACAGAATGTATATTTCATTCAGAAGTAACATACGATTCTAAATTCTGGAAACATTATTTTTTCCTATTATTTCTCTATAACATAGGAAAGAGTATTTTAATGGAAAATCTCTATTTCTAGCAATTTGTTTAAAAGAAGATAGACGTTTCAATGAAAGAAGAATATAATAATAACCAGCTCTGAATGCACAGACTTTTAATAAGAATGATCATTACTTGTTTTCTGTTATAGTTTGGTACTAATTTAATTGCATGCTTCTTTGGGGAAAAAAAAAGGAGAGACACAAAATGAGAGCTGAAACATTATTTGTTAAACATATATCTTTGATTTGATCTTTCCTGTATTTGGCAGGGGATACATTAACGAGAAAGAAAGTTTTCCTTAATTGTGGTAACAAATATTTTGACTAATTTTAAATTGATCAACAAATACTTATTGAGCACCCTCATGTGCCACTAACTCTTCTAGGCACTGGAGCTTTCCATGGAGAAAACCAGAAAGCAATGACTAAACAAACTACTGTATGTCAGTTGGTGATAGCAACTATGAAGACAAATAAAGCAGGGTGAATGAGATTAAGAAAATTGGGAGAGTACTAAAATAGGCTAGGTGATCTGAGATGTCCTCTCTGATAAGGTAACATTTGAGCAGAGATCTGAACAAAAAATAACCAAGATATCTGGCAAAAGGACTTTCTACAAGTGTAGAACAACAAGTGCGCAGATCCTGTGTCTGTATTGTGCTTGGCCTGTCCATTGGTCTGTAGGGAAGCCAATGAGGTAGAACAGTGTGAACAAGATGGATGGTGGTAGTGGTGGACGCAGAACTTTGTACATTACTGTGAGTAAAATGCGATGACTTTGGAAGTTTTGAGCAGAGGACTGGGTTTCCATCTTAAAATAATTACTCTAGCATTTGTGGAACTAGACTCAGGGAATAGAAAATGTTGGAAACAAGGAACCAGGAGGCTATTGCAGTGGTCCAGGTAAGAAATGATGGTGGCTTAAGCTCAGATGGTAGCAGTAGGGTTTTTTTTTTTTTAAATGGTTAGGAATGTATCTTGAAAATTGAGCCTCTAAGATTTCCTGTGTGATTAATTCAGTATGAGGGGTAAAAAAAAAAAAAAAAAGAGGAACTCATAGTTTCCAGCATGAGCATCTGAAGAATGAAGCTGCTGTTTTCTGAGGAGACTGAGAGAGAAGCAAATCTGGGAGGCAGCAGTAGAGATGGGAGGAATCAAATTTGCTTTGCCTATTAGATGTCAAAATGGGGATGTCATCTAAGCAGACATATATGTGAGTTTGGATTTCAGGAGAGAGGCTGATGCTGGAGACAGAAACTTAGGAGGCCAAAGAAACAGAAGTTATTTATAGGCATGGGGTTTGATGAAATCATCTAAGGAATGAGTGCAGGTGGAGAGGTAAACGTTGTTGACTAAGCACTAGGAAACTATCAATCATTTACAGGTATCTTTGTCAATTGTTAATGCTTCAGAACAACTGGATATGAAAAGAAGGTCTTCTGAAAGATAAATTAGTTCAAAGTCTAGATTCTAAATGTTTCTTAAGATAAGTGGTGGGAATCCTACAAAGCCAAGGGGTGAGTGTAGAATCCCACCTCTGCCAGGCTGTGATGAAGCTTTCAAATTCCCTGCCAGGGCGGTGTCAGACAAAGTTGAGCAGACAGACCTTTATCCCTGCCAGGATGTAATGAGGTCCCACTCTGTTGTGTCGGTGGGGGCCATGGGGGGGGGAGTCTGGACTCCACCCCTTCCCCTCTAGGGAGTGTCAAGAAAGCCTTGTGGAGAGTGGGGACTTTCACTCCCACCCAGTGGTAATAAGAATACCCCCAGTCTCCTGGTGTTAGTGAAAGCCTAATGGGGACCTAGAACCCACCAGAAGTAGTGAGGAATAACCACCCCGCTCCCCAGTGGCAACAGGCTAAGTGGGGAACCTGGACTTTTACCCACACCTATCAGTACTCAAGTGGTACTTTCCCCTGCAGGGATGGTATCAATGGAAGCCAAGGAAAACAGAAGGTTGAACTAGGATCTAGAGACTCTTAACATAATACCCAAGATACCTGGGTTTCAAATGAAAACCACTCCTCAAACCCCAAACCAGAAAGGTGTCAAAGGTAAGGGGGTGAGGGTGTGTGGATAATCAACAGATGCCAATACCGAGATGGCAAAGATGTTAGAATTAATTGATTAAGGTTTGAGAACAACCATCATGAAAATGCTTGAACCAGCAATTACAAACCTGCTAGGGGCAGATGAAAAAAATAGCAAGTCTCCACAAAGAAACAGAAGATGTAAAGAAGGTCAGCTAAGAAATATAGGATGTAGTTTACAGTCAGCAGAGAAATTATTTTAAATGGAAAGAATATCATGAATAAAGTTATGGATGTGAGAATGTTCACAGTGTCTTTTCCACGTGGAGAAGTTTTGGGGTAAGAAAACAAGTGAGGCATCAGGAAAATCAAATCTGACTGCAGAAGGCAAAAAACAGTGAAACAAGCAATAAAAGGCATTCTTTAACTCAATAATTAATCGATGAGAACTTTCAGTGAAGATTAATACGTACAAGTCTTGGATTAGGGTCTGGAAGTACAAAGGGGTTTAAACTATGCTTCTGCCTTTAAGAAAATTAAAATCTAGATAATGAGACAGGACACACATACAAACACAGTTAAAGAAAACAAAGTCTTCTTGATGAATAGATAGAACAGTATAGCATTAGAGAATGAGTAGATAAGCAGTATACTATCATTTAACTCAATGCATTTAAACTCAGGTCCTCTGATACATTTTTAGATATAGCATATTTTGGGTTTTAATTTAAGTAATAATCTATAAAATAACGTAAACATACTGTATGCCATCTGGATGCTAGCCTCCTATCTACAGACTGAAAGATTATTTCATTTGTGTGTGTTATCATTCATTGCATGGCAATCAGGTAACACTGCTTTATTTTAGTGAACTAATGAGAAAAGAATCCAGGTGGACTTAAGAGGTAAATGATTCATTTGAAACCACTGAAGGTAAATGACAACGCAGCACATAGAAGGCATGAATGTTTTGGAATATTTTGAATGCAGAAAAGTTTTGGGAGGATTACATCACCTCACGTTACAGGGCATTATTTATAGTCCTGCCATAATACTGTGTTCCACAAGATGATGTAATCCACCCAATACTTTTCTTAGGCTTGCCAGTTTGCAAAATGTAGCAATTATTCCAATATTCACAGAGTGGGTGGAATTTATTTTCATTCATTGTAATCATTTGAATTATAGTAGCTCCATGATTTTGTTAGTATTCGTTGACAATTTATTTGATTTCATAGTTACATAGGCTCTGTAAGAAGAAAGTACTTATATGTAGGCTAAAGATAGTACTTATTTATATTATACTCTAATGAAAATCACTTAGGTCAACATTGGTGATCTATAGGGTATGCTTGATTTTAAAATTGATCCATGCATTCTTGAAGAAGGAGAAAGAGCGATTTAAGTTGTTCAGCAGAAGACTTACCTGATGCCATCAGGGAGTTTATAGTAGATGGATTGCAGCTGGGAGAGGGTGGACCAGGCAGGCATGTCAGATCATCAGAGCAGCCAGGGCTCCGGCGATGAGAATATGAATTTTGAGCAGCAGAGAGAAGACAGTGGAAAAGGCATAGAAGGAATCCCACTGGCCAGCTTTGGGAATTGGTAAGTAACAGAAATGAAGGAGTGGTTGGGGGAAAATGAGGGAAAGATTTTGTTTGTTTTATAAATATAAGATAAATCAAGAGGAACAATAAAACATCATCCTTCCACCCAGAGAAGCTAAGTGAAATTAGTATTATGCATAGAAAATGGTTCAAAGATAGGATTGAGTTAAGTAAGAACAAAAATTTGCAAAGGAGCACAGTATAGAGTAGAGGACAAAATGACATGAAATCCAAACAATATATAACAGCCACCAGAGTAAAGTGAATTAACCCTCGAAAATTAGGCTCATAAAGTGTAGAGTAAAGTAGATGAAAATTATAAATTTTCTTAAAGCAAAGCAATTTATCCTGATGGACTCCTAGGTAGGTTTTAAAATCTACAGGGTATCAATAATCAGTAAAACATACAAATCTTCAATTCATTTTTAATTTGCATTTAGATAAATCATTATATTTATACTTTTAATTCTACATGTGAGAAAATTGCAATTATGTTAGATAACAGAAGAGAAATAGCACTACATTATTTCTATTTGGCTAATGCACTGTGTTAACATTCATCCACATGGACGGGAGGTTTTTACATATTCTCTAGGGAGATAAATGACCTGGGTTTATAAATTGTGGACCCCAAATTGTGGCTGTTTCTATACATATCATTTAAGAACATATCCAGTCAGAGTCAATGATTTTGAGCAAAAAGACACACAGAGACGACTATGATTGCATAAAATTCTGTCCTATGGTGATATAAGTCACAATAGTGTTTACCTCTGGGGTTGGTATTGACTGGCTATATAGTGTGGACAACGTTCTCTCTTGTGACCTGGGGGTGGTTACACACAGGCATATGTGTACAATTTCATTGAGATGTACACTTAAGACTAGTGCACTTTATGTATGCTACCGTGTGTCTATTTTACTTCCCTAGAAAATGAAAAAGGAAAAAGAATAAGCAGTTAATCTGTATGTCAGTGTAGCCAACAGAGACAGCAGGAATCCGAAGTTTCATTCTTTTCTAAGGAGAAATACCAGTGATTGAGACCTGGCATGAAGATATCCTTACACCTCCTTTTGGAAATTTTGCTGCAACGTCCAATGCAAATACCAAAAGAAAGTGAATGGAGCTACTTTTCCAACCATTCAGGAAGGAAGACCTTTCTGGTTTTACATTATGAACAAAAAAACTAACGTTTCACCATCCCTCCCGAATTCCATGCAGCCGACTGACTCTCTGCTTGGTGCTGAGCACTTTGACTCAATTCTTAGCAAATGCACATGTGCACCATTTCCACAATAGATACCCTCACACCAGAGCGGGCTGGTGAACTGCATTATTCACACACTTTTGGGGGGATACTGAGCTCTTCTTCTGCATAGCAGAGAGCATAGCAACTAGAGGCATTGCAGTGGTTCTGAGTCAAGGGGTTTGGAGAAAATGGAGCCCAAGCAAGGTTTAAAACTGAATAATCATACTCTTATCAATGCCCTAAAGAATGTATAAAGAAATTAAACTAGTCAATTGAATTAATTGCAGGAGGCAACCTTCTGGCAAAAGCAAATGGATTCCACTAATTTGTGCCCTCTCTCTGTTTTTACTTAAGATGGAAACTTTGATTAAAAATATCCGTTTCTCGTATTCCGACCTGGATGGGTAAAAGAAGATCTGAATAATATGTCTCATTCAGACTTTGATAATAGATAATTGCTTGAGATATTAAGTTCCTGCTATATCTTATTTAAAAGAACATATGACTTTGATAGGTTTTATTTTGGTTAATCTCTAAAATACTGCTGACTTTTAACAGTCTTTGCCCCAACAGAAAATAAAGAACTCACGAAGAATATTGCTGATGGATACTATATCATATTAAGGTGTATCTATAAGACGGTTATTAGTATTTCACTTCACTCTGGAAGAAATCAATTCAGAAATACAAGAACCCGTTTTGGACTTTATATTTTGCCCAGACCCTTACTGTTTAGTTTTTGTGAAAGATCTACATGTAGTTGTGGTGTTGGGTGGATGGGGTTAGGTTGAGAATGGTGTGTCAGAACTCATAATTTGGGTTTTTAATTTTTTTTTTGTTTTTAAATTTTTATTTTATTGTATAGTTGATTAACATGTTGTGTTAGTTTCAGGTGTACAGCAAAGTGAATCGGTTATACATATACACGTATCTATTCATTTTCAAATTCTTTTCCCATTTAGATTATTACAGAATATTGAGCAGAGTTCCCTATGCTATACCATAGGTCCTTGTTGGTTATCTATTTTAAATATAGTGGTGTGTATGTGTCAATCCCAAACTCCCAATTTGTCCCCCCCCCCCCCCCGACCTTTCCCTTTTGGTAACCATAAGTTTATTTTCTGAGTGAGTCTGTGAGTCTGTTTCTGTTTTGTAAGTAAGTTCATTTGTATATTTTTTTAGATTCCACATTATCAGCGATATCATATGATATTTGGTACAAATATCATATAATTGGGGTTCTTAATTTTATCCAAAGAAAAGGAAAAATTAGAGGTAAAGAAATTTAGCATTGATGCAGGTAGATTCATAAATGGTGGAAATGAAAAGGACTTAGAGATCTTCTGTATCAGGGGCAGCAAACTCTGGCCTGCAGGCCTAATCCAGCCTGCCACCTAATTTGTATGGCCCAGGAGCTAAGAATGAATTTTATACATGAAGCTATGCAATCGATTTGATGATAGGGAACATTACCGTTGCACTCCAACTCAGCAAAAGAGTATCCTTTCTCAAAAGGATTCTATTTTTTTTCATTAGTAGACACATACAACACAAAATTGCTCTTAATTACTACTATTACTGTTTTAAATTATGTCAAGAAAAATTGTTTTTTTCTTTTTATACAAATATCTGCATAATATCCTTGATTTTGCTTGCCACACAGCCTAAAATATTACTATCCAGTCCTGTAGAGAAAATGTTTGCTGATCTCTGACCTACAGTAGTGGTTCTCAGACTTTATTATGAATCAGAATCACCTGAGGTGCTTGTGAAATCACAGCTATCTTGGTCACATCCCCAGAGTACTGACTCAGCAGGCCTGGTATGGGACCCAAGAATGTGCATTTCTAACAAGTTCCCAGGTGGTGCTGATGCTGCAACCCCTGGCATCACATGTTTGAAAACAACTGATCTACTAGATCAGTCCCTAAATTGGAGTAAACTGAGGCCCAATAAATTAAATCACCAGTCTAGGCTGAACTATATGGCAAATATAGAATTTGGTCTCAGGTTTAGAGTTCTTTTCAGCAGAACCAGACTTTTCCAGGCCTAATGAACTACATACAGATCAATGAATTAAGAGAGAAAAGTCAAACTGAAGTCTGTTTGTCTGTGGAGTGATGTCTCAAGGGTGCAAACCCTATTGTTTTGCAGGCCTAATGACTTTTGAAAGCTGTTTGCAAGGCTACATTAAGCAGTCATTAGAAATTTGTATGGAGACACAGAAGACTCCGAATAGCCAAAACACTCTTGAGGGGAAAAAATGGAGCTGGAGGATTCAGACTCCCTGACTTCAGACAATACTACAAAGCTACAGTAATCAAGACAATATGGTACTGGCACAAAAACAGAAATATAGATCAATGGAACAAGATAGAAAGCCAAGAGATAAACCCATGAACCTATGGTCACCTACTCTATGAGAAAGGAGGCAAGGATATACAATGGAGAAAAGACAGCCTCTCCAATAAGTGGTGCTGGGAAAACTGGACAGCTACATGTAAAAGAATGAAATTAGAACACTCCCTAACACCATACACAAAAATAAACTCAATGGATTAGAGACCTAAATGTTAAGACCGGACACTATAAAACTCTTAGAGGAAAACATAGGAAGAACACTCTTTGACATAAATCACAGCAAGATCTTTTTTGATCCACCTCCTAGAGTAATGGAAATAAAAACAAAAATAAACAAATGGGACCTAATGAAACTTAAAAGCTTTTGCACAGCAAAGGAAACCATAAACAAGACGAAAAGACAACCCTCATTTGCAAATGAATCAACGGACAAAGGATTAATCTCCAAAATATATAAACAGCTCATGCAGCTCAATATTAAAAAAACAAACAACCCAATCCAAAAATGGGCAGAAGACCTAAATAGACATTTCTCCAAAGAAGACATACAGAGGGCCAAGAGGCACACGAAAAGCTGCTCAACATCACTAATTATTAGAGAAATGCAAATCAAAACTACAATGAGGTATCACCTCACACCAGTTAAAATGGGCATCATCAGAAAATCTACAAACAACAAATGTTGGAGAGGGTGTGGAGAAAAGGGAACCCTCGTGCACTGTTGGTGGGAATGTAAATAGATACAGCTACTATGGAGAACAGTATGGAGGTTCCTTAAAAAACTAAAAATAAAATTACCATATGACCCAGCAATCCCACTACTGGGCATATACCCAGAGAAAACCATAATTCAAAGACACATGCACCCCAATGTTCATTGCAGCACTATTTACAATAGCCAGGACATGGAAACAACCTAAATGCCCATCGACAGATGAATGGATAAAGAAGATGTGATACATATATACAATGGAATATTACTCAGCTATAAAAAGGACCAAAATTCGGTCATTTGCAGAGACTGTCATACAGAGTGAAGTAAGTCAGAAAGAGAAAAACAAATATCGTATTTTAACGCATATATGTGGAACCTAGAAAAAATGGTACAGATGAACTGGTTTGCAGGGCAGAAATAGTGACACAGATGTAGAGAACAAACGTATGGACACCAAGGGGGTAAGCGGCAGGGGTGTGGGGGTGGGGGCGTGATGAATTGGATGATTGGGATTGACATGTATACACTGATGTGTACAAAATTGATGACTAATAAGAACCTGCTGTATAAAATAATTAAAATTCAAAAATTCAAAAAAAAAAACCAGTCATTAGATCTATTCTTAAATTCATTAACCTGTAAGCGACATGTGTCTGGCCCAGAATCAATAAGAAGACCATGGGGAAAATATCTATGCAGTGCGTTTTATATGGCAGCTTATTAATCTAATGAGACTGTTCCACACTGATGTCAACAAAATCACCAACCTGCCCATTGCTTCTCATTCTCATAGTGTCCTTTCTTATCTCTCAAATAAACCCTATAAAGAAGTCTGAAAAAGAAAATCTCTAAAAAAATCTAAGGAAAGAGCTTGGTAATTTTGTCAGCATTACAGAGTGATTTTTGCAATTAAATTCCACAGAGTGTGTGGCCTTGGTCATGACATGTTAAACTCAAATTTTCTATAACATTTGCTTGGAAATGGGAGAGTGAAATTACTTCATCCATTGTAATGATATAAATTTAAGTCTTGAATCCTTTCCACATAAAATTGAACAATTTATTTCCATTGTGATTTTTGGCTTATTGTTATAGATAAAGGGAAAAATCATTACTCAATATTATTGAAAAAGAGAAAAAAAATAGGATCAATATAATCAGTTTAATAATCCTGAAAATAAATACAAACACAGGTGATATCAACCCATCTCATGGCCAAATGGTTGCAATGGTCAAAGAATGGCCACTCTATGTTCAGAGCAGTTATCACTCATAATGTTCTGCCCACGGTAATTATAATCCCATAATTTCTCCATACACTATTTGCCAGATAAGGTTCTAAGCACTTAGATTTTTTTCAAATCTTTACAACAATTCCAACAAGTAAGTACAATTAGCATTTGTACTGTTTCCACAAGGGATGGAAAAATAAGAAACTAGGCTAATATTACTGTAAAGTAGTGGTTCCCAATCGGGGAAGGATTGGCATTGTGTCCTCCAGGGGACATTTGTCAATGTCCAAGATGAGGTATTTTGGGTGTCACAAGTGTAGGAAGGGGAGTACCAGTAGGATCTAGTGGGTAGAGGCCGGGATAATGCTAAACATCCTCTAATACAGAGGACAGCACCCGCAACAAATAATGATTTGTTCCAAAGTGTAGCTAGTGTTGAGATTGAGAAACTCTGCTCTAGAACCTTTGCCTTTAACTTGTACAATATACAGTTTAGAAGGACCAAGACTCCTCTGCTGCCTGAAAGTGACTTGATATATAAATTTGGCAGCTGCTAGGTAACTCCTCAGTATCTCTTAGGCAGAGAAGCTTTCTTGTATTTGTTAGACTGGCATAATACTAGGTTTCTTTGTTTTCTATAATGTTCCAGATTTCATAACTGGAGAAACTAAGGACAAAATACTAAGGCTTTATGAGTTTGGAAGGTAAGCTTCTATCTTTCCTTCTGGTTCATTTTATTAAAAAAAAAATGAGGTTGAGGATGACCAAAGATTTTAGCCAAGACTTTTTTCCCACCGGATTTTGAAACTTTTAACTGGTAGTATATCTATTCAGTAGTAGTATGGAGTGTATCGCTTATGCTAAGACCTTATCCATTTATTTTCCTTTTTGTACACTTATCTGGCAAACTAAACTTTTTTTTAACCCTTTTTACACATTTCTCCCACCCTCCACCTCTCCCTTCTGGTAACCACCAATCCGTTTTCTGCATCTATGAGCTTATTTTTTTTAGATTATATATGAGAGAGATAATATGGTATGTGTCTTTCTCTGATTTATTTCACTGAGCATAATGACCTCAAGGTCCATTCATTTTGTTAGAAATGGCAAGATTTCATTCTTTTTTTTTTTTTTTTTTGTGGCTGAGTCTTTACTACTAAATATATCTTTTTGAGTGTTTTCATTTTCTTTGGATAAATATCCAGAAGTATAATTGCTGGATGATAAGGTATTATCTTTTTAATTTTTTGAGGAAGTTCCATACTGCTTTTCATAGTGGCTGCATCAATTTATATTGCCACCAACATTGCAAGAAGCTTCCCTTTTTACCACATCCTCACCAATACTTGCTATTTCTTGTCTTTTTGGTAATACCCATTCTAACAGGTGTGAGATGATATCTCATTGTGGTTTTGATGTGCATTTCCCTGATGATTAATGATGTTCAGCCATCTGTGTATCTTCTTTGGAAGAATGTGTATTCAGATCTTATGCCCATTTATTAAATCAGTTTTTTTTGGGGGGGCTATTGAGTTGTATGAGTTCTTTATATATTTTGGTTATTAGCCCCTCATCAGATTCATGATTTGTAAATATTTACTCCCATTCAGTAGGTTGCCTTTTCATTTTGTTGATGGTTTCCTTTGATGTGCAAAGCTTTTTAGTATGATGTAGTCCCACTTACTTAATTTTTAATCTCAGGCCAATATCCCTGATGAACATATATGCAAACATCCTCAACAGAATATTAGCATTCCATCCAAAAGCAGCAGAATACACATTCTTCTCAAGTGCACATGCTGGGCCACAAAGTCTCAGTAAATGTAAGAAAATTGAAATCATATCAAGCATATTTTTCAACCACAATACTAAGATTAGAAATCAACTACAAGAAAAAAAACCCTGTAAAACACACAAACACATGGAGGCTAAACCATATGTTACTAAATAACCAATGGATCACTGAAGAAATCTAAGAGGAAATCAAAAAACACTTAGAAACAAAATGAAAGCATGATGATCCAAAACCTATGGGACACAGCAAAAGTAGTTCTAAGAAGGAATTTCACAGCAATACAATCTTACCTCAGGAAACAAGAAAAATCTCAAATAAACAACCTGCATTACACCTAAAACAACTGGAGAAAGAACAAGCAAAACCCCAAATTATCAGAAGGAAAGAAATCGTAAAGATCAGAGCAGAAATAAATGAAATAGAAAAACAATAGAAAAAATCAATGAAACTAAAATCTGGTTCTTTGAAAAGATAAACAAAATTGACAAAACTTTAGCCAGACTCATCAAGAAAAAAGGGAGAGGGCTCAAATCAATAAAATTAGAAATGAAAAAGGAGAAGTCACAACAGACACCACAGAAATACGAAGCATCATGAGAGACTACTACAAGCAAATATATGCCAACAAAATGGACAACCTGGAAGAAATGGACAAATTCTTAGAAAGATACAACCTCCCAAGAATGAACCTGGAAGAAATAGAAAATATGAACAGACCAATCACAAATAATGAAATTGAAACTGTGATTAAAATCTTCCAACAAACAAAAGTCCAGGACCAGATGGCTTCACAGGTGAATTCTATCAAACATTTAGAGAAGAGCTAACACCCATCCTTCTCAAACTCTTCCAAAAAATTGCAGAGGAAGGAACACTCCCAAACTCATTCTATGAGGCCACCATCACCCCGATACCAAACCAAAGATACCACAACAAAATAAGAAAATTGCAGGCCAATATCACTGATGAACATAGACCAAAAATCCTCAACAAAATACTAGCACACTGAATCCAACAACACATTAAAAAGGTCATACACCATGATCTAATGAGATCAAGTGGGATTTATCCCAGGCATGCAAGGATTTTTCAATATCTGTAAATCAATCAGTGTGATACACCACATCAACAAATTGAAGAATAAAAACCATATGATCATCTCAATAGATGCAGAAAAAAGCTTTTGACAAAATTCAACACCCATTTATCATAAAAACTCTCCAGAAAGTTGGCATAGAGGGAACATACCTTAATGTAATAAAGGCCATATATGACAAGCCGACAGCTAACATCATACTCACTCAACAGTGAAAAGCTAAAAGAATTTCCTCTAAAATCAGGAACAAGACAAGGATGTCTACTCTCACCACTTTTATTCAACATAGATTTAGAAGTCCTAGCCATGGCAATCAGAGAAGAAAAAGGAATCCAAATTGGAAAAGAAAAAGTAAAACTATCACTGTTTGCAGATGACATGATACTACACATAGAAAAGCTTAAAGATGCTATCAGAAAACTACTAGAGCTCTTCAATGAATTTGGTAAAGTTGCATGATACAAAACTAATACACAGAAATCTGTTGCATTTCTATACACTAACAATCAATGATCAGAAAGAGAAATTAAAGAAACAATCCCATTTACCATCACATCAAAAAAAAAAAAAAAACCTAGGAATAAACCTAGCCAAGGAGACAAAAGTCCTGTACTCTGAAAACCATAAGATGCAGATGGAAGAAAGCGAAGATGACACAAACAGATGGAAAGATATACCATGTTCTTGGACTGGAAGAATCAATATTCTCAAAATGACTATACTACCCAAGGCAATCTACAGATTCAAGGCAATCACTATCAAATTACCAGTAGCATTTTTCACAGATGTAGAGCAAAGCAAATAATTTTAAATTTTGTATGAAAACACAAAAGACCCTGAAAAGGCAAAACAATCTTGAGAAAGAACAGAGCTGCAGGAATCATGCTCCCTGACTTCACACTATACTACAAAGGTGCAGTCATCAAAGCAGTATGGTTCTGGCACAAAAACAGAAATATAGATCAATGGAACAGGATAGAAAGGCCAGAAATAAACCCACACACTTATGGTCAATTAATCCACAACAAAGGAGGCAAGACTATACAATGGAAGAAAGACAGTCTCTTCAATAAATGGTACTGGGAGAAATGGACAGCTATATGTAAAAAAATGAAATTAGAACATTCTCTAACACCATACACAAAAATAAACTCAAAATGGATTAAAAGACCTAAACGTAAGACCAGACACTATAAAACTCTTAGAGGAAAATATAGGAAGAGCACTCTTTGACATAAATCGCAGCAACATCTTTTTTGATGTGTCTCCTAGAGTAATGGAAATAAAAACAAAATAACAAATGTAACCTAATTAAACTCAAAACCTATTATGCAGCAGAGGAAATGACAAACAAAACTAAAAGGCAACCCACAGAATGGGAGAAAATATTTGCAAATGATGTGACCCACAAGGTATTAATCTCCAAATTTTACAAACAAACAGCTCATGTGGCTCAATATCAAAAACAACAAGCAACCCAATCAAAAAATGGGCAGAAGACCTAAATAGACATTTCTCCAAAGAAGATATACAGATGGCCAAGAGGCACATGAAAAGATGCTTAACTTTGCTAATTATTAGAGAAAGGAAAATCAAAACTACAATGAGATATCACCTCATACCAGTCAGAATGGCCATCATCAACAAGTCTACAAATAATAAATGCTGGAGAGGGTGTGGAGAAAAGGGAGCCCTCTTACACTGTTGTTGGGAGTGTAAATTGGTACAGTCACTATGGAGAACAGTATGGAAGTTCCTTAAAAATCTAAAAATAGAGCTACCATATGATCCAGCAATCCCACTCATACCAGAGGAAAACATGGTTCGAAAGGATACATGCACCCCAATGTTCATTGCAGTGCTGTTTACAATAGCCAAGACATGGAAACAACCTAAATGTCCATTGACAGAGGAATGGATAAACAAGATGTGGTACATATATACAATGGAATATTACTCAGCCATTAAGAAGAATGAAATAATGTCATTTGCAGCAACATGGATGGACCTGGAGATTATCATACTAAGTGAAGTAAGTCAGACGGAGAAAGATAAGTATCATATGATATCGCTTATATGTGGAATCAAAAAAATATACAATTGAACTTATTTATAAATTAGAAACAGACTCACAGACTTAGAGAATGAACTTGTGGTTACCAGGGGGTCAGGGTAGGGGGGGAGGAATAGACTGGGAGTTTGGGAATGACATGTACATACTGCTATATTTAAAATAGATAACCAACAAGGACCTACTGTATAGCACAGGGAACTCTGCTCAATATTCTGTAATAACCTAAATGGGAAAAGAATTTGAAAAAGAATAGATACATGTATATGTATAACTGAATCACTTTGCTGTACACCTGAAACTAACACAACATTGTTTATCAACTATACTCCAATATAAAATAAAAATTAAAAAAAAGAATAAAATCATATGATCTCAATACCTATAGAAAATGCATTTGAAAAAATTTAACATCCATTTATGGTAAAAAGTCTCAACAAACTAAGTATAGAGGGAACATATTGCAACATAATAAATGTTGTATATGACAAGCCCAAAGCTAACGAAACTTTTCCTCTAAGATCAGGAACAAGACAAGGATACCTACTGTCACCACTTTTATTCAACATAGTATTCAAAGTCCTAGCCAGAGCATTTAGGGAAGAAAAAGAAATAAAAGGCATACAAATTGGAAAGGAAGAAGTAAAATTGTCAGTATATGCAGATGACATATTATGTATAGAAAACCCTAAAGACTCCATCAAATAACTGTTAGAATTACTAAACAAATTCAGTAAAGTTGCAGGATACAAAATCAATGCACAAAAATCTGTTGAGTTTTTACACACTAATAACAAACTATCAGAAAGGAAAATAAAGAAAACAATTCCATTTACAGTTGCATCATAAAGAGTAAAATACCTAGGAATAAATTTAAGCAGGGAGGTGAAAGATCTATTAAAGCCTATAAGACATTAATGAAAGGAATTGAAAAAGATACAAATGAATTGAAATATATTCCATGCCCATGAATTGAATCAACATTGTTAAAATTGATTACATAATACACAAAGAAGTCTACAGGTTCAATGCAATCTCTATAAACATGCCAATGGCATTTTTCAAAGCAATTGAACAAATAATCCTAAAATTTTTGTGGAACCACAAAAAACCCTAAATAGCCAAACCAATCTTGAGAAAGAAGAACAAAGCTGGAGGCATCACACTCCCTGATTTCAAACTATACTACAAAGCTATAGTAATTAATACAGTATGGTACTAGTACTTAAATAGACACATAGATGAATAGAACAGAACAGAGAGCCCAGAAATGAATCCATACATATGTGGTCAGTTAATTTACAACAAAGAAGCCAAGAATATACAATGGGAGAAGGAGCATCTCTTCAATAAATGATTTTGGGAAAACTAGGCAGTCACATGCCAAAGAATAAAATTCGACCACTACATTACACCACTTATTTTTAAGTTATTTTATCTTAAAAATAACCCAAAATGGATTAAAGGCTTGAATGTAACACCTGAAACCATAAAACTAAAAGAAAACATAGGTGGTAAGCTCCTTGACATAGGCATTGGCAATGGTTTTTTGAATCTGGCAACAAAAGCAAAAATAAATAAGTGAGACTGTAGGTTCCTCTTCAAATGTTTCCATACGTTGACACAGTCATGAAACAGTATGCTTTCTCTAGCCCAGTCTTTGGAAAGTGTTCACTCACAGTAGCAGAAAAATGTTCATATCTTAGGTTGTACTTCTAATGAAAGATGAATTTTATTATGGCATAGCAAAAGGTTTCTAAGTATCAATTTTTCATAAACAGTACATTTTGTGCTTCATTATACCTTAGAAGAGCTGCTTCCAACTAGAAGCATGTCTATTTTAAGCAACTAGTGAAAATAGAAATCCTAGAACAATGTAAGTAATTAGTATTTTCCTCATTCTTTTTTGTTTCTATAGAAATGCTTTTAGTGTGGGAGTGTTGTAGACATAGCATTTTTAAAGGTCACAAAACATACATATCATACTTGGTTATAAACAAGAGAGATAATGGGTTACCTAATGGTTCAGATCTCTGAGAGGGAAAATGCAATAACATGACACTATACAGACCTAAAGCCTTTCCATTGTTTTGGAGTTTGTGCTTAGTTCAGAATCAACTGAATTTAAGAATTAGTCCTCCTTGGGACTAAGGGTCATGTGAGCCTGAGCGATTGCTGTAAGTATAGAAAATCATTTAAATACTAGGAGTGGTACATTGATTCAAGAGAGCTCTAAGGATGTACAGATACTAAAGAATTAATAAAGACAATCTCCTTTCACGCAACTAGAAGATGGTAGTTGTACAGCTGTACCTGGTCTCTTAATTCCTCTTAAGACTTATTGTCCTCTCATTTTCTGCATTATCTGCCCTGCTTTTCACTTCATTTCTTTTTCTTTTCCTCTTCTGGCGTTACCTTTTCTCCTCTGTAATATTGTTTCAAGGAGGTTTAACTCAAGAAAGGAAAACTGAAAATGATAGAATTCACTAATATATAATCACCTTGACATAAATACCCTTAAGAAGGACAAGGCAAAAGAAAATGCATTTGTCTAGAGAATATCATCACAAGTTGGAGATATAACCAGTTTTCTCATAGTTTACAAAATGATTGAGAGGAAGCATCTTCTTCCTAGAGTCCTAGGAATCAGCATTAATATGTCTCTTCTTTTTATTACTTTTCACATTGTGTAGAAAAGAAAACTTTAAAACTTTTCTAACTATTATTTGGAAATTGAAGAGATCATTATGGAGACACTCATTCAAATGCTCCGGTGAGATTATTCTGGTTCAGCCTACCTTTTGTGTCTGTGGATAGAAGTGAAAAAGTATTCAGTCCAACTTCAATACTTGTGGCAATTATAAAGCTGCAGAGCTTAGTGAACCAAACTCTAGCTGGGAGAGAAATAGTCTGGCTCAGGGACTTCTACTATAAAGCTCCCATGGATTTTTTTTTTATATGTAAATTTATTTATTTATTTTTGGCTGCGTTGGGTCTTCGTTGCTGCGCGCCGGCTTCCTCTAGTTGCGGCAAGCGGGGGCTACTCTTCTTTGCGGTGCGTGGGCTTCTCATTGCGGTGGCTTCTCTTGTTGCAGAGCACGAGCTCTAGGCACGCGGGCTTCAGTAGTTGAGGCACGTGGGCTTCAGTAGTTGTGGCACGTGGGCTCAGTAGTTGTGGCTCAGGGGCTCTAGAGCGCAAGCTCAGTAGTTGTGGTGCATGAGCTTTCTTGCTCCGCGGCATGTGGGATCTTCCTGGACCAAGGATCGAAGCCATGTCCCCTGCACTGGCAGGCGGATTCTTAACCACTGCACCACCAGGGAAGTCCCACTCCCATGGATTTTAATGCACAGAGAATCTGGCCCTCTAATTTTTCCCCAATACTTGCTATCATTCATTATGCAACTATGAGAAAGTTGAGTTGAATTTTCTGACTATGTTTCTTTCCTTATTGAATTATACAAACTAGTGGCTCTTTGAATTTCAGAGGTCATTCAGCATAATTACATATTGCTCTATTTTCTACTCATGTGCCTCCTGCATTTCATTGAACTAAAATTATAGCAAATATGTTCATTGAAATATGTTATTGGAAACCATATAAACCAGTCAAGAGAAGCATATTAATGTTAATATATACCTCTATATACTTTAGAAACATTAAATATTTTGTCAGAATCAATTAACCCCTTGGTGTCTGAAGTACTGTGCTTAATAGTCACATTTAAATGGTGTTGTCACTTAATACCATCAAAAAGGACACTAAGCAAAACTAATGATCTTACAGATACTGTGCGAGATAAAATAGCATGCATTGTTTTCTCATAAACAATGAAAGTGTTATGTACATAATGGCATTCTAAATATTATTAGGTAGTTAATATGACATGATTTAACAAACTTCCACCTCTGTTAGCAATACCTAACAATGATGTAAGGGTATGATGTAAGAGTATATTGAATATAATATACCATATACTCAAAGGATGGCCCAATGGTTCCTTAATTAATACCTAAAATATGCTTTTTAAAGTAATAAGCAAATTCCCTTTAGTTTACATTTTACCAATTTGGTGTAAAGCTGCTATGCTGTTAATTTAGTTTTCCTGGTGACATTTAATAATCCAGTAGACACCCTAAAATCTCTTAGAATACAAAAGCAGTCCAACTTGAAGACATGGGGTGGGGAGGGGGAAGCTGGGGAGAAGTGAGAGAGTGGCATGGACATATATACACTACCAAATGTAAAATAGATAGCTAGTGGGAAGCAGCCGCATAGCACAGGGAGATCAGCTCGGTGCTTTGTGACCACCTAGAGGGGTGGGATAGGGAGGGTGGCAGGGAGATGCAAGAGGGAGGGGATATGGGGATATATGTATACATACAGCTGATTCACTTTTTTGTACAACAGGAACAAAGTATTGTGAAGCAATTGTACTCCAATAAAGATCTATTAAATAAATAAATATGAATAAATAACCTAGGAAATAAATAGGCTTTTCCAAACCTTTAAAAAAAAAAAAATAACAGTCCAAGATTACATCACTATATGCTCGCCTGGCCAAGAACTCCCAAAATATATTTGGAACAGTGGCCACAATCAATGGTGCAAGAGTTCTGAAAAAGCTGTTTTTTTGTTTTTTTTGGTTTGTTTTTGTTTCTACTTCTGAAAGGTAAATACAGAATGGATGTTTTAAAGTAAAGGCTGAAACTGATACTCTCCTGACAAACTAATATTCAAAATTTCATTAGAACTAGAGAGATGAAATCAAGATTCTCATAACTTTTACTTATTCATCCGTGTCATTCATTCATTCATTGAATCATCCAGCAAACATTTAAATGCCTACTCGAAAGAGAGAAAAAAATGTACTGGATGCTTAAAATAGTATCACATTCATAAATACAATGGTGTGGAAAAGAGTATTTCTGTCAAAAATTAAAGACAGAAATACCCTTTTAAATTTGTGTTCCAAAATCAGACTTTTATAATTTAAATAAAATAAAAATAATTATGTATTTAAAAATGTTCTCAGGGTTGATTAAATGAAAGATGCCAGTTTCTTCAGCTTTTCAGTTCAGAATAAAACTTGTCTTATATTGTTATTGTTTTAGCAATAATGTCGTATATCAAACTAGCTTAAGTGCCAAGCGTATAGTTCATGATTTAAACTCAAGGAGAAACTGGCAACATGTCACTTTCCATTTCCCACTTTTAGGACTGTTTCTTGTGGTCCTATGAGGTAGACCAGTAGAGCATATCATATGAAATCTTCTTTTCAACAAGAAGAAGTCTTTATTACATATCACACAGTTCATAGACTAGCTCAGGCCTTCATTTCTCTGGTTATCCGAAGAAAATTGAAGTTACTAAATAGGTATATACGTATTTTAATTGTGGAAAATAATTTGCAGTCAAAGTGACTGCCTGCTATGTGTCGTATCACTGGCTCATTTTATGGTTGAGCTACAAGCTTCTAAAAAAAGGATTTATAACAGAAATGCTTACAACCTCTTAGCTGTGGCACTGTGAATGGCAATATCATAATACATTGTAGCAGTAAACCCCCAATCAATAGCAGCTCATTAAAGTCAGAAGCATCCATTTAATCAGGGAGAATCTACATGTTTTCAATGATCAGTGGAAGGTCTTGTCCATCAATGTCTAGTTCAGTTCTTAAGTTGCATCTGACATGTTACAATAGGTTTCACTAAGAGACTTGTGTGCAAGCTAATGTGAAGGCCATCTGTCATTTTAATATATGATCAATACAATCCATAACCAGTGTTCAGACTCAAAAGGAAGAGGTCAGTGCACACCCCAGAGACCTGCTTATTATTTCCACAGATCTCACTTGCACTCTCTCTTGAAAACATAAAGCGTCTTCTCTTTTTCCAACGTGAAACTAAATATAACCACTCAAAGGCTGAAGAAAACGGTTATGCACTTGTTCTTTGATTTTGACATTTTTCTTCTTTTTCTTATTAATTTCCCTTCCCTCTGGTTCAAAGATATAATCCAAGAGAATACCACTGGGGTTAAATGAATGCGATGCTTTTAGCTCTTGAGTGCTATTTCCTCATCTACAAAATGGGGATAATATAACTTACTTTGTGCACATAAATCACAAGTAACTCTTAAGCCAGTTTACCAAAACACTAAAAATGGATGTGTCAGTGAGGAGTATTCATATATACGATAATAACTTAGGAGCCAAATTCTACCATTTGTGAACATTTGAGATGACATCATATTAATAAAATTATGAGATGAATACTTTTATTTAAATAGAATGTTATCATCATCAAGATATCCAGTGTTGTCCTTAAAATCTACTGTAAGGCCCTCCATATTGAGTAATTAAACAACACTATAGTAAACTTTCAGTACATTCAAAATATGACCTGCAGTTATTGATAGACAAATTGGGTAGTAAAGTTATCTCACACAAACAGAAGGCAGATAGAGAAACCTATAGGAATTCCTCTGCCTTTAGAGGTAACTTCAGAAGGGCTATTGGGAAGATGTATCATGCCCATAATTATTTGGCGGGAGAATTACTTACAATAAAATGCAAGTAAAAATTAAACAAATGTAGGTAGTTCTAAAGCAAATATTGTTAGTTCTCTAGGTTTGTAAAAACCTTTCTATTTTGCTTTTATTACTTGGAAACTCTTACTTGGAATTATAGTGAGCAAAATATTTACTTTGAAGTAAGTTGGTTTTGCAGAAAGACCAAAGTCAAAAATTATTAAATATTTAAAATTTCAAATGAAAGCTGAGGTATCCCTATGAAGTAACTCTTAACACAGCTACTGTATTCATTATGGTTTAATCTTTCAATATGATAAACTTAGATGTACGTGCTGAGTCAATACCCCATTTTGACGAAACTATTAGATGACAGGTTGGGGACCAATATTTTTATTGTTGTTGAACTAGTGACTGATCAAATGAATATCCTAGAACTCAGAACTCAAAAACAAAAAAAACCTGACTAAATATAAGTTATGGATTATATACTATGCGTTTTTCTAAAGGCTTGTGTTCATCAATAATGCTGAATGCTTTGAGAATTCTTTAATACAGAAATGATGAGCTCAAATCTGTAAAGAAGAAAATTTCAATTAAAAAAGAATCAGCCAATAAGATGTGGTATATACACATATACACACACACATACAGTGGAATACTACTCAGCTATAAAAAAAGAATGAAAATTTGCCATTTGTAGCAACATGGATGGACTTGGAGGGTATTATGCTAAGTAAAATAAATCAGACAAAGAAAGAAATACTGCATGATATCATTTATATGTGGAATCTGAAAAATACAACAAACTAGTGACTATAACAAAAAAGAAGCAGACTCACAGATACAGAGAACAAACTAGTGGTTACCAGTTTGTGGGGAGAGGAGGGGCAAGATTGAGGTAGGGGATTAAAGAGGTATAAACTATTAGGTATAAAATAAGCTATAAGGAAACATTTTTTTCTTTTTTAAAAAAAAGAAAATTAAAAAAGCATCAATCATATTCTTAAAGAAGTCAAACAATGGCTTAGAGTGTAAGCTACTTAAAGGTAACTTTATGATCCATTTATATATATAACTAACATGACTGAAAAATTGAACTATTAGTTTTTACTTGTTGATGATTAGCTTAGAGTTTTAAAAATGCCTGACATCAGTCAAAAATATCACGAGTTAAAAACTGTATATTCATGATCAATGAAGTGAATAATAGTTATAAGCAAGACTAGCCAAGGACTTATAAATAAATACTATTTCACCTCCATGACCAGAGGAATCAGCTTGTTCAGAAAGGCAGTGCCATCTGGAGTGGCAAGCTGGCTGGAGGGAAGGTTTCGGGACCATGCCAAATCTCTATAAACCACGTGAGTCCAAATTATGAGGAAAAGAATCACACAATTATTTCAGACCTAAGCATTACCAAGAGACCTTCTGCACCACTGATTCCAAAGGACTAAAATTCAAATTGTTCTGATGTGACCTAACATTTTCAAAGGTGCCAGGTGTGCTGTAGAAATGCACCTAGCTTGTGGAGGTGTCAAATGTGCTAAAATATGAAGAGTGTGTGGTTCTTGCCACTGGCATCTCAAAGCATAAATCACCACTTAGAAGACCTCAGTAAAAAGACCCATGTTGCATCTATGCTGGACTACCAGAATCCTAATTTGCTTTAGGCAGCTGATCCCTTAGAAATAAGGTCATCCTAATGTGAGATGCTGGTCAACATTGTGGACCAAAATCTCAAGACGAATCCCAGGTGACCAGAGGAATAAATCTGGTCTTTTCATAAAGAAGGCATCCTATATATCTCAATATATTATCAGTCAGTAATTTTTTAGCATTTTGCAGTAATCAACTATTATACTGTGGATTATAGGATATTGTATATAGTATAGACATACTCTGGGGTGGATATCTCTATCTACCTACATCTATCTATCTACTTCTATTTCTATATAAAGTCTCACTTTATTTCTTTCTAGGACCGAGGTGTGCTATGGTCTGAATTAGGCTTATTCTCTCTCTAGATAATCCCTCACTGCCGTTACCCACTGCTATAGCTTCACTGAAATCTTTTTTCAACCTGGTATTATGTCATTATTATGCTTTAACTGATTCCCTCAATATCCTTATGTCTGATTTTCTGACCATTATCTCATGAATCCCAATCTTGCTTGCCACACTATATCCTTGGTAGCTTCTTTTTAGATACCTCTGGGTGTCCCTGAAACATCTGTACTCTCAAGGTTCTTTCTACACTCTTCCTAAAGTCAATTTCATCTCCTCTTAAGTACTCAGTTATTACTTACAAATCAGAAATTCCAAAATCTTTAGCCTTGATCTCTCACCTGAGTTCAAAGCCATTCAGTACCTGTGCACTGAGCACCTCATCTTGGGTGGTTATGGACACTGTAGAATCGTCCTATCCAAAAGGAGCTTCAGGACCTTTTCTCTCAAACATCTTTTGCTCTCACTTTCCCTATCTCATGGATGTTGCCTCTATCCATCTAGCTTTTCAAACCAGATAACTGTTATTCAATCTTCTCCCTCATTCTCACATCTAAACAATTACCAAATTTGGTGAAATTACTTTTGAAATCTGTCTGTCTGCTTCTCTCAATCCACACAGACAGTAATCTAGAGGAGATGACCTGAATCTCTTCCCTGCATCTCTGGATCACTGCAATATTCTTCCCAGTCCTTCCTTTGATCTCTATTCCCTGCCCCCTACTGTTTTACCCACTATTCGGAGGCCAGGGACATTTCTAAAATTCAAATTAGATCATATTTCTCCCCTGTTTAAAGCTCTCTCTGTGTCCTAACACCCATCAAGATAGCCAGAGACTTTCCTTATATGGCCTTGGAGCTCTGATCCATCTTCATCTCATGCTATAGTAACCCATGCTATATTTGCACAATATGCTGGAGGTTATATTAAATGTCTTGCTACATTTTGTACTGGAGTTTTTGTTTACAGTGCTATGACTTCCAGAAAACCTCCTCTCATGCTTTCCTGTTCACATTCTTTCCCATCCTGGAGGGGGCAGATGAGAGAGTACATATTCCTTTATCCAGGCAAATCGTGTAACACCTTCCTTCTGAATTCTCATATTTCTCTCCAGTAACAGATCCAACCTCTGGCTCATTGGTGCCCTTAATGGAATATACAGCTGTTTCTAGCATCATAAACAATACATGTCTATGACTACTATACAGGAAGCACCTTGAGAGGTAGAAATCAGTTTACCAAACTTTTTAATCCACGTACTTGGCAAAAAAAAAAAAAAAAAAAAAAAAAACCACAGTGAATAATAGTGAATTAATAATTAGTTGGTCATACCATACAACAAATAAAAACTAGAAGTTAACTCTATAGTAACCCAAAAAAGAATACTACCATGATATTATTAAACTCTGTCCCTATGTAGAGATAATTATTTTTTAATTATTATTCAAATATATTTACTACCTTTAGTTTCACCCAAATTTCTGCCAATTCTTTATCCACAAATTCACTTATTTTCTCAGTTTCTACTTATATTGTTATTATGGATTTTTATTGACAGATCACACCTGCACTAATTCAAAAGCCAGCTTGTAATTTTTTTCTTTTTCACTTGACTCTAACTCATCCAAAGAAGAACAATTATAATAATCAACCAGAACTTTAATCATTAGCTCCTTGCAGGTGTACCGAAAATCTATACTTTTAGCATTGATCTCTTTCCTTAAACTCAGATATAACTGCTGTTTCCTAAACATCTCTACCCAGATGGCCAAAGGCACCCCCCAAGTCTAAACTCCAAATCACATTTTATCAAAAACCTTCACATTTCCCTCTTTCTGACAGTGGCTCGACTTTCTTTAAATCTCTCAGACTTAAAATCTTGATGTCATAATTAAACATTCTGTGATGTTCCCTAAAATGAGAACCTGCTAAGTCTTATAGCTGATACCTAACAATAGTCTTCCTTTCTGTCCTCTCTTTCCCATTTTCATTTGTTCCACTCTATTTCAGATACTCATTACCTCTTAATTAGTTGGAATTACCTATTGGAATTATCTCCCAGATGGCCTCCCTGTTCTGAAACCTCCCTGCAGCAATAAAATCTATGATACTAGATTAATCTCTCTAAAGTACAAGTTGGATTGTGACTTTCAAGTTTAAAAATCTTGTTTAGGCTTCCATTTCCTACCACAAACTCAAACTGGCTAATGTTAGAGAATCTCTAAAATCTTTCCTCATTCTACCTTTTCAATATTTTAGCTGGGTAATTTTGCAATTAAAGACGTCTGCCTTTATTAATACAACAAACTTTTATTGAATGCCTACCAGGTAGAAGAAGTCATCTTAGCCAGAAATTGAAATAAGTATATGAATCAGGTGGCTTTTACCTTTGAGGAACTTACTTTAGAACAGGGGATATATATACATACATATCCATAAACATACATACATAAATAAATAATAGTTCATGGTAAAACTAGTCAAATTAGAAAGGCCTATACAATAGATACAGATAATGTAAAGAGATAGTGCCTATCTCTGAATTTAAGAAAAAAGAAATATAGATTTACAAATATTTGAGAGGAGGGGAAAGGTTATCTTGATATTTGGGCTATTTTTTCAATATATTCTACCTGATTTCCAACTCAATAGCAAAAATCCCCAAATACCTTGATTTAAAAATGGAGAAAAACCTGAATAAACATTTTTCCAAAGAAGATGTACGAATGGCCAGCAGGCACAGGAAAAGTTGATCAACATCACGAATCATCAAGGAAATACAAACCCAAAACACAATGAGATATTACTTCACATCTATTGGCTATTATCAAAAAGACAAGAGATGACTAGTTGGTGAAAATGTGGGAAAAAGGGAACCATTGTACGCAGTTGGTGGAAATGTAAATGGTACAGCCACTATGGAAAACAGTATGGATGTTCCTTACAAAACTAAAAATAGAATTACCATTTGATCCAGCAATCCCACTTCTGGGTGTATATCTGAAGGAAATACAATCACTATCTTGAAGAGATAACTGTACTCCCATGTTCATTGCAGCATTATTCACAATAGTCAAGATATGGAAACAACCTAAATGTATCATGAGGAATAGATAAAGAAAAGTTTATGTATATAAAATACTCCATTATTCAGCCTCAAAGAAAGAAAGAAATTTGCCATTTGTGACAACATGGATGAACCCTGAGGAAATTATACTAAGTGAAATAGGCCCAAAACAGAAAGATAAACACTGAATGATTTCACTTTTATGTGGAGGCTTAAAAAAAAAAAAAAGCTCAACCTATAGTAACAGAGGGTAGAATGGTAGTTACCAAAGGCTAGGGAATGGGGGGAAAAGGGAAATTAAAAAAAAAAAAAAGAATGATGATAGCCAGGGGCTAGAAGGAGGGGGTCCTGGGGAGTTACTATTTAACGGGAACAGAGTTTCAGTTTTGCAAGATGAAAAAAGTTCTGGAGATGGATGGCGGTGATCGTTGCACAACAATATGAATGTACTTAGTACCATTGAACACTACATTTAAAAATGGTTAACACAGGAAATTTTATGTTATGTGTATTGTACCACAATTTAACAAATTAGAAAAAAACTCTGTTTCTTTTCATTCTCAACCACACTATCTGTTGTTTTAGACAAACCATGTTAGCCAAGTATTTCCCCAACACTTTCCTACCTTTGTGCTTTGTTTACTTTATGCTTGAAATTCCAAAGCACCCCATGTGTGGATATCCTATTAATCTTTCAGGAGAAGTCCAGTGTCATCCATGAGGTCTTCCTGGTACTCTTAGCTAGTATAGCACCATTACAAGGATCAATAAACCTATATTATTCATAATTGAGCTATTTAATTCCTAATCTAATGTCTTGTACATACCAAGCACTTGATATGTGTTCACATTCATTAATTCAGCAAATATGCAAGGAGTACCTATTACATGCCAGGCACTACTCTACAGCTAGGGATGCAACTAAGAACATCGTAACAAAGCATCTGCCCTGTAGCACTCACAGTGTAGTGGTGAAATAAGTGAGACCGACAACAGTTGGTCATTACTTCTAGGGCAAAGGAACAAGTACATTTTGAACAGTTATTTGTTCAACTCATAAGTGCTGGTGAGAAAATAAAGCAGGGTACTAGTTGATATAAAGTGCCAGAGCATAAGGTACTTAGTCTATGTAAGTGGTCAGAGAAAATCTCACTAATAAGGTGACAATTTATCCAGAAACCTACAGGCAGTGGGGGAATGAGTTCTCTGAATATCTGAGAGGAGAGAATTTCAGGCAGACATACACCAAGTGCAAACACCCTGAGAAAGCAGGCTGCTTGGCACATTTGAGGACCAGCAAAGGGCAATATGACTAGAGCAGCAGGGGCAAGGGAGAGAGATGAACAGAAGACGAGCTCTGAGGACGAGCAGAGGAGGCTGTGGGCCTTAGGGAATACGTACTCTGCAGTCATTAGTGACTTTGAAAATAGAGGGATAAAACGTAAATTGTGTGAGTTTTGAGAAGGAACTTGAGGAGAAAAAAAATGGAAAAAAAAAAGTATAAATATCTCCTTCTAGGGTTCTTACTATAAAGGAAGCAGAAAAGTGGGACGGGAACTAGAGAGGAATGTTGGATCAAGGCATTATTATTATTATTATTAAAGTGATAACAGTAATCTTGTAGGATGTTCCAGAAGGGAGAGAAAAGTTGAGGGTGCTGAAGAGAGATGACATAATGATGGTCTTGCCAAGGTGAGAGGAACGGGGTTTAGATCACATCCTCAATACAATCATGTTCAGTTCATTCTAAGAAACATGAAGGAAGGCAGAGTGTGGATCCAGTGACAGAGAAACGGAAAGATGTGATATAAGCTGGCAGAAAGTCTAGTGCAACTGCTCCTCTTCATGGAAAGCAATCTGCAAGTAGGCTTAAGAATGTTGTTCCTTGTTTAAAGAAACAAAACCCAAAGCCTATCAGTGGCTACAACACATAGCCTCTAACTTTAAATTTCTCTTCATGGTCTTAACTCTTAGGTCAATTATTACTTATCTTACCTAATTAACTGTATTTCCAATTTTCAGTCTAAAATTCTAGCTCTGTTCAGGCATACTAACTGTCAAATCCAGCTGGCAGTCACTAAATTTAGAATGAAGAGTGAATACTCTGAAATATCTTGGAGTTATTTTATACATATGAATTTGCTAAAAACATGCAGAGACATATGTTTATAAATAAGGACATTGTATGTGTATTTAAAAGTCTATAATGACCCACCAAATTACCATTTCATGCAGAGGCAGTAAATTAATTAATTAAGAATAAATACTATGAAAATTGATTGCAGCCAGCAAAATCGTAATTAATGTAATATAATCTTCATGGCTATTATGACAAAGCAAGGACCACAAAAACTGTTCCTGTGGTTTATTAACAGACATCACAAGTAAAAGAATACTATGGTCAAATAAGTTTGGAAAATTCTAGGTTAAACTTAGAACTTCACTCCTGGATTTCTGTGAGCCTTTTAGTTTACTCTATGCATGTAAATTCTCAAAAGGGGGATAGGTCCTTTTGAGAATTTACATGCATGGCTTCTCAAACCTGTTCGACCATGTAACACCTTTTTCCTTTGAAAACCCTTTAGGACTACTTGTCTACAGAATAGACTTTGAGAATGCTGGGTAATGTGAGGCTTGGTTTGAGAAGCAGAATAACATAAGCAAAAATAAAAGAAAATACTCCCTTGAATTATGAGGAGAACAGGAATTGGTCTGAAAAAATCTTTTCTTATTTTTGAATAGTTTGCTTTTCACTAAACATCATTATCTCTTTACACTCAGATAGCACATTTTCAACATTAACTACAATGGGATCATTGCCTAATAGAACCATCCCTACATATGTGTTTTCTCAAATTTTCAATTTTTGAAATAATTCATCACTAGAGTATCTGATGAAAAGTCAATGAAAACAATTAAATTTTAAATGAATATAAAAATACATGTTAATCTCCATATCTAGAAAAGCTATGGGAAATGACAAGAAGCTGTCATCCTTTACATATTTTAAGAAGTGGTCTTTACTATTGAATAAGAAAGGGTCTTAGAAACTAGGTTGCAATTATTAAGAATGCTTATAATTATTCTCATAATTTCTAAGAATTTATGTGTAGTAATTTTATCACTTTGGAAAAGGTAAAAACTTTTGTCAGAGTGGTGACATCAATACATATAGTACAAAATATATTTCAGTATGGCTGTGTTCAATTTTATATCCTGAACCAATATACTCTAGAGGTGACACACTTAGATTTCCAAAATACTAGAAGAGACAACTTTTAGGAAAATATATCATTTTTCATTTTAGAGTTAGATTTGCAACATACTTCAAAAGGTGGTATTTATTTGTATTACTAATCTTTTAGATGAAAATGCATAAGTAAAAGCAAACACATCTTCTGTACCATTCAATGAGGGAAGAAAAAACCCCAAATACATGAAGCAAAACAAGTTGTAAGTTGTATCTACTTGACATCATACTTCTAAGTAAATACTAAACTTTCATTCAAACTTGCTACTTGATCAGTTTTCTTAATTTCATAGTGAATTCAATATCCTGTTTAAGGAACAATTGATATGATGGAATGAAGTAGATTTCCAGGCATATCTGGTTCAGATTTTTCTTTCAATCAGATTTTGTATGCAATTTCTGATAGGCCTAGGGTGAAGCTGTTTGCAAATACCACAGAAGTATGAGCTGCTTAAGTGAACATGTCTCCCTTCTGCTTTTTTTCTGAACTATTTTAGCTGTAGTTTCATACTAAACATGGAAGGAATTAAATTTAATTCACCATATATTTATTGAGTATCCTCTGGGCCCAGGTATTAGGGATTAAGAGATGAAAATATATATTTGCTGCCTAGAAGTTGTCAGTTATCTAGTTGGATAAGGAGATACTCTGTGATGTAGATATGATGACGAATTGTTCTATAACACGAGGAATACCACACTATCACTTTGGAAATGGAGGAGGAAATAACTAATTTGGGGAAACACAAAAGACCCCGAGTAGCAAAAGCAAACCTGAGAAAGAAAAATAGAGCTAGAGGAATCAGGCTCCCTGACTTCAGACTATACTACAAAGCTAAAGTAATCAAAACCATATGGTACTGGCATGAAAACAAACAGAAATATAGATCAATAGAACAGGATTGAAAGCCCAGAAATAAACCCATGCACCTATGGTCAATTAATCTATGACAAAGGAGGCAAGAATATACAATGGAGAAAAGACAGTCCCTTCAATAAATGGTGCTGGGAAAACTGGACAGCTACATGTAAAAGAATGAAACTAGAACATTCTCTAACACCATACACAAAAAAAAAAACCTCACAATGGATTAAAGACCTGGATGTAAGACCAGATACTACAAAACTCTTAGAGGAAAACATGGGCAGAAAACACTTTGACATAAATTGCAGCAATATCTTTTTTGATCCACCTCTGAAAGTAATGAAAATAAAAACAAAAATCAACAAGTGGGACCTAATTAAACTTAACAGATTCTGCACAGCAAAGGAAACCATAAACAAAATAAAAAGACAACCCACAGAATGGGAGAAAATATTTGCAAACAAAGGAACTGACAAGGGCTTAATCTCCAAAATATACAAACAGTTCATGCAGCTCAATATCAAAAAAAACCAAACAAACCAATCAAAAAATGGGTAGAAGATCTAAACACACATTTCTCCAAAGAGGAAACATAGATGGCCAAAAAGCACATGAAAAGATGCTCAACATTGCTAATTATTAGAGAAATGCAAATCAAGACTCAATGAGATATCACCTCACGCTGGTCAGAATGGCGATCACCAAAAAGTCTACAAACAATAAATGCTGGAGAGGGTGTGGAGACAAGGGAACCCTCCTACACTGTTGGTGGGAATGTGAATTGGTACAACCACTATGGAGAACAGTATGGAGGTTCCTTAAAAAACTAAAAATAGAACTACCATATGACCCAGCAATCCCACTACTGGGCATATACCCTGAGAAAACCATAATTCAAAGAGTCATGTACCACAATGTTCACTGCAGCACTATTTACAATAGCCAGGACATGGAAGCAGCCTAAGTGTCCATCGACAGATGAATGGATAAAGAAAATGTGACACATATATACAATGGAATATTACTCAGCCATAAAAGGAAATGAAATTGAGTTATTTGTAGTGAGGTGGATGGACCTAGAGTCTGTCATACAGAGTGAAGTAAGCCAGAAAGAGAAAACCAAATACTGTATGCTAACATATATACGTGGAATCTAAAAAAAAAAAAAAATGTTTCTGATGATCCTAGGGGCAGGACAGGAATAAAGATGCAGACGTAGATAATGGACTTGAGGACAAGGTGGGGGTGGGGAAGAGGAAGCTAGGACTAGGTAAGAGAGTAGCACTGATATATATACACTACCAAATGTAAAATAGATAGCTAGTGGGAAGCAGCTGCATAGCACAAGGAGATCAGCTCGGTGCTTTGTGACCACCTAGAGGGGTGGGATAGGGATGGGTGGGAGGGAGGCTCAAGAGGGAGGGGATATGGGGATATATGTATACATATAGCTGATTCACTTTGTTATACAGCAGAAACTAACACAACATTGTAAAGCAATTATACTTTACTTTAAAGATGTAAAAAAAAGAAAGAACGAACTACCATATGATCCAGCATTCCCCCTCCTGGGCATATATCCCAAGGAAACTATAATCTGAAAAGATACATGCACCCCAACGTTCACTGCAGCACTATTTACAATAGGCAAGACATGGAAGCAACCTAAATGACCATCGACAGAGGAATAAATAAAGAAAATGTGGTATGTATATATAAATATACATATGTATGTATGTATGTGTGTATATATATATATATATATATATATATACACACACATACATACAGTGGAATGTTACTCAGCCTTCAAAAAGAATGAAATAATGCCATTTGCAGCAACATGGATGGACCTAGGGATTGCCATACTGAGTGAAGTAAGTCAGAGAAAGACAAACATCATATGATATCACTTATATGTGGAATCTAAAAAAAAAATGATACAAATGAACTTACTTAGGAATTTGGGATTAACATATACACACTACTATATATAAAATAGATAACCAACAAGGATCTACTGTATAGCACAGGGAACTCTACTCAATACTCTGTAATAACCTATATGGAAAAAGAATCTGAAAACGAATGGATATATCTGTTTGTATAACCGAATTCCTTTGCTGTACACCTAAAACTAACACAACACTGTAAATCAACTATACTCTAATATAAAATAAAAATTAAATTTAAAAAGTGGGGCAAAAAAAATCTTTACAGAGGCGGCCTTTGAATAGGTACTTAAAATGTTAGGCCTAGTTCAAAATCTAGTGGCTTAGCAAAAAGTGACTATTTAGAGAAAATGTGGCCTATGTACTTGTGAACTTAATCATTTCAATTTTTTTCATTTATTTATTAATTCAAGCCATTAATCATTAAATATATATTTAGTGAGCATATATTATGTATTAGGCATTTCTTTTACAGAATTTAGTTGTAAAACTGAACAAGACAGGTAAGGACCCTGCTCTCATGCATGTTATATTCTCAGGGTGGGGGAAGACAGGGTGAGAACAGCTAGGAAGCATGTGTGTTTGTGTGTGTGTGTGTGTGTGTGTGTGTGTGTGTGTGTGTGTATATATATATACACACATATATATAAATATATAAAATTTCAGAATGAGGTAAATTTAGTGGAGGATCTAAGTAGGATTATATGAGAGTATCAGCAAAATGAGAGCTGCTTTCCTTTGACAGCTCAAGAACAGCTTGAGAAAGTGACACGTGTGAACATGCACAGTACAAAAAGGAGCTAGTTAGGCATAAAGAGTTTAGGAAAAAAATGTTCGGGGCAAAGGGAATATCAAGTTCAATAACCCACAAGTGTACTGATATTGCAAGGACCCAATGAAGAAGGTGGGTGATGGGTAAGTTGACCTTGGGGTATAGGAAGGAGCTAGGATAGGGTAGAAGTCTATACAACAACAGGGGATTTTAGTTTCATTGTACTTTACTTTCAGTATGGTGCAGGTGTGGCAAGGACTATCTAATTATGTTTTATAAAGATAACTCTAGCTGCTCCGAGGAGAATGCATGTAGGTGAGGAAGTAGGAAGGTGAGCAGGACATCTAGTTTGGAGGCAACTAGTGCATTAAAAGCAATGATGGTAGTTTCCTTTAGAGTGGTGGCAGTGGAAATAAACATAGGCCTAAGAACTGAAAATACAGTTTGTTGGTAGATCAGAAAGATGATCCTGTGAGAAAGTGGATGGGGAGTAAATGGAAGAATCAAATAATGCACTTAGATTTTGTTTGTTTGAAGAACTGGTTAAAAGGTGATGTAGTTCTCTGAGGTAGGGAAGACTGAATGAGTAGTCATTTCCTTGTGCTCTCATGTATTTCTGTATACTTATATTATGGGATTTATCACACAGCATGTACAGCGGAGCCCCTATTATGACACACAACATTCTTCTTTACATCATAGCTAACACTCACAGGGCAACAACCACTGAGAGAGGTGCTTTACACACATTTTCTCATTTAATTTTTACAATAACTCCATGATGAAGGCACTATATTAATGACTATGATATAGATAAGAATGCTGATGTATAAAGATCCATGATTTGCTTGTGTTGATTCAAGGAATGAATGTCAAGAATTGGATCTTAACCCAGGCCTGGATCTAGTTCCAGACATGGGCTTGGGCTTGTTTAGAAAAATATGATGTGGGTAACATTCCTTTCTCAGTTATCTCTCTGGAGGGACTGACTCTGTGTAGTACTTTGTAGTTTAAAAGTATTTCTTAATATTTTCTCATTCAATATAGGTCTCACAAAATCTGCAAGATACTCAACTTTAAAGAGGGAATATATAGCAACAAATTTAATGTAGTTTATCAAGTTCATACTGTAAGAAGAATCAACGTTTAAACAAAGTCCATTGGAGCGAATAATCTATGCTCATTCCTCAGCATAAGCTACTGTGTTAAATGGTTGGCCAAAGCGTGACTTCAGTGGGAAAACGTCAGCCCAGAAGGAAAATGTAGTCAACTATGCATTATTTGGCTGAAGAAATGGAGATGACATGGTGCTGGAAGAAATCTATACAATAAACAGAAATTTAATTTAACGAGATGACTAGATTTTAAAATATCTGTACTATTTAAACAATAGGAAAATCAAACTTTGTAAAGATTACAAATGTTACATTTTATGTATTTTGAGACTTTGTAAAGACTACAAATGTTACATTGTATGCATTTTGTTTTTAAGCAAATATTTTTCTATGTATTTGTCAACAATAGATAGTGAAAACAATATGATAAAAGAGCTGATTTGTTGATTCTAAAGCACAGAAACTTCAAAAGATAAAATACTGTCATTACCTGTATTTGTCCCTTCTGTATTCAAATACAATATAAATTATTGATAATAAAAATCATATCTTTTAAAGAATGTTGCCATGGTGATCAGTTTCTGTGAATGTCTGCATACATTTACAATTGTACTGTATGTAGAATAGAGAAAAATAACAAAGTTAATGTTTTTAGGAAGACTCCAAAATATTTGTGTTTGAATCTAGATGCCATGGATATTTTTCTGCAGTGGACTCTAGAGACAAAGGCGCATACACTAAAGGTGCTGCTTCAGCAATTTGTTTTCCATTGAAAAACAACGAACTAAGAAAAAGAAAACAATGAGTATACTGAATACGCTAATTTGAAAATAATACTGTATTTTGTAAGCATTGATACAATAGTGTTTATATAGACTGTCAGGGAGAACAGGAGAATGACTTCAAAATATGTAAATGGAAGTGATACAGACAAATTTTAGAATTCTACAAATAAAGATTGCTCCTCTCTCTTAATTTGGAATTGTTATTTTTATCCCATAAATTATTGTCTTTTAATAAAAAATAATTTTTAAAAACAGATTATATTTATCTATATAAAACGTAGTATTCTCACACACAATATCTCCTAGTGATTATGTTCTCACCCTGGCTGTATCTGATCTAGACCGACATTAACATTAATCTCTGATATCTGAGAGCTCACAGAGTGATGATAGGAAGAAGGGCTCCAACGGATCAACCAGGGCTAACCTGGGAATGAGTGGGGAGTCACTGAGTCTTAGAATCTGAGAAATTTAGACTTGGAAGCTACCATGGACACCTTGCCTAAATCCATCCTTTCGACATGAAGAAACTGAGAGTCAGAGAGGGCAAGCAATCTGCCTAAGACATGCTGTGTTTGTGGCAGTGTGGTATATGGTGACCACAGGCCAATATCGCACAGAAAACTTTGAGTAGAGATTTAGATGAGACACAAAGGAGAGAAAACCAATTATTTCAGCACATTTTTCTGGCTGCCTCAGCCATTCTCTAATAGTTAAAGAGCAGCTCAGACACTAAACACTTTCAGATTTTGGTAGCTAACATTTATGGAAGCAGTTTTCCAATGTAGAAAATTATTTCCCAAATCCTCACACCAAAGTTAAAACAATAAATGGACAATGACCTATTTTAAATAGAACTAATGACCCACTGTAGCTTAACGCAATGCCGTGTTGTTGTTGTAGTTTTACTGTTAAGAAAAAAAGTTGTTCATGATGATAAAAAAAAAAAAGAATTAAGGGAAAAATACATGTTTTGTTGATTAAAGACAAAATAAGACACAATAATCTACTATGGAAACACAGAGAGTACCTATTGTGCTGAAAGGATTCAACCCTCAGAGAAATATGAACTTTCATTGTAACAGTAAAATAATTGTTATATTTGAAATTCTACAGGTTGCCAATTTTGGTCACATTCTCTTTTCATTATGTAAATATTGCTTGCATTTAACTTTCATACAAATTATTTTAATCAACTCAAAGTTTACAGCTCAGAGAGTGTCTAACCCAAGCAATTTAACAAGGACAACGTTCACCAATCATGGGTGAATGATTGTAACAATAGTAGTTTCAACTTTTTGCCTATTGGTACCAATGAATAAAAGACAAAATATTTGAAAACAAAGATGATTCACTTACCACAGAAAACTTCAATCCCCTCAAATACAAGTAAAAAGAAAAGACCAAATTCTAATATAATAAGGCAAATGCTTTGCATATCAGGTTTTGAAGATGAGCACAGTATTGGGCTTCAACTGATCCTCTGCATCTTCACTATGGTATCAATTGATTCAACAATAATTTTTGTATCTATTCTTTTTTAAAAAATGTAAGTCAATAAATTTAACTATTGGCCATAAAAATTTATAACATTTTATATATTAAAAAAAAAGAACAGGTAAAAAAATGTAAAGGTAAACTTTAGACCGCAATAATAAGGTAGGATGCAAACATTATATTCAATGTAAGAGAGTGGTAGGTCCATATTATGTTCAAAAGAAGGATAAAACTACATATCTTAAAATTATTAATGAATGTTTATAGTGAAGTGTGTATTTTTTTTTTTTTTTTAAAGAAATTCACGTTCTTTTATTTATTTATTTATGACTGTGTTGAGCCTTCGTTTCTGTGTGAGGGCTTTCTCTAGTTGCGGCAAGTGGGGACCACTCTTCATCGCGGTGCGCGGGCCTCTCACCATCGCGGCCTCTCTTGTTGCAGAGCACAGGCTCCAGATGCGCAGGCTCAGTAATTGTGGCTCACGGGCCCAGTTGCTCTGTGGCATGTGGGATCTTCCCAGACCAGGGCTCGAACCCGTGTCCCCTGCATTGGCAGGCAGATTCTCAACCACTGCGCCACCAGGGAAGCCCGAAGTGTGTATTTTTTAATTGAGGTATAGTTGATTTACACTATGTATCTATTCTTGATGCTATGAGTAGCTTCCACTGTGATTTTTCAATTATTTCTACTTAAGCTATAAATTGAATAATGACACCATTATTATTCATGATAAACTTGTACTCATTAACTACTGAGAGCAAGATTATCAAATGAAGAACCTTTCAATTGTTCCCTTGTATTGGTACAGCAGAAAGAAATTGGATGCTGGAAAAACTCAGGAAGAGTGAATAAAATCAGTTCCCAGATAGGATCTTGGGATCTTAGGGGAGGGATAAGAATCTGGGAGCCAAATTTGAGTGGGAAGAAAGAACTAGGAACCAGATAGTCATGTCAGGAAACAGTTAAATGAGGCAGACAGCATTCAAGGAGCAAACAAGTGGGTTATAAGAACACTGAAGACCAAAATAGTAGAGCCACCCTGGTGAGTTCATGTGGAAAGTCAAACCATCCTTCAGTAAATTGTGCAGCAGGCTTTGTAAGAAGGAGTTAGGGATTGATAGATTAACTCTATCCATTCTTAAAGATGTAAATTATCTTCCAGAAGTTGTCTAAATCTGACATTACTTTAAACCTCAAAATTCCTAAATCTTCTGTTTGCTTTGTTTTCTTTTCTCACTTTAAATTATACACAGATATGTATAATAAAACGTCCAAATTTACAGGAGGATTAAAGGAACTAAGAAGATGCAGCTAGAGATTATCATACTAAATGAACTAAGTCAGAAAGAGAAAGACAAATACCATATGATTTCACTTATATGTAGAATCTAAAATACGACACAAATGAACCTATCTATGAAACAGAAACAGAATCACGGACATAGAAAACAGACTGGTGGTTGCCAAGGGGGAGGAGTTGGGGGAGGGATGGAGAGGAGGTTGGGGTTAACAGATGTAAGCTTTAATATGTAGAATAAACAACAAGGTCCTACTGTATAGCACAGAGAACTATATTCAATATACTATGAAAAACCATAATGGAAAAGAAAAAAAAGAATGTGTGTGTGTGTATATCTGAATCACTTTGCTGTACAGCACTAATTAACACAACATTGTAAATCAACTATGCTTCAATAAAAATATTTTGTTTTTAATGTGTCAAACGTTGCCTAAACCCAAATGATCATCACAATAGCAAATACTGACCAAGGATAAGTATTAAATATGAGGGAAAATCAAAAGATAAATTTCCTCCAAATATAAAATATACATAGTAAGATGGACAGCAATATCAATAATTCCTAAGAGGCAGATTATCCTCAGAAATTTCCCTTTTCATGAATTTGTTTTCATAAAATCTGAAAACTCTGGTGGAATTTGCACTTCAGAAATACATTTCTCTTTGCTAACAGGCTGCCAGTAAAATCAAGATTTTGAAAAATAGTTGAATAAATGACTACAAAGATAAATATTAAAATTTAAAATATTCCCAGTATCTTAATGTAAATATAATGTATATTTTGAAATTAATTCATGCTTTTAAAAGATCAGATAGATGGATTCTGTTAATTAGAATCTAACTTTTAAAATGAGGAAAAGAGCCTGAACCAAGATGATGGAGTAGAAGGATGTGCTCTCACTCCCTCTTGTGAGAACACCAGAATCACAACTAGCTGCTGGACAATCATCTACAGGAAGACACTGGAATTCACCAAAAAAGATACCCCACATCCAAAGACAAAGGTGAAGCCACAATGAGACAAAAGGAAGGGCACAATCACAGTAAAATCAAATCCCATAACTGCTGGGTGGGTGACTCACAGACTGGAGATCACTTATACCACAGAAATCCACCCACTGGAGTGAAATTCTGAGCCCAATGTCAGGCTTCCCAACCTGGGGGTCTGGCAACAGGAGGAATTCCTAGAGAATCAGACTTTGAAGACTGGTGGGATTTGACTGCAGGGCTTTGACAGGATTGGGGGAAAGAGACACTCCACACTTGGAGGGCACATACAAAGTAGTGTGTGCATCGGGACCCAAGGGAGACTGAATCAGACCTACCTGCTAGTGTTGGAGGGTCTCCTACAGAGGTGGGGGTTGGCTGTGTCTCACTGTGGAGACAAGGACACTGGCAGCAGAAGTTCTGGGAAGTACTCCTTGGCATGAGCCCTCACAGAGTCTACCATTAGCCCCACAGAAGACATAGGTAGGCTCCAGTGTTGGGTTGACTCAGGTCAAACTACCAACAGGGAGGGAATCCAGCCCCACCAATTAGCAGTCAAGCAGATTAAAGTTTTACTGAGCTCTGCCCACCAGAGGAACAGTCAGCTCTACCCACCACCAGTCCCTCCCATCAGGAAACTTGCACAAGCCTCTTAGATAGCCTCATCCACCAGAAGGCAGACAGCAGAAGCAAGAAGAAAGACAATCCTGCAGCCTGTGGAACAAAAACCACATTCACAGAAAGAGAGACAAGATGAAAAGGCAGAGGGCTATGTACCAGATGAAGGAACAAGATAAAACCCCAGAAAAACAACTAAATGAAGTGGAGATAGGCAACCTTCCAGAAAAAGAATTCAGAATAGTGATAGTGAAGATGATCCAGGACCTCGGAAAAACAATGGAGGCAAAGATCGAGAAGATGCAAGAAATGTTTAACAAAGACCTAGAAGAATTAAAGAACAAACAAACAGAGATGAACAATACAATAACTGAACCGAAAACTACACTAGAAGGAATCAATAGCAGAATAACTGAGGCAGAAGAACGGATAACTGACCTGGAAGACAGAATGGTGGAATTCACTGCTGCAGAAAAGAATAAAGAAAAAAGAATGAAAAGAAATGAAAACAGCCTAAGAGACCTCTGGGACAACATTAAACACAACAACATTCTCATTATAAGGGTCCCAGAAGGAGAAGAGAGAGAGAAAGGTCCAGAGAAAATATTTGAAGAGATTATAGTCGAAAACTTCCCTAACATGGGAAAGGAAATAGCCACCCAAGTCCAGGAAGTGCAGAGAGTCCCATACAGGATAAACCCAAGGAGAAACACACCGAGACACATAGTAATCAAATTGGCAAAAATTAAAGACAAAGAAAAATTATTGAAAGCAACAAAGGAAAAATGAAAAATAACATATAAGGGAACTCCTGTAAGGTTAACAGCTGATTTCTCAACAGAAACTCTACAAGCCAGAAGGGAGTGGCATGATATACTTAAAGTGATGAAAGGGAAGAACCTACAACCAAGATTACTCTACTCGGCAAGTATCTCATTCAGATCTGATGGAGAAATCAAAAGCTTTACAGACAAGCAAAAAGCTAAGAGAATTCAGCACCACCAAACCAGCTCTACAACAAATGCTAAAGGAACTTCTCTAACTGGGAAACAAAAGAGAAGAAAAGGACCTCAAAAACAAACCCAAAACAATTAAGAAAATGGTCATAGGAACATACATATCAGTAATCACCTTAAACGTGAATGGATTAAATGCTCCAACCAAAAGACACAAGCTTGCTGAATGGATACAAAAACAAGACCCATATATATATACTGTCTACAAGAGACCCACTTCAGACCTAGGGACACACAAAGACTGAAAGTGAGGGGATGGAAAAAGATATTCCATGCAAATGGAAATCAAAAGAAAGCTGGAGTAGCAATACTCATATCAGATAAAATAGACTTTAAAATAAAGAATGTTAAAAGAGACAAGGAAGGACACTACATAATGATCAAGGGATCAATCCAAGAAGAAGATATAACAATTGTAAACATATATGCATCCAACATAGGAGGACCTCAATACATAAGGCAACTGCTAACAGCTATAAAACAGGAAATTGACAGTAACACAATAATAGCGGGGGATTTTAACACCTCACTTACACAAATGGACAGATCATCCAAAATGAAAATAAATAAGGAAACAAAAGCTTTAAATGACACAATAGACCAGATAGATTTAACTGATATTTATAGGACATTCCATCCAAAAACAACAGATTACACTTTCTTCTCAAGTGCACACGGAACATTCTCCAGGATAGATCACATCTTGGGTCACAAATCAAGACTCAGTAAATTTAAGAAAATTGAAATCATATCAAGCATCTTTTCTGACCACAATGCTATGAGATTAGAAATGAATTACACGGAAAAAACCACAAACACATGGAGGCTAAACAATACGTTACTAAATAACCAAGAGATCACTGAAGAAATCAAAGAGGAAATCAAAAAATACCTAGAGACAAATGACAATGAAAACACGATGATCCAAAACCTATGGGATGCAGTTCTAAGAGGGAAGTTTATAGCAATACAAGCCTACCTCAAGAAACAAGAAAAATCTCAAATAAACAATCTAACCTTACACCTAAAGGAAATAGAGAACAAAGAACAAACAAAACCCAAAGTTAGTAGAAGGAAAGAAATCATAAAGATCAGAGCAGAAATAAATGAAATAGAAACAAAGAAAACAATAGCAAAGATCAATAAAACTTCTCAAAGCTGGTTCTTTGAGAAGGTAAACAAAATTGATAAACCCTTAGCCAGATTCATCAAGAAAAAGAAGGAGAGGACTCAAATCAATAAAATTAGAAATGAAAAAGGAGAAGTTACAACAGACACCGCAGAAAAACAAAGCATCCTAAGAGACTACTACAAGCAACTCTATGCCAATAAAATGGACAACCTGGAAGAAATGGACAAATTCTTAGAAAGGTATGACCTTCCAAGACTGAATCAGGAAGAAATAGAAAATATGAACAGACCAATCACAAGTAATGAAATTGAAACTGTCATTAAAAATCTTCCAACAAACAAAAGTCCAGGACCAGATGGCTTCACAGGTGAATTCTATCAAACATTTAGAGAAGAGCTAACACCCATCCTTCTCAAACTCTTCCAAAAAATTGCAGAGGAAGGAACACTCCCAAACTCATTCTATGAGGTCACCATCACCCTGATACCAAAACCAGACAAAGATACTACAAAAACAGAAAATTACAGACCAATATCACTGATGAATATAGATGCAAAAATCTTCAACAAAATACTAGCAAACAGAATCCAACAACATATTAAAAGGATCATACACCATGATCAAGTGGGATTTATCCCAGGAATGCAAGGATTCTTCAATATACGCAAATCAATCAATGTGATACACCATATTAACCAATTGAAGAACAAAAATCATATGATCATCTCAATAGATGCAGAAAAAGCTTTTGACAAAATTCAACACCCATTTATGATAAAAACTCTCCAGAAAGTGGGCACAGAGGGAACCTACCTCAACATAATGAAGGCCATATTCTACAAACCCACAGCAAACATTATTCTCAATGGTGAAAAACTGAAAGCATTTCCTCTAAGATCAGGAACAAGACAAGGACGTCCATTCTCACCACTGTTATTCAACATAGTTTTGGAAGTCCTAGCCACGGCAATCAGAGAAGAAAAAGAAATAAAAGGAATATAAATTGGAAAAGAAGAAGTAAAACTGTCACTATTTTCAGACATAGAGAATCCTAAAGATGCCACCAGAAAACTACTAGAGCTAATCAATGAATTTGGTAAAGTTGCAGGATACAAAATTAATGCACAGAAATCTCTTGCATTCCTATATACTAATGAGGAAAAATCTGCAAGAGAAATTAAGGAAACACTGCCATTTACCACTGCAACAAAAAGAATAAAATACCTAGGAATAAACCTACCTAGGGAGACAAAAGACCTGTATGCCGAAAACTATAAGACACTGATGAAAGGAATTAAAGATGATACAAACAGATGGAGAGATATACCATGTTCTTGGATTGAAAGAATCAATATTGTGAAAATGACTATACTACCCAAAGCAATCTATAGATTCAATGTAATCCCTATCAATTTACCAATGGCATTTTTTACAGAACTAGAACAAAAAATCTTAAAATTTGTATGGAGACACAAAAGACCCTGCATAGCCAGAGCAGTCTTGAGGGTAAAAACAGAGCTGGAGGAATCAGGCTCCCTGACTTCAGACTATACTACAAAGTTACAGTAATCAACACAATATGGTACTGGCACAAAAACAGAAACATACATCAATGGAACAAGATAGAAAGCCAAGAGATAAACCCACGCACATATGGTCAACTAATCTATGACAAAGGAGGCAAGGATATACAATGGAGAAAAGACAGTCTCTTCAATAAGTGGTGCTGGGGAAACTGGACAGCTACATGTAAAAGAATGAAATTAGAGCACTCCCTAACACCATACACAAAAATAAACTCAAAATGTATTAGAGACCTAAATGTAAGACTGGACACTATAAAACTCTTAGAGGAAAGCATAGGAAGAACACTCTGACATAAATCACAGCAAGATCTTTTTTGATCCACCTCCTTGAGTAATGGAAATAAAAACAAAAATAAACACATAGGACCTAATGAAACCTAAAAGCTTTTGCACAGCAAAGGAAACCATAAACAAGACGAAAAGACTACCCTCAGAATGGGAGAAAATATTTGCAAATGAATCAACGGACTAAAAGATTAATCTCTGAAATATATAAACAGCTCATGCAGCTCAATATTAAGAAAACAAACAACCCAATCCAAAAATGGGCAGAAGACCTAAATAGACATTTCTCCAAAGAAGACATACAGATGGCCAAGAAGTACAAGAAAAGCTGCTCAACATCACTAATTATGAGAGAAATGCAAATCAAAACTACAATGAGGTATCACCTCACACCAGTTAGAATGGGCATCATCAGAAAATCTACAAACAACAAATGCTGGAGAGGGTGTGGAGAAAAGGGAACCCTCTTGCACTGTTGGTGGGAATGTAAATAGATACAGCCACTATGGAGAACAGTATGGAGGTTCCTTAAAAAACTAAAATTAGAATTACCATATGACCCAGCAATCCCACTACTGGGCATATACCCAGAGAAAACCATAATTCAAAAAGACACATGCACCCCAATGTTCACTGCAGCACTATTTACAATAGCCAGGTCATGGAAGCAACCTAAATGCCCATCCACAGATGAATGGATAAAGAAGATGTGGTACATATATACAATGGAATATTACTCAGCCATAAAAAGGAACGAAATTGGGTCATTTGTTGAGACGTGGATGGATCTAGAGACTGTCATACAGAGTGAAGTAAGTCAGAAAGAGAAAAACAAATATCTTATATTAACGTATATATGTGGAACGTTGAAAAATGGTACAGATGAACTGGACTGCAGGGCAGAAACTGAGACACAGATGTAGAGAACAAACGTATGGACACCAAGGGGGGAAAGCGGTGGAGGGGGGTGGGGTGGGATGAATTGGGAGATTGGGATTGACATGTATACACTGATGTGTATAAAACTGATGACTAATAAGAACGTGCTGTATAAAAAAAAATAAAAAATAAAATTAAAAAATTAAAAAAAAACTAATACTAAACTTTCTTTGGTTTATTTGTATGGAAATATGTTAATATAAAAGTTTCAGACATTACATGAATTCCTAAAAATCTTATATGTTCTTGTATAATATTATAATCTTCTTGTGTAATTATGATATATTATCATAATTCTAGTTATTACTTTAAAATGTATATCTCAGAAATAACTAAATTTCCTTGTCAATTGAATTATTATGAACTTTCATCAAATCTTTAACCGTGGTCATTTTTATGTCTTTTGTCATTTACGGACAGTTCTGGGTGTACTCTGATGCTTTTGCAAAAATGTTCCTATAAAAGGGTTTCATCTTCAAGGAATTCATGGAAAAGACTCTGACAAGTACAGGTTTCTGGCAACTGACTATACTGCTGAACTGAATGAATAAGCATTTTCAGAACTCTAATGGAAAACTGATGAAGTCATAAAAGTGCTAACAAAAGATCAAGATAAAAAAGTTTATTTACATGGGACTGAGTGAACTGATGAGAATGATTATAATTTTTGTGACTTTCTGTTTGAATAAAAAAAAAAAAGAAGTACTAAGAAACCAGGTGGTATATCCTCATCATCTTTATACTGAGCAAGGAAGAAAACCAAAGTGATTATAACTAGTTTATATTTTAATTTCTGTGTCCTGGGGCACACTAAGTGAAAAATATTTTCAGCATAGGTAGTAATGTAGACCTCGGCTAAGCTATACAAGAAATAGAAATTATTTTTGAGTTGCAAGACTGGTTTGTTTCAAGGTGGCCAAGCATTTTAACAAAACAGTTAGTTTGATTTTTCTTTTGCATATATAACTTAGAAAAACAAGGTCCCACACATTATAATAAATCGATTTGTGACGATAAAGCATTGCAGGATGATTCAGAAGATGTGGGTTCCACGCCTATCTTTCATGTCTTACTTTTGTGATTAGAGCCATTCAAGCAACATCTGAAACTGTATCAATCAACATCAACAAACAGATAGTGATCAGTAAGCTAAGTGCTAAAGCCTTAGGTTATGGGTATGCAAAAATAGAAAACCTTGGTCATTTTACGGGACCATTAATAAATTTATGGTCTGCAAGCAACGCTGTCCAATAGAAAAATAAGGCAAACCACATATGTAAATTTAAAATTTTCTAGTAGCTACATTAAAAAAAAGATGAAAAAGAAACAGGTAAAATTAATTTTAAGAATATATTTCAGGACTTCCCTGGTGGCGCAGTGGTTAAGAAACTGCCTGCCAGTGCAGGGGACACTGGGTCGATCTCCGGTCCGGGAAGATCCCACATGCTGCAGAGCAACTTAAAGCAACTTAAGCCCGTGCGCCACAACTACTGAGCCTGTGCTCTAGAGCTCGCAAGCCACAACTACTGAAGCCCGCGCACCTAGAGCCCGTGCTCCGCAACAAGAGAAGCCACCGCAATGAGAAGCCTGTGCACCAAAAGGAAGAATAGCCCTCACTCACCTCAACTAGAGAAAGCCCGTGCGCAGCAACAAAGACCCAATGCAGCCAAAAAAAAAAAAAAAAAGAATATATTTCATTTAACCCGACATATCCAAATATTATCATTACAACATGATGATACATTTTACACTTTTTTAAACTAAATCTTTGACATTCAGAGTGTTTTATTCTCACAACATATCTCAGTTTTTACTAGCCACATTTCAAATGCTCAGTAGAATATGTGGCTAGTGGCTATCACATTGAATAGCACAGGTCTGGAAGTAGAATAGATATGGGAAAAAACACGATAATTTAGGTGGTGGGTGCACAGAATGGCAGAACACATTCCTACCTCATCTTAGGGAATTTAGAGAACATTTCATAGAAGATCACAACTGAGTGAAACTTTAAGGCTGTGTAGAGACAAGGCAGATATCAAAGGAAGACCAGCCTATGAGGATCCTCAAGGGGAGAGGGGCACTCCGAGTGAAGGAAATAGAAAAACAACAGGCGTCTAAGCTATGCAGGAAATGTTTTGCAGGTATATTGTGTGTGAAATGGGTGGAGGGAGTTGAAGCAAGCAAAACACCAAATCTGGATGAGTATTGAATTCTGGGGTAGTGTTACAGAAATAGATTTTATGAGAGGGTGAGTGAACTGACTCCTTGCACCAGTACTGCTTTTAACCAAATATGGGACCGGATTTAAGTCACTTAAGCTTTTTAGCTCTAGTTCCTAGTTTCCACAATTGTAAAATCAAGGAGTCGAACTGGGTAATCTCTAATTATCTTTCCAATTAAAAATGCAATGTGAAAAAATTGCTAAGTATGAATTAAAATGGTTCAAGATTTAAATATATGCAGAAATGTCAAAGATGGTATTTAGAAGGTAGAACAGTATAATTATGCAACATGGCTATTTAAGCCTTTTCTGGGAAAACATTAAGATAGCAATTGAATTTTATAATAATAACAATGTTATATTCCGTAAGTGTCATAATTTCTTACCTCCTCCTTTCCTGGAAGGGGAAACTATTTTAATATAGTCAATCAGGAGGTTTTCTCTAACTTTTCATGCTAAATGAATTTTGAATTTGAAGCCCACTAAATCTCTGTGTATTTTGCTTAAATACATTCTTCAGAAGTAAGCGTGGAATTTGGTAAAATTGTAAAATTGGCTGACTCATAGGAAATCAACAAAAATTCATATTCAATTTCTATGTCTACTTCTGTATATAAGGTCAATTAAATAATCAAGAAAACTATAGAAATTTAAAAGAAATTAACAAGAAGTTAGGATCTAAGCAAATTAAAATTGCCTGTGGCTGACACATTTCATCAAGATGGACATGTCTATCAAACCTTCCTAGAGCCACCTGGAAGAGAAATAAACTATCTTTGGCTTCAAAATAATAAAGAAATCAGTTTGTTTATACAAAAGAATTCCTACAGCAAATGGGGCATTGAGAGACAAGCTATGTATAAGGCAAGCAGTCCTAAAAGGTAACATACTAGAAATTATCTTCTAATTCTATGCTGCTTTCTTTGAAAATTATAGTCCAAAGACTTAAATTAGAACATGAAAAAAGTCATCAAGGGTCATCAAACGAACAAAAAAACTACAAAAGGTGAAAATTTAAAGCACCGAAAAACACATATCAATACATATTTTCATTTGAAGTATGAAAATAGACTAAGTCAATGAGTTGGAGATGGGAAAATGCCTGTTAGAGAAGATGAAGATGCAAAGAAGATGTGGTGATTCAGAGACCAGATGATATGGTGACGGCAGATAAAGGACGGAGGAGACAGTTCTCAAGGAGGCTGGTGTATAAAGAAGGCCATCTCCCATGAAGTCTTGAAAATGAATGGAGAGTCAGCAGAATCCATTAAGAGCATGTTTCTTTTCACAAGGGAGAAGGTGGATAGCAGAATTCTGCGCAGCAAATGAAGCCTGAAGAAGTGTCTACTGAATTGAGAATCCATAAAGAAGACAGTGGATAATAAAGAGATGAATTGCTTGGGATTTCTGCCAAGGTTGAGTGGGGCCACTTGTAACTTTATTATGGAGGTTGTGAGGCCTAACAGGAATTCAAAGGTAGACATCCACACACAGACTAGTTGGAAAGGAAGCTCTTGATTTCTGGGAGGTCTGTTAGGAGGCAAAGGGAAAAGCCTTGTGAACAACGGCAACATCTGGACTGAAAATAGAAATGGAGGAAGTTGAATTGTGTTTACATTAAGTGAGCTCTCTTAGTGCTGAGACCAGCATCTGGCTTTGGTTACATTTATCTGAACATAGTGAAAATGTTTGAATTAACCAAAAAAAGATTAGACTAAATTTCATAACAGTGTTTACACAGCAGAATAAATGACAAAACAGATACATGGAAAAAAGTGTCTGTTTACGTGCACATTTCAAAGAGCATGGATATAGCACCCGAAGCTACATTATCTTAGTGTGGTTGACATAAAACAGGGTCCACATAAACTCCTAATGATGGCCATTACAAATTATGTTAAGCCAAGGTGGTTTAAACACAGATATCCTATGTCTTTTGTTTATTGCTATGATAAAAAGAATTTGAGTGCCTTTCTACCACAATTAAGGGAAAACATGGTTAGGAAGTATATTTACATTTTATTTTCCACTATCAATAACATTTCAGGTGACATCCTTATTCCTAGGAATTACAGCTCTCAATAAAGTTTTTCCCCTTTTCTTTCCATAAATAAATGTATTTGGGGGGCTTTAATTTGTTAGCAAATTCAGAACAGAGTATTTATCTTTACAGAAGCAATCTCAATTTTCTGTGGCCATATTGATGGGGTCTTTAAAATCTCATAGACCACTAATAAAATACATTGTTTATTGCTTGACCTTGTTTTGGAACCTGATCTTCTGCTCTCATCATTGTAACACCTGATTTTGAACAAGGAAACAAAGGCAAGTAACATATGCTGGGGAACAAGCTGTGATCCCATATCAAGAGAGAAAGTGAATTTAAGTACAAGAATAAGCAGTTAAATTTGGAAGGCTTTATCATTTATTAAGAAATAGTTCAGAAGTCCTCATTCTGAAGAGAAACAATTGGGTTGAAAGGGTCACAAGAGCAAATACAAACATTATCTTTCAGTGACTTAAATAGAATCATCTGTTCATAGAAAGAGAAACACAAATGCATTGATCTCCGGTATGTTGAACAGATTGAATCATGTAGAGCAAAGGTGTTTTAGTTAATCTTAAATCATGGCGCCATGGTTTCAAGACATCATGACGGGAAAAGTGACTGAGTTAAATGCAGTTAATATCAAACCTGAAATGGTAGAGAGATTCAAATAAAAGCATCACCTTTTCTAGTACTTTACATATCATGCACTCTCTCCTGGAGGTCTGCCTCTAACCTTCAGCTCTTCTGTGAAGCAGCTAAGTTTATGCCATGAAATAATGTGACTTTTGGCAGAGACTAGAGGACACTCAGAGTAACACTCAGGACCATCCATCAGTGCAGGAAGGTGAAGCCTGGTACTACCTAGTCACTCCAGAAAATGCATGTTTCCTAGCACATGATCTGCTACTTTAAAAGGCAATGGGAACCACTAATTGGATGTATCATTATTTGAAAAACAAGTTCAATGTGAAGTCATAAGTTATACTTTCAGGTTATATTAAGAGTAAGTGATTAAAAAAACAGTATAAAAGCCATAGCCATTTCATTCCATTTAAAATCTAAAGCTCTCTCAAATTCTCTGTTTCATAGTTAGGTGAAGTGGAAGTGTTCCATTTTGATCATTTCTAATCAGTTTAATTTGAAGCAATGCTCAACTTTCTTAACATTTAACATGGGAATTTTAACAATATGTGAGTTTTATCTCACAGAACATTGGCTTATTAAAAGTAACCTCACTGAGAACTAATCTCCAAAGAGAGACTAATAGATTTATCTATTGATAGGTAGACTTAATTCCTCGAGTAGACTTCCTTACACACTCAAATTGATCCTAGATTCCAAATTGCCAAACTAATGTCACTTATTTGTTTTAAAGAAGGATTTTAAGTTCGGGTCACAGACTTTGCTCATCCTTGCTCAAGTCTGAAACTGAATTGTTTGTTTCTAAGCATTTCAATCTAAAAGAAGGATAGAAGAACAAATATGTATTTGGAAAGTTTGTCATTAGGCAGTATGGTAATAAATTTAAAGGAAGATTATAATTTAGGAAATAGTAACATAGCTGTCATAGTAGTTGGGAAATGAAAAGAAAGTTGGGCTCTTATAGCAAAAGGATATCTTCTAAAGTTCAGTAGCTAAATACCAACTTTAGGAAGATGATAAAACTGTAGACACCATGGTTGAATTTATTAAGTAGGCCTTTGTAAAACTCTGCCCAAGGTTTAACTTAAAACCCACTCTATAGTCCTACATCTGAAGCTTTCAATGTTGCATTTGTGAAGATGTAGTCTGACAGGTGATACAGTTTATCACCTGTAGACCATTAACTACACATTCTAAACATGTATAAAAGTATATTGACCTAACATGATAAAGAAGGCTAATGCTTTATTTTTATAAAGAAATTGGTGGACCTGATTTCTTTTCTAAGAATTTTCTGCCCAAAATTCCTGAAGTACAAATTCTATAGGCTGAGTAAAAAATTTTAAAAGTATAAGTTGTCTTTGAGAAAAAATTTCTGATTCTGAAGAAGCAATATTACTTTATTTGTGACCTAGCATAATTTCAGAACTTAAACTTCTTTGAAAGCAATAATGATAATTTAACATATTTTTCCATAAGATGAAATTTAAACTTATGGATTAAAATCAATAAGACAAAATAAATCATATTTGGAGTTTTCAAAAAATAACCTATTTTTTCTTAGACTACAAACCCATTTACAAAACACAAGGAAATTGTTCAATTAAGACAATCATTACTTAAAATGAGAGTAACAGGAAGGGGGAAAATAGTTTTTTCCAACGTGGTCTTTTATTCTTTAATTATTCTACTGTAAAAGAGTCTCACCGTAAGGTAGAATTTGATTTCAGACGAGATATACACCATTCTGACCTCAAACTGACCTAAAATTTTTTAGTTCTGGAAACAAATATGCAGTGAGAGCCTGAAGAAACTAAGCTAAAAAGAAATATCACAAGGCATGCAAAGACACATTGCCTATTACTTTCTCTCTTAGCAACATCCTGGCTGAGATGAAAGAAGGGGAAAAATAACAATAGAAAAAATCTTTTTTTCATAGGAATATTTATTGTGGACTCAAGTCCAAGTTTTCTCCAAAGTTTCTTTCCCTATTAAAAACTAGAAAATAGAATTTACTTGGAGGAGGGCTGGGGTGAGTGAGAAGTCCTGTGGTGATTTTTCAGTGAATTTATGAAACTAAGAGAGTCATGTCTGGCTAAAGTGATAGATGGCCATTATACCAATATGGCCATAATACTGAGGCACTCTAAGTACAAATCATGATCTTCAGTAGCAAGAAATAATGAGGTACATTTGACTCCTTATCAGATTTGACTATGGGTCTGTGATTAACTTAAATATTTTCTATTAGGGAAAGAAAATAAGGAACTGCATTTTGTCCAATGAATACTAAGAAGAAAGAGTTATTTGGAGAGTTAAGACTCTTTGCTTGATCTAGTAAATCAGGATAGATGCATATTTTATTCCTGTGAATGTAATGCTGAGTTAATATGAATCTTAACCTTAATTGTTTGCATTATGAAAAATGAATTGCAATCCTCAGTAACAGGATTGGATGTTTCATGTAGCTATCTCTAATCCTCCCAACAGCTCTAACAGTAGATATTATTATCCCATATTTTCCAACAGAGGAAATCAAGCTTTAGGTATGCTCAAAGTTACTTTGTTAATATGAAGCAGAGCTGAGATTTGAACCCATTTCAAAACCTATGCTATTTCCATTATGTCGCATATCATCTAAGAACATATTTTTTTGTCTTAGCCCGATTATATGGATTCAAAGTGAAAATACATAATGGGAAATATGAGTCATGTACTGAGTAGCAATTTTTATAATTTCTGCTGAAGAATAACTTTAAAATTGGCAAGTAATCTAAACTTTGTATTTAAAATACATGACTGTCTTGACTTTAGGCATTCCTAACTAAATTAGCTTTTCTTTGTGTAATTAAATCACACTCTGGAATTCTAGTCTTTATTTCTATCAAAACAAATCAACACTTTTTTTGTTGTTACAGTAAAGAATCTGCCCATATCCCATTAATCTGTTTTCCTTTTGTTTTATAATCCAAAAGAGAGGTTTGATAGAATGTTTTCCCTCTCATGTTTGGGAACTCTTAACTGGAGCCCATGTATTTCTTAAGTCTTATGAAAATATATGCAACATTTTGTAATAAGTGACTAAGTGCATTTTTCTGGCAATGAGTCCCTTGACTTTCACTGGATTACAAAAGAATCCATGGCTGAAAAGAAAGATAAAAACTACTTACTTCCTAGCAGAGACTTTTTGTTTGTTTTGATAGTGTCAACTTAAATGAGATGGAAAATACAATACAATGATGTTTAGTTGTACCCTTTCAAACAGAAGCAAAGTATGTACCCTTGAAACCATACATAAACTACATATATTTTATAGTAATTTCTTTCTTTCTTTTTCTTCTGTCTAGGTCATTTGAAATAAGCTTACTTGTTTAAAAAAAAAAACTTTGGAGACAAAACTTTAAAAAATTCTATGGAACAATGCAGTGTTTTTCCAAAATTGGAAGGAAAGTTGAGATGAAGTCTACTTTATACTGAGATATATAGCCCAAACTTGTCTTGAATAAAGACTAAAATCAAAAGAAAGAAAAATAAATAAAATATGATTAAAAATCAAAAGAAAAATAGTAGGTTGGCAGTTTAAGGGTTTCTAATCAAAGTTTCAGCTAGGTACCCATCTGTGTTGTCTAAAGAGTCATTTCTCACATTTACCCTTGAACTGGATATTTAATGATAGTTTTATAATGGCAATGACCCCTAAATAAGACAGACGGAGGTTTTTCCTTGCCTCATTAAACCTGGAAGAGGTCAATGTTATAAGCCTCTTTGATTTTCTTCCATAGGTAGTGACTTAATAGCATGTGCGAGGAAGACATTTACTTAATCCATCATGTTAGAATGTTTTTCCCTAGATAATACTAATCCCAAATTATATACATACCTTTTATTACAAAAGAATCCAGTCCATCACTTCCACAAGAGTTATTTCTTTTCTAAGCCCAGCTGTTCAAAGTGGGATACAGAATTATACTTTTCTGAGCACTTTAACAAAGTTGGCAGTACATGGAAAGGCACCGACATGGTCTAAGGGCTGGGGAATTTGGTGAGTTTCCTGGTCACAATTCTTGGGGTTTTGAAACTAGCAATTCTTTACTCTTCCTTGTTCAGATAGCCTAAAATAATGGTCATACTTTATTTGGACTATAAGTTGATTTTGGATATAGACTTTTAAAAAATCTGAGTTTTTTTTTTTTTTGGTTTTAACTGTGTTATTAAGAAATTCTCATTCCTTAAGCCTAGAAATAAAGAAGTTACATTTTTTTTTCTCATATTCTTACATTCTGCTCCAGAGTCTAAATTCTGCTTATTTGTGGAGTGGCATTATTTTGCAGTTTATTGGCTCCCAGCTGTGCAGTTTTTCTGGACATCACAGCGATAGCAAAAGCATAGATTTTGGCTGTCTTCCCTGTGCACCAAGAAGAATTTTTGGCATTACACTCAGTTCACTATGCATCTAGTTCTCTGTATAATGGATAGAGTTCTTCTGTTTCCATGGAAGGAGGAAAGACTTTTGGAACATACATATCCACTGACCCTTGCTGTATTCTTTTTCAGCCTATATCCAAGTCCATCTCAACAGTAGTCGGGAGACAGAGTATATACAGCACTTAAATATCCAGGAAGAGAATCGCTACACCAAGTATAGATGATCAAACCCAAGCTCGCATTTTTCCGACACTTTGCCTTAACAAGTTTGAGTGTCTCCCTGGGCAGCTCGTCCTTGACTTTGCTGCATGATAACTTTTGGTAGAGGAAAACACATTGTACAACCTTGCAGTCCTCTGTAAATAGGAGCAGAACTAGATACATTATCTGTTTCACACGTCAGAGATTCCCCCCCCCATATAATCTTGTCATATTTTTCCCCTGTAACCATGGCCACATTTGTCAGGCAATAGCAACAAAATATTCTCTGTAAAAAAGAAGCAATATGTTTGATTTCAAAATGTATTTGAATTTATGTGCATCATATAACAGGAAACTTTTCCTTATTATGTTCATCAGTGTTTATTTTTGATAACTGCAAAGAAAAGTCCTGAGATTAATTATAAAATAATTTTTCTATTTATTATTTTAGGATAACTTAACCACAAATTTTACTCAAATATAAGTCCATAAAGAATCAAATATTTTAAAGGCTTAATCTTTAAAGTAGGATCTATTATTGACTTTCTTTTCATAACATTTCCAAATGCCTCTGGTTATGGTGTTTCTGAAAGCCTCTTTAAATCATTATTTTTCTCAGTCTAGCTTATTTAATGCACCAGTTGGTGCCTACATGTATGATAAATAAATATAAAGTAAAGGCCAGCCCTTCAATGGCATCTTGGGGCACTGTAAAAAGAGCGTTTTTCCTTTACCCTTGACTTATGTTAAGTATTCAGTTCAGGTTAGAGAAGATGGTTGTCTGATTGCTTGTCCTATTTTTCTTTGCCAGAGCAGATAAAGTATGCTTATCTATTAAAAGCACTCAGAGTAACATTAAGCCAGGACACCTGTGGAGTTTGAAAACGTAGGTTCTCAAACAGGTCACTGGCTGCTGGGGCAGCTTCAAGAACAGAATAACAAGCACTCTTTAGTATGGGAAACAAGGATCTCAGTGCTTTCATGTGGTCTGTGTAGAAGGAAAATTTATCAACAGCGAGAGAGAAAGGAAAAGATCTTCATTTCCCACTTTTCTTAATCAGTCAATCTATAGATCTATAGTCTTATTTATAAATCTGTGTCTTAGGGGTCCATGCCCATAGCAAAATGTATTATAAATATTTGAACAGAAGCTGCATGGTTTATAAGGGCTTCACTTTTCTTAAGTTTGAAGACAATATGTGACATCAATTTATAGCAAATGATGCTTTAATTGGTATCCCAAGCATTTTCCTTTATAATAATAAAAAATCAGCAAAGTAGGCAAATTTGAGGGTATAACTTAGAGTTGTTAGGAGTTTGGCATTGTTAGAATCATTTGAAAGGGGGTCTTTTTAGTGTCATAAAATGTCTAAAATAAGTTCTTGATAATTTTGGAAAGTTATAAAGTGCAATAATTTATACTTAGAATATTCAACTGGCAGTTAGTAGGTAGCAGAATAAAATAAATTCTAAAAGAATATAACATAAAAACTAACTAGTCAATGTCCAGTTATGGGATCACTGTACGAATTTATGTAGAAATTGTATTATGAGCAATACTGCTTTTTTGTGAGAACTGGCTTTTTTTTTTTTTTTTTGTAGCTTAAAAGTGAATGGTTTGTGGGAGATTGGTTCAAGATGGCGGAGTAGAAGGACATGCTCTCACTCCCTCTTGCAAGAGCACCAGAATCACAACTAACTGCTGAACAATCATCGACAGGAAGGCACTGGAACTCACGAAAAAAGATACCCCACATCCAAAGACAAAGGAGAAGCCACAATGAGACGGTAGGAGGGGCACAATCACAATAAAATCAAATCCCATAACTGCTGGGTGGGTGACTCACAAACTGGAGAACACTTAAACCACAGAAGTCCACCCACTGGAGTGAAGGTTCTGAGCCCCACATCAGGCTTCCCAACCTGGGGGTCTGGCAATGGGAGGAGGAATTCCTAGAGAATCAGACTTTGAAGGCTAGTGGGATTTGATTGCAGGACTTCTACAGGACTGGGGGAAACAAGGACTCCACTCTTGGAGGGCACACACAAAGTAGTGTGCGCATCAGGACCTAGGGGAAGGAGCAGTGACCCCATAGGAGACTGAACCAAACCTACCTGCTAGTGTTGGATGGTCGCCTGCAGAGGTGGGGGGTGGCTGTGTCTAACCATGAGGATGATGACACTGGAAGCAGAAGTTCTGGGAAGTACTCCTTCGCATGAGCCCTCTCAGAGTCTGCCATTAGCCCCACAAAAGAGCCCAAGTAGGCTCCAGTGCTGGGTCGCCTCAGGCTAAACAACCAACAGGGAGGGAACCCAGCCCCACCCATAAGCAGACAAGTGTACTGAAGTATTACTGAGCTCTGCCCACCAGAGCACACACAGCTCTACCCACCACCAGTCCCTCCTATCAGGAAACTTGAACAAGCCTCTTAGATAGCTTCATCCACCAGAGGGCAGACAGCAGAAGCAAGAATAATGACAATCCTGCAGCCTGTGGAACAAAAACTACATTCACAGAAAGATAAACAAGATGAAAAGGCAGAGGGCTATGTACCAGATGAAGGAACAAGATAAAACCCCAGAAAAACAACTAAATGAAGTGGAGATAGGCAATCTTCCAGAAAAAGAATTCAGAAAAATGATAGTGAAGATGATGCAGGACCCCGGAAAAAGAATGGAGGCAAAGATCGAGAAGATGCAAGAAATGTTTAACAAAGACCTAGAAGAATTAAAGAACAAACAAACAGAGATGAATAATACAATAACTGAAATGAAAAATACACTAGAAGGAATCAATAGCAGAATAACTGAGGCAGAAGAACAGATAAGTGAGCTGGAAGATAGAATGGTGTAATTCACTGCTGCAGAACAGAATAAAGAAAAAAGAATGAAAAGAAATGAAGACAGCCTAAGAGACCTCTGGGACAACATTAAATGCAACAATATTCGCATTATAGGGGTCCCAGAAGGAGAAGAGAGAGAAGGACCCGAGAAAATATTTGAAGATATTATAGTTGAAAACTTCCCTAACATGGAAAAGGAAATAGCCACCCAAGTCCAGGAAGCACAGAGAGCCCTATACAGGATAAACCCAAGGAGAAACACACTGAGACACATAGTAACCAAATTGACAAAAGTTGAAGACAAAGAAAAATTATTGAAAGCAACGAGGGAAAAACGACAAATAACATACAAGAGAACTCCCATAAGGTTAACAGCTGATTTCTCAGCAGAAACTCTACAAGCCAGAAGGGAGTGGCATGACATATTTAAAGAGATGAAAGAGAAGAACCTACAACCAAGATTACTCTACTCGGCAAGTATCTCATTCAGATTTGATGGAGAAATCAAAAGCTTTACAGACAAGCAAAAGCTAAGAGAATTCAGCACCACCAAACCAGCTTTACAACAAATGCTAAAGGAACTTCTCTAACTGGGAAACACAAAAGAAGAAAAGGACCTACAAAAAGAAACCCAAAACAATTAAGAAAATGGTCATAGGAACATACATATCGATAATCACCTTAAATGTGAATGGATTAAATGCTCCAGCCAAACACACAGGCTCACTGAATGGATACAAAAACAAGACCCATATATGTGCTGTCTACAGGAGACCCACTTCAGACCTAGGGACACACAAAGACTGAAAGTGAGGGGATGGAAAAAGATATTCCATGCAAACGGAAATCAAAAGAAAGCTGGAGTAGCAATACTCATATCAGATAAAATAGACTTTAAAATAAAGAATGTTACAAGAGACAAGGAAGGACACTACATAATGATCAAGGGATCAATTCAAGAAGAAGATATAACAATTATAAATATATATGCACCCAACATAGGAGGACCTCAATACATAAGGCAACTGCTAACAGCTATAAAAGAGGAAATCTACAGTAACACAATTATAGTGGAGGACTTTAACATCTCACTTACAACACTGGAGATCATTCAAACAGAAAATTAATAAGGAAACACAGCTTTAAATGACACAATCTACCAGATAGATTTAATTGATATTTATAGGACATTCCATCCAAAAACAGTAGATTACACCTTCTTCTTAAGTGCGCATGGAACATTCTCCAGTATAGATCACATCTTGGGTCACAAATCAAGACTCAGTAAATTTAAGAAAACTGAAATCATATCAAGCATCTTTTCTGACCATAACTCTATGAGATTGGAAATCAATTACAGGGAAAAAAACGTAAAAAACACAAACACATGGAGGGTAAACAATATGTTACTAAATAACCAGGAGATCACTGAAGAAATCAAATAGGAAATAAAAAAATAGCTAGAGACAAATGACAGTGAAAACACAATGATCCAAACCTATTGGATGCAGCAAAAGAAGTTCTAAGAGGGAAGTTTATAGCAATACAAGCCTACCTCAAGAAACAAGAAACAACTCAAATAAACAATCTAACCTTACACCTAAAGGAACTAGAGAAAGAAGAACAAACAAAACCCAAAGTTAGCAGAAGGAAAGAAATCATAAAGATCAGAGCAGAAATAAATGAAATAGAAACAAAGAAAACAATAGCAAAGATCAATAAAACTAAAAGTTGGTTCTTTGGGAAGATAAACAAAATTGATAAACCACTACCCAGACTCATCAAGAAAAAGAGGGAGAGGACTCAAATCAATAAAATTGGAAATGAAAAAGGAGAAGTTACAACAGACACCGCAGAAATACAAAGCATCCTAAGAGACTACTACAAGCAACTCTATGCCAATAAAATGGACAACCTGGAAGAAATGGACAAATTCTTAGAAAGGTATAACTTTCCAAGACTGAACCAGGAAGAAATAGAAAATATGAACAGACCAATCACAAGTAATTAAATTGAAACTGTGATTAAAAATCTTCTAACAAACAAAAGTCCAGGACCAGATGGCTTCACAGGTGAATTCTATCAAACATTTAGAGAAGCGCTAACACCCATCCTTCTCAAACTCTTCCAAAAAATTGCAGAGGAGGGAACACTTCCAACTCATTCTATGAGGCCACCATCACCCTGATACCAAAACCAGACAAAGATACTACAAAAACAGAAAATTATAGACCAATATCACTGATGAATATAGATGCAAAAATCTTCAACAAAATACTAGCAAACAGAATCCAACAACACATTAAAAGGATCATACACCATGATCAAGTGGGATTTATCCCAGAGATGCAAGGATTCTTCAATATATGTTAATCAATCAATGTGATACACCATATTAACAAATTGAAGAATAAAAATCATATGATCATCTCAATAGATGCAGAAAAAGCTTTTGACAAAATTCAATACCCACTTATGATAAAAACTCTCCAGAAAGTGGGCACAGAGGGAACCTACCTCATCTTAATAAAGGCCATATATGACAAACCCACAGCAAACATCATTCTCAATGGTGAAAAACTGAAAGCATTTCCTCTAAGATCAGGAACAAGACAAGGATGACCACTCTCACCACTATTATTCAACATAGTTTTGGAAGTCCTAGCCTTGGCAATCAGAGAAGAAAATATACATCCATGGAACAGGGTAGAAAACCCAGAGATAAACCCATGCACCTATGGTCGACTAATCTATGACAAAGGAGGCAAGGATACACAATGGAGAAAAGACAGTCTCTTCAATAAGTGGTGCTAGGAAAACTGGACAGCTATATGTAAATGAATGAAATTCGAAAACTCCCTAACACCATACATAAAAATAAACTCAAAATGGATAGAGACCTAAATGTAAGACCGGACACTATTAAACTCCTAGAGGAAAACTTAGGAAGAACACTCTTTGACATAAATCACAGGAAGATCTTCTTTGATCCACCTCCTAGAGTAATGGAAATAAAAACAAAAATAAACAAATGGGACCTAATGAAACTTAAAAGCTTTTGCACAGCAAAGGAAACTACAAACAAGACAAAAACACAACCCTCAGAATGGGAGAAAATATTTGCAAATGAATCAACGGACAAAGGATTAATCTCCAAAATATAAAAGCAGCTCATGCAGCTCAATATTAAAAAAACAAACAACCCAAACAAAAAATGGGCAGAAGACCTAAACAGACATTTATCCAAAGAAGACATACAGATGGCCAATAAGCACATGAAAAGCTGCTCAACATCACGAATTATTAGAGAAATGCAAATCAAAACTACACTGAGTTATCAACTCACACCAGTTAGAATGGGCATCATCAGAAAATCTACAAATAACAAATGCTGGGGAGACTGTGGAGAAAAGGGAACCCTCGTGCACTGTTGGTGGGAATGTAAATTGATACAGCCACTATGGAGAACAGTATGGAGGTTCCTTAAAAAACTATAACTAGAACTATTATATGATCCAACAATCCCACTACTGGGCATATACCCAGAGAAGACCATAATGCAAAAAACACATACACCCCTATGTTCATTGCAGCACTATTTACAATAGCCAGGTCATGGAAGCAATCTAAATGCCCATCGACAGACGAACAGATAAAGAAAATGTGGTACATATATATAATGGAATGTTACTCAGCCATAAAAAGGAATGAAACTGAGTCATTTGTAGAGACGTGGATGCATCTAGAGACTCATACAGAGTGAAGTAAGTCAGAAAGAGAAAAACAAATATCGTATATTAACGTATATATGTGGAACCTAGAAAAATGGTACAGATGAACCAGTTTTCAGGGCAGAAATTGAGACACAGATGTAGAGAACAAACTTATGGACACCAAGGGGGGAAAGTGGCGGTGGGGGGAAGAAAAAAAAATTAGAATGTTTAACCATAATATTTAGCAACTGAAAATCACTAGAATAAAATAAACATTTTGCTTTAAGGAAAAAAAAAATGAATGGTTTTATTACTTTGGTAGTAGCATAATTTTTTTTTTCCTAATAGACTAAAAGCCTCATTTTATATTTGTGCCATTTGTAAAAGCTAAATGGAGATATTGAGAAGTCAGCTAGGAATCAGATCACCGGAACTTATATTTTACCTTCATTTTATGAAATAATCATTTTAGGGGCTCTAGGTACAATTTATGTATTTTCAATGCATTTTATAGCAATTTGAGCAACATTATTTCATATGAAAAATCACATTCACTACTAAATAGCAATGAATGATTTCCCCAAGTTACCTTCCTATAACCAATCCTCAGTGTTTGTACAAATTGAAGGAAGAAGGAGAAAATGATTTCCAGCCCCAATTATTTCCCAGAGGTTTTTGCTTTTGGCTTTTTAATACATGTTGAATTTCTAAAACAAAACAATTTATTATTTCCTCTAACAACTAAACTGATAAGTATTTAATGAAAGTGATGACTGCTGAAGCAAATCAGCATTTGGTGTGCAGTAGGAATAAAAGAAGAAAGTGTAGAGAATTAAAATGTAGCAAGAGCTTCTCTACAGAGTGAAAAATCCCTGGATGAATGAATTCTTAATCTGGGAGTAATTTTTGGTAAATTAGAATAAAACTGTTTCTTTAATAGCTGAACCTGACTCTGGGTCAAATTGATTTTTTATAAAAATATTACCCAAAAGAAAGTTAAATATTGTAGTCATGTTATATATCCAGAAGCAAAGGGATGTGTGTAGGGGTGCATGTGTATTTTTCTCTTTTTTTTGTAAACTAATGTTCTTTTTAAATTTCTCTTGGATGAATCCTTAGGAGTAGAATTGCTATTACACAATGAGGTATATGCTTAATATTAATAAGAAGTTTTTAATCTTCCAAAGTGGCTGCACTCTTGTAGATTCTCACCAACAATATGAGAGTTCTAGCTATACCACTCTCCTGCCAACTTTTGGTAGTGATCAGTCTTTATTTTAGCCATTTTATTGGATGCATTATGCTATCTCATTATGATTTTCATCTGCAATTTCCTGATAACTAGTGCTGATAAGCCTTTTAAAATGTGCTTATTGGCCATCTGTATATCTTCTTTTTTGATGTGTCTGTTAAATTTTTGCTCATTTCTTATTTGAATGTATTTTTATTATTTAATAAGAGTTCCTTATATAGTTTGGATGTGAGTCATGAGGAGGGTGTATTTGCTTGAGTCTACCATTTAGGCAAGTGCTGAATTTAATAATTCATATAACTAGGATCTCCTGCTCTCCAGCTGGGGCCCCAGATCCTCATCAATAATAGACAGTACATTGATCATATCTCATTCAATATCTAGCGCTATTTTACCAAACATGGGTATTTGCTGAACTTGACCAACAGATACAAGGAATGGACTAATATTTTGGAGGAGTAATCATAAACATATCAAAAAGGATGTGATTTAAGAAGTTTTATAGTCTCATGCATCAGTGCACAGATTTGGAGTGAGTCAGAACAGGGCTTGATTCTTAGCTCTTCTGCTTTTGTGTATACCATTTTGGGAGAGCTACAGAAGCTCTGCAAACTTCAGTAGTCTCACTTGGAAGAAGGGGTAAAGTTATCTATGGTTCCTTCTGCAGAGTTGTCAGGAGGAGTAAATAAAATATTTTTAAATGGCTTGTGCACAGTCCCTGTATGTTAAGTGGTATTAAAGGAAGCTTCTGCTGCTGCTTCTTTATTTTTTTGGTTTTGTATGTTTATTTCAGTATATAGCAGACTTGTTTTCAAGTCTAAGTTTCAACACCCAACTAGTGTGAAACGTTCATCTCTCTGAGCTTTACTTTTTTCATTCTGCTCTAATTACTTATCAAAGTTCAATAAGGTAACATACTGGGAATCTATAAACTCTGTATTTTAAAATTAAAAAAAGGTAAAAAATAAAAAGGAACTCTCATATACTGTTGGTGGGAATGTAAATTGGTACAGCCACTATGGAGAACAGTATGGAGGTTCCTTAAAAAACTAAACATAAAGCTACCATATGATCCAACAATCCCACTCCTGGGCATATATCTGGAGAAAACTCTATAATTTGGAAAGATACATGCACCCCAATGTTCATAGCTGCACTATTTACAATAGCAAAGACATGGAAGCCACCTAAATGTCCATGAACAGATGAATGGATAAAGAATATGTGGTATGTATGTGTATGCATACACACACACACACACACACACACACACACAATGGAATATTACTCAGCCATAAAAAGAATGAAATAATACCATTTGCAGCAACATGGATGGACCTAGAGATTGTCATACTGAGTGAAGTAAGTCAGACAGAGAAAAACAAATATCATATGATATCACTTATTTGTGGAATCTAAAAAAATGATACAAATAACTTATTTACAAAGTGGAAACAGACTCACAGACTTTGAAAACAGATTTATGGTTACCAAAGGGGAGAGTGGGGTGGGGAGATAAATTAGGAATTTGGGATTAACATATACACACGACTATATATAAAATATGTAAACAACAATAACCTACTGTGCAGCACAGGGAATTATACTCAATAGCTTGCAATAACCTATAATGGAAAAGAATCTGAAAGAGTATATATATATATATATATATGAATAACTTTGCTATACACTTGAAACACAACATTGTAAATTAACTATACCTCAATTTAAAAAAATCACACAGAAAAATCCATTGTGAAAAAAAAAAAAGGTAATACTAGCCATACATTAAGATTTATCAGACATCTTTTGCACACAAAAATTGTGCCAGATACTGTTTTAAACACCAGGGATACAGTGATACTGAAATCACAGTTCTTCACTCCAAGGAGCTAGCCGTCTAACAGGGGGACAGAAGAACAAATAGGTATTACAATCTAGAATGAAAAAGATTAAGAGAGGGATAGCAATGGTACCCTCAGCACCCTAGAGGGAAGGCTTTCCAGATGTGATCAACCTGGAGCTGAGTTTTAAAGATGAGAGGAAGACAGCAAGGCAAATAAGGGAGAAAGGGCAACCAGAGAGCAAAAGAAAAAAAAAAAAAATACAACCACAAGCGTAGGGTTTTCAGTGAAACATTGACAATTCTGTGTTGATGGCATATAAATCAGGAGGCAAGAAGCAGGAGAGGATAGAGGAGGAGTGGCAAGAGCCCACTTCATATGAATATGAAAAGAAATCATTATTTTCATTACTTGTATTATCAGTGACAGATTATATGAGGAATAAAGCCTTAGACAACAGGTTTCCAGACAGAGATGGAATGATCGACTTTTGGCTTATTCACTGAATTCACTGGCCAAAGGCAAAGTCTTCAGTCACTGCTTCTTATACCCTCTGCAGCCTTTCATCTTTTACAACGAGGACAAAGAAGGAAAACCTAACAAGCAGAAGTGTGTGGTGCATTTTAGAAAGAATTTTATAAGTAAGATACCTATTAAAAACAGTCACATTTTGCGTAATATCTGTTAGATCAGAATCTTCACTAACTAGAACAGCTAACTATTTAAGCATTCTATGCGTGCGTGCACATACACAAGATCAGATTATAGGAATTGATATGTAGACAGAATTGATATGTAGAATTGATATGTAGACAGAATTGATATGTACATATCAGGAATTGATATGTAGACAGAATTGGTATGCATTGTGTAAATCCCTGCCCTTCACTGCAACATAATTTTTCTGTAATTGTCTTTTACTCTTTGTTTTTCCTTTCCTATGTAAACTCTAGGGTCAGCTGTGGTTCAGGATGTCTGTAATTTCTTTACCATTTACAGTGGTTAATTCTTAGTACAGTATAATAATAGTTAAATGAGATTCTCCAGAGTTGAAAAAATTTATGAGAGATAAAATTCCAAAGCAACTGTAAACAGCCAAGTCAAGGACTGCATGCAGTTCAGATACATTATTACTGATCATGAATGAGGTCACTATATTTTCTTGTTAATTGTTAATTCTCTGTATTACTTGCTATCAGGAGACCAGAGACATTCTGATCAAATTATCTTGTTTAGTTTATCATTTGGAATTATTTTTCCCTTCCTAAGCCTCCTTTAAGCCCTGTGTTTCTTGAATTTAGAGCTCAAGCTGGAAAAGGAAGAAATAGCAGCAAACTCTGATACATAAATAGCCTTGAGGAATTGGTTATTAAGAAATGTTCAAAATGTAAGAGTTTTCCAATCTCACAATCTGTAATAAATACTTCCAGGGTCACTCTGAACAAGAGACAAGCTGCACACCCTCTCATTGAAAAGACAGATCTTTTATTTCCCAGCAACATGCCCTGGTAACTCGATGCTACTCTTTTGAGAGTAATTCTTAATTTTATTTTTTATTATGGCATGCATAGGCGTAATGTCTGAACATTCAACCATGGAAGGAATGGAGTTATTGTGTTGCTTGACCAAGTCTTTTTAGGGGAACATTGTTATATGGGGTATGGAAAGAATATTCACATTTAAGAGATACGTCTGCCGATTGCAATTGGAGTAACTTTACACATATCACTTCATTTTCCCGAGCCTCTCTTGCCTCATCTATAAAATGGGAATGATAGACACCTAAGGAGATTAATATTTTGTTTAAATGGATAATGAAGGTGGAAGAGCTTAGTCAACTGTGAAACTTTATATGAATTTAGGGTGCTGTTTTCTCACAATTGCTGGCAGCTTTATTCTTTATTCAGATAACCAAAGTGAGCAAAACACAACAGAAGACAAAAAAATCCCGACTTAAGTGGGAGTTTCTAAGCCTATCTGGCTATAATTCTTTTGTTCATGTTCATATCAAAAATAGCTATGGGTTATCTATCAACAGTTTCCCTGGCTCTACTCTGTGCTATAATGCCCTTTAAAAGTCTATATAAATAGCCAATACATGAAGGGGCATAACATGGTCAAATAGCAAACCTTTGAGTAGCAGAGGGAAGGGAAAGAGGACATTGAACATAATGACCCAGGAAGTTCCTAGATTTAGTGATTTTTGTGTGAAGCCATGTCAAAATGTAGCAGGGAAGCTATTTTCTTCCCATCGAGAGCCAGAATGGCACCTAAACCTGCCTCCAAAGTATTACATGGAAAATAACAGTAAAAAAAAATTTGTTCACAAATGAGAAATGTGCCAGATCAGAAATAAAACTGGGAAGACAGAGACCATCCCTTAAATGGGATCAGCTATTTTGAAGAATAAACAGCCTTTTATCTTAATTACCTTCTTGAAGACTCTTTTTCCTAATATAGTCATATTTTGAGGAACTAGGGGTAAGAACTGCAACATATGAATTAGGTGGGGGAGGAGCATATTTCAGTCCATAACGTGTGGTTTGCAAATATTTTCTTCTAGTCTGTAGTTTGTCTTTCCATCCTATTAAAAGGATCTTTCACAGAGCAAAGATTTTTAATTTTGAGGAAGTCCAGTTTATCAATTGCTTGGATACCAAAGATTTTACCCTATACTTACTCCTAAAAATGTTATGGTTTTACCATTTACATTTAGTTTTGACATCATTTTGGTCAATAAAATTAACAAGCCATAAACAAGACTGACAAATTTTGTTAGAGAAAGAAAAGATTCAATCAATATTAGGAATGAAATGGGGTATATTACTAAAGACCTTGCAGACATCAGAATGATAATAAAGCAATATGTACTAGGAATAACTCTACATAGATAAATTTGACAAGTTACATGAAAAGGACAAATTCCTCAAAAGTACAAGCTACCACACCTAATCCAAAATAAAATAGATAATTTAAATGACCTTATTAAGGAAATTTTATTTGTAATTTAAATGCCCCTCCCAAAACATCCAGACCCAGTTAGTTCATTGGAGAATTCTACCAAACACTTAAAGAAGTATTAATACCAATTTTACATAACCTGCTCCAGAAAATAGAAGAGAATAAAACACTTTTGAATCAATTTTATGAAGCTAGAATTACTCTGATACCAAAATGAGACAAAGACAGTAAAAAAGGGAAAACTGCAGACCATTATCCCTCATAATTATATATTATCAAACAAATTTCAACCATACATAAAAAGAATTATATACCAGTGCCAAGGAGGTTTGTTCCAAGGATGGAAGTTTGGTTCAATATTGAAAAATCAATCAATATAATCCACCATAGAAACAGGATAGAGAAGAAAAATCCTATGAATATATCAATGAATGCAGAAAAAAGCTGATAGGAATTGAAACACGGGATATTTACCTCTTTTCTAATGCAAATATTTAGTGTTATAAAAACTTCTCTCAGGTAATCAGTGTGCCACAATATTCATATATTATATTTTCATTTTTGTTCAGTTCAAGGTATTTTTAAAAATTTTTCTTGAGACTTTCTCTTTGACCCATGGATTAATTCCAACTGTGTTTTTAGTTGGTTGAAATTTTTCCTGTTATCATTCTATAGGATTTCCTTCAAAAAATTCTTTTAAATCTTTTGTGGTTTGTTTTAGGGCCCAAGATATAGCTTATCTTTGCATATATTCTGTGGGTACTTGAAAAGAATACGTATTCTGTTCTTTTGGAGGATAGTGTTCTATGATAAATGGCAGCCAGAGCCCATTAATTGATCATGATATTTTCTTGTATTCCCTTGCTAATTTTCTTTCTTCTTCTATCAGTTGTTGAGATAGAGTATTAAAGTCTCCAAATTGTGGATTTGTCTATTGAACACTGAACCAGGAGTTAAAAATAAAATTGTGGAATTGAAATATATATATTAAATGATAAAATATATATTTTCTACCCCAAATGCAAACTATGCTTTATTTTATCATCCAGCCATGATAGAAGGCTTCTTGAGGCAAGCATTTTGATCAAATTTAAAATTCATTCATATTAATTCAAAGCTTTGTGGAATGTTATAACCATATTAAATGAAATTTTAATAAGTGGGCTCGTGGCAAAATGTTTTGCATATAATGTTTACACTGTTAACAAAGACAATTTGTCTCTTGTGATTAGACATATTTCTTTTTGATGTCAGAGTATTCTACTATTTTTAAAAAATGTCTGTCTTCTGTATCACAAAAACACACTTAACATCTAAACATAAAATTACTTTGAAGAAATTGTACTGTACACATAATGTACAAAACCCAATTTTAAAATTTTAGTACATTACATACTTTTGACTAGAGTATAATTAGTAACTTTCATAATAAAAACTGATTTTTAAAATTTCAAAACAGAATAAAATGAATTTATGAAAATTGAGTCATTATTCAGTCTTCATTTTTTAAAATGTTTTCATAATTATCTTATAAAAATAATCCTTCCTGGAATACCATTAGGTGTTAATCTAAAAAAATATTTAAAAGATCTGATTTTTGGTTCTACACTTCACTATTTCTCAAAGCATGGTCATATCTCACAAGTGCTTATTAAAATCGAGGCAACCAGACTCCACCAGATTTGCTGAGTTAGCATCTCTGAGCCATTGCCTGGGGAATTCTGGGAAATAAGTGTTTTAACCAAGTTCCCCAAATGGTTTCCATGCATTGTACAGTTTGAGAATTTTGCCCTAATTCCTTAAAATTCAATGTGGGCTACCAGACCACCAACTTGTAATTTAAAATGTTAATGAATAGAATAATATTTAGACCCTTCTATTTATTGTAACTTGTTCTATTCTCTACTATGTGTTACATTCAAAACTCTAATAAATGTTCTACATAGTTTTTGCAATTCTGATAACTTTGTGTGATTTTCCATGTTCTGCTTCACATTTCCATTCTTCTGTACTGTTACACTTCTTCACCACCTCGGGATGGCAAATTATCTAGAGGTAAAAACATTAATAAGCTCAATATTTATCTCCTACCTTCCTTTGAATTAATAACACCAATGATCTGTTAGATTTTCACTACATCCTTTCAGGTACATATAATATTTTAAGTTATTTACAGAGATAATTCCTAGGTTTTGACAGCTGCCATGCCCTATGTGACTGTGGTAGGATTATTTTATGAGTCTTAACTACTGTGGATTTTGGAGCCTTTGGAGTTAGTCTCGAAGTTCACATGAAAGCTGGAAACTCTTGTTGTCTCAGTACCATTTTCCCCCCACAGTTGTATCTCTGCTAGTGTCTATGAGTCCCTAAAAACTCCAGGTTTCCTTTGAGAGCCCCTGGGATTTCATCCCCTTTATGCAAATTCCTACTTAGAAATCTTTGTCTCTGAAGTTTTCTTAAGCTATGGTATTGACCTAAAACAGCAGGAGGAGGTATGGCCAGGACCAAACTGCTTGAGTCCCATTATTCTTGCATTTGGAACACTCTCTGTGGCAGACTATACTGTTGTTCCTAACTGTTGGATCACTTCCTTAAAAGAGGAGGACATACCTGCTCATTGCCATATGACATGAGGTGCCTCACTAATGGTACATTACATATTTCCACCCCATTATCAGGCTTGATGTGAGCCAGTAGAATGTGAGAAAAATGACAGAGAACTAGATTTGAGCAGAAGCCTTAAGTGACATCCTGTGCTTCTCTTCCTATCAGCTTTTCCTTCCTGTAGTCCTTTCCCTCTGCCAATGAGGGTCCCAGAATGAGAAGACCCAATGCGGCAGAGCAGCACTTGCTGACCTGCCATCGCTGACATAAAACATGAGTGAAATTAAATTCTTGTCTTCAACAAATGGTGCTGGAACATCTGGACCTCCACATGAAAAAATTAATCTAAACACAGATCTTATACACGTCACAAAAACTTACTCAAAATGGATCAGAAACCTAAATGTAAAATGCAAAACTATTAAACTCCTAGAAGATAACATAGAAAAAAACCTAGATGACCTTGGGTATGACGATGATTTTTTTAGATTCAACACAGAAGGTATGATCCATAAAAGAAATAATTGATAAGCTGGACTATAATAAAATAAAATAAAAAATTCTACTCTGTGAAAGACAATGTCAAGAAAATGAGAAGACAAGCCACAGAATGGGAAATAACATCTGCAAAAGACACATCCAATAAAGAACTGCTATCCAAAATATACAAATTCTTAAAACCCAACAATAAGAAAACAAATATCTGGTCTATTAAAAAATGGACCAGAGACCTCACCAAAGAGGATATACAGGCAAATAAGTATATGAAATGATGCAAATTAAAACAATAGTGAAACATAATTAATACCTATTAGAATGGCCAAAATCCAGAACACTGACAATGTCAAATAATGGCCAGGATGTGGAGCAACAGGAACTCTCATTCATTGCTGGTGGGAATGCAAAATGCTACAGCCACTTTGGAAGTGAGCTTGGCAGTTTCTTAAAAAACTAAACATACTCTTACCATATAATGCAGCAATTGGTATTTACCCAAAGGAGATGAAAAATTATGTTCACACAAAGACCTGCACATCAATGCTTATAGCCTCTTTATTCATAATTGCCAAAACTTGGGAGGATCCAAGATGTCCTTTAGTAGGTTAATGAATAAATAAACTGTGGTCCATCCTGGCAATGGAATATTATTTAGTGTTAAAAATAAATGAGCTATCAAGCCATGAAAAGACATGGAGGAAACTTAAATTCATACTACTGAGTGAAGGAAGCCAATCTACATACTGTGACACCAAATATATGGAAAAAGCAAAACTGCGGAGGCAGTAGAAAAATCAGTAGTTGCCAAGGGTGAGGGAGCAGAAGGGGATGAATAGGTGGAGCATGAAGATTATTAAGGCAGTGAAAATACTCTGTACAATAGTATAATGATGAATACATGTCATTATACATTTGTCTAAATCCACAGAACGTAGAACATCAAGAATGAACCCTAAGGTAAACTCTGGACTTTGGATGAAAATGATGTGTCAGTGTATGTTCATCCTCAGTAAAAAAGGCACCACTCTGGTGAGTGATGCTGGAAATAGAGGAGGTTATGCATGTTGGTGGAAGGGCAGGAGTTATAAGGAAAATCTCTGTACTTTCCTCTCAGTTGTGCTGTGAACTAAAACTTCTCTTTAAAAAAGTCTTATAAAAATCCTTGTTTTTATAAATCACCAAGATTTAAGGTAGTAATATACTACAGTAATCTACTGCAGTAGAATGGAGAAATATACTAAACTCTCTGTGGACATTAATGCTATATTGATGAGAACCATTATCTCGAGAAGGATTTCCATAAACAGCTAAGTCCCACACTCACTGAGATCTCTGTGATTTTAACATATTTCACAATGAGTATTTTAAGGATACTTTTGCCCTTGCTGGACTTCCTAATAACATCTCTTGTCCCCAACCTTATTTATGTCTCCACAATTTTTTTCCAATCCCACTATCAAACTTTCACTCTCTGAGTTTTCTGTACAAGAAATTTAGCTCTACCAATAAATTACAGCTGTCTTTCTCATAAACACTAACAGGAAAAGTCCAACAAGGACTTTCAACCTTTCAATTGAAGTATGTCTTTTCCAGTTTATGGTGTTTATATCTGCACTAGAATGGAGAATTGCTTCAAATGCCCGATATATCATAAAATATATTTTAAGCACCCAAGTACACTTAGTACTCTATTTAAAGCAGTAGAGAGTATATATCCAGAAGAACCAGGTAAGAAGGATAAGAATTTTGACTGTCATTGAAACTTTTGAGTGTATCTTAAAGTACACTTTGAGGAAAAGCAATGAGCACAGATAAATCCAGGAATCATGGAAAAGTGTTCTATGAACTTGGAAGAGGCTATGAATTTTATCTACTCTAGTATCATCTTCTCCAAATCATCAAATTGGACAAAATTAGTTTTATAACCTCTGTATTTGAAATTGGTTGAAAAATAATCCAACCACCTGAGTATGGTGTTTTTCAAGTTGATTCTACCTCTGTTGGAAATCAGAAACAGATATTTTTTTAAAATACATACTCACATGACAGGGCCTATGACCATATCCTCAGTTCATTTTTGGAAATACTCTACTCTCTGTCTTGCTCACAAATTTCCAGAACTAATTATCCACTGAGCTGGTTTATCCCTGTAACATTTGCTCATCCATGCCCATGAGCTTTTGAGATCTGGAATCTGATTGTCTTTTGTTGGCTCATTGTCTCTGCCCAAAACATAATTCAGGGAACATTCAGAAAAAGAATCGGAGATCCAACCAAGCAAAAGCCTTCTCATCATCTTGCCACTGATACTGGGTCTCACTTCTGGTCATAAACATTTTTATTCTTTCCAACCAGATATACTGTATATTTTGGAGAATTGTAGCCCAAGTTTAGAATCACTAAAACTGTTCTCATTAGAACTTGTCTGGTCTTTCTTGGATTAAGGGTGTATGTAGTTCTGTAGTTTAGTACACATGTATTTACAAAAAAAGAAGAGCTTGCCCTTTAAATAATTATAAAGTATTACTCCCACTATGATTATGTGTGAAAACTGGCTTTCTCAATTAAACTTAGTAGCATGCAATTTCCGCACTACCACATAGCAAATCTGTGCTCTCAGCAGCCTCTTTTATTCGATTTGCTCTGTTGGCTATCAAGCAAGTCCAAGGCAATTGGGAAAAAACAACAAGGAAACAGATTCTAGAAAACTAGCCAACGTGTTCATTGAGTTGAATCTGCATTATATATCTGAGAAGCAGGTGGACAGTTACAGGTGAATTTCCTCCCTGGTAGGGTCAATTTTCATTATCCACCTCTGAAGGACTTTATGTTCTAGACCTTTTGTGAATGGAACTTAAAAATACAGATATATCAAGGTAGCAGGGTGGTAAAATAAGAAGATGGAACATGAAACACAAATTACTTCAAGTGGGTATAGTTTAATTAAAATGTTTTATAATATGTTGTGTGAGTACTTCACTTTGTCTTGGGATTTAAAGGAAAATATTGGTGACTGCTTCATTAATAGGGAGGCCAATGTTACCCTAGAGGTAGAAGAATTATATTGGCAGTTCAACTCTTTGCCAGAAAGTTCATGAGAAGGCAGAGTAAGGAGCTGTCTAATGGTCCTTTGTTGGCTGAGAACAGTAAGTTGAGCTCACCAATACTAGGGCAAAAGAGAATCTAAGTATGGCAGCTGGCTCCATCCTTTCTTGGAAACTTTGTTTCACAATACTATTATTATAAAAATTTTTTTCCAGTTGAAATTCTCCACTTTTGGTCAGGTTATCAAATCAATACATTTTAAGAGCATGCTGGATATAATCACTCATGAGGTGGAATAAAAATGAGGTTAATTCATATTTATATGAAATTTATATAAACTTGAATTATCATTTTAAATTTCTGGATTATATATAAGACATCTGCAAAATGCCTGTGCCCAACAAATATGGAAAGTGAATCAATTATACAATAAAGGAGAAAAGGAAAGGAATTGTTTATCTACTTAATTGGATATTAATATTTACTGATGGATTATATCTGGGCTGGATATCTGGATAGAGCAGGGGAAGAGTACAGTATAAACAAGAACCTTTCCATTACCTTTAAAAATCTTGTAATATCATTTTTTTGGATATTATTGGGTTGGCCAAAAAGTTCGTTCGGGTTTCCCATAGGCTCTTTCTGTAACATCTTACGGGAAGCCCGAACGAACTTTTTGGCCAACACTATACTTACTATGAGAGAAATGGAAGCTTAAAGCAAAAATCTTACATAGTGCTGTCCAGTACAAATACCCTGTGAGCCACAAACGCAAACCACATTATTTTAAATTTTTGAATAGCAACATTAAAAAAGTAGGTGAAATTAATTGCAATATATATTTATTTCACCCAATATATGCAAATATTACTATTTCAACATGTAATCAACACAAAAATTATTAATGAGATATTTTACGTTCTTTTTTATACTAATTTTCCCAAGTCATGGTGTATACTTTACACTTACAACACATGTCAATTTGGAGTAGCCACATTCATGAGCTTCACAGCCACATGTGGTCCGTGATTTCTATATTGGATAGCATTGCCCAATAAAAACTTATTAAGAATGAAATTTGTATCTTATTTAGCCCTTGTTAACTACATAATAAACTGACTTGAAAAAAGAGCAGGAAAATAAATTTTCAATAGAAATCAAAGTGGGAATATAGAACCTCATAGGAAATAGTACATTATTTTTCTTACTACACCAGATTCAAACCTTTTTAGAATGGATGGCCAGATAAAAATTTGTCAAAGTCAGTTTTAAAATATTAGATGGGGTTTGTTGGCAAGACAAAAAAATAACAACTAGAAATTATTTCACATACTCTAAATTTAATCAGAGTAAAGACATACTAGATTTTTAGGCATAATATCAACTCTAATACAACCCATATTTGCATCCCTCACTAGCAGACTGATGAGCACTGTCAATACTCAACACATCAAGATCTTTAAATGCTTACTAAGTGCATAATACTTATGTACACATACATATTAATGTATTCAAGTTTATATGTATATATGTACATATATATGTGTGCGTGTGTGTCTGTGTATAACCTCTTAAGCAAAATATTTGACCCTTAAACAAAGAGGGGTTTAATTCAGGTGTAATTTATTGTGGGCCCTCTGTAGCTTTAGCCATGGTTCATCTGTATCATCAGGTCCTACGTGGTTCCTAAGTGGATTCAACCAACAACAGATCATGTAGTACTATTTAATATATTTACTATTGAAAAATATTCACGTATAAGGGGTCCTGCTTAGTTCAAAGCCACTTTGTTCAAGGGTCAACAGTATATAGAACTCCAATTATCTTAGTATGCCCAGTAATGCAAAAATGACTACTTAAGAGAAGAAATGTAAAGGAAACGTCCCACCCTATGTAGAATTCCTCCTCTTTCTTTTTAAACCTAAGCATAATCACTAATAGGTCATCATTCATTTCTCATCATTGATATCATCCAATATCAGAATGATAATAAGGCCCTCTCTTCTGTAAAAACACATTAGTGGTTCTGGGATCTAAAAAGGGAACTATACATAAAGGACAACTTAACTTGATGAATTTTTAAATCATGTATTCTTGAAGGGATTTACTTCTGATAATTTTCCAATTGGAAAAATAACTTTCAAAAAGGCTTAGCTAAAATCCCACAACTAAACTTCTTTTTTAATCATGAAACCGTATTACTAGTCAATATTCATTCATGGAAATTCTCTCATATTTCCATGCAACTTCAGTGTTCACAATGGTCTAAGCAAGGAGTCTTAATACTATTTAACTTTACTGTAACTGTAGTTTATTAGTTTTTCTAAGTTTGTTGCCTTGGAGAATAAGCATTATTTTGGGAACATAAAAATTTAGAAAAGACTTTGCAAATTAGAATTTTAGCAAAGCATTTTTTTTTCTTGGTTTACTCAAACAATTTAAATGTAATTGGAAATGTAAACTTCCAGTGCCAAGGAGATATACTACTTATTGGGTCATTCAGCCAGGATTACCTGTATATTATGGCACAAATACTCCTGAGTACATAGTCTATTTTTTTTTTTTTACATATTCAATATCCTATTAAAGAAATTATCAGAGTATAATGTTATCAAGATAATTATGCACCAAACATACATTTTATTCCTTTTATGGAACAATGATATTTAGCAGAATAAGAGGTAAAGAATAAACCAAGAACTTCAAAGCTCTAAAAAGCTATTGTGTTAAACAAATTACAGTATGTATCATAGTGTTTGTACTATTTTAGGTGATTTACTTAGTCCCAAATATCTATTTTAGTTAATATAAATGGGCACTTCTAGGAATATATTAAATCTTACTGAACAGAACAATTAATTAAAATCCACCATTTAGTTTTTTGCATACCCTTCCTCAAATTAATAACAACATACCACTCAAATCTCTGAATAAAATATTCCTAGAGTATTTATATTATTTATAAATGAATAATGTACTTACAAATAAATGCTTTATAAATTTTAAATAAATTCTTTAAAAATAAATAACTTATCAATAAAGAATTTTTTGTATCCATCAAATTTTATCAGGTAATTAAAATAAATGGTTGAGAGATTCAAAGAGTTCTACAAAACAAATTGAGAAAAACTCTGACCTTTTCAGAGACAAACATAATATAGAATTTTGGGAGAAGTATTTATCTTTGTATTTCTAAATAAGCTACTTATATAATTATTTCTTAATTTCTACTATTAGGTGATACTATCTTTCCTACATTTGAGGATGGGAATTGAGCTCTCATATTCCCTGACCCAGCTCCCACTGGACACATGTATAAATTCCCTGATATTCCCAATATTAATTAGTTAAATTAAAAAAATATTAGGTCTCTATTATTTGCCATGTATTATTGTCAGTTCTGAAGTGACAGCATTACAGAGAAATGATAAAGTTTCCTGCACTCATGAAGCTTACAGATTACTGAAGGAAGGTAGAAATGAATACATTTGTTATATAGTACATAGAACGTAGTAAGTACTATGGAAAACAGTAAGTGGGAACCAGGGATGGGGAGTATGGGGGTGGAGGGAGAATTGCAGTTTAAAATAGGTAGACCTCTCTGAACAATTGACATTTGAGCATGGATTGAAAAAGGTAAGACTGTGAGCCATGTTGTTGACTGTTGAGCAATAGACGCAGAGAAAGCAACTAATATGAGTATGTCAAGTGGAATATGACAAATGTGGCCAAGGAAACAGCAGTGCTGGAATAGAGTGAACAAGGAGGAAGTTGTGGAGCTGTGAGAGAGGTGAGATCATCTAGAGGCACATATGTAGGACGTTTGTAGGCTCTTTCTCTGAGCTGGAGAGTCACTGGAGTTTTGATCAGAGGACTGACATGCCTTCATAAAATTCACTCTTGCTGCTATGTTGGGAATGGACTCTGATGGGCAAAAGTGTAAGAACAGTGGACAATTAGGACACTATAGCAACGACATAGAAGAGAAGATGGAGGCTTGGACCAGGGAGGTAGCAGTAGAGGCGGTGAAAAGTGGCTGAACTCTGGACGCATTTTGAGATAGACCCAGGAGAATTTCCTCATGGATTCCTATTGTCATCTGGGTGGTCACGCAGTAAGTCAAAGACGTGTCAAAGATTTTTGGTCCTGAGGACACGGGGAGGGGGAAGGGTAAGTTGGAACGAAATGAGAGAGTGGCATGGACATATATACACTACCAAATGTAAAATAGATAGCTAATGGGAAGCAGCTGCATAGCACAGGGAGATCAGCTTGGTGCTTTGTGACCACCTAGAGGGGTGGGATAGGGAGGGTGGGAGGGAGACGCAAGAGGGAGGAGATATGGGGATATATGTATATGTATAGCTGATTCACTTTGTTATACAGCAGAAACTAACACACCATTGTAAAGCAATTATACTCCAATAAAGATGTTAAAAAAAAAAAAGATTTTTGGTCAAAGAGAGAGATGGATAGAATTACCACTAATTGAGATTGGGAAGAATACGAATGAAGCAGAATTTCTGAAGCAAGAGGAGAGGGAGAGAATTCATTTTGGATAGTGAAGTGTGAGATGTTGATTAGGCATCTTGATAGAAATGTCTAGGTTAAAATGGGGAATTTAGAGACAGGGAACTGATCTCTAGGGGACTGAACCCTGTGGATTTCCAATGCTAAAACCTTAAAGTACAGAGGAGAATCCAGCCAAAGAGACACCTAAGGAGCATGCCACTGTGAGGCATGCAGCAAGCTGTGAGCCCCTTCCATTCAGTTTCTCTGGAGAGGATACTTCCAGTCTCCTGTCACAGTGGAGAAGAGCAGTTATATCCAAATTGGAGTGGTTCATAAGCACTGAATGAGTTTAAGAGTTTCAAAGAAATCTGGTTTTCAGTCCTATTCCTGTACTCTGACATTTGAAAGGTATCCAAAGCCTTTATTTCTTTATCTTTCTGCGTTCTGAGATTGGAATTAGCTTTTATTTTCCCTAGTATGTACTTCACCCATGAGCTCAGTTTTTAGATGTCTCTGGTATGCCAAGTCATTCATTACTTTTCATTCATTCTCCAACCTTTCTAAAATAGATTCCCAGAACATGCATTATGACTTAAGGGGTATGAAGAAACATATGATTTTTTGAAATATACAGGAAAGGACATATATAGATTTTGAATGCTATAATCTCCTCCTCCTTTCTTCCATCATCGACTGATTCGAGTTTGTACTATCTAATATCCCAGCTCTGATTTCTAATTATATCAACGTGCCTCTGGACTGTGATATTTCAAGATTCAGAATCATTTCAGATCTCAGGGAATCCCTGAAAACTGACTTCTAGATAGTCAACATATAACTCTATATATCTGAATTTTCTAAATACTTGCTAGTTGTAAATTCTTTTACCACACAGGTAGATTTAATGCAGGTGATTTTCACACAATGAGAGTCAGTAGGTAATATTTTACAGTTGGTCTGGAGAAGTACATTTGATGACTCATTAGAAAAAATACAACATAAATATGTGATCTCTAATATCATTCCTTACGTGATTTATTCTTTTATAACTATCAAAATATTTTTGTAATTTCTATAAGTTAAAGACAGTATCATGTGTTCTAAAAGGACAAAAATAAATTAGACACATGTTTATTAAATATCATACTTTGGATTCTCTACTCATTTTATTGACCAAAGCAAGTCAAATTACTAAGCACTTGATGTCAAAGGCTTAAGTGTAATCCTCTTTCGTGGAAACAGCAAATGATTGGGAGCCATGATACAATCTATCACAGTGGATTTCATTATCACACTCAGAAACTAACATGAAACCTGAAAGAAAGCCCTGGGACCTGTGGACTGGAAAAGAAGGGGACTAAATGCCAGAAATAGAGATTATCTGAAGGCAAACTTTTTTGGCTTATACTCTTTCCTCTATCCCATAAAGACCTGAGCAGAACAGTACCTGATTCTCTTCTTATTTTCCGCCATGAGGAAGGAGAACTGATCAGCCAGATGTGGCAGGGTAACCTCAGAGAAAAGCTGGAGACTACTTGAGGTGGGAAGTCTATATAAGTAGACGGTTCAACAGTAGAAAGTTTAACAATTCAACACATTCATAGCATACAAGAGAAAAATCAAACAGACTTTGCAATAGAAGCAGAAACTTGAACTTTTTCAGTTATTTATTTTTTAGAGACTAATAAAATTTTGAATACAAGGGAACTTCTTCAAGTTCATGATCTCTGTTGATCAAAAATCTATAGCATATGTCATACGTGATAGGGGTACTTTGGATACATTTCCTTTAATTTGGGGAAATATATATGATGACCATCATTATCACATCCGCTAGCATAATATTGGAGAGCTTGGTCAGTATCGTAAGATCGTAAGATTTAAAAAAAAAAAGAGAGATAAACATTTAGAAGGAAAACACGGAAGTGTCATCATTTGAAAATGCTATGATTATCCATAGAAAAGTCCAATTAAACACAAAGCCGTTAGAACTTATAAGCAAATTCATCAAGACTATTGCAAATGATGAGCAACCACACACACACACACACACACACACACACACACACACACAATCCAAAATTTTCTCCTATACCAGCATTAATTGAATTGAAGGCATAAAACTGTAATAGAAGTTGAGACACTGCAGAGTACCTTGTATTTAACCTAGAAAAGAATCCTAAAGTCATTTATATACAAAATTTTAGGAGCTGATTTGAACCTAAATAAATGGAGACTATGTCATGTTAATATATGCAAAAATTTAACGTTTAATTATGTAACTTCTCCCAAGAAATCCAATATGGTCATTGATTTTTATAAAAATATTTAATTCTAAAACGTGCATAGAGTATTAAATTCTCATAAATAATGTTAAAAAATGTACAAGTAGGGCTTGTTAGTTGAAAACTTACATCTATCCAAAACCCCATACACACAGCTTTATTCAAAATTGCCAAAACGTAGAAGCAAGCAAGATGTCCTTTAACAGGCTAATTGATAAACTATGGTATCTCCTTAAATGGAATATTATTAAGCTAAAAAGACACACACATATACACACACACACACACACACAAAGAACTTTAAATGAATATGACTAAGTAAAAGAAGCCAATCTCAGACAGCTACATACTACTGGATTTCAACTATACGACATTCTGGAAAAGGCCATAACTATGGAGACAGTGAAAACAACAGTAATTGCCAAGGGCTCCTGGGGAGGGAGGGAGAAAGGGATGGATAGGTAGAGCACAGGGGATTTTTAGGGCAATGAAACAATTCTGTATGATACTGTAATGGTGGTTATCTGTAATGGTGGATACAAGTTGTAAAACCCTTAGAATGTACAACAAAGAATGAACCATAATGTAGCTATGGACTTTATTTAATAATAATGTATCAATATTGGCTCATCAACTGGAACAAATGTAACATACTAATGTTAAAAATATCACATAGGGACTTCCCTGGTGGTCCAGTAGGTAAGACTCCATACTCCCAGTGCAGGGGGCCCGGGTTCAATCCCTGGTCGGGGAACTAGATCCTGCATGCATGCCACAACTATGAGTCCGAATGCCTCAACTAAAAGTCCGAATGCCGCAACTAAGAAGCCCGCATGCCACAGCGAAGGTCCTGTGTGCCGCAACTAAGACCCGGCGCAGCCTAAATAAGTAAATAAATAAATAGATAGAGAGATAAGTAAATAAATAAATCATATAATATTAAAAATAGGGGGATTGGGGAAGGGAATAGGAGCACATGGAATCTCTTTCCTCTCAATTTTTTTCTGTAAACATGAAACAGATAAAAAAATAAGGGCTATTGATTAAAGGGAATATATGGCTACTTCCATGTCCCATTTAGATGAACGCACATGGAGAGGACATGTCCAAGAACTGACACAGTCTTTCATTTGAATAATAATGTTGAAATACTACAATAATAAATTTCAATCTAAATTAGTATAGGAAAAATAAATGAGTATTTTATATGAATTATTTATAACACTTGACTATTGAAATAACACACATTAGTCCTCATTTCTAAAGACTGATACCTATGTAGCTCTGATCCTTACGTAATAATTAAAGGCCTCCAGAAGGACCAATGTCATTCATTCCTTGAACCAGTACGTTTCTCTCCAGCAGGTCACGAGTAAGAGTTCGTTCAACTAACAATGAACTCTAGGAAAGAAAATACTGTGTTCTATTTTTCCATGGAGATAGGCAGAAACCTGGGCTTGGGTGTGTCATGATCTTACAGGTTTCTGTGTAACCCATCTTCCCAAGGAGCAGACTGTATGGAAAACGCGTTGGTCTGGATCCTTCTGGTTTCTTCTCCTCTACATTTTGTTTTTCTTGTTGTTTACCATTTTCCCCCTCTCTGACCAATAATTCTTAGCATTCCTTTTGCCCTAGGACTGGGTCTCATTTATCATGCTGGGAATGGACCCCACCCCTGACATTGGCCTTGTTCCCAAGTTTACCCACTTCATACCTAATTGTTCTGTTGTAGATATCTCATCCCACTGTTAGTCATAACCCCCAGAATCAAATTTCATCTCACACCTCAGAGTCACAACCCCCTTGACCACACTGAGTTTTGTTGCATCTTCCTCGCTCTGGGCCCTGTGTCTTTGCTCTATCCTAGAAATGGGCGGCAGAGTGGAGAAGAGCTTTCTCTTACATTCTAACATTATCCCTACTCTTACATGCTTTGCAGAAAACCATGAAATATCAGCACCAATGTTTTCCATTCAGTTTATATTTTATCTCTATTTAACTTTTCAATTGAACATGAAAAAGTTGAAAACTTCTTGAAATATCATAAACAATTTGATAGAATCTTGTAGGTAAAACTTACACAATCTGTATTAAATAATTTACTGACATATAAACTTATAATAAATATTTTGTTTCATCATGCACTAATTCAGTTACTCTATTGAAATAAAACTACATTTTTTGATATAATTGTGCTTTGTAAGTCTTTTCCTGTGTTCTGCTTATGATTCTATTATCTTCTAGATGAGCACTTTTGTATATTTAATTTAGAAGTTTTACATTAAAAATAAAAGAAAATCCTTTCATCTATATTTCCTCTTAAGGATATAATAACATGTACTCCATCACATACAGATCTTCACAAAACATAAGCAAATATGAATATTTTATCATAACTACTTATGAAAAAATAGCAAGGCTCCTATTTCCTATACTATAACAAATTAATCTATAAGATCATAACACATACTTTTTCTAAAGTCACAATGGGTAAAAAAGGAGAGAAAGAGAGAGCACAGTGTTGTACCCAGAAGACACTGAATTTATTGCTACCACAGAAGAAATTTTGGGGAGGGATGAAGCTTCTTGATAACATATATAACAACAACAAAACCAGACAAACAGAGGTATATGAACTGGAATCTAAAGTTGAATCAAACTGTTTGTCTATAATGCATTGTAAGAGACAGAGAAAAGATAGCAGTTGTTAGTTTCTCCTTCATCCATCCATCCATCCTTCCATCCATCCATTCATTCATATAATACTACAAATGTATGTACACTATGCTAGTCCCTGGGAATACAAAATGGTTATAAGACTGTCCTCAAGCTTCTCAAAGCCAGCAGGGGAAATAGGCATATAAACAACAAATACCATACACTGTTATATTGGACATTTGAAGAATGCTTAGTGTACTAGGCATATCACAAAATAAGATACTGTCAATTTATTATAGGAAGGTCATTCACAGAAAAGAGAAGACTGAATTCAGTCTTAAAGGAAGGGTAGAAGTTTCCAGGTTAACACAGAGAATGGAATGCTATTCCGGATTGCAGGAACACTGTGTGCAAAGTTAAGAGGTAATAAAACAATAGGATGGGTGGAAGAGATGGAAGGAGATCCAAGTTGTTCAATACAAGGGGTAGAGGATTAGGTGGAGAGAAGTGAGACTTAGGAGAGAGAGATGGGTAGGTAGGGTCAGATCAGAAATGGTTATGGTCAATCTAAAGCTAAAGAGTTTAGATTTTGATCAGGAGACAAGTGCACGGTTGAAGGGTTTTATGAGGTGCACCATAATGGGATTTGCATTTTAGAACCACTGCCCTGATAGTGGTGTGGAGGCTGGATTATGGATGAGGTTGGAGGAGTTGTAAGCGGTGGGGATCACATAAAAAGTCATAGAGGAAGAGAGATGAGGCTATTTACTGGTGAGAACAGAGAGAAAACAGATCTAAGAAGAGGTGGAGGTAGAATTGAGAGGATTTGGTACTAATCTGAATAACAGAGCAACTGCTGATTGAGAGCCCAAGAAGTACCAAACATGTTATTTTAATCCTAACTATAATTAATTTTGAAAAAATATTTAACCATACATTGACCTTCAAGGGAGATAAGTAGTTTCCTGAAGGTCACAGAGATTTTAAGTTGTAGAATGAGGATAAAACTAGATACTACTGGACACAGAGCTAGTGTCCTGTTGATTAAATCATCTCAGCCTCTAAATTAGACCAGACATATGAGAGAGGACAGAGACTAGACCAGCTCATAATTCTCTGTCTTGGATGCTATTACTTGTTTGAAGGAAGATAATGAATTAAGTGATGGTACCTGGATGATATCCAGGTAGGAATGACAAACAAGCCGTTGGACATATGGATCTGAAGAAGTCTCCTGATAATACTGTTTTGTAAATGCACTAGATCTGAGACACACATGCAGTCATAATTCTATTGCTCTCTGTGTCTTCCTGCTGCATTTTATGGGCCAGCTTAATATATATTTCCCTCCATATTTTAAGAATAGAATTTATGATACATGTCTATTAGTTACTTCCTAAAGGATAAAAATCTTCTAGTTTTTCATTCATCATGTTATTCATTAGTATTATCTTCCACAAATATGTACTGAGTGGCCATTGGGTGCACTGAGCAAATTATGCTATGCAATTTGATTGGAAGAATGAGGTCCCTAAGTGATGATAGTCATCTATCTTCAATAGTTGGCTTCATTTTCTCTTAACACCAATTTATTTTTCTATCTATTATTCATCTTATTACATAATTTTTTTGCTCAGCTGTTTCAAATCCTCTTTTGAATAAAAAGGACCATAAATGAAAACACACAAACAACTATAAAGCTTACAACCCTATAGTTGACACAGACATAGTTGTTGTCAAAGCAAAAACATGAAACTTTTGCTCTTTTGCAGGTATGACTTTTGATTTGAGAGAGCAGGAAAATTAGGTGGCCAAAAGGACTTGGATATGAGTAACAAAAAGGAGATGCCGGGGACAGAACAGATACTACAGGATGGGCAGAAATTACTTTTCAGACTGACTCTACCAGGGCAATTCTTGGCACTTCCCTAGAATAAATTATTTCCTGGTTTAGCTAAGAAAATATGAGGCTACCTCAATTTCCTCAGGGTTAGCGCACGATATTCCATTTCATCAGCCCTGGAACAACCCAAACAGAAGGTTTAGTGATAGTGTTACATTCCATGCTTGAGGCTTGTTATCAGTGCATTATTTTGTCTGTTCTAAAAGATGTTGTTTAGTTCAGCCAAGTGACTGGAGGTCACTAAAATACTTTAAAAAAAAAGGGGGGGGGGAGAGGGATAGCTCTTTCTTCACAGAATAATTCATATTAATTCATGGACCAATAGCCCTGAGATCCATTAATTAAATTAATTAGATTTCATAGCATTCACTCATGAACCAAGATGAAAAAAATTAGAAGGAAACAGGAAACACATACACTGCAGCACATGGTTTTGCCAGTGTTGGGCCCTGGATAATTATTAAATGATAGTTTGACACAGTTCAGAATTAATAAACTCTGTTCTCTGGAGGTGTATATTTTCCTAACTTAGGTAACTCATGCAAATTAACTTACATCAAAATGTGTGCTGTGTTGTTGCCCATACGTCAGCATGATTTCACAGTTTATAATATAACAGTAGTTTCACTAAGCAATGAAACTATTTTTCTGTGAAATTAAGTGATATAGTTCTATCTGATGAAGAGTATTATACCTAGAAAATATTGCTAATAAATATAGGACCTATTTCATATTTTGAAGATTTACAGGGAATTAAATGTAATGGAACAGTAAACCCTACTGATGTCATACATTTGAGAACAACAGGTAAATCAAACTCTCATTCTTGTGGAATTAACTAAAGAGTGTTTTATGGCCAAAAAATTTAAAGTATCGATCATGCTGCCTGAAACATGATATGTTAGAATGACCTCATCCAGTCTTATGGCTTCAAATACCAGCTACAGTCTCATGATCCAAATTTCTGTGTATCCATTGTCCCTCAGCTCAAATTTATCTACCTAACATCTCATTTTCTTTCTCTACCTTAACAGATCTTAAAACAAACTCTTATTCTTTCTTCCCAAATCCATTCCTTCTTATTACACCTAATTAAATAGAAACTTTACCTTCCTGTCAGCTCAGGCCACACCACTTGGCTCACATCCCATGTGAAATCTATCAGCAAATCCTGTCAACTCAACTTTCAAAATTTCTAAAACATTACCATCTCTCACCACTATGACCCTAGGGCAAATCATCCTGTGTCTTTCCGAGGTGGCTGAATAGCATCTTGACCATTTATCTGTTTCCACCCTTGTTTCCTACACTCAATTCTCATCTCAGCAGCCAGCAGAGCATTTAAACTGTGAGTTATATCATTCTCTATTCTAAGATTACATCTCACCCTCAGTAAAACCCAAATCTCTAAATCACGTAGCCTTCCATGGTCTGGCCACCCCTTTGCCTTTCATCTATGAACTTTTCTACCGTTTCCACCTCAGTCACTCTGCTGTAGCCTAGAGGCCTCTTTGCTGTTCCTTGAACACACCATTATCCTATCCTGGTCTTTGCTTTTGCTGGTCCCATTACTTGGAGTATTCTTCCTTTCTACATCCACTTGATGACTTGTCTCAACATTTTGAAGTCTTTGATGGAATGTCATTCTTTTATTTAGTAAAGACTTCCCTGACCACCATATTTAAAATGAAAGCCTCAGTCCCCTGCCCGGTGCTCTTTGCACCCCTTCTCTGTTTTAGTTTTCTCCATAGCACTTACTGTCATCGGATATAATTAAAGCATGATAAAAATCTATTTCTTAATCATTTTATTTCTTGAGTACTTGTTTGCTTCCCTCCACAACCAGGTAGTTAGTGGGAATTATTATTTATTTTATTCACAGTAGCATTCCTAATGCCCAAAACAGCATTTGTTATGTATAAGAGTACACTAGGCATTCTTTGATTAAAAGCACTAAGCATAAAAACATGATCAGACATCTGAGAAAACTTTTACTCTCTAAACAAATTGAATTAGATACCTGATAAGTTGTGATATAGTTAATTTGGGAAATATACTTTTTTCTCTTATCACACTTGAGGGAAACCTTGTCAGGTGTGCCTTTCTCTATCTCCAGGTCTTTCTGTTGAAAGCCCCCTCTATCACTTTCAAATCTGAAGCCACTGTGGGATGAACCCAGCTGAAGATTAGCTGGGACACCCAGTCCCTGTTCCCAGTGTGGGGAGCCCTCGGCGGATTGTGTAGGTGAAGAACATGGACTTCCAGTATTAACGTGGTCTGGGGCATGTTATACTCATGAGCCCATTCCAACCTTCACTCAGCAATACATACTCTCCTCCTGAGCAAGACCATGACTCACGTCTACTCTTGCCCTAGTCTTGGATTCAATTTCTCTCTATTTGGGATAAACTCCCTATGTTTTTCCTCCTTTTGAATCTATCCATCTCCATGAATAAAAGTTGAAGTACACATTTGACCTGCTACTGAAGCTTCCCAAATTACCTCTTCCTTTTCAGAATGTTTATTGCTTTATAAGTCCTGGAGCAAAAACAGAATTTAAGACATTGTTTTACTTGAGCTCCATTTAACTAACTTAATAGATGAACTGATGCTGTACATTCTCCCTGTAAAATGACAGCATGCTTTCTATTAAGCCTATGGGGGTTGGCTGCCTCAACTTAGTTTTACGTTAAGCAAAATTCAGATATGCTTGTTCACCTACCTGTTTATTTCAGGTGTATGCAATTTAAACTTTATTATTTTATTACCTAAATAAAATCAATGATGTGATTTTGAAAAGAGAAGTTTTGTTCCTATAAAAATATATTGTGTTTTGAACAGATTAGAAAAAGTTCAATTATATGAGGACTAAAGGACTATGAAAGTTGAAGAAGAAATTACAAAATTATAATAAATAGAATAATAAAATTGGGACTTCCATGGTGGTCCAGTGGGTAAGACTCCACACTCCCAATGTAGGGGGCCCGAGTTCGATCTCTGATCGGGGAACTAGATCCCACATGCATTCCACAACTAAGAGTCCACATGCCGCCACTAAGATCCCATGTGCCGCAACTAAGACCCAGTGCAGCCAAAATAAACAAATAAATAGAATAATAGAATTATAATTATTTTAAAGAATTTGACATTTCTATTATTGTTTTGTTCTACTTCTAATCATTGAAAATGAAAATTCTAATTGATTCATTATGATTTATACGAGGCAGAAAATGTATAAATCTTTAGTCAACAGAGTGATAATCAAGGGGGTTCTGACCTTACATCAAAATGGTGGCCAATTACTATGCATTTGTATGTTTTTTAATTCCCCTCTTTAACTGACTTTTTATATTAACCATCAAACAACTGGTCCCAGTCACATTAGAATAATAGGTTTCTACACTTAATGTTTTCTAATTTGTCCTTTTATCTTGTATCCCCAACTAGATTGTATAATTCTTTAGGATAGAGTCCTCATAATAGATCTTATGTTTTCTTCCCAATTAGTTATTTGCAAGCTAGCCAATAAAAAGCAGGTTGAATGATCTTAGGCTGAATCAATGTTAGTCTGTAGAAGGCTAAGGTCTATATGTTTTCCACAAACCTAAGGAAGGAAGATAAGAAAAAGAAACGGCACCTTTGGAAAAATTATCTAGTTAATGGCAGAGCTTTGAGATTTTACTGATTATATAATCCTTGGTCTTATCCACAGTATCACGTTACAATTTCTCTCATTTCTTCACTTGAAGAAATGTTCAAAAAAATAGTTCCATGCTTTGATTTTTCCAATCAATGATTTAATATGAATCTATACTATCATATTACAATGGCAACTGGATCTCCTGAAAACTTCACAGTGAGAATAGATTCGGAATAAATGCTGAGTAGTACATTCTACAAACTATCTCTATAGGCCCTGGCTTACAAATAATCACCATATGATGTTGGAAAAACAAAACAAAAACTCTTCAAAATATACTCATTGCTTTGTATCCCAGATGTTGTTTTGACCAACTATCAATTGCCCGTGTTTATATATTTACTTGATAGTACTGTTATTTCAAAAACCTTGGCCAATAAGATTTACTAGAGTTTTAATTTTCTTATAACCACAACATGTCTTTGGAAGTAATGTAGTGCTTGACACTTAATGCAAAAAATATCTGTTTAGGATTTCAAAATATAAACCATTGAATAAAATAGTACCATTTGCACTACCAAATGTAAAACCGATAGCTAGTGGGAAGAAGCCACATAGCACAGAGAGATCAGCTCGGTACTTTGTAACCACCTAGAGGGGTGGGATAGGGAAGGTGGGAGGGAGGGAGATGCAAGAGGGAAGAGATATGGAGATATATGTATATGTATAGCTGATTCACTTTGTTATAAAGCAGAAACTAACACACCATTGTAAAGCAATTATACTCCAATAAAGATGTTAACAAAATAAATAGTAACATTTGCTTTCAAAACAAGGACAATATTTCAATGGAAGGACATATACTGCTCTATAAAAAAACAGAATGACCTTTAGGCCACATAAATATAATAAATATTCACACTCGGCACTATGTGGGAATGGCAGTGGTCATTTCTAATAAATAGTGTGTGAAAACCAGTAGGACACTTACAGAAACACCTCCTGCTTGTTCATGGCGTAAGGCCAAAGTTCAGCTGTATGTGTATTATGTTTTTGACAAAACACCTAGTCTTACACCAGACACAAATTTCTAGCTTCCTGAGCATGGAACTTTATTAATGTAAAGCATGTGCTAAGCAAACTGTAAGATTCATATAAAAAATTGTTGTCCTGTAGTTGTGTTTATTTATTTTGGACTGAAAAAATGGCACTGTTGTACATGCACCTGCTTTAAACGTTAAAAAAAAGTTGGAAAAATAAATTAATCAGATACTCAATGAATCAAAGATATCAATACTTCGAGCTGAAGTATGAATCATATCATTATAGGGTCATTTTCCTTTGCATCATGAGGTCACACAGGACTAATGTCAAATGGAGTAAGAAATAGGCAAAATTTTCCTTAAATTGTCTCAGTTAACAGATTTAAACAAGACTTGGCTATAGTTTTTGAAGCAATGGGTAATTAAAATCAAACTACTTGGTGAAAAAATTAGGAATGAGGGATTGTTGTAGTGTTGGGGAAAATTTTGTATTATAATAAATTAACTTTTAACTAATGGAAGATAAATGAAATAATAAAAGGTTGATTTTTCAATATACAAAATTGATGACAAACTATATCTAACATGAGTTTATTATGTCCACTACTTTCCTTACCTCCCAAATATTATTTTTGCAACTCTATGGGAATAATTCCAAAAGATACTCATCAGATAAATACTTATGTCCAAAAAAAAAAAAATCAGTATTTTAAGCTAGCATCAAAAAGAAAGTATATGGTGTAGTTTTATTTACTGGTTTTCTATATAAATAAGATTAAATAAAAATAATGATAATAATGAAAACTGCATATTCACAGTTTTATATTTTATATTTGTTTTTCCTCTATACAAAAAGGTGGATATGTCCAGTGAATACAAACTTATTTAATTGCTTTTTGCTTTTTTTATAGTTTGATCAGTTAGCAAAGTGTAAAAAAGTGTTGATGTTGAAAAATTCTATTATTTTCTCTCTAAAGTGTAGTGCTCAAAGAAATATATAATTTGAGTTTGTGAGGAAGCCTTTCTTTTTTAGGGCTAACTTCTTTCTTTTGTATACTCTTTAGAAGTACATTTTTAAAAATTCAACAAAAGAAAGAAATAGGATAAAACCATCATGACATAAAGGCTTTTAGAAATTAATAATGTTCTTTATTAGTAATGGTATGATGATCTGCCATCTTATAAGCTCCTGATCATACCATTGTTTGATTATTACCCAGCAACATGGAAACAGTCTTTGTCCTAACTCAACACAGTGCCTATAGTTTTGCCACAGAAACAGTCATAATTTTACCTGCTTTGAAGTAAAGCAGTTTCCGTGTTAACTTCACAGAGGGCAGCCAGATAACTTTTAAGAGTTTGAAATACTAAAGGCCACTCAGCTAAGTGCCCCAGGGAAAAATTTAAACTACGATAAAGGCACTTCTTTGACTCATAGTGCTAAAGTTGCTGACTAAATAGACCCACTATAAGCCATAGACAAAGCCACTGAGAAGAATATATGAAAGTTTGAATGTGAGGCCCCAAGTTTGAATGTCAACCCTTTTCCAGTGGGTTTACTGAGGCTAGGAGAAAAGCAGTTATCCACCAAAAAAAAACCCTCAAAAAACCCACAAAAACAAACAAAACATACAGCCAATCTAGTAGAAGCTATGTATTTAGTAATCCAATGCAAGTATTTGTCATTTCCTTTAATAGGGCCTTAAACAGGTAACCTAAATGGTTTATGTTCCATCTTCCAGATGTGAGCATGAAAATATTTTTAATTAATGGTTGTATTACTATATTTAAATATCATTTTTTGAAATTGAAAATGGAATACCAGTCTTATTACTATTTCCCTAATACTCTTATTTATTTAATAAATAGTCTGATTTGTTCTGAAAAGTGGTTTCCTTTTTTTCCTGGGTTTTTTTTTTTTTTTTTTTTTTTTTGTTCCCTGACCATGAATTGAACCCTGGCTCTCGGCAATGAAAGCGTGGAGTCTTAACCACTGGAGCACAAGGGAGTTCCCCTGAAAAGTACTTAAAATTGCTAGCTTTGTGGAGTTATTCTTAATGCCCATTCTCTGAGAGTTTTATGCTATAAAATATCTTAACATAAGGTCAATAGTGTGTCTTTAGGTTCTAATTTTAGAGGAAGATGTTATTTTCTCATTATCTTAGAGTATTATTTTATCTACTGTGGAATAATAACAGAATTTATTAAGATAAAACTTTTCAAGTTGCCATTTATTCTATCAGGTTTTTCTGTTGGTTCCTCAAAATGTAAACACAGAGAAGCACTAAAATACAGGAAAAGAGCACCATTAAAAGTAATTCATTGGAGCAGAAGCAAGAAGAACTACAATCCTGCAGCCTGTGGAACAAAAACCACATTCACAGAAAGATAGACAAGATGAAAAGGCAGAGGGCTATGTACCAGATGAAGGAACAAGATAAAACCCCAGAAAAACAACTAAATGAAGTGGAGATAGGCAACCTTCCAGAAAAAGAATTCAGAATAATGATAGTGAAGATGATCCAGGACCTCGGAAAAAGAATGGAGGCAAAAATCGAGAAGATGCAAGAAATGTTTAACAAAGACCTAGAAGAATTAAAGAACAAACAAACAGAGATGAACAATACAATAACTGAAATGAAAACTACACTAGCAGGAATCAGTAGCAGAATAACTGAGGCAGAAGAATGGATAAGTGACCTGGAAGACAGAATGGTGGAATTCACTGCTGCGGAACAGAATAAAGAAAAAAGAATGAAAAGAAATGAAAAGAGCCTAAGAGACCTCTGGGACAACATTAAACACAACAACATTCGCATTATAGGGGTCCCAGAAGGAGAAGAGAGAGAGAAAGGACCAGAGAAAATATTTGAAGAGATTATAGTCGAAAACTTCCCTAACATGGGAAAGTAAATAGCCACCCAAGTCCAGGAAGCACAGCGAGTCCCATACAGGAGAAACCCAAGGAGAAACACACCGAGACACATAGTAATCAAATTGGCAAAAATTAAAGACAAGGAAAAATTATTGAAAGCAGCAAGGGAAAAACAAAAAATAACATACAAGGGAATTCCTGTAAGGTTAACAGCTGATTTCTCAGCAGAAACTCTACAAGCCAGAAGGGAGTGGCAGGATATACTTAAAGTGATGAAAGGGAAGAAACTACAACCAAGATTACTCTACTCTGCAAGGATCTCATTCAGATTCAATGGAGAAACCAAAAGCTTTACAGACAAGCAAAAAGCTAAGAGAATTCAGAACCACCAAACCAGCTATACAACAAATGCTAAAGGAACTTCTCTAACTGGGAAACACAAGGGAAGAAAAGGACCTACAAAAACAAACCCAAAACAATTAAGAAAATAGTCATAGGAACATACATATTGATAATCACCTTAAACGTGAATGGATTAAATGCTCCAACCAAAAGACACAGGCTCACTGAATGGATACCAAAAAAAGACCCATATATATTCTGTCTATAAGAGACCCACTTCAGACCTAGGGACACACACAGACTGAAAGTGAGGGGATGGAAAAAGATATTCCATGCAAATGGAAATCAAAAGAAAGCTGGAGTAGCTATACCCATATCAGATAAAATAGACTTTAAAATAAAGAATGTTACAAGAGACAAGGAAGGACACTACATAATGATCAAGGGCTCAATCCAAGAAGAAGATATAACAATTATAAATATATATGCACCCAACATAGGAGCACCTCAATACATAAGGCAACTGCTAACAGTTATAAAAGAGGAAATCGACAGTAACACAATAATAGTGGGGGACTTTAACACCTCACTTACACCAATGGACAGATCATCCAAAATGAAAATAAATAAGGAAACAGAAGCTTTAAATGAAAAAAAAAAAAAAGTAATTCATTGAACCACCAGCTTGCAAAGCAACAGAAAGGCCTTGATATATTCAGTTTTTCTCATTTCAAATGTAACATTGTCTTTAAAAACTCTGCTAAAATTTTGCATGCTTATGAAGAGAAATGAATATATATATATTTCTGAAGGTTTTTCTGGGGCAAGATTGTAGAGATTAACAAAATCAGGTTGGGAAAGACAGAACTAAATTTAGGGCCAAATTAAGCTATCCTAGAAGGGAAAAAACCCCCGGAAATCCTAAACTTATGAATAACTAGTGCTGACTTCCTTCTCTCTGCTAAGAGTGGATTGTCAGATTTTTTTTTTTTTTGCCACACTGTGTGGCATGCAGGATCTAGTTTCCCAATCTGGGATAGAACCTGTGCCCCCTGCATTGAAAACATGGAGTCTTAACCACTGGACCACCAGGGAAGTCCTGATTGTCAGATTTTCTCACTGAGTTGTCCTCACCCACTGCTTGGGTCATCCAGTCAATGGCCCTGTCCTGTATTCCACGGCAATGACTTTATAATGAATTTAGTTCAGCCTCTTAGCTCTCGAGATCATTTTTTTCCTTAAGTCCTCTCTGCCTTCAAAGTCTTCAGTGTCTTATCTGGCCTGCACATGGAACAGATTATTTATCCTCAAATACTATTTACTTATGTCACTCTTGATTACCTACATGATAAAGCACAACCCTTTTAAACTTTACCCTAACCAATTTGGAAAAACTTAACCCCCATATTTGCTGTCTCATAGATACTACTTTTTGTTTTTTAATTTTTTTTAATTTTATTTTTATACAATTTTTAAAGGTTACTTTACATTTACAGTTATTACAAAATATTGGCTATGTTCCCTGTCTTGTACAATACATCCTCGTAACTTATCTTACACCCAATAGTTTGTACCTCCCACTCCCCAACCCCTATACCGCATCTCCCCACACTGGTAACCACTAGTTTGCTCTCTATATCTGTGAGTCTGTTTCTTTTTTGCTATATTCACTAGTTTGTTGTAATTTTTAGATCCCACATAAGTGATATCATACAGTATTTGTCTTTCTCTGTCTGACTTATTTTGCTCAGCATAATGCCCTCCATGCCAAAGATCCCACTTGTAATAATCTCCCCAGTCTATTTTTGTTATTTATATGAATTTTGCCCATTTGATATCATTGATCACAGTAGCTAATCATAATAGCTCCTGGTCAAGAACTTCTGGAGCCTTAGTGTTTATACTTTGTAGACTTATCTTTATATGTATATTTCATTTAGACAATATGAAGACTACAGCTTCCATAGAAAATAGCAAAGTGACCTACATGAAGGTGTCCTTCCTCTCCTTTTTTATAAATGTAAATAAGATATGTGTGTGTAGTCATACATATATACATCATATATTCACCATCATTTATTTGAATTTTCAAACTTTTTCAAATTTTCATTGATTGTAGTTTCTACTATGTGCGAGGCACTGTGCTAAAAAAATATGTCATATCCTCAAGGAACACTAGGTAGTGACAGTCATAAATACACAAGTGAGTAATTTAAAGCAGAATGATAACTATCTACATAATGATAACTTTGTATAAGGTGACTGACTTGAAAAGTTATTGACTAGGACAAAGTCTTTTATTTATTTTTTGATAAATTAGAATTGGGGGAGTCATAGAACTAATACTAATATTTAACAATGGTCAATTAAGCATTTTACATGTGACTAAATCAAAGAGATTATCGTTTAAGCTTATTCCATCTTCAAAACAAACCTCTGAGGTAGGTACATCATTATCCCATTTTATAGATGGGACAACAGATGCTCAAGATGACTAAGCCACTTTCCCTAAACCATTCTCTCAGTAGGTGTTAAGGAAGGTCAGGAAAGCATTTAAAACATCCTTTGCTCTTATGCTGAGATGTAAAGAATATAGTGTTAGCTAGAAAAAAGCATTCCAGGTACAGGCACCATCATGTGCTAAAATGCAAGAATTTTACTTATATAATTAAAAGTATATATATATATATATATATGCTGCTATTTCAAAATTTTCAAAATTTCAAGATACTGTGCTATTGCATCACCTACTGTCTCTCTGAGCTCCAAGTCCACCATCCTATATTCTGTGCTGTCAAGCTTGCAAACATTTCTCCGACTCCCCTGCCAGCTGACTTTCTCTTGGCGGGAAACACAAGAGGGAGAACAGAAGGCAGGACGAAGGCAGAAGGGCTGACTTTTCTGCTTATACTTCACGTCAGCTTCTCAAGGCAACAAAAGACAACCACGACTTCAGCCTCCAGCTTCTTTTGACACACCGAGCACCAGCCATTCTGTGTCCTCTTTAGAGGTGCCTGCACCAATTCACAGTGCCCCCTGGTGGTCCGAGCACCAATTACATGGCTTCACCTGTAGAGTAACTGGTACCAGTTGTTACGAGCCCCCTTCCATGCTATATTCTGGGAACCCCACCTCTTCCCTTTTGTTCCCCCAGCTCTGGTGTGGCAGCTGCTTCCTGCAGTTATTAATTTATGGACTATTTTAGCATCCCTTCCTTGATGTTTCAGCATTTGAACATCTGGTGGCCAATTTCCTGCTTGAAATACCTACCATGGTTTCAGTTTTCCTGATTGTATCTTGATTAATACAGATCCCTTTATTTAAGTGTCTCTTTAATAATCCCTTGAGACAAATGTCACATCCTCTTTATTGCCTACCTGCCAGTTTCTACTTTTCTTCTATTAGAAGAAACCTAACTTTGTTTTTATGGCAGGTAGCCATGGTCTAGAGAGGAGACTGGGCTCCTCTACAGATCCAGGGTGGAACATAAATTCACTGAGCTAATCCTGCTATAGAATATAACTTTGATGTGAGGAGACATATGATGGGGGTTCTTGAAGGAGGTTTATCTCACTCTTAACACTGAAAGGAACACCTTCTCTTCAAGCTTTTTAAATATTTTTTCCTGAGACTATGAAAGATGGAAACTAGTATGTTATTTCTAGTTGATGAAAAAAAGCAGTTGACACTTTGAGGATAATAGGAAGAACCTAAGCATTTGATAGCACCGTTGGGCCACAGAATCAATTATCCCTAAATGTTTGCAATCTCTGGATTTCCCTATTTCTCTATTTTGTAAAATGAGACATATTCATTGTTGGTTAAAACACTTTTAGTCGAGCTGTCTATTCCATGCTATAACAATCATAAATTATAGAGTAGGAGATATGTGTCTTTTTATCTATATATAGATTTAGATATAGATATAGATACACACATATATGCAGATATAGTTGTCTATATCTACCTATGTACAATGCATATACACATAAACATATATAAATACATATGCTTTGCTTTTATATATTTTAGTAGCTAAGACTAATGGTAAGACTTAGTAGATATTTACTAATGGCTAAATAAATATGTTTTTACATTTTGCCTGTATAATGATTTTTCAATATAAGGAAAGGTAAGGTAGAGCTTCAAACAGAGGAGGTAGTATAAAGTGACTGACCATGGAGAATAAAAGCTGGAAAGGTAAAATGATTAACACTCACAAATTCTAAAGTAAAAGACAGATGATTTCATTGTCATCCAAAGTGCCTCCCGAGAGAGTTATGGACATTTGTTTGAATTATATACACTTTTAAGGATGATTTTAGCACGTCCCATTGTCGAGCACCTATTCGGATCTGGGCACTATCTTAGGTGACACAGGAGAAGGGTGAAAAGCACGGGTTACAAGGTTTTCCCCTCAAGCCTTGTTTATTTCTGAATGTTCTCACCGAGGACTCAGTTCTGCTTTCATGGAGATTTTTATGTTACATGTACAGGATAGAATGTAGTGACTAGGGAAGACCTGAGATTTCTGGTGAATCTGTTAAATAAATACTACTAATTTTTTCAGCTCCCTTACTGCTTTCGTCTTAGGATCTGCAACACTCTAAAATACTAGTCAAACTTTAGAACGCCCCTGTGCTATGTTTATGGGTGTTCTTTTTCTGAGGTTTACTGAGGGGCAAACTGATGGATCATAGGCTGCCTAGAAAGTTACCTGGAAAATGCAGATCAGACCAAGGAGCAGCCTTTTTGCCGTAACAAGTAGTCACGTTCCCGCTACAGAACTGCGAGATGGACTAGATGAAAGCATCGTATATGTGGAGAGGCAGAACAGTGCGAGGTATTTGAAAAGGCAAAACCTTATCCTTAGAAAAAAAGAAAAAGCTGAGGGCTAGTAGATATACAGTAGAGATGGCTCTGGATACCTGGGAGGGCAAGCTGATTTTTTTTGCCTTGAATGCTGGGCAGACTCTTTTTTTAACTGTGGTCCATTTTTGCCAACTAGCCTCTCTATAATCTTAGTCACATACCTACATAAGGATGACCATCTTTGCACCATTAGTTCAAGCTTAGAAAGAAAGAGAAAGCAATCTAAATGGAGACACAGAAAGGATTTAGCAGAATGAAGAAAAAAAAGAACAACTGAACATCACTGAGAAATGGGTCCTACATAGTTTGAAACGTAAGTCGGTGAGACATTTACAGAAATACTTTTGCACTCTTGTCCCCACCAAGACAGACCTCTAGACCATGAATAAAATAATGTTTTGGGGACAACCAATCATTCCTGGAATCTGCTTATGCGTTCCAGTAGACCTCCCCAGCCTTTGGCTTCCTCATGTTGATCACTGCTGTGTACCCAGGTTTTACCCAGCCACATCGTCTTGACATCCATATGGATTAGCTTCTGGCTCCCAGTTAGCTCCATTTCCTTGATTCTGGCAACTTTCACTTTGGTTTTTACTGCCTCCAAAAAATGATCACCACTTATATTCCACATGGCTGCCTACACATATGTACAGCACCTATAATTCATTCTTTATAAAATCTAAATTCGGTGAGTGCCAACCATGTATCAGGGACTAGCTAGGTGCTGGAGATCAGTTCTGAACAAGGCTCTGATCTTCTGGAGTTTACATGTTAAGGAGAAAGGACTGACACATTAAAAATTATTTAAGCAAAAATTATTAGTATAAATAAATGTTATGTAAGAAAACCATAGGGTATGTGTTGGCAAACAACCAGGTTTCTTGTCTGTGTTTCAGGAACATTATCCCAGAGGAAGCGACTTCCAGACTAACATCATGACTTGAATATACGGGGACATGAAGTGGGGTGGAGTAGAGAGGACTTCTGGGTAGGACACCTTGTACAAAATTCTGAGTTGGGAAGGGTCTACTCTCTCTGAGGAATGAGAGCAGGACAAGGATACTGGAGCAGATTATCACAAAACAGGGATAGAGGAAGGTTAACGGACAAAGCCTTGGTGGCAAAAGGAATAATGAAGTAAAGGGGATGGATTCAACTGCTGTTTACAACTTGGGGACACCTAAGGAGTAGAAATGAAGGGAGCAAGGTGTCTAGCATGACTCCAAGATTCCAGATGTTGAAAGGACCTCCCAAGTCTGCCTGATGTGCTCCAAACCTGTGATGCACAGGAAATGGGTGCCCGACCTACGGTGGCAAGAGTCATGAAAATGTAGCAACACACTTCCCCTTGTCACATGTCTGTGAAAGTCTGTGTGTGCATTCATGTGTGCCCAAGTGACTATGTATATGCAGTGTGTGTTTAAGGTATGGAAATCAAGGAATGGCAGCAGTCATGTCTGGGTGGTCTTTGAGTAGAGAGAGGAAGGTAGTCTCAGGAAACAAAACGTGAATGAGATCCATAGTCTTGAAGTAAAAACAAAAATGGAATGGGAAGTGACCATGAATTAGATCCTTAAGGCTGAGTTCTCCTTGGGAGAACATAGGATAGGCAGCTTAGCTGTTGGCTACAAAAGCGATACCCTTGCACTTACACAGAAGTACAATACTGTAAGTAATCTTTGGTGTAATTAAAGGCAGGGCATTAATTACTGAGCATTATATAGAGAGAGCCATCATTTGATATATATTTTTTTTCTATTCCAATTATAGTGGTATTATTATTATGGGAATAGAATATTATTCAGAGTATTATCTGGAAATTAAAATCAAATGTGCTATAAATGTTCTACAAATTAACAAATGGTTTTATATACAGTATAAGCAGTTATTGATTTATAACCACTACTGTTTTCATGTTTTAAACATTTCAAATCAAATTCATTAAAATATTTTAATTGATTCAAAATCTATTTCTATAATTATAGTTTGAATGAGGCCTACATAATCATTATTTTCATGAGAACAAAATGTTTAAAAGCCAAATACATAAGGTTAAAATTTTCTTGCAGACCAAAAATGAATTCAGGCTTATTTCTCAAACAAATATATTTTCTCTTAATGTCAAATAAAACATTGTTGAGCTAAATATTACTTTGCCATGAAAAGAAACAAACAACAAAAATCAAAATCAGGACTTGAGCCAAGCAAGAATCAAAAACCTTAAGGAGCAGAGTAGTCAGGGGCAATTTTAGCATTAACTATGCAATCTCTTAAAACGACACACAGCTGTGGAAAGACTGAAACATCCTCTTGCTGGATGTGATATTGCAATTCTAAAGGAATGCTGACAAGGTTTGACTTCTCAACTGCCTAAACTTAGCCTGAAAATGCAGATTGTTGCTACTCTGTCTGCCCTCCACAGTTTAGATACCTGGATCTTTTAGTCTCACCATTGCTGTTATACCCAAGTATGATGAAACAGGAACAAGAAAAATGTTTTCATTGCCTTAGGATGATTTATTTTGTCAAAGTTCCCAGCTAATTTTCATAGTATCAGAACTTCTATAATGACAATAGTTAATACTGAGAATAAAAGGAATCCTGAAATTTTCCCATAATGAAATATATTAATGTTAGAAAGGTTTATTTTAAATTATTTAACTGGTTCATTAAAAATTATGTGCAATCACACACCATGCATATATTCACAATGCCTACAAATTAACAAATTTGCAGGAATTCGTAGCAAATTTGGATAGAAACAAATTTGTAGAAAATGAAACTGAGTTTAAAGGAAACACATTTTAAAATTTGAAAGCAAAGACCATTTATAGTTCTAAACAAAATTTTAAATATTTCTTCAGTGTGTCTAGCATTCACAGGAACATAGAAATTACTCCTGATTGATTTTATTTCTGGATACTTTTTGCTCATTTGAAACTTCTAGGAATTACACCCACCATATTTACAAAACTTTTAGAGCAACTTATGAATTTATCTACTTTTAGGTAAAGCTTCTTTGTAATTACTCATCGTTGGGCTATATCCCAATCCACAGGTAAATCATGGTTCAGAATTATCTGAAATATATATATATATATATATATATATATATATATATATATATATATATATATATATATATATATATATACTTTAGATGCAATCAAAGTCAAACATGTCCCAAAATAAAATAAATACTTATTCACCTTATCGGCATGGCTCAATGGCAAGGGTATACCCCAGGCATCGATTACAGCCATCCTCTCTAATCTTCACAGACAGCAGCTCATAGATGAAAGTATGTCCTTTGCTATGGGTTATTCTCTCTTGATTAAGTGGAAATCCACAATTTCATAACCTTTATTACCCATGAAGGCAAAGAGGAAAAACTCTCATTCTTTCATTCTCTATGGTGCCATCTTTACTGTTTGCTTTTTCTCTTTCTATTTTTTTATCTCTTTGTGTCGCTGTATCTTCTTTTTAGTAAAAAAGTACGTGCTTCTGGTTCCAACCATGGCCTCTTCTCTACATTTTTATTTTCCAAGACTTCTCTGCATTATCTATCCCCCAGTTCCTATTCCACTCTAGAATGCATCTATTCCCTCTTTTTAAATAAATCCGGTTTGGAAATACTAGCTGTGACCTTTTTGCGAGCACAGCATATTTGTGTACACACAGACACACACACATGTATACACATATTAATATATCTCTGTTCACTAAATCCCAGAAAGCTCTGAAAATCTAGATCAGAAATGTGCTTTCTTTCAACAGATATCAGGAAAATTGGGGGACAAAATATCTTTTTATGACTATATTGTAAACTTATATTCTCATCTACTGAAAATTAAGCCTAATGCCACCATTAATGTTGAGAGGCATGTAGTACAGGGCAGCCTTTTTCCCTATTTAAGAACTCAATTGAATTTAATATTAAGGAGTGACAGATGAGATCTTTTCTTGAAGCAGAGGAGGAAAATATAAGGTCCATAATACAGCTCCTCTGTCAACTAGTTGTGATTAACCATCAAATCACACTAGTCTCCTTGTTAAATCCTGCATTTCAGAAGCATGTATGTTACTGGGAAATTACAGAATACATGTAATTCCTCTATATATGTAGAGATTTTAGTCCAAACACCAAAAGATAAATTTTAAATCCTGAGACTAATATCTACACTTCAAATTTCAATAAAAGTGTTCTCCAGCATAGGAAATGGAAATTTTACTTCACTAGTCTACCTCAACTTCAAGTTAATCTTCTTATAAGATCATCCGTCTTACAAAATATATTTACACATCAATTTACTAAACTGGAATCAGAATGTGTGTAGGAATTGATGTATGTACAAAAATGTTGGTTATATGTAATATAGGATTTTCATTATTGATAGTATTTTTCAATTAGAAGAATTATAATTTATTATATTATAGAAGGAAACAGAAACATTGACATATTGCCAGGTTTTATCTTTAAATATTCACCAATTTTTGTTTCCATTTTATCTCTCCCAGTTTATTAAATTAGTAATATTGAATTTGGCAAATATATTGGGTAAAATTGCTATGTATCCATTTCAATACATAGTAAAAATCAATGGTAATTTGAATGAAGCATTGGAGGAAGGATCCTGAACAAGACTAGGATGGAATTCATTGCTAATGTCCTGAAAGTTACATACAGCAAATCCATCTCTGTTTTCCTAAAATAACAAAATTTGTAATTTCCTACAAGTAGATGGGTAAAGTAATTAAAAAGTTTTCTTGGATAGTAAATCATTTATTTTTTTCAATATAAGGCAATTCTAACAAAAGGAAGCACATAATAGGCATTTCACTCACATTTTAGTGATGGCTTCTCATTTTCCAGAGTGATATTTGAAATTTTATAAGATTAGGCATTTATACTTTATAGCAACAAACTAATCAGTTGGTGCTGCCCCAGATCATACGTGCTAATATTTCACTTATACTGTGCTTAGGAGGAAAATTATTGGAGATATGTCAGCTTATCTATGGAATAGGTAAGCTGTTTGGCATACTCTTCCTTACCAAGCTTTACAGTGCTACTGCATAGTTTATTTGCCTCCAATTCAAAATTTCTCTTCTATTAAGTTAGAGACATAGATGAGCCATATTTCTCAGTGCTTTAGAAAGCATCCTTTTAGAGGGATGGTATTGAACTGAGATATTCTGACCAGTATACATCAAAACTTTAGGGTCCCACAGTCAACTCTCCAAAATTTCTGATTTATTTAAGAACTCAGGGCTTCCCTGGTGGCGCAGTGGTTGAGAATCTGCCTGCCAATGCAGGGGACGCGGGTTCGAGCCCTGGTCTGGGAAGATCCCACATGCCACGGAGCAACTAAACCCGTGAGCCACAACTACTGAGCCTGCGCGTCTGGAGCCTGTGCTCCGCAACAAGAGAGGCCGCGACAGTGAGAGGCCCACGCACCGCGATGAAGAGTGGCCCCCACTCGCCGCAACTGGAGAAAGCCCTCGCACAGAAACGAAGACCCAACACAGCCAAAAATAAATAAATACATGTTAAAAAAAAAAAAAAAAAGAACTCAAAATCAATCCCATATATTCAGAGAAGGCAGAAATAATGGCTGAGAACACTTGCATCTCAGTTGATTTGATTTTCTTGTTGTAGATACTCTATTGCTTAAGATAATGGAGAGAGCACCAGGGAAAGGGTCAGGAGATCTGAATTCCAGTCCTTCATTAGGCATGGAGTGTGTAAGGAGCCTCTATTTTCCTATCTGTAAATGCACCTCCTATTTTAAGGCACTACTGTGAGGATTTTATTTTTATTTAATTGTATTTAATTTCAACAGAATTACATAGAATTTTTATCTCCCATCCCCTCTGTTGACACACATGTAAGAAACTAAGCTGTTCCTCTGCATTATCCCATTATTATTCCTTTCTTTTCATTTATTTTAAGGCCAAATTACTGCTGATAATAGGAAAAAAATATGGCAATAGTGAATATACAGCATCTGCAAGCCCCAGTGGTAAACTGTGTTAGCACTTTTGAGTGCATCCTTTTAGAAATTTTTAATGCATGTATATTCTCACTATGTGAGTACAAGGCCACATGCTACAAACTCATTTCACTATTTTTTTGCAACAAAATATTTATTGGCAATTTTCATATCAATACTTCTTTATAATATTTGCATAATATTCTGTAGAATGACCATTTTATAATATATTTAATTAGTTTCTATTAATAGACTTTAAAATAATTTAAGATCTTTGCTATTACAAATATACTTTAATAAGTATCTTCATATATTTATCTAGATTGATTTTTATTTTAAATTATTAGTAGTGCCATTGCTGGATCAAAGGAAATGAGCATTTTAATTTTAATAAGGGAGATAAAATAAGTTTATTAAATAAGTTTAATAAATAAAATTAAAATTAAATAATTAACAATTAATTATTTAATTGCTCTCCCAAAATTTGGACATATTACACTATCACCAGTAATGCATTAGCATGTTTCCTTCTTTATACTTGCCAAAATTGGAGATTTTACACTTAAAATTTTTGCTGATCTGATATTATTATCTTTAGTTGACATTTCTTTGGTTACAAGTGAGGTTGGGCAGTTTTTTCACATAAACTCAGGTTATTTTAAATCCTTTGAGGCATTCATTTAAGCAGTTCTTTAGTAAGTAGTCTGTACATTATAATTCCACTTTTAACTATCTACCTTATTTAAAAAGTGAATTAATAATAGATGAAGAGAATTTGGAGAATATAGAAAATCTATCAAAACAATTGAATGAGAACTACAGAAGGAAGGGAAATGCTGCTATCAGATTAAGTAAGATGAAGACTAAAAAATGTCCAATGGATTTGGTCATTGAGATGGGTCCAAAGCCTAGAATCTTCTTTCTCTCTCCCCAGACCTAATAAATTACCAACTATTGTCAGTCCTTCCTTCTAATATTTCTTATTATCTCCTTCCTAAGCCTTTCTTACCCACCATATTTAATTTCTGATTATCTTTTTCCTGAACTAAGCCTAATGCAACTATCAAATCTTCACTCTCCCAGTCCTCCATGATGCCTCCAGAGTAATAGTTAAAACTCTAAATCTGATGGCATCACTGGTCTGGTTTCTTCATTTGTTTACCGTCTTCAAAAGATAAAACAGATGAAGTCCTTCTATGTCACTCAATGAATGTTTTGAGTGCGGATTTCTTCCATGTTACTCACCTGCCAGAACCAATCCTCTGTCCCTCCCTTTGTACTTTGATAATAATAAATAATTTGAGTTATTTGTATTTCCTGAAAATTTGCATGCTTTCATATCATAGTAGTTTTGCCCATGTTATTCCCTATGAAGAGTTTCTCTTTGCTTCCTTCCTGCTTCTCTCTTCCTTCCTGTAAGTAAAAAGTCTTACTTCTTAAGTTCAGGTCAGATGTTACTTTCAGGTTGCAGACATCCCAGTTTGAATTCTCTCATCTGGGGTAGGTATTTCTTCTCTTCTACCTCACTGGAGTTTGATACCACCATTATTATAGTAGATATCATATTAAAGTTGAAAGAGTTGGTTCACACACCTGTTTTTCTACTTGGAGTAAGCTCATTTGCAGTAGTGATTATGTCTCTGGTTTGAATAAAAGTGTCTTAACAAGGTGTTTGTTTGTTTGTTTGTTTTTAAGAAGCAGACCCTAGGAGCAGCAGAGGAGAATTCAAGTGCAAGTCATTTATTAAGGAAATGTTTCCAGGGTAGCTGGATAAGACAGTACGTAAAGCTGGGTAAGGAAGAAGAGGAGGGCAGGTAAGGATGTAACCCTAGGGAAAAGGCCCACAGAGGGTAGGCTGCAGCCTGATGCTATGGGGAAACTTTGGAATGTAATCTAAGCCTCAGAGCTGCTAAAATCCAGGCAATGGATCTGGGGCTTTCTTACAGCTGCATTTCTCAGTCATATGCTAGTGGAAGCCTCAGGGGAGGTCAGCTCCCGGGCACTTCCAGACCTCTGCACGCAACGGCCTAGCATCTCCAGTAGCTGAATGTCACTGCTCTACAGATAAACTGTACGCAGGCACTCAAATTTTGAATGGCTGGCTGGCTGGATACATGACAAACTATGAAACTGGGGGGTTGCTTAGAAGACAACAGGGAGGCATTGAATGATTTTGATGAAGAGAGCAGTACCCGCAAAGTGATGTTAAATAGATAAATTTAGAAGCATTGTGAAGACTAGATTAATAACAGGAAAGTCTAAAAGCTGGAACACTGTTTAAGAGCAAATTGCCATGGTGATAAGGGCCTGTTTTAGCATGTAAGTGGCAGTAATGGAAGGTTAGACATGATTTGATTGAAACTGCAAATGAAGATTCAATCATTCATTGATGACGGACTGAATATGTGAGACAAAGGAAATAAGAAAAAAAAAAGTGAGGTTTTTTTGAACCCAATTAACAATGAGATTACTTACAGAAAGGGAAAACCAGAACATATAGGGAGTTGAGTTAGGGTGGGTTGGGGGAAGGGGTAATGTTAAAACTCAGATCCTAGACATGATGGGTGTCAGTAGGGACAAGAAGGCATACTTGATCTCTGAAGACATGACAGCCTGGAAATATAGATTTAAGATTTAGGTTTGAAGATGGGAGAGCTGAATAAGGGACGGGGAGGGGACTTTATGAGAGGTTATGGAACTATGGCAAATGCCACATGTAGAGACAAGAAAGAAAGGCAACAGGAAGAGGGAGAGGAGAAATAGAAGAACAAACTCACAATAACACAGTGTTAAGGAGGCAAATACAAGAGAAAGTTTCAAAAGGGACAGAGTAGCTTAAGCCTTAAATCCTCAGAGAGTTCAAATATAAATAGAATTGAGAAAAATCCTGCATATCAAACAGAGGATATGCTTTATGTCCTTAGAGAGTTTATGCTGGGTGGTAAAAACTCAAGTCAAATGACAAAGCATATATCCATAAGAAGAGCCTGTATTCTTATGTTTCTCTAATGGAAACAAATTGGTACAACTTTTCTGGAAATCAATTTAATATATGACAAACACACTTAGTCAACGGGTACTCTATTCTAACAATCCCACCTTAATCTCAGTAATCCTAAGAAATCAACTAGATTTAAAGTCCATATTTTAGGTCCACAGGCTATTCATAATCCTGTGAGCAATAATAGCAAAATATTGTAAAAAGTCTTAATATTTAGCAATAGGAGAATATTTAAATCTAGACAGAAACAAAAGAGGACATCTTACATAATCGTTATAGACAATTATTTTAGAGACTACTTAATAACAGAATTCTTTGATAAATGTTATGTGAACCGGGAAGGCTATGAATGTACCTATAATGCTGTTGCAAAAATTTATTTTCTGTATATACACATATGTGTGTATATTTGTAAACAAAGACAATCTCAGACACAAATATACATATATATGTGTATACATATAATTATAAGATAAAATATGAATGTTGATAAGTGAATCTTGCTTCATTGATTATAATTGTCTGTTTTTTTCAAATTTTTCAAATGGAGCATGTTAGTTTTTATTTTAAAAGTATAAGTGGATGGTGAAATTAGAATAATTATAGAATCATAACATATAGACCTTTGTTGTCTAATATGGAAGTTACTAGAAATGTGTGGCTATTTAACTTTAAATTTTAAATAATTCAAATTAACAAAAAGTTCAATTCTTCAGCTTCATTAGCTACATTTCGACATCTCAATGGCTATAAGTGGTTGGTTGATATTTTATTGCACAATACTGATTTATAGGACATTTCCATCATAGCAGACAATTGTATTAGATAGTGCTGATATAGACTGCTCATTTAAAAAATCTGTCAGGCAGATCTACTTTTTTAATTTTAAAAAAGAGACTAACAGAAATTTTGGAACAATGCAATGACCAAAACACTAACCTAAATTAAGAACTCAATAAGATACAGAAGATAAAGTTAATTAACTGGAAGATAGAGAAGAAGGAATAATTTATAATGATGCAGAAAGACAAAATAATGAAAAACAGAATATAGGAAAACAGATATAATAGTATATAACATTACATTACTATTACATGTATGCAGGTTTACATATATTCTTATGTAGGATGGCATATACCTCTGAGTATTTTTTCCTAGGGAAATGTCATGTGTATGTGTTCCAGGATATTCAAAAATGCTCTCAATAGCATTACTTGTAATCAGCAGAAGAAGAGAAACATCGAAATTGTCTATCATCAAGACAATAGGTTAATAAATCTTTGCATATCCATACAAAGAATCCTATATAGTCCCCCAAATGAATGAACTACATATATTCATTTAAAATGAACAAATTGGAAAAGCAAAATTTACAGTGAGTGAAGTCATACACAAGGATTATATGCTTTATGATTCCATTTATATAAACATAGAACAGGAAACTAATGGTTAGGGATTTATATTTAGATGGTAAGTCTATAAAATAATAGAAGAATAATTACTATGAAACTTCATATAGCGTAGTCAGTATCGTTTCAGTGGGAAGAAGGGAGTTGTGATTGGAATAGAGGTACAAAAACTTCTGGAGAATTGGCAATGTTTGATTTCACCATATAAGTGGCGGATCCTTGTTGCTTACATTATACAAATTTAGTGTGCTATATATTTACGTTTTATGGACATTTCATAGGTGTGTTCTTTAGCAAAGTTTTAAACAACTAACAGCCAAGTCAGGGGATAAAACACGCTTAAACTTACACATAGCCAAGTTAAATGCAGTTTAGAAGACACACGCACACATACACACACACACACAATCTGGTCATGCTGAAATCCTCTCCCTGGTTTTTCACTGCTCAAATAATAAAGACTCAAGTCCTTAAAGTAGCTCATAAGCTCCTATGTGGTCAGTTCTCATCTGGTCTGTATCCTTCTCCACCTCGCTCTGTGTGTTCCAGTCACACTGGCTCTCACAGATGCTTTGCAGTGCTTCACCTCAACTGATAGTCTTCCTGTCCTCTTCAACCTCCTATCTTGGCTCAGAGATCACTTTCTCAGTGAGCACCAGCCTCTCTGAGAGCAAAGTAACTCGTTCGTACACACCCTTTCAGAAGGTCATTCTTTCCTTCCTTCAGGGCGTCCTCCAGTTTGTAGTTTTTCTTCCTCCGTGCAATTACTTGGATAATGTCTCCTTCCCTATGAGTCAATAAGCACTGTCAGGGATATGACTTTCACCATTGAGCCTCCAATGTCTGGGACACTGGCTAATAACATTGTTTAATGAATGAGTGAATGAGGTTTTAAATAAATTAGCTTTAAGATGTCTGCAGGATGCACAGGTGGATAGGTCCAGGAAGCAGCTGGAAAAGATCATTCCTAGGAATGATCTGTCTAGAATTAGTGATCTGGGAAATGTTAATACATACATGCTAGCATAACTGACAGTGGATTTAATTGCCCTGGAAGAGGCTATAGAAAGACAAAAAGAAAAAAAAAAATAGGAGCAAAACATAAGCCCCCTATAATGTAACCTTGATGCATTGTTCCAGCTATATTTACCACCACTCAACCCCTTCCCAAGATCTACACTCCTAGCACTCTGGGACCCATACCCTTTCTGAAGTTATTTCTTTTCTTTTCCCACTTCTCTATTTCCTCATGCTTCTTCCCACTCCCTAAAATGCCTGTCCCTTCCCTCTCTCATCATTATCTGAAACCTGTTCATACCTCTTTCCTAGTAGATATTGATTCTATTGTTTCTCCTTCCCTTGCCTAATTTGTGACCCTTAATCAACATGAAATATCTCCTGCTTCCTATTAAAAACTTATTTTATCTCCCATATAAAATGTTAAGGTCTTTCAAAAAAAGAGTCCTAGTCATCATTCTTTGCCTCACAATACGTTTGATGGTACCTAATTCTGAAATTTAAAATAAAACCGTTAAAACCAGATTTTTTTATATTGCATTTGATTTGGCACCAAAACCTGATCTAATTTAAATTTATTTGATGGCAAAACCTGACTTGAAATGATAGCTGTTCAAACGTGGTGCTGTCCAAAGCTTGAATAGGTATGGCTTTAAAATGGTGTGTTCATCACATTATCATTCTAAAATCCAAAAAGAATTTTTAAGAGTCGAAATTCTGAAACACATATATCCTCAAATGCTTCATATAAGACTGTAAGTTTATGCTTTGTATTGTGTCTTGGATTTAGTAGTATTTGATAAATACTAATCATTCCCCAATAGAATGCCAAGTGAATCAATGATTGTATGGTTTTATGAAGTCCTGACAATTTCATACAAGGTATAGAATCCTTACCTCTGTGGGATGCTGGAACCTAGCTGTTATAATTATGAATAATGTATGTGTTTTGCTCCAAGAAGGTCCCTGTCTACTGATTAATGCTTATACAGACAACAAGAAAGACTGTGACAGTCTGGTAGAAATTCCATGTACGATAAATATGTCAGGATGGAGAAATTCTATAAAAAACATAAGGGCAAAATTCTGCGATGTTATATATCACAGTAGGTAGTTTACAGTTTTTTAAGTAAGAAAAAGAATCTATTAATGAACAAGATTGTTTACAGAAGTATGATTCATACCAGTGTGGAAAAAATAGATCGGAAAGCAATTTACATGATCCCAATTTTCTTAGTTTTCCAGCAAACACTCAGGTTGAGTATACAGACTCTAGTAGCAGTGTGAAGAGTTAAAAGAGTATTATTAACATTAGAAGTCAAAGACTGAAGAGTGAAAAATCCATTTCCTGTTTTCTACAGATTTATCCTGGAGAATTTGAAGTATTCATTGAACAGAATATGTGAATATATTGAAGTTACTAATGCTGATGCTACTGAAAAGAATGGTCTTGAAATAGCTCTGTGGCTTCAGAGAATCCATCTATCCTTTCCTCCACTGTTTTGAACTACAAAAAACAAAAAAAAAAACCTCTAGAAAACTAGTAGTTCTGACTTCCACCCACTCCTCTTAGCTGTATCTCTAATTAATTTCTAGATACTGGTATTTTTCTTTTTATCAGATGCTAGTTAAGAGCACTTACACTAATGAAAAATGTTAATAACAAAGGAAACTGTGTGTGGTGTGTATGGAAATCTCTGTACTACCTTCACAAATTTCCTGTAAATCTAAAACTATTTTAAAATTAAAGGTTTAAAGTAGTGTCCTTGATGCTCAACATCACTAATCATTAGAGGAATGCAAATCAAAACTGCAGTGAGGTATCACCTCACACCGGTCAGAATGGCCATCATCAAAAAATCTACAAACAATAAATGCTGGAGAGAGTGTGGAGAAAAGTGAACCCTCTTGCACTGTCGGTGGGAATGTAAATTGATACAGCCACTATGGAGAACAGTATGGAGGTTCCTTAAAAAACTAAAAATAGAATTACCATATGATCCAGCAATCCCACTACTGGGCATATACCCTGAGAAAACCATAATTCAAAAAGACACATGCACCCCAATGTTCATGGCAGCACCATTTACAATAGCCAGGTCATGGAAGCAACCGAAATGCCCATCGACAGACAAATGTATAAAGAAGATGTGGTACATATATACAATGGAATGTTACTCAGCCATAAAAAGGAACGAAATTGGGTCACTTGTTGAGATGTGGATGGATCTAGAGACTGTCAAACAGAGTGAACTATGTCAGAAAGAGAAAAACAAATGTCGTATATTAACGTATGTATGTGGAACCTAGAAAAATGGTACAGATGAACTGGTTTGCAGGGCAGAAGTTGAGACACAGATGTAGAGAACAAACGTATGGACACCAAGGGGGGAAAGCAGTGGGGTGGTGGAGGTGGTGGTGGGATGAATTGGGCGATTGGGATTGACATGTATACACTGATGTGTATAAAACTGATGACTAATTAGAGCCTGCTGTATAAAAAAATAAACAAAATTAAATTAAAAATTTAAAAAAAAGGTGTGTTTGAGAGTGGGTGGGTGTATAAAGAAATTAAACGTAAACAATAAATCTGTATCCCTGAACACAGGCTATCAAACCTGCCTCTTTATCTCACACCCTGATTCTACTCTTCATCTTGGGCTTCCTGTCTCAAGAAAGTGCACCAACACCCCACTAACTTCCAAGAATCTGGAGGCTGCCTTTGGCTCCTCCTTCTTGCTTCCCACACCATCCCTTCCCCCAATTTAAATATCTTTTAAATTCATCCATTTGTTCACCATTTCCTTGTATTGTCAATTTGCTATGTGAGGCCACCTTGTCTTTTCTGGAATCTCTACTCTAGTTGCCCAGCTGGTCTCCCAGTCATTACAGCCTGGCATCTGTCCAAACTCCCCACCACTGGGTATCCAGTGCTGTCTTCTGAACAACAAACTCCATCCTGTGGCTCCCCAACTTCAAACTCCTCAGTGGCTTCCTAATGCCTTCAGCAAAAAGGTCAAAGTGATATGCTCTATTTTATTTCTGTAGCCTTCAGAAAATATGCTCTCCAGGAGCTCATGTTGCCCTGGGGTATGCTGGATAATCTCTATCCGTTCCTCTGGACTCACTTCCCGTTATCCTACTGTGCTTGGAGGTTGGTCACTGACCTCTAAGAAGTGTTTGATTCCCTTGTTCTCTGGCTTCTTGTTGGTTTGACCAGTGAAAAGCACAGGCAGGAGATCAGAGCTGGGAAGAGAGAGCCACCTGGGTATTATTTCTCATGATCCTTCCCTGCTAGGGTACGTATGACAGTGTCTGGTTTCCTCTGTTTACACAAGAGCTACAGCTATTACAGGTTCAAGTATCTACTCTTATTCTTGCTCCTTCTGGAGATGGAAGTAACATTAGTCCAGCTAGCTTTCTCATAACTTGTGGGGCTCTTTAAACCTGCCTGCATATTTGTAAAGAGTCTTTTTGTTAAACTCTCTCCAGTTACCCTCTCTGAGTGTGCCATTTATTTCCTGAAGGGCCCTCAATAACTCGTGGAGCTAGAAAGGAAATAAAATACATAAGATATTTGAGAGAAGACATTTTGGCAGACGCTGTCATCCACCCACCCATGTGCTCTTGGCCCTGCCCGTTCCTGTGTGTGCTTCCTTTCTGAAACACTCCACCTGAGTGCTCTCTTTGGCTACTAAAGCCCTCTATGCTCAAGGATGGAGTGGGTGGGGCATGCTGGGGCTTGCTGCATTTCTTGCAGCCTCTTTCCCAGCAGACTTCAACCAGTGTTTGACAGGATGTCACTGACAAAATCCCCAGCTCCTCGGAATTTTGGTTGGAATTTCTTGGAGGCATCATTAACACTGCCTCTCAGAGGTCCCCAGTGGGATTGGCCCCAGTTGCCCACAGTGGTCATTTGCTCAATAACACACCCTCTTGATGTCCTTTCTTTTCCTTTTGTACTTCTCCTCTCTGTTGCTGGTGATTCCTGGGATTACTTCATACACATACACACACACACATCCTTGCTCTATGGTAAGCTCTGCAAAATTCTGAGGAGAGGAGAGACATTGTCTAATTTAGGTTCTTACAGGCCCTCTCTGGATATTGTGTTGAGAGAGACTTGAAGGGCTTTGAGGGCAGAAGCAGAGAAATGTGTTAGGGAGGTTAGTGTTTTCACTGAAAGAGCATAAGATGGTACTAACCCAGGAGAGAGACAATGAGGGCTTGCAGGAGAGGAGTAGTAGTGAAGACAAGAATGGTCAGATTCTGGGTATTTTTTTTTTTTTATCTATAAAGTACCTCCTCTCGTTAAACAATTTTCAAGGATGGTTTCCATCTATAAAATGGAAAAAGTACAAGCTCTGTACAACAGTTCTTTTTAAAAATCAACTGGAAAAAAAATTACCAAACTATATTTTGAATTTGCAAAACATACTCACAGATACCATCATTTTAGCTTTTATGAAGACATAAGAAAGACCAGCACAGAGAGGACAACTAACTTCGCCACGCTTTGCTTAAACGGCTTTTAGGAAAGAAGCTTTACTTGTGAAAACAAGAGCTGGTACAGATGAACCAGTCTGCAGGGCAGAAATAGAGACACAGATGTAGAGAACAAACATATGGACACCAAGGGGGGGGGAAGCTGGTGTGGGGGGAGAGGGATGGTGGTGGTGGGATGAATTGGGAGATTGGGATTGACATGTATACACTAATATGTATAAAATAGATAACTAATAAGAACCTGCTGTAGAACAAATAAAATAAAATACAAAATTAAATTAAAAACAAACAAACAAACAAAAACAAGCGTGGGAGAGGGGGACAGTCCTGATGACTAAAAAGTAATGCAGCCACAGTAAGTCACTTTGGCACACTGTGTCATGTAAACATAGCTCACCCGAGGGAGCCCTCCCAGCCCATCTTTGCTCACAACGCCCTGTACACCATCCAAGGCCTCCGACCCCACTAGCTCAGGGATGGGGAGTTGCCCCCCAAGGGCCCAGGGGGACCCATCTCAATGGTACAAAGGTTGGTAAGACTTCTGGGTGGGGTGGAGGTGTGAGGGTGAAGGATTTGTCAAGAACCTGATTAAAATTTGTGTTACTTTAAAGCCAAATTTGTTTTCCGTCCGTGGGATTTTGTTTCCTAACAGTAGTAGTAGCCTGACGATGGAACCCAGGGGCTGGGTGACTGCTTGCTGCCCCACCTGTGTTGAGCAGCCTTGCACGGGTCCCCAGGACTCTCCCTAAGAGCTTACTGGTGGCCACGATCAGCCTCTGAAGATAGAGATGTGCAGAGTTAATCCAGCTACGGCCTCCCGGTCCGCTGAAAATACACCTGGTTGGTCGGCAGGGGGCAAAAAGACGCAGGACAAAGTCACCCACCCAGGCCTCCAGGCCCGAGCCCACCGTCATAAAGCAAACACATGGGGAGCTTCTGCAGTGGAGGAAGAAAGACCAACGTCCCCTTTCCTAGAAGAAATAGGCAGGAGAGAGCTGCACTTGGCCAAGTGTCAACCTGGCAGAACCTTCTGGGGCCACTTCTCTGGGACCTAACAGGCCCTCCAAGAGGGGCCTGAAGGTGTGCCCGTGTGACACCTCTTGGACACGGGGCATCAGTGTGCTGAAGGGCTGGGCGACAGGGGTGCAGGAAGGCAGGAGGGCAGTGACCACGAGAGTGACCGGGGTGCCCTTTGGGGTCTGCAGCTGGGCTACCACTGCGTGTGGGCACCTCAGAGGCAAGGAGGACTCTGCGGGGACACGCCTGGGTGTCAGGGCAGTGCCCAGGCCTCTATCCTGCTTTACTTTTAGTTCACGACTATCTGGTGGTTTAATACCGACATAAGCCTCCTAAGCCACAAAGCTCCTGTTTTGTGCCCCGAATCCTCAGCGTCACTGAGCGGGTGTTGTTTGGTCTTCACTTCCTAATTCTTAACCCAAAGTCCCTGAGGCAGGCGGGACAGGGCCCAGGTGACCTTGACAGTTGTGCCAGTACACCAGGGTCCTCACCAGGAGCCCAATGCTGCCTGTGACAGCTTCCCACCATCCCTGGGAGCTGGGAGATTCTTTTTTATTCACTTTATCCTTAGAGAAAAGAAATTTAATTTACAAAGACCCAAAGCAATAATTTGTCAAAGTAAGTAACCCATCCAGGATTTACAGACACCAACGGCACGAAAAGTGGATTCCAACACAGAGCATGCGTGACATGACTTCCAGCTGAAGCCAAGCTGAGATGCCGCCGGGGTCCGGGCCTCGGGGCAGGGCTAGTCTCCCGGGGTGGCGGCCACAGCAGCACCTACCCACCTATAAGGCTCCGGGGGCAAAGGAGGCCACTTCCTCCCTCTGGCCCCAAAGGGCTCGGCCCCTCCTCCTCACGGCTGTGACCTGCTTTGTAGACAATTTACAAGATGAGGGTGACCTACAGAAACCATAGGAACTGACCGTACATTCTTTCTTCATACATGTCTGCGTGCAGCGTCCCACCACAGGAAAGTTCATACCCAAAGAGAGCAGGTACGCCATGTGGAAGGGGGTCCGCGCTGGGAAGACAGCTGGGAGGGCGGGGCAGGGAAAACGCCGTGACCGTGACCGGGATGGAAACCGTACGTGATGTCAGTGGATCCAAGTGGAGGTTGGAGAGCTCCCCTCGCTGTGCTGCGGCCGCTGCCCCTTCCCTCCCAGTCCTGCCGCCCGCCGGCGTCGTGCTCCCGCCCTCCGTCCCATCCGCAGGCGTCGTGCTCCCGCCCTCCGCGCGCGCATGCGTGATGCTCCCGCCCTCCGCGCGCAGGCGTCGTGCTCCCGCCATCCTCCCGCTGGCGCCGTGCTCCTGCCATCCATCCGCGGTGGCGCTAGGCGGGCAGGGACGGCGGGGCCAAAGGGTCGGGGTGGGGCAGCTCCCTCTCCTCGCAGCTCTGATGCCGCCCGCACCGTGCTGCGGTCCTCCGACCTTCAGACAGTGATGGAACACTGAGGTATACAGTTTCTCGGAAAGTTTAAGAAACAGAATCAGTCACGTGCTGCTCGTCGGCCTGCTGGGGCGGGAGGACGCGGGCGGCTCCCCACCTGCTGCAGGTTGAGCGAGAACTTCCGCCGCTGGGACGGCGCCGGGCCGCACACCGAGATCTCCTGATCACTATTTATCGAACTATATTATGTCTCAGGCCCTATGCTGAGAGATACCAAGACAGATACAGTCCTATTCCTTATTTTAGGACTAGACTAAGGAGACAGATTAGGAAAGTCAAGCAGAATATGCAAATTCCCAGCTGCAGAGCCCACATCTGCCCAGAGCTCTGGCCTCCCCGCTACAGCGCTTCCGTCAGGGAGGCTGTCCTAACATCAGCTTGAATAGAGTGGTAAAAACAAAAGGCGGTCTGCAGAGAACTGACAGTGAGAAAAATAGACAGGAAAGCAGAAATAACTCGGGTAGACAACGCTTTCAAGTAGTTTCGCAGCAAAAGAAAAAAGAGATCTGGAGTAACTAATAGGCATAAGGTGGCTTTTTGTTTTGTTTTGTTTGCTCGTTTTTCTTTTTAACCCGGGAGAAACTTATTCCTGTTTACGTGCTTAGCAGAGGATACACTGGAAAAAATATTTGATATTATAGGAGTTAAAGAAAATAATTGATTAAGGAAGGCTTGGTAGCAGAAAAGATAAAATATATACAAAAAGTTTATTTTAAATCATATGTAACTCACAAATATCGCAAATACATGCTCATTATAAAGTATTCAAATAAGAGAAAAGAATACGGAAAAAAGTCTGTACCTACGTGTACCCCGTTAGCTACAACCCTACACACCGCTGCGACCTTAAAATAATCACACTTCAGGATGCAGCCTTACAAATATTTGTGTGTGTGTGTTTAAATTTTTGCATAAAATGAGTTACAATGTTGTGTTTTTGTGGCTTTCTTTTTTCACATATTTTCAACATTTTTCCATATCAGCACACATGAATCTATTATGTTCTTAAGTTTTACTTTATGACATCAGCTGCATAAAGACACTACTTTATTTATTTTTTAACATCTTTATTGGAGTATAATTGCTTTACAATGGTGTGTTAGTTTCTGCTGTATAACAAAGTGAATCAGCTATACATATACATACAACACCATATCTCCTCCCTCTTGCGTCTCCCTCCCACCCTCCCTATCCCACACCTCTAGGTGGACACAAAGCACCAAGCTGATCTCCCCATGCAATGCAGCTGCTTCCCACTAGCTATCTATTTTACATTTGGTAGTGTATATATGTCCATGCCACTCTCTCACTTCATTCCAGCTTACCCTTCCCCCTCCCCGTGTCCTCAGGCCCATGCCCTAGTAGGTCTACATCTTTATTCCTGCCCTGCCCCTAGGTTCTTCAGAACCTTTTTTTTTTTCTTTTTAGATTCCATATATATGTGTTAGCATACGGTATTTGTTTTTCTCTTTCTGACTTACTTCACTCTGTATGACAGACTCTAGGTCCGTCCACCTCACTACAAATAACTCAGTTTCATTTCTTTTTACAGCTGAGTAATATTCCATTGTATATACATGCCACATCTTCTTTATCCATTCATCTGTCGATGGACACTTAGGTTGCTTCCATGTCCTGGCTGTTGTAAATAGAGCTGCAATGAACATTGTGGTACATGACTGTTTTTGAATTATGGTTTTCTCAGGGTATATGCCCAGTAGTGGGATTGCTGGGTCGTATGGTAGTTCTATTTTTAGATTTTTAAGGAACCTGCATACTGTTCTCCATAGTGGCTGTATCAATTTACATTCCCACCAACAGTGCAAGAGGATTCCCTTTTCTCCACACCCTCTCCAGCATTTATTGTTTGTAGATTTTTTGATGATGTCCATTCTGACCGGTGTGAGGTGATACCTCACTGCAGTTTTGATTTGCATTCCTCTAGTGATTAGTGATGTTGAGCATCCAGGACACTACTTTAAACCTTTAATTTTAAAATAGTTTTAGATTTACAGGAAATTTGTGAAGGTAGTACAGAGATTTCCATACACACCACACCCAGTTTCTTTTGTTATTAACATTTTTCATTAGTATGGTTCACTTGTCACAATTATTGAATAAATATTGATACATTATTACTAATAAAAGCCCTGTTCAGTTTTCTTTAGTTTTTCTGTAATGCTCTATTCCTGCCCAGGATCCCATCAAGGATGCCATTTACTTTTAGTTGTCACGTTCCCTCAGACTCCTCTTGGTTGCAACAGTTTCACAAATCTTCATGTTTTCAATATCCTTGACAGTTCTCAAAGGTGCTGGTTAGATATTTTGTAGAATGTCCCTCAATTGGGATTTGCATGATTTTTATCTCATGGTTAGACTGGGACTATGTGTTTGGAGAAGACCAGAGAGGAAAATGCCATTCTCTTCACGACAGAATCAAGGCCTTATATCATTAACAAGACTCATCACTGTTGATGTTAACCTTGATCTCCCGGCTAAGGTAGTATTTTTTAAGTTTCTCCAGTGTAAAAGTATTCATTTTCCTCCCAATTTCCAAACCATTATCTTTGGAAAGTGTTTGCTCTGCATAGTTCATACTTAAAAAATGAAAACCCATATATTTATTTATATAATCAATTAAAAATATCAATATGGATTCATAGATACTTTATACTTCGGGTTGTAACCCAGTAATACTGCATTTATTATGTTAACTAAAGCCCCTGTTTAGATATCATTAGTTTTTCATAAATGCTCTCTTCCTGTCCAGGATCCAATCAAGGATCAAATATTACATTTACTTGTCATGTTTCCTTCGGCTCTTCTTGGCTGTGACAGTTTCGTAGATCTTCATGTTTTTGATGACCTTGACAGTTTGGAGAGGTGCTACAGTTAGGTGAATGGATCAAACTGCTGCAGCTTTGGCTGTTGGGGACTCTTTCAGTTGGCTCCTTTGTCCCTTCAACCTATCCCCATTTGTGTGTGAGTGTGTTTAGCACCTCCTTACTTCCTGGCGCTATAAAATGCTATAAGCCCATTTGCATATTTCCTGCCCCATTCCTAGAAGTAAGCATTTCTCCATGGATTGATTAATCCTTTTATTGGAGAATACAGGAGATGTGTACCAAGTGTGCTCATTGTTAATGGAGTGTGATTGCTTCTAGGCCCTCTCAGCTGGTAAATCAAGGAAATATGTGTTTATAATAACCTGTGCGTAAACACATGTCTAAAAATATGTATATGTGTAACCATCTCTATCTACATGAAACTAAACATGAATTCATACTGATGTCTCCCAAGTCTAATCCATTATAACATGGATCATTCTAGCGTCTGCTCCTTGCTTGTCTGTCACCTCCCACTCTAACAGAGAGACTTAGCTCCCATCATCTGTTATCCATTTATTTACTTCCTCCATTTTGGTACACATGTGTAGTAGTTTCAGAATTGTTAACCTCCATGCCCTTGTAAAACACCTGATTAACCAGTCTACAATGCTTATGTATGGCTCTTTTTGCCTTTAGTCTTATAGAATCCACTCATTTCCAAAGGTACTTAGCTCAGCACCTTTCCCCACACTCCCTTCAATGAGACTATAACACAGTTAGATAGTTTTGACACATTCTGCATTCCATCCTAGGATGGAATATATATGTATTTTTAATTTGCATACACTAATATTTGCTTTTGTGTTTGTTGCAAAGCTCAATGGATTTTGACAAGTGTATAGTGTTATGTATCCATAATTCCAGTATCATACAGGGTATTTTCTCTACTCTAAAGAATGTCCTGTGTTTTTCCTACTCAGTACCTCCCTATCCCATTCTGAACCCCTAGAAACCACTGATCAGTGTATCTTCTCTGTGATTTTGCCTTTTCCAGAATGGAAATAATAATGATAAATGAAATAATACAATATATAGTCTTCTCATCCTGGCTTCTTTCACTTATCAATATCTAGTTTAGATTCATCCATGTCTTTACATGCCAAGATAGCTCATTCCTTTTTACTGCTGAATGGTATTCTATTGCATGAAAGTACCACAGTCTGTTTACCCTTTCACCCAATGAAGAACATCTTGGTTGATTCCAATTCTTGACAAGAATGAATAAAGCTGCTGTAAACATTCATTTACAGATTTTGCTATGAGCCTGAGTTTCCGAATCAGTTGGAAATATGTAGGAGGATGATTGTGGCGTCAAAGGGTTTAGCTATGTTAGCTTTATAGCATATGATCCAGCAATCCCACTCCTGGGCATATATCCAGAGAAAACCATAATTCAAAAAGATTCATGCACTTCAGTGTTCATTGTGGCACTATTTACAATAGCTAAGACATGGAAACAACCTAGATGTCCATCAACAAATGAATGGATAAAGAAGATGTAGTACATATATACAGTGGGATATTACTCAGCCATAAGAAAGAATGAAATAATGCCATTTGCAGCAACATGGATGGACCTAGAGATTGTCATACTAAGTGAAGTAAGTCAGACATAGAAAGACAAATATCATATGATATCACTTATATGTGGAATCTAAAAAAAATGATACAGATGAACTTATTTCCAAAACAGAAATAGACTTACAGACTTCGAAAACAAACTTATGGTTACCAAAGGGGAAATGTGGGGTGGGGGGGAGGGATAAATTAGGAGTTTGGGATTAACATATACACACTACTATATATAAAATAGGTAAACAACAAAGATCTACTATATAGCACAGGGAACTGTACTCAGTATTCCGTAATAACCTATATGGGAAAAGAATCTGAAAAAGAATGAATATATGTATATATATAACTGAATCACTTTGCTGTACACCTGAAACTAACACAACATTGTAAGTCGACTATACTCCAATATAAAAATAAAAATTAAGTTAAAAAAAAAGAAACTGACAAACTGTCTTCCAAAGTGACTGTGTCATTTCACATTTCCACCAGCAATGGAAATTCAGTACATGATACCCATTATTATTCATGCAATATGTCTAGTGTCTTTCTTTTTTCATCCATTAAGATGAAAACTTTTACAAGGACTTTCACAAATTCACTCAAATTTCAGTTCCTCAGGTTTATTTTTACCAGAAGTTCCTAAATTCCTCAACCATGAATTCTATTATGTGGTTTTCTCAGGAACATCTGGCCAGTGTCTATTTTCAGATTTTCTATTCAAGAACCTAATGCTGAGTCACAATTGATGTTTCCGTACCAGATATTCATAGTACAATTATTTAACTATTAAATTCAAACAAAAATAGGTATTTTTATCTAAGACAATTGGAAGTATCTTCTCATCAGATGATTTTTTCCATTTGCAGGGTATACACTCCAGAAATCACTGAGAATAGAGATATTTCTGAGACTAGAATCCTATTGTGGGTGAAGGAAATTTCTTAATAAAATTATAGTCATAGTATGTCAAATAGAAAATCAGGCCCTTTGCTATTGAGTTTGTTATCCTAAAAGCCTAGAACATTTACTTCAAAGTGGAAAATTCCAAAACATTGAATGACCAGCATTCCTACCTAGTGTATAAAAAATATGAGCACTGAAGAATTAGAGAAATTCTACACTCAGTAAAGAATTAAAATATCAGATGTAAATGAGATCAGTGATAACAAACAATATTCAAAATAAAATCTTACCGATGAACTGATTATGAGAAACAGCAACAAAAACACTTCAAATCAAAATTGAGTTTCCACACTTAGAGTTCTGAATATTTTTCTAAATAAGAAAACTGACCACATCAGTTATGATGTTTCTCAGGCATAAACTGAGTAAATGGGCCACACCTAGCATTTTTTCAAGTGTTCAATGAACTGTCATAGATTAAAGACAATAATCATAAATTGAAGTTGTAGAATTTCAGAGTTCAAAGAAAAGGATCTATAAGAATAATGAATTCAACCTTATTTTACTGACAAGGACACAGACAGAATGAAACCAAGTGAATTTTCCAAATTTAGAGAGTCAGGGAGTGGTTTGGTCAGAAGGATAATCTGAATCTCCTGATTCACATCAAAATTTGTTTAATTTTTCTCCCACTAGAGAATTTATTTCAAAGATGTTTACTTAATCCCCTGTAATTCTATATGGACCTGGGTCCATTGAGAAGAAAAATAAGTTATACCAGTTTTGGATTTAAAGTAAAATGTCATTGCCATATCAACAGTTTACTTATATGTCATATATTCAGCAGAGGCTCTATGTCAATTTTAAAGCAGAATTTAATAGACAACTGAAAATTACCAAGGACTTCGGTGGGGAATAAACAAATATACAAAATTATGCTGAATAAATGAAAGTCAATATGAATAATAAAAATACCATTTACCATGATAGATTTATTATTAGAAAAAAATCAAATTGTTGAAGACAGTATAGGGGAATTATAAATATCTAAGTTTCCTATAAAAATCTACAAAAATTCGAGAACAATTTGTGGAAGAATTTAAGTCATACATGGATTAAATGTTTACATGTATCGTAATGTCAGCAACAAGATTATGGAAATAAATATTTATGATTCTCAGTTTTCTTATTAATTTAGAAATATGCCACAGTCTGCTTTAGATTAGAGAAGAGATATAGTGCATTTTCTGGATATTATTGCAATATATCAACAGTGTTCACTGAAAGCTCCAGCTGTAAAGACCACTGTAACATATGAAACCAGAAGGAAACTCATTGCATATTGAAAGTTCTAGCTGGTGAGTATACACACTTGACTCCATGAGAAGGTGGTCATACTAGAAGCTCATACATAACAGTGGCAGAAAAAAGTTACACCCAAAAAACAATTCAGAGCTACCGAGTCAACGGAGATATTAAAAAAGTGCCAGATGCCCACCTTTGATCATCCCTTCATCCAACAACACACAGTATCAAATAGCACAACTTTAACAGGAATTAATATTGTAGTCTATATAAACTAGTTAGAAAACAATGACTAGAGTTTTGTTTTATTAAATAATTTAAGGATTCGGGCTTCCCCGGTGGCGCAGTGGTTGAGAATCTGCCTGCTAATGCAGGGGACACGGGTTCGAGCCCTGGTCTGGGAAGATCCCACATGCCACGGAGTGGCTGGGCCCGTGAGCCACAACTACTGAGCCTGCGCGTCTGGAGCCTGTGCCCCGCAACGGGAGGGGCCGCGATAGTGAAAGGCCCGCGCACCGCGATGAAGAGCGGTCCCCGCACCGCGATGAACAGTGGCCCCCGCTTGCCGCAACTGGAGAAAGCCCTCGCACGAACCGAAGACCCAACACAGCCAAAATAAATAAATAAATAAATAAATAAATAAAGTAGCTATAAAACGCAGCTTTAAAAAAAAAAAAAAATAATAATAATTTAAGGATTCAACATAACGTCCTTAATGTATATAGCTAAACTGGAAACAACAACAACAAAATCTAGACATGGACTTATTAACTCAAGTAAAATGAGTCTTATTAGAAGCTGAAGGGTTGGGCAAATCAAAATAGGTGAAAGACATTAAAATAAATGCAATTACTTAATGAAAGAGTATTTGATGATAGAAATGAATAGTGAGTACTCAAATCTTCACTAGGAGGAAGATTCACTTTGTCTATTCCACAGAAGCATATAATATTCCTGATGTTTTATGTCAGTAATTAGCTTTCATATATTTTAATAAAGAAATTAATATAATGCTATAAGTACAAATTGAAGAATATATTTTTAAATAACTCTAAAAGACTAGACGCATTAAAAAGACTAAACATAATGCTGTTTATCAGTATAAATAATGTAGAAGACCTCATTGATTTATTTCACTAGTAGCAACTTTGCACGATTCTATTTAATAAGAGGTGTAGATCTATAGGAATATCATACTGAACTGTGAAAAACTAAATGCTTTTCCCCTAAGGTTGAATACAAGGTTAGGATATCTGATGTAACAGTTTCCATTCAACATTTTACTGGAGGTCTAAGTGAATACAATAAGGGAAGAAAAATATAAAAGGCAGGAAGTTTGAGAACAAACAAACAAACAAACCTGTTTCTTCTCCAGGAAAGTTAAAATAATTAACACATGGATATTTCAAGGCCACAGGATGCCGGGTCAAGACACAAAAATAACATATATATATATATATATATATATATTTATTTATATTAGCAAAAAGTATTCGGAAATTGAAATGAAAAAGCACAATACCATTTGTAATATATCAAATCATGAAATTATTAAGAATAGACAATAAAATATGCAAGATGTGTATGTTGGAAATGAAAAGTGATTGATGAGAGAACTTAATACAGACCTAATGCAATGGAGACGTTTCCTATGTTTATGAATTGAAAGGCTAAACATTTTTAAGATTTCAAGTTTAAGAATGAAATCTTGCCATTTGCTACAACACGGATGGACCTAAAAGGTATTATGATAAGTGAAATAAGTCAGATAGAGAAAGGCAAATGCCATATGATTTCACTTATCTGTGGAATCTAAAAAAACAAACCAAATGAATACACAAAACAAAACAGAAGCAGGCTCATAGATACAGAGAACAAACTTCTGGTTGCCAGAGGGGAGGGGGGTAGGAGATAGGCAAAATTGGTAAAGGGGATTAAGAGGTACAAACTTCTAGTTATAAAATAAATAAGTCACAGGGATGTAATGTACAGCATAAGGAATATAGTAAATTATGCTGTAATAACTTTGTATGGTGACAGATGATTACTAGGCTTATCATAGTGATCATTTCATAATATATTTAAATATCAAAGCACTATGCTGTATACCTGAAAGTAATATAATATTGTAAATCAACTATACTTCCAGAAAAAAAATACAAAAAACAAAACTGAAGGTGGTGAAAAAGGTTTAAAGCCTATTCAGAGGTGAAAAAAAAAAAAAAAGCTTACTATGTACTCTATATTATAAAGCTGCACTAATCAAGGTAGGATGGTATTGATGTAGAGAGAGACTCAGGCCAATGGAACAGAATAGAATGTCCAAACATAGATCTATGTATATATGGTCAACTAATTTTCTGCAGTAATTGATTTTCAGTGGTGAAAGAATTGTCTTTCCAATACATGATGCTTAATAACGGGCATCCTTATTAAAAAAAAAAAAAAAAGAGCCTTGATCCTTACGTCTCAACTTATACAAATATTAATAGATCACAAATATTGAAGTAGATCACAGGCCTAAATGTAACATATAAAACACTATAACTTCTAGAAGAAAATTTATAAGAAAATCTTTATGAACATGGTTAGGTAAAGATTTCTTAGACAATGAAAAAAAATAGACAAAGAAAGTAAAAAATAGAAAAATTGGACTTTATAAAAATTAAGAACTCTTGCTCTTCAAAGATCACCATTAAGAAAATTAGACAACCCCTATGTAATGAAAAAAATATCTGCAGATAATTTATCTGATAAGGGACTTGTATCCAGAATATAAAGTTCTTACAACTCAATATTAAAAAAACCCAAACAATTCAGTAAAAAAAAAAAAAAAAAAAAGGTAAAAGATTTGAACAGATACTTCACCAAAAAACAATAAAGATGGCAAATGTAAAGATGATTAACATAATTAATCATTAGGGGAATGCAAATTTGAAATCACAATGAGATACCACTACATATGTATTAGAACATAAAACAAAAATAAAGATATGGTAACAATGATAACAAAACCAAGTCATGGCAAGGATGTAAACCAATTAAATTCTCATACATTTCTTATGAGAATGTAAATTACTATAGCCACTTTGGAGAACAGACTGGCAATTTATCTTATAAATTCATGCATGTACTTACTCTATGACCCAGGAATTCCATTCCTAGATATTTGAAAGAAATGAAAATATATGTCCACACAGAACATGTACACAAATGTTTATAGCAGCTTTATGTAGAATAAGCCCAATTCGAAACAACCACAATGTCCATTAACTGATGAATAAATGAACCTATCATGGTATACCAACACAATAAGATACTACCAATAAAAGGAAGGAATGAACTATTGGCGGGGGTAACAAAAAGAATGAATCTCAAAAGCGTTATGCTGAATGAAAGAAATCAGGTTCGAAAAGCTACCTAACGTATAATTCCATTTATATGAAATTCTGGAAAACACAAAACTATAAGGACAGAAATCAGATCAGTGGTTCCTAGGAGCTGGGTGTGACAGAAAGGTATTGATTACAAAGGGCCACCAGAGAGGTTTCTGGCTTGATAAGAGTGTTCTATATTTGATTGTAGTGGTGGATATACAACAATGCATTTATCAAAACTCATTGAACTGTACAAGTAAAATTGGTGAATGTCACCTAACCAAATTATGCTGCAATAAAGCTGAATAAAGAGAGAATCCCAACCATCTATTTGTGATGGTCTATTTCCCAGTCTGATAACCACATTCATATCTAACAAAGATTCACCTTATATAGTTCCCACCTGACATGCACTCTTTCCTCTTCCCATTTACTGGAAGTGGGTTTTCATTTCCACTTCTTTTCTACGAGCTCAGCACTATACATACATAAATCTATACACACAAAATTTCTATATTTATCCAGTGTTTTAATTGTTTGTAACAGAAAGCATTTTGTATTCACTCAATTATCCATGTCTCCAAAACAGTTCTATTTTATACTGTGTATGTATATTAACTTATGTATTAAATGAATTATATTACATTTTATATATATTAATTCCCATGACAATACTTTAAATAATATAGAAGGCTATAAAGTAAAAAGTGAAGATCTACTTTTATACCCAATTAAATCCTTTCACTAGGGGAACTGCTATTATTAATTTACAATATATGCTCCCAGAGCTTTTTCATAAGATAGGATAATTGTATCTGTATATTGGGCAGCATATCTTTTTCATATAACATTATGTCTTAGAAAACTTTATGTCAACTTATATAGATATATTTCAAACTTTGTAATTGTGGCATGGATGAAATAGAGCATAGGTATTATAATTTGTTTAGTCATTTCTCTATTGTTCGGCACTTCGGTGTTTTCCAAATTTGATAGTTTGCATTGAAATGCTAAAATAGATTCCACTGGATATTTATTTCTAAAACTAGCAAAGATTGTACAGGTGTAACATCTTGGGCTCAACTCTTAAGCAAATATATAGCCTACTATGTGAGAAGTGCTGTGCTTGTGTAGAGAGAGAAATAAACCTGAGAAATCAGCAAGGACGCTCTGCTTCTTAAACACTGGATGAAATTGCCTTAAGTCTTCAATCCACATTTTCTGGAAAATCTTACTCATGATTTTAGCAAATTATCTGTCGACTTATAATTTTGTGGTCATCCCTTCCTTCTGAGTTTCTGCTTCTTCTGATTTGGTTTCATTTCACAATTGTGTAAGTGTTCCATGCCTATGGTTCTTATTCAAATTGTTTTGAGCCAGTCATGTAACTTAGCATTTTCCTTCATGCTCATAAAACAAAAATCTTATATACATTGTATATATTTTAACATACTCAAGTTTTGGAGAGCCACAAAAATGTATATTGCAGCCCATTGTAGCATTGCAAATACCTGAAGTTGTGTGTTAATCATCGTCCTTAAAAATACAACAGCTCTTGGCCTGGTCTGGATTCTAGCTTTAGTTTTCTGTCCTGTGGTGCCTCTCTACTTTTTCTCTCTCTTATTTATTCTTTGCTTCTTTTCTCTCTACCCATTTCTTTTTGGGGAAAAAAACCCCACTTTTCTCCCATTGCTCTACACAGAACATTTAAGGTCCCCTCAGCTAAGTGATCTATGCACACATTCAACTCAGGACACTTGTGATGATCCCACCCCATTCATTTAGTAGACAGAGGTGGTGTCCTCTTAAATCTCTCTGTGGCTGGAAGGGTTGGAGTGGCTCCTGCCTTCGAGGAATTCATAGTCTAATAGGGTACAGACCTGCTGAGCCACTACTGAATGACCGTGTAATGGAAGAAGTGTGGGCCACTGAGCTGGGTGGGATGAATTCTGCCTTGAGGCATGAAATTCTGTTAAGAGGAGGCTATAATTGAGGATGAATCCCAGGTGAGAGTGGCTTTCCATGAAAAGATAGGAGCTCTCTGAATTTCCAAAATAAATAAACCAAATAACGAAAATCCCGGCAGACACCTGCTGTACTGCTGATCAAGAGCCCACTCAAAGAAACCTTACCAATTTCATTGCCTGTAACAATAAGTTACCAGCCCAATGAATGTGGGCTCCTCCACTCACAGCAAACACACATTATTATTCAGGGGAACCAAAACACAGGAAAAGCAGAAATAATACAATTGTCATGATATGCTTACAATATACATTCCCAGCTTCCATTTCAGAAATGTTATTTTCTCTGTCATCCTCAGCAGTGAAAGTAAGACTCTGTATACTTTAAACATGTCTTGAAGGGCTAAGCGTTTGGGTTCTTTGAGGAATCTGGTAACAGAAATAATGAAGGAAATTCTGGTTCTGAAAAATAATGTCAGTTGCCTATTTGACCTGCATTCATGGCAGTGAAAGGACAAAACAAAGTAAAAAGGTAAAATTAAGGAACACGCATCAGTGAAAGAGAAGCAAGACATGCCAATGACTCTCTTTCTACCCAAACTGCCAGCATCTTCCACTAAGGAAACTGCACTTTGCCACACTGATAGAAAATGATGTTCTTGAACTGGGAACCCTGTCCACAGAACACTTGACAATAGGGAAATAAAGAAAGAAAAACCACAACTCCATAACAACAAAGCTACAATAGAAAAAAATAGAAAATATGAATCAAAACATTTCAGCTGAAGAAATTCCCTAAAACCGACCATGAAGTAGAAGAAACAGTGATATGACTCTCCAAACTTAAATAAATAACTGGAAATTCAGGAAATAAATTGCAGAATAAATTTTGGAAATTTAACACTGAGATAATATTTTCATCTAATCTATAGTCCACATGCCAAGTCTGGAGTCACATACTGTGTTTTTAAATTTCATATCTCCTTCATCTCCTTCAATCTACAGGAGTTTCTTAGCCTTCCTTTGTCATGATGTTGGCATTTTTGAAAACTTCAGGCTAGTAATTTTATAAAATTAGAAATTTTCTTAAAACATTTCTAATTTTATACAATTTCTTTTTTTTTTTTTACAAGGGATCACAGTTTTTATTTATTTATTTATTTGTTTATTTATTTATTTATTTATTTTTGGCTGTGTTGGGTCTTTGTTTCTGTGCGAGGGCTTTCTCCAGTTGCGGCAAGTGGGGGCCACTCTTCATCGCGGTGCGCGGGCCTCTCACTATCGCGGCCTCTCTTGTTGCGGAGCACAGGCTCCAGACGCGCAGGCTCAGTAATTGTGGCTCATGGGCCCAGTTGCTCCGCGGCATGTGGGATCTTCCCAGACCAGGGCTCGAACCCGTGTCCCCTGCATTGGCAGGCAGACTCTCAACCACTGCACCACCAGGGAAGCCCTATACAATTTCTTAATTTGGGTTTGACTGAAGTGTTCTCATGATTAGACTCAGGTTATGCTGCTCCAACTGGTATATGCAGGAGTGATAAGTTATCCTTCTCAGGGTATCATCTACCAAGACACGTGATGTGTATATGCCCCTTATTGAGGAGATTAATCTGGATCATCAGGTCAAGTTGCTTTTGGTTTCTCCACTCTTTAGTTTACCATTTTTCTCCTTGTTACTACTCAACAGTCTGTGATGAGACACTTGGAGAACATGCAGACGGCCTGCTCCTCATCCAGCCATTTCCACAAATATTGTATCCTGTGATGTGTCTTGCCTGAATCAATCTGTACTATCATGGTTACAAAAGATATTTTTTCACCCCATCACTCCTTCCACATTTATCAGTCTGCACACTAATTTAAGAAAATGTCATCATTTCTCTTCTATTTATGTATGTACTTATTTCCTACTTCATTCAGTGGGTTACAATCCATTGACATGCTCATTTATTTTGATGATCAAACTGTCTTCAGCTTTAGCCAGTTTCACCCTGTCAAGCTAACTCTGTTCTTTTGACAGGTTTCTATTATTTTCCTGAGCACTTTCTTATTTTCTGTCATACCAATATATTTCAGTTTCATCTTGTACCTTCTTTGCCCCCCCCCGGAATCAGACATTTCTCTAAGAAGCTCTTGTTTCTTTTGGTAGGGATGGATACTTAAAAACCAAGATCTGGACACATGGTTTGCTTATGGCTACTGAAGTATCAGTTCAGTGCTTCTTTCTGTAGATGGAGGTAGAGGGAAATACTTGTCTCAGACTCAGACTCCAGTCTGTCCCCTTAGCTACATATTTGATCTCAGGTACCTGTTTCAGTGAGAACAAGAGTGAGAACAAAAAGAGAGAGACGTTCTCATGATCTTTTGTTTTTGTTTTTTTTCTTTTTTCTTTTTTTTTTTAACATCTTTATTGGACTATAATTGCTTTACAATGGTATGTTAGTTTCTGCTTTATAACAGAGTGAATCAGTTATACATATACATATGTTCTCGTATCTCTTCCCTTTTGCATCTCCCTCCCTCCCACCCTCCCTATCCCACCCCTCTAGGTGGTCACAAAGCACCGAGCTGATCTCCCTGTGCTATGCGGTTGCTTCCCACTAACTATCTGTTTTACGTTTGGTAGTGTATATATGTCCATGCCACTCTCTCACTTTGTCACAGCTTACCCTTCCCCCTCCCCATATCCTCAAGTCCATTGATCTTTTATAGAGTGATTTCTGGAAGCAGTGAGTAGAAGAAAGAAATCTTGGCTGCATTTTACTTCTAGACCCTAAACATATACTTTGCCCATTTTTATCTTTAATGATGTTTTCTGTTCAGATGCTTACCGTCTTCACCCGTTTGCTTTACAATGCCTCCTGGATTTTACTAGGTCCTAGAGGATTCCCTACCCAGGTGCAAAGTACAGTCTGTGCTCAGTAAGTTTTGGGAGTAAAAATTGTAAGATAGGACTGAAGGGATAATCTTTGAGTAACTGATTTAAAAATGCCCAGACCACCCCAGAGAAACAGGAAAACTGTATACAGATTATGTTATCATGCCCACAGATCACTGTGACAAATGAGACTCCATAGACAAACGTGAATAGTGCACTGTTCTGTGAGCAATGCATTTGCCATCTCAAGAGAGCCAGCAACTCACAGGACTTAAATCAGGCAGGATTTCACAGCATCCGTGATACAGTCCTTTTAAAAACCACTTTAGATAGTCATTTGATTTTTCATTTTATCTTTAGCAAGCAAAGAAAAGGTGGGAAATGGCTTAGCTTCAATGGGAACTAAGAAGATTTGATACTTTTTTTGATACTCTTTACAATAGAGTCTATTCTTTAATGATCAGCATTATGAAAGAAAATAAGATTATAATGGAATAAAAAGCTATTTAATGTTCGTCACTGAATTTAGTGGCTGATAAGTTGTGACAAGATTATTTCTAAAATCTTTTGGAGGTAATGTGCAATACATTTCTTGATTCTGTGGCTGGTGTTAGTCTATAATTTCTATGCCCTTTACCTAAAATATCTTACTGAACATATAAAAACATATAAATAAAAAGATAGTGATCTATGGTGCAAGATGTTACGCAACATGTGGCCTGATTTTTTTTAACCATTTCTCCATCTATTTATACTTAAATCTTACATGGTGTCACCAGATGGCCAAATACAGTAATTATTGCAAAATGATTTTGTAAAAATCCTTATTTGTGTATAATAAAAGGCTAACACAGAATTATGTCAAACTAGAAAGTCAGAATATGTCTTTTGTGTCTAGAAATTGCTGAGATATAAAGTTTCTTCCATGAATGCTTTCCCTGTTGTTTCCTCTTCCAGCTGAGTTAACAAGTGGACATCCCCTGGGCTTTGCTCTAGATACGGACCAGAGTGGGTGGTAATGGTCGCTAAGGACCAGAGTGGGTGGTAATGGTCGCTAAGAAACAAATAGCTCACAGGCATTATTGACCTCTGTTTTATGGAAGCTTTAACCCTTAGGGGACAGTAATTCATAGGTAGATATAAAATATTTGAAGAAAGAAAAGAGAAGTTTTCATAGACATTAAAGAGAGACCAAGGATATCTGGAAGAAGAGTATAAAAGAAAGGAAGAAGCTGATAGTTTATCAGGGGAAGAGTCTAAAAGATGGTGTGAATCCCAGAACTGCTGCCAGGTGGGTGGGTTATCCTTAATAGAACCATCCTGGTGTCGTAGTGTTCTAACTCTGCAACCAGGTGATCATTCACTCCAGCATTTCTTTTGGTGAGTATCTGGAACTCTTTCTAGCCCTGTCATGTAAATTGGTCAACAGGAAGTTTCCTTTGCTTTGTCTCAGCCTCACTTATTCCACGTGAACTTGTCTCTTAGCAATGCTTAATTCAGTAGCAAGTTCAAGACAGGCAGATGAGACTTTGGACATTCACTGGGCCGAAGAGGGCTCTGATTACCACATTTATACGATATTCAGCAATTATTCCTTCAAATATCATTTTTCTGCAACTCTTTCTCCTCTCCTTTGGGATATCTAATTACCCATTTTTAGGTCACCTGAAGTGTTCTCACATCCCACTGACACTCTTTTTTTTTCCCCAGTCTTTTTCCCCTTCTTTTTTCATTTCAGATAGTTTTTATTATTACGTGATTAAATTCACTAGTCTTACTGCAATGGCTAATCTGCTCTTAATTGTATCTAGTGTATTTTTCATCTCAGACATATTTTCCTCTGGAAGTTTATTTAGGACTTTTTTATACCTCCCATATTTCTCCTTTCATGCTTTCCTTTACCTTCTCAAATAGATATATGACTGTTTTAATGTTACTGTCCACTAATTCTATCAACTTTGTTATTTCTGGTTCTTTTTCTATTGATTACTTTTTCTCTACATTATGAATTATATTTTCCTGCTTCTTTGCTGGCTTGTAGGTTTTAAGAGGCTGCTAGATATTGTGAGTTTTATAGGATTCTAGACCTTATTTTTGTGCTGAATATCTTTGTATTCTTCTAAATATTCTTCAGCATTGTTCTGGGATGCAGTTAAATTATTTGGTAATAATTTGCTCCTTTTGAAGCCTACTTTAAAGCACCATTTGGTGGAACCAGAATAGCTTTTAGTCTAGGTAGAATTTTTTTCAACTAGTGAGATAGTACTGTTCTGAGTATCCTACCTGATTCAACAGTTTTGCACTCTGGTTAGTAGAAACACAAACTATCCATGGCCTTGAGTGAATTCTGGGTGTTGTTCTACTTTCTCTTCTCCAGTGGTTCTTTCCTTAGGCCTTGGGTAGTCTCCTCATACACGTGTGTTGATCAGTATTCTGATAAAGATTCAAGGAATATTCTCTACAAATCTCTGAAGTTCTCTCTTTGTATAGTTTTTATTTTCTTGGATATTCTTCCCTGTCAATTCTAGCTGCCTTGACCTCTCTGAATTCTCATCTTTGTCAAGAAGAGCTAAATTTAACTATGAGCTAAATTTAATAATCAGATTTTTGTTTTAAAAAATAATATTTGGCAGGAATCTAGAAAATAAGTTGGAAGGGATGGGACTATTAAGGAGTCATTAAAAACTATGAAGGCCTTGATCAAGACCGTGAGAGTAGAGAGGAAAGGAGGTCATGGATTCAAGAGCAATTTAGGAAGGAAAATAGATAGATAAGACTTGGTTATCAATTAGTTATTAGCAGTGAAGGGAAAAGAGAAACACATATTGACTCCTAGGCTCCTGGCCTGTGTAAATAGGTGAGGGTTTGAACTATTCATCAAAATAGGAAATACAGGAGGAGAAAAACCAAACTGAGTAGAAAACAAGGGTGGAATGATGAGTTTAATTTTCTACACCCTAAGTTTCAAATGCATGCGGGATATGGAAGGGGGTATATATAATCAGTACTTTGGTTCAATTCAATTTAATATTCACTGAATACCTACCATATGCCAGGAACTTTGCTAGGAGCTAGAAAGAGAAGGGTGAAAAAGATACAGTACTTCCATTGGTGGGGAACACAGAGAACTGAGCTACATATATAAGTTTGGTCTATAGTAATATCTTATTTTATCTAACAACCAAACCTGAAAATTCTAAACAACAGCTGTAAGTGTAAAGTAAGGAAAATCAATGAAATAAAGATATTTATTCTTTTCTCCATAAATAAGGCCCCCAGTCCATTCTCAGAGACATTTGACCCTCACTTAATACAACATTCAGGCTGGCTCTGACTCTCAGCCAAACTAATTTTCTGCTTCTGCTTCAAAGTAGGAGATTAGAAGCAGGGAGGGAACTGCTAAAGGCAGTTATATTTTCAGTCGTGTGAAGTCATCACTGACAGCTTGACAAGAAGGACAGGAAAACAAAATAGAGAAAGCACATCTAAGCCCAGGAATCTAGGTCCTACACATATCTCTGTGTTTACTTCTGTATTGCAACCCAAGACAAAGATGATAGTTTACAGTGATGTCTCTCAGTCAACAAGAAGAATTTTCATTATGCCAATTCATTTTATACAACATCTATTGCATACAAAATAAACATTTAACAGATTTTATTATGTCGTTTCTTACAAATGCTTTGTGGTCTCATTAAAACACAAAGATATATTTTCTACAATACCATAACGAGGAATACTGGTTAATATTTGTCTGGACTCCAGTAGTAAGGTTCATTAATAAAAAGGCAAATTCAGTGCTCAAGTAGGACAGTAAAGTCTTTTGGTCAAAAAGAGTAGGTTACATATTCATTAATCCGCTCTATTTTCAGTCCATCTCCAATTCCCTTGGTCATTATTGACCATGACCAATGGACAAGACCTGACTGAAAAACTGGTCATGGACATTTTATCCCTTCAAATTTACCATTAGCTCCTTTATATCTGTATCTATTCTAGTCCTTGTATTCCAAAAAGTCCAATCTATGTTGAAAGTGCAAGTAAACAATAAGGGCCTTTACTAGGAATGTAAACTTGGCAGAAGAAAAGAGCTAAGCTTGGCAAAGGTGTGCATCACTTCTAAATATCTAAGATTGATTAAAGGCTGGGTCTATCAAAGAGTCTTCAACCTATGTCTGTTGAGAATTCCACCAGTACAGATGGTCCTTGACTTATGATGGTTCTACATGATCTTTTGGACTTTGTGAAGGTGCAAAATCCATACACATTCAGTAGAAAACTATTTTTCAAGTTTTGAATTTTGATCTGCACCTGGTCTAGGGAAATTTGCTCTGATAGCCTCTCATGATGCTGGGCAGTGGCAGCGAGCACAGCTCCCACTCTGTCACCTTTATTATAAAGTAAGCTTTGTGTTAGATGGTTTTGTCCAACTCTAGGCTAACATAAATGTTCTGAGCACATTTAAGGTAGACTAGGCTAAGCTATGATATTCGGTAGGTTAAATGTATTAAGTATATTTTCAACTTATGATATTTTCAACTTACTATGGCTTTATCAGGATATAACTCCATAGGAAGTCAAGAAAACTCAAATCGATAGAGAAGGAGTTGAGAGAAATTTACACACACTGTTTATGGGAAATCAAGAGAATATGTAGATCTTGCCTTATTTAAAAATTAGTATATGCACGTATACAAACAATAGCATAGGAATTTAAAAAATGTTTAACAATGTAATAGGCAAACACAGAAAAAGGTAACAGATAAAGGTTTCTTTTCTGAATAAAATATGAGATATACCTGTACATTTTGGGAAAAAATATTCTACTGTGTTAAAATATTTAAAAATGAAAAGATACTATAATATAAAAGTTAAAATATAAGATACAGAAGGTATTTTTTTCTGACTAAATACTAGGCTTCAAAGAGTTAGCTGCATTAAGGGAACATTTTAAGGACACTTGATATATGAAAGGAGATTAAAACACTGCATTAGGGACTTCCCTGGTGGCACAGTAGTTAAGAATCCACCTGCCAATGCAGGGGACACGGGTTCGAGCCCTGGTCCGGGAAGATCCCACATGCCACGGAGCAACCAAGCCCATGCACCACAACTACTGAGCCTGTACTCTAGAGCCCGCAAGCCACAACTACTAAGCCTGCGTGCCACAACTACTGAAGCCCGTGCGCCTAGAGCCCATGCTCTGCAACAAGAGAAGCCACCACAATGAGAAGCCTGCGCACCACAAAGAAGAGCAGCAACCCGCTCTCTGCAAATAGAGAAAGCCCACACACAGCAACAAAGATCCAATGCAGCCAAAAATAAAAATTAATTAATTAATTAATTAAAAAACAAAAACAAAAACAAACAAACACTGCATTAGAAGCAAAGAGGAGAAGAATTGAAGCTTTAGACTACTCAGTGATGGTTAATGCAAACTTAGAGGAGTCCTACTCAGGTTCCAAAGAAGGAGGCAAAGAGACTAAAAGAGATGCAAAAGAAAATGATACATATGGAGGAATGAAAATATACATCCTAGGTATAAAACTAAGTGTTTCTAGAAAAAAAAGATAAAAATAAATGATATTGGTGGAAGAATCTAATATTCAATATAAGAAAATACTCTTGACCCAGGGAAATGCCAGGGGGACCACAGAATACAGACAAAATAAATTAAAAGAAAATAATATCTAGAGTTCAAAGGCATCACCTCCTCATCTTCCTTACTTCCCCTACTCTAGAAGGACACCAGGGCTCACCAGTGTCTTGAATTAAATCTATCCAAACTTTGAAGAATGGTTAATTCCCTTGATAATTAAAATGTTTCAGAACATGTGCAGAGAAAAACAACCTTGGGATTCTGTTTATGATGTCAGCATAACATTGCCATGAAAACCTGACAATGGAGGCTGATAATTGATGTAAAAAGACACTAAGTAAAATATTAGCAAATTGAATTGAGCAACACATTAAAAAATAATGTAACATGACCAAGTGAGATTCATAGTAACAATGTGAGAATGGCTCCATATTGGGAGAACTGTTGGTATATTTCATCCTATTAATACATGAAAGAGGAAAAATCATAGGATCATCTCCAAAGATACCAAAATACATTTGAGAATATTAACATTACTTCTAAACTTAAAGTAAGTTTAATAAAGTAGGATAGTCCTATTTCTTAGCATGATAATTACACACACATACATAACCCATGTACACACAAAAACAAACACAAATATATATAAAACATACATGTGAATATATGCAGACACATTGTCTTTAAAGGTAAGAAACCTGATGCACTCCAATTAACAAGGGAACAAATGATGGTGTCTACTATTATAGCCATTAACAGTCTTTAGAACTACTGGTTAATAAAATGAAAAAATATAATAAGTAAAATCTTTAAAAAGAAAAAAAGCAGGCTTCCCTGGTGGTGCGATGGTTAAGCATCCGCCTGCCAATGCAGGGGACACGGGTTCAAGCCCTGGTCCAGGAAGATCCCACATGCCGCAGAGCAGCTGGGCCCGTGTGCCACAACTGCTGAGCCTGTGCTCTGGAGCCCATGAGACACAACTACTGAGCCCATGAGCCACAATTGCTGAGCCCACACGCTACAATTACTGAAGCTTGCGTGTCTGGAACCTGTGCTCCACAACAGGAGAGGCCACCACAATGAGAAGCCCACGCACCGCAATGAAGAGTGGTCCCCGCTCGCCGCAACTAGAGAAAGCCCGCGTGCAGCAACAAAGACCCAATGCAGCCAAAAATAAATAAATAAATTCTTTGAAAAGTAAAAAAAATTAAAAAATTAAAAAAAAAGAAAAAATCATCATTAATCAACAGGTTCAGATTAAATTACTTGTGAAAATAAAACTACTGTAATAAAAATTCAGTAGTATGTTGGGAAACAAAATTAACTTAAAATAAGATATAAATATAACTAAAATGTCTGCTGATGGATGAATAAATGAAGTGTGAGATATGTACAGAATGGAATATCATTCAGCCTTAAAAAAGAAAGAAATCCTGCACTATGCAACAACATAGCATAGCATCCTCAAGATTCATCTAAGTGAAATAAGCCAGACACAGAACACTAGAAAATAAGCCAGACAAGTCCTGCGTAATTCCACTTATATGAGATATCAAATAGTCAGACTTATAGAATCAGGAAGTAGAAATGGTGGTTACCAGGGGCTGGGAAGAGGGGAAAGTGGGGAGTAGCTTATCAATGAGTATAAAGTCTCAATTATGCAAGATGATTAATTTCTAGAGATCTGCTGTATACCATTGTGCCTAAAGTTAATAGTACTGCATGGAACACTTAAAATTTGTTAAGTGGGTAGATCTTATGTTACATGTTCTGATGAAAATAAAATCTTTTTTCAAGTATAAAAGTCTAGAAATAACTAACCAGTCAGAAAATGTAACATTTAAATTTAAAACTTGTAATACCCAACTAAGGATAAATAACATATCTTTTTATGCATATAAAAACCAAATACTGAAAAGAGGTCAATGTTTTAAAAATTTATACATTTATCATGATCTAAATAAAATGCCAGTCTATATCTTTGTTTCTTTTACTAAGATAATCTGATTCTTAACTTTTGTCGGAGAGTAAAAATGCAGGAATAGGATATATCTGAAAAATAAAACTAAGATGTTTGTGTTATTAAAAAATTAAATACCAAAATGCTACTCTGAAATTTACCTCTTTAAGTCTATCTGAGCTTAATTATCAAATGTAGAATTAGAATTCAGACACTGTTGTTTTGTATACGTTCTACATATTAGCCAAAGGACTACACAGGGAAAAGAAGGGAATGATTTTATTTCATTACAATAAGGAAGAGTTTGTAATCTTCTTATGCCTTCATTTTCACATGTAAATATTTGCTTTTTCTCAAGCTCAGCAACAGATGTTAACTTTCCTCTCTGTTATGCCAGCTTAGTCTATCTGGAGAGAAGATTGCTTTACTTGTACTTAATCAGGTACCAGAATTCTAAGGAAATCAAGTCATAATTCATTCTAGTAAAAGTTTTTATTCTCTCCTTCCTTTGACATTCAAAAGTGTCAAACAACACCTTCGAATGCTACTGCAGATAGACAGCCAGAGAAGGATGTATTATATTTGTGATATCATCTTCCAGGTGTCTAGGAGTCACACATGATACTTTTTCTCAAAGTAAATGCATGTGTGGCTGAATTTTACAGTTATTACATACCTAGTATGTTTTCCTTGATATTATGTCACCTTTTAAATTTTATTCCATCTAATTTTAGACTGAGTTGAGAAAGAAAAATAAACTTTGGCTGTCTGGAAATGCAAAGAATACATGTGAAGCAATATCATGGTATTGCATTAGTTGTGAAAGCGTGTAAAATATTTGATTTTACAAGTGGAGTTTTACTGTTATTTTTTAGAATAGAAGAATAAGCAAAAATGACAATTTTCTTCCTTGGGGTAAATAATACACCCTTAGGTTTTAATAACAAGTGGACAAGCATTTACTCATTTTGTTCTCTCACCCATCTTTTAATGTAAAGTATCATTATTTCATTTTACATTTAAAGAGAAAATCAGCAAAAACTCAACTGAATTTATGAAAATCTCATAGATAGTACATGAAATATTTTATACGTATCTTTCATAGTCCAAATCCAGTGGTATTCACATTCAAAAATGATGCTTGATCGGCAATATGGAAAGAGAACTTTAGGGAGTGTATTCCCATATTCCAGATGACTAAGGGAGTGTCTATCATATGTTTAATTATTGGCAACTGGACTTTTGTCATAAATAGAGAAATTAGGTGCAGGCTTTCCACACCAGAAGGTGGGTATACTGATGTATAATATTGTTTTGCAACAGTTTTCCTGGGACGAATTGAGACACACGTGGCCATCCAGGCTTACAGGTTGTAGCTAAGCTGTTCAAATTATTTTTAGCCATAGAATCATGTTTCTGTGATGTTCTAATGTCTCCATTTTGATTACAAGAAATTTGGTTATCTCTCATATTTTCATTTTGTATAATCAGAAAGTATTTCCTTAATTTTAAGATAATATTAATAAATTTGATAGTATTAATAAATAAATGACAAAAACGTTTTGCCCAACAATCCATTTCAATTAATCTGAAAAGTAAAATAGTAAAATATGATAATATACCAATAAAAATACTTATATAAATATCTTGTTTTTCTAGTGTAGGCTTAGATTATCTTTTTGAAGACAGTAAGGAAAATACTTGCAATTATATATTATTTTAGTCTTTTATTATATTGCCAATTCTTTCTGCTCAATTTCTGCCTTGGTATCATTTAATGTTCTTTCAGATTAAATATGTTAGCATATTTAAGATAACTTAGTAAAGTGCATTGCATATAATAATTGCTCGTTAAATGTTAGCTGTGTTAGTAACTTATTTATTTTCCAGCCACCCTTTCCCATTCTGTAGTAGACTTATACATTCTGTTTTCTACTTTAAGTGCATAAATTCCTGCCCTTTTGGTCTCCCTTTATTCAAATGTCAAATGAAAATTACATATCTCCTGAAGGAATGCCACGAGAATAGTCACATCTCTTGCTCCAAATGAGTTAAAACTGTAGATTTTTATGGTTGTTTCTCTCAAAGGCTTCCCTTAGGACCTGTCTTCAAGTATTTGAAGATAATCAGAATCAACTGAATTACAGAAAAATCACCAATCCTGTGTTGTATTGTTATTATTTGCTATGAATGCAGTCCTATTGATTTTTTGGTACTCACGCCTTGTGGATTTTACAATTCTGCATTTCCCCAAACATCAGTCACAGGTAGCATTTGTCTAATGGCACAAAAATAGCTTGAAGTTGGGGGAAAAAAAAAAAGAATAGAATCATTGCAGACCCCTCTTTAGGTGGTCCACATTGTATTATGTTATTATTATCTTTGTGATCACCATGACTATGTATTCAACAATGTTTCTATATGTTCTTAACTGCCATCTTAGGATATTTTTGCTTTCCTAGGCTTATTTGTCACATCACAAGTTAAATCACTGTTTTTTATATGTACCAGGTAGAAGTTCAGTACACAAATTAGGGGCCAGGACCAGAGCTAAGAACAAATGAATAAGTCTCTCAACACTGTATACAGAGCAGACAGCTGGTTAGGAGCAGTCGGGACATGACAGCTCCTAGCTGAGTCTCACTAGGAAGAAGCCAAATCGCTCTGCTTCCTCAACCATTCCTCATGCTTTTCCCCGCCTCCAATCAATTTAAGAAGAGAACTGAGCTAGCTTAATGAGAATGAAGGATACATTTCTACCATAATTTGCCTTGGTTTAACAGGAATGAATATGAGTTATCATTTCTAAAACCAAGTGAGGGGAGCACCAAGAGAATCCTGGTTAAACATCCAGAGATCTCACGGAAGAGAACCCTGGCATCTCATTCCTTGATGGCTCTTCCTTGTGCTGAAGTACCAGCAGACTTATTCTAGGACTGCTGTTGAAGGAAAAGTCTTTCCCATGGGTGACTGAGATTGTGTGCCTGTGGTTGGCAGGAGGGTAGGTAACAACAAAGCTTGAAGGGAATTTGGTGTAGTGCGACTGAAAGGAAGATGGGAAACCATTCCCACCACTTTCTAATTCCTTGAAGTCCTCTCTTAAGATGTGGAAACATTTCCAGAAGTCTTCCTGGTTCCATGAGGAGAGTACGGAAGTTAGGAAAAACGACAGGAGCTGTGGGATAGCCCAGTGTTTGCCAAACCAACAAGATTCTCAACTTGGAGCTGGAGCTAGAGGCTTGAATACTTGGACAAGGCAGATGGGAGGTCCAATTTCCTTTCTCAGGTGGTCTTCAGAGATGAAGGGGGCCCTAAACCAAGCTCATCATTTCACATTGGACCAGTTTGAATCACAACGATGGTGGGAGCACGTTACTACCAGAAGAGGCAGCCATCAGATAAGGATTCTGCCACCTCCCCTGGCCCTACTTCCCATCCTGGACATCTGAGAGCTAGGGCTGGGCCTGGAAGAGGCAGAATCCCCAATCTGCTGACCTCCCATGAAGCCTACATCATGGCTCTAGCCTGGGGGAAGGGAAGTATGAATCCTGAAGATCATAGTTTTAAAGAAAAATGGGATTGAGTCTTAGGAACAGAAAATAAGACCTACTAAGTTGTTTCTACGAGACTTTTAGGTGATGAAGGAAATTTAGCTGCGGCCCCTTCTCTCTTTTAGTGTTGGGTAAGTGGGAGGGATGTCAGGCTGGGGCTGAGAGGAGATTGCTTAAGCCTTAAAATAGCTCAAAAGTAGGAGGTATTCAACACCTCCAGTCTAGAAAGTTCAGTCTACCTCACCAATGTCGTACTAGAGAGTGTCAAAAAGAACAATACCCTGTCTGAGAAGACAATATATGCCATTGACATGAATTCATTTGTGTTATTTCAGAACTGCCCAAACACTTTAGGCAGGCTACCGGAGGGGGAGTATACACTGATAGGAAAGTAGAGGTAGATAGGAGAACAGATATGTTTTAAAGCTCATTTCAGTTGTAAAATATATTTTAAAGCCAAATTCTAGTGTATCACTTGAAAGAATTCTAATTACTACTTTGTAACTGTTCCTTGACTTATAGTAATCTGTTGAGATTGAAAACAAGGAGGGAACCTTCTTACACAATTCAAAACCAATAATGTGTCATCATGGAGTTTTTGCTACTAATGAATGTAGAAATACCATATTTAATTTTGTAAGTTGCAGTAAATACTGTTGTGACATACAATAGAATATATGAGCACATATTTTAGAAGTACTGTTGTCCTTTAATGTATGATAAGGAAGAAACTCTTTGCACATATGTAATTTTGCCTGACCACTAGATTATCCCAGGAGCACAGTGGCTACTAAGGGATGAAACTTGATAAAGGAGAGCTGTGGAAAGTGCAACCAATAAACAAACCCAAGCTGTAGCATGGTTCTATAAACTGTAGCTGCCATGCTGAGTGAGTAATTATGCTATTGCACAAGTGATAAATAATGTCGTGCTATCTTCACTGGGAAAATGAAGTATTTCTTGCCCCTCAAATTGGTAAAGGTGAAACTTGCTTTCTGGGCCCAATCTGTTAGAAGGGAAGTAATCTGACAAGATAATTCTTCTCAAAGGCCTACATATTTGTCTCTATGGCATGAAAATATTTAGTTTATAAATTTTACCCACTTTCCTTATGTTGTAGTGAGGTGGAAAATTAAGGCCTAATGGAGATTAAAACAAAGATGTTTTTAAAAAATTAGAATCTCAGAATAATCTTGATTATGATTGGTATGCTTAGTTAGTTTCATTGCATTAATGAAAATTACTTTTTAAAGTTTCATTTAATGGGGAACAAATAATGGATTATTATTTGATCATGTTGTGGAAGTCTAAATATAAAATAGTGCAAAATTTGTGCACAAATTGTTTGTATATGTATTTCCTTGCACAGTGAAGAGTCACCGAAACTACTACTAAGTCTAAGCTATCACCATACATTAATATTATATTTGTTGAAATAATATTGTATGATAATATTGCTCCTGTCTTATTTCCATATGTGATTAGTAGAATTATATGTAACTCATCTAAGTTAGGCTACCTCTCATCTAAGGTAGCATTAAATCAGCATCCCATCCAAAAAGGCATCAAGCTCTAAATAGAGACTCAAGATGAATACAGACATTTACGAAAGATGTTTTGAGGAAGCAGCAATGAGGCAATTCATAACATGGCACAGAGCACAACATGCTTACAATCCTCTTTAGATAGCTCTTTCTCTCCTCAAAGTCTTACCTCAGGTAGCCATAGCTCATATTTGTCTTCTCCTTCTCATTTAAAACTCCTTCACATCACGTGGATTCCCTCTTGCCCTGCCTCCTCTGGGCTGTGCCTATTACCCTCCATACCCTTAAAATTCCATGCTACTAACCCAGGAACCTCCCCACAGCACAAGTTCTTGAAACCTGAGCTCCACTTTCTTTGACTGCTCTTTTGGGATCCTGAGGAAGGAGCTTCCCCTTCAATCCCGATATTTTCAACAAAATTCATAAATTTTTCTTGGAGGATTTTTCTTGAAGACTTTTTCTTCAGTTGCCCATAGAGTTCAGCATTTGTGCTCTTTAACTTCTTAACTTTGTCAAGATTTTTACTGTACAATCCTAGTAAATATTATAATTACAGAAAATAACTAACAGTTTTATTTAATTGTAAAACGTAAGTTGAGATAAGCGATCTACTTTGACTGAGTTTGTATGGTGACAATTAAAGCAGAATGCATTTTCACTGCAATGAGATGGAAAGATACTTAGAAGGGATCTGGAAGTCCAGAATCCTTGATCTGATCCCTATGGTGGCCATAAGCTTCTGAAAGAGCTACAAAGTAGGGACCCAAGAGAAAAAGAATTATATTCTGTACTGTTAAAGCTTTGTCCTATATGGTTAACTTGCCCTGACCTCCTTAGTGACATCACCTATAAATCTCAAGGACTCCTCCTGCCCTTCGGACAAAAGGCTTAGATACTATGTCCTATGCCTACACTTAATCTAGATATTTAGGTCTTATCCAACCCAATGATGAGAAAAGGCCAGTAACAATAACTTTAAGAAAAAGACTGCTAAGGGAAGAAGAATTCTTCTCCCTAAAGCTGAGAACGCTCAACTTATGTCCTCTGTGAGAATCCTTCCCAGTCCTGTAAGGTCTTGGTTAGTGTGCTTGGGGGAAGTTGGCTGTAGTCCCAGCATAAAATTGCATTAAGATAAATACTTGTTCTCTTCCACTGAACTCCACGTTGATATTCCAATTTTTTGTCTTTGACTAATAGCATCTTACTTCTCCTCTTGGTGTAGTTGGAATATTGAGTTTACACTATACATTAAAATGTGTGACGTAATTATAGCTATGTCCTAAAAGAACTTCATCATTAATAACTTTCAACTCAGATGTTAGGTAGCCAAAAAAAACTTCCCAATGATACTCTGCAGCCTTTTTGTAAGTTACCAAGAATAGTCATATCCCAACTGATATAAATTTTATAGTTATGCATTCTTTTTCTGAAAATTCAGTGTTACGCATTTTTTCTTGGAAAGTAAAATTTACAATCTCAGTCCATGAAAATCAAATAAACTAATTTAATATGGGAATTCATATCACCAAACACTATTAAAGCTTTGTATTGTAAAATTATTTGAGATAATAACTCAGATTATATACTAAAATTAATCTAAGTTCTCATGGATATCATTATACTATCAAAATCACACTGACACAGGGTCTCATAGAAATAGAAACTTGATATCAGAAGGTTAATAATTTCTGGACATATTATTATGATAAAAAGGCAAGCTGTGTATTAGACACAAATAAGGAATTTTGAATGCTGGAGATTGTAAATCTAAATTTATGTCAAATATAAGTACCTCTTACTGCATCCCTTTCAAGCAGAGATACTGACTGTCCTTTGTTTAGATTATCTCATCAAGGATTTTACATAGTGAACAACCTTGGAAAACAATGTGTACGTACAGAGCAAAGGCCAAATTTGTCTACAGCCATGAAGATCATGACAGTATCTCCCTGTCAAACAAAGGCAGGTGTAACTACTTCCCATTATAAAAGATGCTGGGTCTCTAAACTCAGGGTTTCTCCCCTGTAATACAACCCATTTTGTAGGCATGTTACCTGACCATCTCCATATTGATTTGTGTGAATTGGGTCTTAAAGAACTGATGCCAGAGTATCAGCACTTTTTGCAACTGTTATCATGAGAGAACTGTCTCAATCTCTGCCATTATCCATGAAGCTATGGCTGGATAACTTGCAAGTAAGATAAACACTCAGACCCTTCCTAGTTCTAGATACACTTCATACTGAAAATCGTGTGAACAGACATCATCCATAAAAGCTGGGCCAAGTTTCCTCTCAAGGGCTTTCCTAGATCTGAGGATCTTTTCCATTGGATTTAAATTTGATTATTAACAATAAACTTTCTAAGAGAAATTACTGAAAAGAATTGTATTCCTGAGTAGTTTGCAATGCTCAAAATCAACTAATTTGTTCAGCTTTTTTAAAATGAGGAAGTGTTTCTATACACTAGCCATGCAAAATTGCTTGTGTTTCCTTTTTAGCAACAATTTTTTCTCGAATTTGAAATCAGAGCTTGATCCTTACTATAAAAATCTGACTTGAAGATTTTTCATAACAATCCACGAAATTTACTTGGAGATAAAATAAACTTCAAGAATTGGTAAAAAAAAAAAAAAAAAAAAGAGTTTCCTTCCTTTATTTTAATGTGAGAATTACATGTTGCCTAAAAAGTCACTTTTGATTTTATAGCCCACTGTATAGGAGAAGGTTGTAAAGTGTGCGGGGGTATTTGGGGTGGTTATTTTGTAGGGGGAGCAACTTCTGCAGCCTTCATAGCTGTTTAGCAATTCCTTCACTTACCTCTATTTGACTTCCTGTGTAGTCTTCAAAGCAAATGTTCTAAATATTTTTAACTGTCTCAAGTCTTCAATACACTTCCTTCTCATTCTGAGCAGGTGAGTCCTCTGACTACATCACTCTTTTACAGACAACATTGAGTCCTGTAGTCTTGCTTTTTATCCAAACATTTGTTCTGTGCCCTCTCACATAACTCCTTTGCCTCCCTATTTTCTCAGGGGAAGAAATATTCCTCCAATTTCCATGCCTGAACCTTTCTTGCCTTCCTCCTCCCCCCAGATCTCAATCTATAAAAGTTTTACAGGATATTGAAAAGTCACTCTTTATTTTCTCTCTTTTGCCACATTCTCACTGAGGTACTAACTCACTTCTGCCAAATAGTTTCAAATTTATGAAGCTGCTTTTGCCATCATTAGCCCATTATTCACTTCCAGGTTAGATAAGAGTACAATTTAGTATTAAGTTTTGCAAGACTAGGATGAAGATTTCTTTAAAGAGAGCAGTTAGCATATTAATATGGAGAAGTACAGAATGCTAGAGAGTAACGTGGAGGGAGTAAGGGTGCTTCCCTTCACTTCAATCCAAGTGTAACATTCAAGGTCCCACTAGGAAACCTGAAGTGCTAATTAATTACATTTTAATAAGGGGACAATTTAAAAAGTTGCGGAGAAAGTTGTGGGAAAGCAAAAATGGAACAGGGAACAATCTGGAGCAAGCGACAAAGGGGAATAATTCTCATCTCTAAGCCTAAAGGGGAAACAGAAACAGTGGTTCTCAGAACTCAGAAGAACTGGAGTTCCATAGCTGTAGGAGAGGGCCTCCAGGAGGAGGTGTGTCTTCAGGAAAGGAGCAGAGCCCCTGCCAACCTGCAGCCTGGCAAGGGTGGGGCAAGGAGAATAAGTCCCAGAGCTTCCATTCCTCCTCTGGATCTAACCTAACCAGAAGCCAGAGGAACAGAAGCTGGGGCCAACCATCCCAGGGTACACAGAGCAGGCTGGAGATGGGTGGAGAATAGACATGAAGGGGCAAAGGAAAACATAGAAAGTATCAACTAAAAGGCCCTTTTGGAAGAATACAGAGCAAGCTAATTATATTTGCTAATTATCATTAGCAATTATCATTGCTAATGATATATATATATTTGCTAATTATCATTATTACTATTATAGTAGTAGATGACAGGTAGGGATTTTTACCTAATTCTTGCATTAAAAAGTCTGAAGATTAGAGACTAGCTTGACCCAGAAAGTGAGGAAAGATAACATTAGGAGTGAGATGCTTCAACTTCACCAAAAGTCAGGGCAAAAGCTTAGCATGTTTACTGTGTGCTAGATGTAGACCTCATAAAAGAAACCTAAGAGAATCTATCTTTAATAAAAGAGATTTTACCCAAGAATATCATAGATGACCTTAAATGAGTGTTGGATCTCTGGAAGCTAAGACTTGAGACCAAAGTCATAAGCATCCTGCTCAATATGGAGGCTGGTGATGGGAGTGGAGTCTGGGAGTAAGGTGAAACCAGCAGTGAGTTTTCAAGGAATCTAAGTGGCCCATGGTACAGTCAGCTTTTGACATTTTCTTCAACCAGCAGGTACCATTGTCTGATGTTAATATTTTGGTTATGCAAAACTTTATCTTTTCCCTTTCTTCCAATTTCATTCCCTGGACCTATGCAGCAGCTAGTGAGTGAGGTATAAGAAGAGGCAGGAGAAAGAGAAGTTGACTCCACCCCACTTTCCCCCTAAATGATTCCCAGCTCATGTAGGAATGAGTGGTGGAATAAGAATTGTATATTAGCTGGGTTTGGATTTAACATTGGATTGGAATATTTAATCCTTCAGAAATAAGAATGTAATTTAAAGCCTGAGTGTGAAAAGGGAAGCTATACTATCTTTGTGAGATTTCATCCAGGGATGACGTGGAATAAATCCACAGAGTTTGTTCAAAGACAGTGGTATGGGAAGAGAAAGCCATTTTGTAATGTCCTCCATTAGAAGTCCAAACCTTCAGTAAATTATAACATTTACAACTATTGTAAATTTACATTCCTTTTCCCCTGGGTTCCCACATTCTGCCTGCTAACACGCTTCAGTCTCCCACATTCTAAAAGTCTTCTCAACTCTTAATAGTGCTAATCCCTCTAGCCATGTTTCAGCTCCTTCTCTTCTTTGCCAAATACTTGAAGTGGTAGCTTTTGGTGCTATTCACTCTCCTGACTTTATCTTTTTAATTATTTTGATTTACTTCTATTAGTACTTTAAGCTCTAATTAACTTTTGGAATTACTTCTATATGAATATTATCAGTGATCTGACATTTAAAAAAATGCATTTAGTAGATCACCCAAAGATCTCCTTTCTGGAGGACCCTGAACTGCATTGCTCAAGACTGTGATTCTAAGGCTGCTGTACTACATTTTGATAATTGCAGAAGTCCCCTTCATCAAATGATAGGCCTTCTGGAATGATTCATCAAGTCTCTTCTCTTTTGTCTCAATTTTTAAAAATTGCTTATATGTGGAATCTAAAAAAATGGTACAAATAAACTTATTTACAAAACAGAAATAGAGTCACAGACGTAGAAAACAAACTTATGGTTACCAGGGGGAAAAAGGGGTGGGGAAGGATAAATTGGGAGATTGGGACTGACATATACACACTACTATATATAAAAGAGATAACTAATAAGGACGTACTGTTTAGCACAAGGAACTCTTCTCAATACTCTGTAATGACATGTATGGGAAAAGAATCTAAAAAAGAGTGGAGATTATATATATATATATATATATATATATATATATATATATGTATAACTGATTCACTTTACTGTACAGCAGAAATTAACACAACATTGTAAATCAACTATACTCCAATAAAAATTTAAAAAAATCTTTATCTTTTTATTACGTATTTTTCTGAGATTTATTTTTTCTTAAATTTTTGGTTTTCTAAGTCCTTTTCCTTCTTGTCCTTATTTCTTCAATTATTTTTCTTTATGTCATAACGTTTTAACAAAATTATACATGCATTTTAAAAATAAAGAACCAAGTAGTAATGAAAATTAAAAATAAAAAACAAATATTTTTCATCGTCTAATCCCGCTATGCTCTTCGAAGGTAATATTAATTCTCATCGCTATTTTTCTGGTATTTATTACCATCTGTCTAACTAAAATAAATTGTTGTGACAGCTTGATTTATTTATTTTAGAATTACATATTGTCTTCCTCCACTTGTAGATTAGTAATATAATTACTACTACTATAAACAAATATTAAACAGTATCACAGTATTCAAGTAAGTCAATAAATCAGTATTAACATAATTTGGACTAGCAAATATTACTTAATGTGAAGTCAATTAGCATATTATTTCCTTTATAATTCAGTACAACTTCTGATTTTTCTAGAGATAGAAATTTTATATTTTGCTTTGTCTTTCTTTTCATTTTTTAAAATATACTATTTTAATTACCAGCCAACCCTTGTCATACTTCAAATGATTGAGCAGTCATTTATCTATGATCTCTCTTACATTTGATGTCCCACAATCATTTTTACCTTTAATAGTAATTATTTTCTTTTATTTTAAAATTCTTTTTATCTTTCATTTTCAAATTTGTATATATGATTCATCTACATTATTAAATTAGAGTTATTTAAGAGAACAATCTTATCTTGCTCATCTTTGTACTCTTCACGATGTTATAAGATGCATGTTATTTTAATGTAAATAAGTTAGTTGATTTTAAAAAGTACATGCTATCCATGCAAAGAATGTGTAACATAAAAATAATTGGTGATTTATTTCATCAAGTTGCTTACACAATAAATACTAATATTTTAAAGTTTCTATTGCAAATAATAAATGCTCTTTAGTGCCTACAAATATAAAGGCATCCATAATAAAAATGCAGTTATCAGGGCTATAAGGAAATTCAATATGAAATAAAAATGAAATATGCCACTTTAAGAATAAATAAAAGAACACATGGGTAGTTATTAATAATTTGTTAGAAGTAATCTTGGCTACCAATTCTCAGCATATTATCTCTGTGCATAAGTGATAATGTGTTTATTGATACAGTAAAGCATTTTTCACAATTGCTTTACAAGAAGCCCCTTAAGTACTTTCTTTATTTTTTAAAAGACAAAGTGAGTGATTTAGTTTTGAGAAAATTAATGATCATTATTCCGCAATTATTTTTTGAATTTCCTATTATAAAGGGACAGTTGTGATTTAACAAGATATTTTTAACGTTACTGAATTTATTCTTAGATACTGAATATGTGAGCCAATATGGACAGAAAGTTAAATTTAATAAATTCTTAATTTGTTTTACTTCAGTATTTTAGTACTATTAATAACATAAATGATGACACTGAGATAAAAATTAAGTTAATATTTTAATGATGGCACACACATTACCTAACAACATTCATCTTTATTTTATCTGTCTCTAGTTGTGATATGCATGTGGTCAATATTATCGAGGACATGAATATTAAGCTATACTTGTCATATTGCTTTCCCTTTTATACTATTTTTTAACATTTTCTGACAATTTAAAGTTATTCAGTTTGTCAACAGCATCTCTATTACTACATAAGTTGAAACCCAGAAACACTTCTTATGACAATCTTTAGAAAAAAATGAGTAAAGGAGAATTATAATGATCCATTTTTAATCACTGGTATATCTAATTCCCCATGCTATCCTTGTTCCCCATTATTAGTATTAGAAAGAGTTAGCTGTTAACTCTTACATCTTCTATGGTTTATCAGATCACAAGGAGTGACTAATGTTAAGCATTGGTGGCAGGGGTGGAGGTCAAAATAACCCAGAAATTTACCATCTTTTTTTCTATTTTTCCTTGCAACAATCTATCCTTAGTTTGTCAGTGATCAGATTATCCATGATGACCTCTTGTGAGGAAAACAATACTACTTTAGTTTGGCCTGAAGGGAGCATGTTAATAAAAACTTAGACATGGTCATTTGTGCAAAAAACTGTATAATTAAGATATCCATGGAAATTTGCCTTAATGTTTAGAGGTTGTTTAGTAAGAATCAGAAAGAACCAAAAAAAAAAAGTGCAGAGAGCCTAGCTTTTGTTCTTAATTTCATTAGTGAACCATTTGCTTGACCAGTTTTCACCATGGCAATCACCATGGGAAGAGTACTGAAGGGCTGCACATAGCTGAGGCATTAGATGTTATTTGCTTTTAAGCTGCTGCCAAAAAAAGGGAGGGGATGCCATTTTAATTTAAATGCCTGTAAAGTATGTAATTCCTATAGTTTGAGCCTAAATTTTGTAAATCCTAGAAAAGGGTAATAATTATAATCCTTGTTATGTTACTGCCAGTCATTGCAATTTATACAAGTTCCCTGAAAGAATATATAGTACAATTTTTGGATGATCACAGTTATCTGTTCAATAATGAAGATGTATGGCTAAGGCCTGGAAAGGTAGAAAAAAATCAGGAACATTTATCAAATGAATCTTTTGTGAGAATCTCACATGGTGGGAAATAGGGATAGAAAGTAAGAGACCTGAGTAGGATATTTAGTAACAAGTGAAGCCTGGTAGACCAGAAATCTAAGGTGAGGCTTGAGTTATGATGAATAAAAGAAGGTTTAGAATGTGAAGAAGAGCTAAAGGAATTGAAAGCTGGACTGTCAATTGCTACTTAAAATGATGGCACTGGCTTCTATGTGGAGAAAGAAGTCCCAGAGGCAATAGTTGATGTGGGGAGATAAAGTGGAAGAAATTGCAGCTGACCAGCTGTGAGATGATAGCCTTTGAGAAGAGAGATAAGAGGGGCAATAAGGAGAAATAAATGTGTTTGTGATGTGCCTTGAAGGTAAAGTCGATTTAATTCAGTGTACTCAGAGATGGGATATACAGGGAAGAGTAGAATCAATGATTACTCTTGCTACTGGGTTGAACAACCAGAAGAATAATGGTGCCAGAGTGGATTATCATTGGGTGGGAAAGCCTGAGACTAAAACAGATTTTGGTGGAGGTGGAATCAACAGTTATGGTGTGATTATCTTAAATTGGATAAGGGGAGAGGTCACGTCTGTATTTCAATTTATTTTCTAATTTCTTTTTATTTTCCTCTTGTGATTACATACGTGCCTTCTTCCTTCTCTGCTCCCCAACTCCCACTCCCTTCCCCACTGTTAGGTTACGGTCCAGCTTAACTATTGTAAATTTGCTGCTGATTTTAAAAATTAGCTCCTGGATTTATTCATCGGCACTTTTTCTCTTTTTCTAATTTACTAATCTATACATCTTCTCACTAGTTGATTTTGCCTTTTCAACATTTTTGAAACTAAATGTTTAATTCATTTTTTATTTTTCTTTCCTTTTGAAGCAACAGGAACACTTAAAGCTATTTTGTATTTTTTCTCAGAGCACAGTTTTTCTGTAATCCATAAACCTTAATATGAAATATTTTTACTACCATAGTTTAAAATATCTGCAAATTCAGTTTTTTTTTTTTAACTTGGCTTAGAGGTGTTTAATAGAGGATTTTAAAATTAACCAATTGTAAGAGTTTTATCAGTGCTTTATAATTTCATATTCAAGTCTTACAGCATCATGTGTATTCTTTTTCCAGTTTTGAACTTACTGTCTGATTTATTTCAATATTACATAATACTTGAAATAAGGGTATTCTGCTTTTTACATAATTAAATATATAAACACATATGTTTATATATTATATTCATTATTTTATTTATGTTTTCCTGATCTTTATTAATATTTGGTCTATGTTTTTTCCATGGTCTTAGAAAGGGAAATTAAAGTATTTTAACATAGTTTCCTATCTTTTTCTCTCTGTAGTTCCAACAGTTAATACAGTTAATGCTTTAAGTATTTTGAAGCTATGCTATTTGGTACATAAACATTCATAAGAGATAGGCTTATATCATAAAATATTTTTATGTCATGTTCTTATTACAATGTCCATCTTTATAGTTGAAAATTTGAGTAATAAAATAGTACAAGTCTTTGCATAAATATATTCAATATTATCAACAGTATGACAGATCTAAATGTGGTAGTTTAAAAATGCACTTACTAAGATATAATAGAGTCAAATTTATATAATAAATTCCTTGCTAATTTTACTCAATATTTAAATATTGAAAGTATAAGGTGTTCATAAATCACTGCACACAGTCTATTTTTTGTTTACCAGTGATGTCCCACAGAGTATATGTAGACTTTTCCTTGTATAATTTCCTGCATCCAGAGTATGCGATAGTCTTGTTAAGTAAGCATATTTGATTTAAAGATGTAAATTATGATTGATGTACATTATCAGAAGACTAAAAACATTGAAAACTCACTTTCTCTATTTTCCTGTATTGAGAATTTACTAAAGAGAGCACACACATTAATTTTTACATTAAAGTACCCTGTAGGTATCAACATATTTTTCTTCAGAAAACTTAATTTTTTCCCATTATTCCTTTAGGTTCTCCCGGGAAAAAAGTGAATCTTTATTTATATCAGCTTTTCCATTTGCCTTACATGATTTTCAGGTGTATATGTGGTTGGTGGGGGAGGTTTTCTTGGTCAAAAGAGTTCGGGAAACATTGCGGCCCTCCCACCCTTTATAAACCTTCTCAGAGACGTAAAATGAACATTAGCTGGCATACTTGAGACTCTAAAAAGTCTATTTTACTGTCTTTGTAAAATTTAACACAAATTATTTTTTAAAAATATTTTTTAGCATCCCAGAGAACATACATTGGTAAGGCTACTCTGGACATATTTTTTTAAAAGCGTGTTCAGTATAGGTATATAGCTTTTTAAAGCCTATAAAAGATCCATCTTGAATGTAAAGTCAAATAAATAGCCTGAGGTCAGGGTCCTTCTGTAATCGCTGTTGTGGGTTCCCCCCGAGTTCTTTTGCTACATCACACGTTCTGTAGAAATGTGGGCACACTGATGGTTCTACATTTCCTACTTTATACTTTATACACAGCTCTAAATGCAAGCGTCTCTTTTTGTGGCTTAAGTGATCGATACATTTGATTTTATGCCTATTATCTTTTTTATCACCGTTTGACTTAGAGTATTCCCATCATTTATGAAATTGTCTATATCACTAGGTCTTAATTGTCAGCATAATACAACTCTTGCAGGAATATGAGCAGTGAACTTGAAATCAGAAGACAGAAATTGAGCCTCCAGCTCTGCCACTGCTTAGCCAGGTGATGCTTGGAAAGTCACAAATTACCTGACATTGCTTCCTTAAATATAAAATGGAGATAATCTTATGTATAAAATGATTTTTACAGATTTCATTATATGACCCTTTTAACGAGGAAAGCATTATCACTATGTCATTTTAGTTTCATATTAAATGAATGAGTTGAATGACTCCTGTTAGTTGTGTATATTAATACAAAAAATCAGTTACTCACATTAACATTTTACCTTTCCATAGAGTTAAATCTATTTTGCAAAAGATACTTCTAAAAGAAATCTAGATCTGGAATCAGAACTTGCCTTTTGTGTAGGGTAAGATTAGTATCATAGACTAAAGATATAAGAACTTGAAAAGGCATAGGAAATGAGCTTGTCTCCCAGCATCCCTCCCTCACTCCTTTTGTTATTGAGGAAATGGAAGGCTGGAGAGGCTAAATGACTTGCCTGAGGTCACAAAACGAGTGAAAGACCAGGGAATTGAGTCTAGTACCTGCAACTTGCAACTCTACCATGTTTTCCTGTAACCAACCATCTTAACTATTCACAGGCATAAGAGGATGGTTGCTCTGCCCCAAATCATCTCATCATTCTGCTTAGTGGCCTGAAATTCCAGTATTAGAAAACATGAAGACTTTGTAAGCCTTCAAATATTCCTTAAAAAAATTCAAATATCTTTGGAGAATAATTTAGTGACTACTCATTTATATCGAATTTTTTTTTTTTATCGGTATCAGCCAAGGAAGCCAAGACAGCAAGAAAATGGGACAATACATTACATTTCCTGAGTGAGAGCTAGTAAGATTAAAAGAGTTATTCTTCTGCTGAAAATCTGTGGGTGGAATGAGCCTCCTTAGAACCGGAGCGGGGGGGAGGGGGCGGGAGTTAGTCTCCGCTGGGTGCAGCCCTTTTTTTTTTCTTTCCATTTCTTATAGGCAAGACTCCAGCCTCCATGACCTTCCCTGAGTTCCAAAGGGCTGATTCAAACAGTTGCTAATCAAGGGAGAAGCAGCCAAGAAACTACCTGAGGCAAGATTAAAGGGACCAGAGAAGCTCATGGAGATTAGGAGACCACCTGAGACCCTGCACACACCCTAATCTTGTCAGCAACCCCACCCTTAAAGTATGGTCATAAAGCTCCTCATCAAGTCCTCCTGGGTTGGGGCACGTAGTTTTTAGAGGCAGGAGCCTGCTGGGTCCCCCTTTGCCTGGCAAAGCAATAAAGCTATCCTTTTCTACTCCACCCAAAACTCTGTCTCTGAGATTCGATCCAGCATACGTGCAGAGAAGCCGTGCTTTAGGCATCAGAACTCGTCATAAACTATGCCTTCTTTGGCTTCATTTCTTTGCATGTTCCCCTTCTATCATATGTGCTAGGTATACTGAATACTCATTTGGAGATTCCCAAACACCGTATATCTGTTTACATCTCTGTGACTCTTTCACATTCTGTGAAACAATTCTTATCTGATTAATTTTCCTCATCATGCCAATCCCTCATACTTTAAGAACTCTAATTCAGGTTCCTTCCCTCTATAAAGCCATTAAAAAATATATTTATTTATTTATTAATTTTGGCTGTGCTCGGTCTTAGTTGCAGCATGCAGACTCTTAGTTGTGGCATGCGGACTTCTTAGTTGCCGCATGCATGTGGGATCTAGTTTCCTGACCAGGGATTGAACCCCAGCCCTCTGCATTGGGAGCGTGAGGTCTTACCCACTGGACCACCAGGGAAGTCCCTATAAAACTATTCTTTATCAGACTTTGAACCACTAGATAAAATTAGGTTCCCTTTCCTTGGCAATACCCTTTGGTACTTAACTGCACTGCATCTCAGTTTCCTCATTTGTAAAATGAGGATACTGATAGCATCTACTGGGTTATAAAGATTAATACATGTTAAGTGTTTAGAGGAGTTCCTGACAACTAAACATTATTTGTTATTTTTATTATTTTTATTATAGCACACACTAATATGTGTCCATTTTTCCAACTGGATCATGAATTACTTTAGGGCAAAGAATGTTAAAAACAGTGTATCCCAGTAATTTTTAATATGTACATCTTGTGCCTGACATAGAGCATTCAAGAATCCTATTCTTTCACTGATTAGATGGGTAAATTTTGTTGGGAGAATGAATATACTTTCTACCAAAGAGGTCTCTATAGTGCAATGCTGGGTACCAGAGACCAATATGAGGGTCCTGAAACTCCATAAGAGGAGGTATATATTTGTCTTTGATGCAAGAGTTGCCATGAATTAACAGTACATGCACAGGGAAACGTGATGGTATCAGGTACAAGTTGACACAACTTTTTAATTTTTCTCAGAAACAACCCTCTCTGTCAAATATGTTTTGTTGGCCTCATTAAATAACTTATCCTCTTATTTGGATCAACCTTATGAAGAATATAATAGAAAAATTTTATGATGTAAGATTTGTATCATTTTTGGACACCAAGGGGGGAAAGTGGTGGGGAGTTGTGGTGGTGGTGTGATGAATTGGGAGATTGGGATTGACATATATACACTAATACGTATAAAATAGATAACTAATAAGAACCTGCTGTATAAAAAATAAATAAATTTCAAAAATTAAAAAAAAAAAAAGATTTGTATCATTCTCCATATGTATTCAAGTCTCCAGAAGGTTAATAGTAAATTATTCTAATGATAATGACTGAAACTCAATATTTATGGAAAATTTACACAAATGTAGACAATAGCACAATTCTTGATGTGCTTTGTTCTGAAATGGCAGTTTTCAATAAATATTGAAATTAGGTGATAATAGCTCACATTATGTATTATTTATCAGCATTCAGATTGCCATGAATAGGGATGCCCTTTTACACATTAACCTCCCTTCAAAGAGCTTAGAGAAAAGAGCTAATTTGAAATGCAGTATTATCTTCATACCTTTTTCATTCTTCATTATTTATTGTAGAAATGTATGTGTGCTCTTGGGGTAGTAAGGGAGTTTCACTTTTTCCCAGTCATGTCTAAAATAGCTCTGAGTTAAATTATTCTCCCTGGTACCCAATGCAAATAAGCTGACCATGCAATTTTCATGGCTGATTCTTTGAAATTTTTGAAAACTTAAGCTCTAAAGTATTTGGGATCTCAGAGAAGTAGAAATAGTAGGAACATCGTGTTTTATATACTGGCATAAAATAGACACCAAAAAACACAAATTCCCTGCCTCTGGAATTCGTTGCTTGGTTATACTGCCTGAGAGAAAGATGCATGTTTCTCTCAGGCAGTATAGACGTATAGTAGAGAGGACACTGAATGCCTTCAGTATTTTAACAATAATTAGAATTTTTCCTTCAAATTTATTAGAGAAGTTTTTTGGAATAACTCCTATAACTAGAATTTTTGAATGTTCTAAAAATTTTTTTAATTTTTTTTAAAGTTATTTAACAATAACAGGGTTATAAAAAGTTATTTGCAAAGGGCAAGAACATTGGCCTGGTAAGTATAACAGTAAGAATCTTGAACACAAATGACCAATTCCATGTAATAGACATTTAAGATACTACATAATTTTGAAGGTGGATTTTTGTCAAAGGAAAATATTTTGAATGGATTACTTTAATGGAATTTAAGTATGAAGTGCCCTTGTTCTGGACATCTGTTTCCTGAAATGTTGGTGGTAAAGATGTTGGTTGTAAACTCTAGTCTCAACAACCGTTTCTAGACAAAGTGAAAAGAGAACAAGGATGGAAGACATCTGATGGTCACTGTTTTTAACTGTATTTTTAATGCACTTGTTTTATCGGACTTTAATCCTGTTTGCCATTTAAGCTAGTTCTTTCTTCAGAAGCAAAACCTGATTTTATTACGGCCATGAAATTATCTTAGACTTTCAGATATCGCTTAGAAAGGTTAGGACTGCCCAGGTACTTCTGTGATTTTGGTGTAGTCTGTACGACCCACTGAATGATTTCTCAGAGAAGAGAAATCTACTCAGATTAAGAGGAAATGTATTGTTGTGAAATCTTTTCTTCTCTTCAGACGGTCAGAATGTTGTTTGTAGATTTGCAAGAGCAATACATGTCTAAGCTACCTCAGTGCGCCTCAGTGAAAGTGACACTTTTCTTTTGTGAGACAAATAATCGAGGTATTGTTTTATTACCTCGGAATTGTCATCAAGACAGTTTTAAAGCAAGAGAGGAGTACATTTTTTGACGCTCTCCCTAACTGAAAATGGAAAACATTTATAGACTATAATCAAGATTTCAATGCACAAACTATGAATTATATGATAAACTGCCTTGTGAATTATTCAGAAACAATTAATGAGCTGTCTGGATTAACTGTACTAGGGTGAAATCAAATGCTCCTATTTATTTTCTTTCACAAAGTAGTTGTTCTTTAAATAATCAAATATTTATATCAGTGATGAAACCGGAGTGTGTTTATTTTACCTGGCATCAATTCTAGTTCAGTTCAAAGTTCAATAGACACTTTGCTTTTTTTTTTTTTTTTTCCTTTAAATAGAAAATTCAACTTTGTCCAAGGAAATGTTAAGGTTGTTTTTACATTGAACTTCAATTTTAATACCACTCAAGTCTTGATTTAGTTTAACTAGTGTGAATCTTATGTTTTCTTTACTTAAAGGCATTAATAAAATCCATTTTAGGATTAGGTGCTTGTGCCTCATAAGGTTCTTATGCATGAAGGCTGGTCAACACAGCGAGAGCATAAATCTCATTAGTGGGAGTGGTTCAGGTCCATTACATTAACTGGTCTCACCACAAAGCACTCTGATTTTGCTTATACACTGAATAGTAAGTGGAGGTTAGATAAAGTTGTATCTAGTGAAGCAAAAGATCTGACCATTTCTAGTGTTTTTCTTTTACCTTTCTTTTGAGTCTTAGGACAAACCTGTTAGATACCTATCATTTTCCCCTTCAGAAAGCTGAAAGAAAAGAGGTAATGATTTGTCCAAGGTAGTCAATGTCAGAATCTATATCTGCTTTAACCACCCCTCTCATTCCCCCTTCATCTTTCCTCACATTCTTCCCTCTTCTTTTTTGTCTCTTACCATTAAATATGGAAGTGTGTTTTCATAGGGAAAAAAGACATTCACTTAAATAACAACAGTGAGATTATGAAAATCTGGAAATTTAACATTGTTACAACACTTTTACTTACAGACTTCATTAAAATTTCACCAATTATCCTAATAATGCCCTTTGTAACACTTAAAAAAATGGCCAGAGTCAAGCACTGCATTCAGTTTCCAAGTTTTTATGTCTCCTTACTATTGAACAATTCCTCAGACTTTCATTGTCTTTTGTGACATTGACATTTTTGAAAACAACAGGCCAGTTATTTTCTAGAATGTCCCTCAGTTTGGGGTGGTCTGATGTTTACTCACACTTAGATTCAGGTTATTTATTTTTGGCAGGAATACTATACAAGTGTTGATGTGTTCTTTTCAACACATCCCTTCAGAAGGCACATGATGTCAATTTGCCCTATTATTTGTGATATTAACTTTGATCACTTGGTTAAAATGGTATCTTCCAAATTTCTCTACTATAAGTTACTATTTTTCCTTTTATAATTGTCCGTCTTATTGGTACATTTATTAAGTACCAAGTATGTGCTAAGCCTTTTGCTTATTTCCAGGGTTTTGAAGATGCGGCACTATCTTTTGCACTCAAGTTGCTCAAAGAGTATTGGAAAATCAATATTCAAATACAAATAATAAACTAGCATGTCATATGATAATCAACAAAGAATAATGCACAGAATCTCCTGCAAAGAGAAAGGAATAGTTAACGCTTTGGTGGGGAGAGAAGTCAGGGAAAACAATATAGAAGCCACTTGGACACATCAAAAAAGCAGTAATAGATTTTCAAGGTGGAGAGGGAGAATTCAGGATAAAGGGATTGCAGATGCAAAGTCACAGTGGCATGAGATAGGTTTTATATAAAGACTAGAACGATTGATGCCTATGCAGTATGGTTAGAACATAGAAAAAAATGGAAAGAAATAGCCTAGACAGTGTGAACGTAGCTAAGTCATGAAGATAACGATGATCATGTGTAACAAATGAGCGTTAAGATCACAACTCTGTACAATAACATCTCACAGACAGGGTCACACAATAGAATTCGGGGCTGCAATTCATCATACACACAGGCACACACACATATACATAAGTTTGGGTGAGAGTTTTTCTACTTTAAGTTGAATTAGAATGTCATTAGTTGGAGCATCTATTCCTCATGTTTGACAAATCCTCCCACTCCCTATTACATTTAAGTTCAATAACACACTTATTAGAAGAAGGGGAACCATTTAAGATTTAAGATTTTACTTAAGATTTCTAGGCAAAACCAATGGAGTAAAGGAAGAAACAGCAAATTCCAATCTCAGCTGAGCAAGTACTTTTAGAGAACTAATTTGTATGGGTTCTAAGCTTTCAATTTGTACAATGAGGAAGTAAGACAACATGATCCAGGTTTCTTTAAAATTCTATAAAGCAGGAGGAACTCTACTAATTTAACTATATAAAAGTAAAACTAATATAGAGCATAATTATGTTACTTAATTATTTGTTCAGTTAGTTTATCTCTGTGCAACAGTGTTGAAGTTTATATTTTCCTGTTGTGCAGGATAACATTCAAAACCTTATTAATGCAAGGATTTTTCAATATCTGCAAATCAATCAATGTGATACGCCACATTAACAAATTGAAGAATAAAAAAGATGTATGATCATTTCAATTGATGCAGAAAAAGCTTCTGATAAAATTCAATATCCATTTATGATAAAAATTTTCCAGAAAGTGGACATAGAGGTAACATACTTCAACATAATAAAGGCCATATATGACAAACCTACGGCTAACATACTCAGTAGCAAAAAGCTGAAAGCATTTCCTCTAAGACCAAGAACAAGACAAGGATGTTCACTATCGCCACTTTTATTCAACATAGTTTTGGAAGTCCTAGCCATAGCAATCAGAGAAGAAAAAGAAATAAAAGGAATCCAAATTGGAAAGGAAGAAGTAAAACTGTCACTGTTTGCAGATAACATGATACTATACATAGAAAATCCTAAAGGCTCTATTAGAAAACTACTAGAATTCATCAGTGAATTTGGTAAAGTTGGAGGATACAAAATTATTATACTAAAATCTATTGCATTTCTATACAGTAACAACAAACTATAAGAAAGAGAAATTAAGGAAACAGTGCCATTTACCATAGCAAAAAAAAGAATAAAATACCTGGGAATAAACCTACCTAAGGAGGCAAAAGACCTATACTCAGAAAACTACAAGACACTGATGAAAGAAACTGAATAGGACACAAATAGATGGAACAATATACAATTTTATTGGATTGGAAGAATTAATATTGTTAAAATGATCATACTATCCAAGGCAATCTACAGATTCAATGTAATCCCTATCAAAATATCAATGACATTTTTCACAGAACTAGAAAAAAAATTTTTTAATTTGTATGGAAACACAAAAGACCCTGAATGGCCAAAGAAGTCTTGAGAAAGAACAGAGGTGGAGGAACCATACTCCCTGACTTCAGGCTATATTACAAAGCTACAGTAACCAACACAGTATGGTACTGGCACAAAAACAGACACATAGATCAATGGAACAGAATATAGAGGCCAGAAATAAACCCACACACTATGGCCAATTAATCTATGACAAAGGAGGCACGACTGTACAATGGAGAAAAGACAGCCTCTTCAATAAGTGGTTATGGGAAAACTGGACAGCTACTTGTAAAAGAATGAAATTAGAACATTCTATAACACCACATACAAAAATAAACTCAAAATGGATTAAAGACCTAAATGTAAGACCAGATACCATAAAACTCCTAGAGGAAAACATAGGCAGAACACTCTTTGACATAAATCACAGCAATATATTTTTTGATCCATCTCCTAAAGCAAAGGGAACAAAAGCAAAAATAAACAAATAGGACCTAATTAAACATAAAAGCTTTTGCACAGCAAAGGACACCGTCGACAAAACAGACAACTTACTTATGGGAGACAATATTGCAAATGATTTGACCGATAAGGGTCCATATCAAATATATATAAACAGCTCATAAACTCAACACCAAAAAAACAAAAAAAAGTGATTAAAAAATGGGCAGAAGAACTGAATAGACATTTTCCCAAAGAGGAAATACAGATGATCAACAGGCACATGAAAAGATGCTCAACATCACTAATCATCAGGGAAATGTAAATCAAAACCATAATAAAATATCACCTCACACCTGTCAGAATGGCTATCATCCAAAAGAACACAAATAACAAATGTTGGCGAGGACATGGAGAAAAGGGAACCCTTGTACAGCATTGGTGGGAATGTAAATTAATGCAGCCACTGTGGAAAACATTATGTAGGTTTCTCAAAAACTAAAATAGAAACTACCATATGACCCAGGAATTCCACTCCTGGTTATATATTCAGAAAAAACCAAAAAACACTAATTCGAAAAGGTACATGCACCCTGATGTTCATAGCAGCATTATTTACAATTGCCAAGGTATGGCAGCAAACTAAGTGACAATTGCCAGATGAATGGATAATGAAGATATATACATACATATATATACATATATATATATATATATATATATACACACACACATACACACACACACACACACACACACACACACACACACATAGACAATGGAATACTATTGAGCCATAAAAAAGAATGAAATTTGCTATTTGCAGCAACATGGGTGGACTTGGAGGGCATTAGGCTAAGTGAAATAAGTCAGACAGAGAAAGACAAATACTGTATAATATTGCTTATACTCTGAATCTAAAAAACACAATAAAGTAGTGAATAAAACAAACAAGAAGCAGACTCACAGATATAGAGAACAAACTAGTAGTTACCAGTGGGGAGAAAGAAGGTGGGGGCAATATAGGGGCAGGGGGAAAAAAAGAGGTTATTATGGGATTATATGAAATCATGTGTTGAAACTTCTGAAAATTGTAAAGTACTACGGAAGTTAAAGAATCTTTCATCCAATAAAAAAAGCACAAAAAAACCCTTATAAATATTTTTTAAACTTTCAGAAATAGACCAAACATAAATAATGCAGAAGGGATAGTTTTCAATTACTTTTTAACAAAATATAAATAAGATTTGTTTACACTCTAGAGTGAGGCTTACCATGACACCTCATCAGGTTATACAGGTCTCCCTTGCTTTTCGAAAGTTCACTTTATACCACTTATGGCATAAGTGCATATGAAAGACCTACGTTAGTACCTGTTCTCGCTGAGAGAAATCTGTAGAGGATTTCTGCTTTTATGAATAAAGGCCTGAAGTGAAAATAGCATTCAGCATTTGTTTTGCAGTGAGCCCTTAGAGAAGTGGCCTGCATTTGAGCAGGGAGGGTATCACCACCAAGCTCCTTCCCTGGGAACTACACTTAGCCTCCCAGCATCCAGCTGCCACAGCTTTGTACAGTGTCTGTGAGCATCTGTGCTTTGTCTCGATTTATTTTGTGCATCTGTTAGCAAGATGTGTCCCAAGGTAACTGCTTCTTTGCTTTACACCATTTGAGCTACAAAGCGTTTCACAGGAACACTCTACTTCCCAAGAGTGGGTGAAACCTGTATTGTGATTATTACATCTATCAATATACACCTATATATCTACATCAATTTTCAGAATTCTTTGTTCTGTGGCCATAGATATAGTCATAACTACAACTTGGTAGCAGGAGAAAAAAATCCAACAATATCCAATCAATCTATTCACTTACTACTGGCACCCGTTGTGAGACGACCTTCCCCAATCCACACTGCCAGACTATGTGAAGCTATGATGCAGGAGATGCTAATGTGACAAGCTCCCTCTTAAAAATTAATTATTAAGGAAAATATTCCAAAGTAAAAATAATGCAGAAGATACTATATTAAAGCACATCTTTTCAACATCATACAGGAGTACTGCCTAACAACCCACCCAAGTATTATTTAATTCTCTAAGAGAATATACCTGTGTTTGACTTTGCTATTTACTATTTGTTTAGAGGCCAGACACTGTGAAATTACACATTAACCTGTAGGTTTCTGTCTAGTAGAAAAATAAGTCTGTAAGATATTGGCCAGTTGCATATCAACCTTTTTAATAGTCTCTATTTTTAATATGTCAATAAATACCCAGTTCTACAAATGACCTTATAACCAGTTTTGGTATCTTACTGGTTTCCCATTAACGAGTTAAATAAATTTTTGATAGACATTTATTTTATATTTGCATGACAGTCATGTATTTAACTTTTGACACTTTTAACACTGACACTAAAATTCACTGGGCACTTACTATGTGCACTGTTCTAAGAATTTTAGAAATACTATCTACTTTAAAATTCACAAGTCCATAAGGAAAGTATTATTAACACGACTTTCTCAGATAAGGAGCCTAAGTATGTGAAAGGAAAATTAAGTATTCCAATATCAATAATAATACATTTATTTCACTATTTATGCATATTTATTGAGCACTTATTATGTGCCAGTTACTCCTCTAGGCACTTGGAACAAAACTGGCCAAAACAGGTACTATTTCTTATGCTCATAGAGCTTACTTTCTAGTCCATATAGGAGAGAATGGGGGAAAGACAGACAATAAATAACAGAGAAAATAAACAAATCTAATACTTTATGGAACTTGGATTAGAATTTAGTTGTCTGCTTTCACACACCATAATCTTAATTACTTCACCTTAAAATCAAGTGTTATAAATGAAAGGAAATTCATGTGGAAAATCTAGGTGACTATAGTTATTGATTCTCTCATGTCCATGAGACAGCTCACCTTGAACTACAAAAATGAGACTTTATGAGGGAAAGTTACCTGATTACTTATTCCTCAAATCTGAAAATGCCTCTAATGTTCTCAAATCAGGTTAAATATACACATGCTATCTTGAAAAGGACTGTAAACAATTGCAGAGACAGTACGAGCCTCTATCTAGTAGATCAGGATTAAGGATCTTCTTTTGCCTTCATATCAATGTCTTCTATTGGAAGGGGAAGAATAAAAATGTCTGCTCTTACTTTTATATCTGATATACCTAATTTTCTTTTCTGTCCCCTTCCATTCCCTTAGAGGGACCAGAATATAGGCAGCATCTTAAAAATCTTCTTAAATGACAATTATTATGTCTCTAGTATGAGCTACTATATTTGGTCCACTATGAACAGAATTGTAGGTACCACTAGTAGATAAGGAATTTGACTACGTTGCTCTACACAATCATTAAAAGTAATTGTATTGGTCTTCAGGAAGAGTAAGGTAAGATGAGACAGAGAGTTTTATATTTCTTTTCATAGCATATCATTTTCAAAAGACAAAAAATAAATATCCCCGAATTGTTTTGTTTTCCTGATTTTATTATTTTATGGTCCCACTCAAACTATTATCATCCAGATAATTTTCCACATAACCAGGTAAATTCATTAAAACCTTTGGAAGTTTCAGAACATCCGGTTCACCTATAAAATGTAAATACTGTCAACCACTGAAATTACTAAAAAGATAATTTTCCTTAAGATTTGATGGAAATTCCAAAGAAAGTATAGCAACTTTTTTAAGGGAAGTCAGTTTCACATGAACTGAAGTCATTACTTTGAGGCGACATATGTGAGTTAATAGTTGATGAAATATTTATAAAATGACACATGCATTTTGCCATACTATTGAACTTAAGATTTCTTCATAGCCAAGATGATAGTCATTCTATTCCAGAGGAAAGCAAAAACAAAATAAAACAAAATATAAAACAAAGGAAAAAAAGGCAAGAAACTCAAACGTGAAGTCGTCTTCCTATTATAGCAACAAACAGCAAAAGTAGTGTTAAATATCTAGGATTTGCATTCCAGGTTCTCATAGTTAATACAAACTTTCTTCCTCTCTGAACACTATGGAAAGGAAATAGTAGACAAGAGCCATTTGCAGGAGAAAGCACCAAACTTAATATCAATCTATAAACAATCTACACATCTATAAAAGTGAAAGAAAGGAGTATGGTTTTATTCAAATTAGATCAAAATTAGACTAAATTACCAAAAACTGAATTCCTTTTTAAAGTAACTTTGTAGAAAATACAATTTAAAAAATTTCAACATATTTGAATTAAAAATCTGTTTTCCCTCATTACCTTACATTTAGCCTAATATATAGCACTAATATCAGATAGCACTACCCAATTTTCTAGCTCTTTAATCAGTGATATAAAAGAACTAATGTTATATACCTTTTTTTAAAAAGTTTTCCCATGCTATCATTAAAAGAAACCCAGGCAAACTTCCCCCCCACCCCCTGGTGTCCTAACAGTATATTTTCTAAAACTAGTGAATACGGCTGCTCATTTATTTTTCAGATCTGTCTGATGTAGAAATGTTTCAAAGGGATAAAGTACAGACAGAATTCTAATTTAACTATTTGCAAAATACTACTCTTTGCCAAAACTGATTGAACTTCAAAGCCTCCCTAAAACATCATACATAATTTATTTTAGGGAAGAAAACAATGAAATCCAGGACCAGAGCTAGAACAACAGTATTTTAAATAAGCCATAGTGACAAGCAAAGAATTTGCTTGGAGATGAACATACTTTTTATCAGCCAAACCATTTTAAAAAAAGTATAAATCTCGTAATACTGTAGGATTAATGATGATAAGAACACTTCTAGTAGAGCCCAGGAAAGTTCAAAAAAGAACAAATAATTCAGCATATTTGACTTCCCTTTTTTATAAACTCTGAGTTTAATTTTTCCTTAATCATATATTCCAGTCACAAATTTTTAATTGGTTTTTGACCTACATACCATCATGGGTTGATTAACAATTCTCTAATCAAGTTTGCATAGAATTCATGTGTGTTCAATAATTCAGCCACCCGTCTGGGAAATGTAATGGGACCCAGGGTTCTGGTGGGCATTCAGTGACTGCTGAAAGAGCCAGAACATTTTGTGCCCAAATTGCACTCAAATTCCTTAATGAAGAATCAGCAAGATTCCACAAATGCACTTACTGCTACATACTCTAGGTGAATGTTGATGAGAAAAACTAATCTTTATTAAGTCTATTCCATGCCAGGCAGTGCTGGGTTCCAGGAGAAACAACAGTGGGGTAAAGGTAGCCACTGTTCCTTTACTTGACAGAAGCCTTCCCTAAGTAATCCTATAAACACATTACATACCACAGCTGTGATTATCCTGGGTCCCGTCTGGGTGTGAGTGATGGGGGTGGGAGGCTTGAGCTAAGATGGGAGGGTGAGGAAGGGTTAACTATGGGAAGGCTCCACATGGGCCTTTCTAAAGAGGTTCTGAGGGTTTGGGTTTGGTTTGATTTTGCCTTGTATTGGTTTCAAAGAAATTTACTAAACTTAGATTATACAATTAAGAAATGAAAAACCCCATAGAGAACATCTGAATTTTTTTTTTTTTTTTTTTTTTTTCAGCTGAGGTATCAAAAATAGAAGCCCATACATTTGTTCTCTACCTCTGTGTCTCTATTTCTGCCTTGCAGACCGGTTCATCTGTACCATTTTTCTAGATTCCACGTATATGCGTTAATATACGATATTTGTTTTTCTCTCTCTGACTTACTTCACTCTGTATGACAGTCTCTAGATCCATCCACATCTCTACAAAATGACCCAATTTCGTTCCTTTTTATGGCTGAGTAATATTCCATTGTATATATGTACCACATCTTCTTTATCCATTCGTCTGTCAATGGACACCTATGTTGTTTCCATGACCTGGCTGTGGTAAATAGTGTTGCAATGAACACTGGGGTGTATGACTTAGTGAATTATGTTTTTCTCAGGGTATATGCCCAGCAGTGGGATTTCTGGGTCATATGGTAACTCTATTTTTAGTTTTTTAAGGAACCTCCATACTGTTCTCCATAGTGGCTGTATCAATTTACATTCCCACCAACAGTGCAAGAGGGTTCCCTTTTCTCCACACCCTCTCCAGCATTTGTTGTTTGTACATTCTAACCAGTGTGAGGTGATACCTCATTGTAGTTTTGATTTGAATTTCTCTAATAATTAGTGATGTTGAGCAGCTTTTCATGTGCCTCATGACCATCTGTATGTCTTCTTTGGAGATATGTCTATTTAGGTCTTCTGCCCATTTTTGGATTAGGTTGTTTATTTTTTTAATATTGAGCCATATGAGCTGTTTATATATTTTGGAGATTAATCCTTTGTTGATTCATTTGCAAATATTTTCTCCCATTCTGAAGGTTGTTTTTTTGTGTTGTTTATAGTCTCCTTTGCTGTGCAAAAGAAGCAAATGTTTTAAGAGATTAAACCTAAGAGTTACAACACAAACTGTCTATGCAAGCTTCAAGCATATCAAGGGCTGATGGACCTCTTTCATGGTTGTATTATTTAGGGTAAAGCTAGATGACTTTAATGAGGAGACTCAATATTAATTCATTTGCTTAAAGAAGAAGATGTCTCTTGCGTTACGATTTGAAGTGTGCAGTTAGGTCTGTGGGAGACTCTGTTATATGAAATCATTCAGGAATGAAGTTTCCTTCCACGGTATTGCAGCATCATTCAGGGAACGGTCATCATCCGCAGAACCAAAGCAAAATCATCGTGGGTACCAGACAGGAAGAAGAGGAAAGAGAAAGTACAGGACCCATACCACTCTCTTAAGGACCAGGTCTACAAATGGAAAGCATCACTTCCAAACCCCTCCACTGGGGGTCACATGAACACATTTAACTTTAAAAGGGACTGGGAAATATGGTTTACCTGTGTGCTCCAAAAGAAGAGAAGAATGGATTTTTGATACTCAACCTGCAGTTTCCACTTCATGTAGATAATTTTTTTTTTTTGCCAGAAATTAATAAATGGAATGTTGACTCAAAGATCATAAAGCATTTTGAAAAACATCTTTTTTGGATTAAAATTAAAAAGGATCTCTGCATTTCCTAAAATATATTTAGGCAGTTACATGTGAAAAGTTCGAATAGTTTCAGAAATAGATATTTTATTTAAATGTTCAAGTGATTTAACACAATATTTTAAAATACTTGGTATATGCATTAAAACTGTATGGCTACACAAATAAAATAAAATAAATGGCATAGACTATAAACAGCCTCTATAAAATAGCACAGCCAAGTGCATTTTAAAAACTGAACTCTCACACCTTCCCTTTCCTGGGCATCTAGAACTTTCTAATTTATATATATTTTTTCCCTCAAATTAACCCTTTTTGGTGGGAGAGATTTGAAGCAAACCACGCTGAAATTGTGCTTTGTGTAATTTCACACTCACTTTTTTTCATGCAATTTTTTCTAAGTTGAGTCAAGAATTGAGTAGAAATAACCTGTTTTATTTTAATCAGAAAAATTACTTTTTAATGAACATTTACAGCATGTGTTAAAAGTCTGGCACTTCTAAGGAATTTTATCTCAGTATTGCTGGTTATTAGGTGCCTACAAAGAAGATGATATTACTATGTGTTTTCATTTTACATTTATGTTTTAATATTTCACATACAGATTTTTCAAGATGATACAACCATTCCTTTTTCTCATCAACATTCATTGGTTTTCTATTCATCTAGAAAGTGTGGCAGTAAGTGCATTCGTAGAAACTTGCTGATTTTTCATTAAGGAATTTGAGGGCATTTGGGGCATAAAGTGTTCTCAGAGAGTTGCGGTACAAGTAAGCCAGTGCTTTATAGTCCTTAGAAGTCAGAGGTTACAATGGTGTAGAAGAGAACAAGTTTCTAAATTAAAAAAACTGCCTTAGTAGCCATCATGAGAATTGGAAAAGCTAGTTGGGAAAACAGCCCAAAGGGAAGGTTTCTGTTTACTTCAATTGGCAGAGCCCTAGGCAAGCATAGCCCAACCAACTGGGAAGCAAGTCAGAGTAAACGCGTGTTAAGGTTACTGAATATTTGTTGATGAATTACTCTTGTGAAAGACACAGCAGGCTCAGGAATTATCTTCCATAATGTACCCATAAAGATATTTATGTGTGTATGTATACTTCCCTAAATGATAATTTAAGTAATTAAAATACATAAAATACAAGCCAACAATTATTTTCAAGGCATTGGGCTCTGGCGGATGTATACATAAATACTACGATTTTTGTCACCATAAAATGGAATTGAGATATGTACAAAACTGATTTATAACAGGTCTGAGTAAAATAAATAGCAATAAAAAGGCAAAATATTAAAAATATATTCTTTAATAAAGAAAGCTTTTGGAAAATGGCATAGAAGAAATTTCCATGCATCTGTCCTTTTCATCATGATCCACAGATTTCTGGATTTCTCTCCCATAAATTTAGCCTCTAAAATTTAGCTAAATTCCTCTTTTATCTCTGTATTTAACAACACTAAGATGCAGCATATTAATACAATCTTATAAAACTAACTTTATTATGTTGAAATTAATTAATACAATCTTATAAAACTAACTTTATTATGTTGAAATTTTAAAATGTTTGTTTAAAACACACAGACCGAAATCTTATTATGTTCCAGGAACTATGTGATGCCTTTGGAAGATATACTAGTGAACAAAATTTGGTTCTCGTCCTTCAGAAGTTTGCTCTTAGGACGTACAAATAACTGTATTATAATGAAATAAGCTTAGCATTGGAAATGAGGTAAGGAGAGAAATTAAAATCAAGACACGCTAGAAAGTTTCCAAAATGTTATAGTGTAAATGAAGATAGAGGTTAAAAAATTTATTGAGTCTGTGACTTATAACTATATCACTGATGAATGAGAAAGGTATTTCATTTGAGTGTTTGGGATAGAAGTTATGCTGCAAGAGATTGAAGTGAAAAGGTGGTAGGATGAGACAAGGACAAATGTATTTCAAGAAATTTGGGGTTGAAGAGGTAAAGTCATGAGAGAGTTGTTTGTAGGGGAGTTTAGGGTGAAGGGAAGGTTATTTTTATATTTGGGTAAATTTAGGTAAAAGTGACAGGATAGAAAATTCAAGAAAATATTAAATTAAAAAGTGAAAACCCGGGCTTCCCTGGTGGCGCAGTGGTTGAGAATCTGCCTGCCAATGCAGGGGACACGGGTTCGAGCCCTGGTCTGGGAAGATCCCACATGCCGCGGAGCGACTAGGCCCGTGAGCCACAACTACTGAGCCTGCGCGTCTGGAGCCTGTGCTCCGCAACAAGAGAGGCCATGATAGTGAGAGACCCGCGCACCGCAATGAAGAGTGGCCCCCACTTGCCGCAACTAGAGAAAGCCCTCGCACAGAAACGAAGACCCAACACAGCCAAAAATAAAAATTAATTAATTAATTAATTAAAGTTATTAAAAAAAAAAAAAGTGAAAACCCATGATAACAAGAATAATAACAGGCAACATCTGATCCTCTTTTTGAGTGAATTAGATATTCCACGTTCCAATTCTCTAAGCCAGAGCCCTGGACATCACTCTTTACTACTTCCTCCACTGTACATTATATAAATCACCAAATCCTGATGTTAAATATGTCTTCAATAGTTTACAATGCAACCCTCCTCTTCACCCATAAAACTTCTCCATTACCGAAGGCCCCTTAAACAGATAACCGCAATTACTTCCTAACTGGGTTCCTTGCTTTCGGTGTTATGTCCTTCAATCTGTTATCTACAATAAAATCAGAGTAATCCTTATATCACAACACCCTCTCCCCAGCCCTCCCCCTACTGCCACCAATGGTCCCACTTTGCCAGCAGGTTAAATTCCAAACTAATTAAATATCTTATCAGCTCCTTCATTTTCCACGCCCTGCTAATCTTTGATCTTTAATCTCATGATAAATCCTCCACCACATCTATGCGCTCCTCAAACCTTTCAAACAAAGGTTGTGAGGCTTTTCCTCCTGTCTAGAACACACTTTCCCTTTTCCTTATTCAGTCTTCAGCCTCTCTTTTCCCATCTCACTGCTGCCCTGGCTCACCTCTCTAGCTAACCCCGCCTAACCTTCATGTTGTTGCATAGACAGCCCTTCCCCCAGAAGCTTTTCTGATGCCCTAAATACAGATTAGGTTTATATTTATGTTACAGTTACACATAGTATTAAAATCACCTGCCTAAGAGTCTGTATTTCCCACTATTTTAGGCAATAAGGCAAGAGATGTGCCTATCATGTTGAGCATTTAACCTCTGGATCTAATACTTCGCTAAATAATTATTTGTCAAGCCACTTACAATGAAAATGTTATTTATTATTTTCTAGAGACCTATACAAGAAAATCTCTGGAACGATAATAGTAATTATTCTCATCACCAAATAGTACTAAGTAGCTATAATGTCAATTCCGGATTAGTCTACATTTGGGGTTACATTTGGCTGAAAAATCTTTCCTGATATTGATCAAAAGGCAGAAAGGAACAAAACCTAAAGGGTCTCCTCTTAACATGATAATTGGTTAGGTGTCAGTTTCGTTTGAGATGGTATCAAAAGTATGCCTTTATACTTCTACATGAGCCATTAGCCAAAAACAAACACTAATTTCACGTTAAACTTCCACTTATTTTTATAATTTGGCAATTATCTAACATGGATAAAAAAGAGTTAGGTAAAAGGAGATCAGAACTAGCAAACGTCATCATCTAAAAGCTAAAATCCCCATGAAAAACAATCTGGAAAGCTTTTAATGAAACTAAAGCAACAAAGATATCCAAGTTAGAGATCATAAACTAAAAAAAAAAAAAAAAGAAAAAATTGATCTGACGTTCCAAACACATGAGAGATTGGTGAGAGGAAATTAAAAATTAAAACAACAAAACACATTTTGCTAAAGTCTAACCTCCTTAGCAAATATCTGCATCCACGTGCATTTTATATTCCATAGCTTGACTGTGAAATTTAATTAAAACCCATTATAAACATAGCTCCCTGAGGTTACTGAGGATTTCACAGTTGGAACCTTTATTTCTGAAGCATTTGATTCTCTTGAAAAAGCAGGCATCATTAATGGTAGTGTCTTCAAAGTTTGGTTTGAGAAGAATTGACTACTTGTCTCATTTAAATACACCCAGATAAGCTAAATTTAGATGAAATGACCTAGGCACCTTGACCCAGAATTGAGTCAATACACCAAGTGAATAAACTGAAAATTGTTCCTATGGTTCCAAATTTGGCCTTGATGATCATTCATTTCAAATGAAACTCCAAGGAGAATACAACAATAGAGCTGTCTTAAGTACTACTGGAGTATAATTCTGTGAGAAGATACTGGATGAACAAAAAAATAAAATAACAAATAAAATGAAAATGCAATCTGGTTTGTTTCCTCAGCATTATTTGGAAAAATTGCAGCCCTCTGCTTCTGTTTGACATTATCTTAGATTTTTTTGTGAAGTAAAAAGCCTGATGCTGATTCCTGTACTCACCACCCAGACATACTCAGTGATCTCTGTGGAAACGTAATTGATTTCTTTTTGTTTATACGATAAATTCAACCCTTTAGCTAGGAGGATGTCAGACCTAAATGCAGTTTTATAGTCTCTTCTGAGGATGCAGTTAGTCAAACATCATGTAGATAAAATATGCGTTTGGCTCCTGAATGTCTTCAGAACATGAAAGTAAGTGCCCTGGTTACAACGTATTGTTTTTCCAAAGGTGCATTAAAAGTACTTCCTTTTCTCTGCCTCCATGTTGAAAGCATTGTTTTCCCCCTGGCATTATATACTTGGTGTACTGGTGTACATTATGTACTTGGTGCATTGACTCCGGGAGTTGAGGGTGTGGAAGGATAAGATACGCTTCTGGAACTCGGACGTAATAAGAGTAGATTCTAATTTTCTGAAAGTATCAATATTAAAAAAAATAAGACCTGACACTCCCTGTTAAATCGTTGTAAACAGGATTCTAATAGAGCGTTAGTGATTCATTAAATATATATATATTTTTAAAAAGTGTTATGAATTCCCAAAATATTTACATTACAGTGGAAAGGGGGAAATTAAAAACAAACAGGTGAAGCACTTGTCTTTTCCTATTGTGATTAGAGAGCCTCAGAGCCGTTGTTCATGCCAAAAAAAGTTCTACAATCTGTGTGCCCTTTGAGAATCCTTTAAATTATTAAATTTTCTTTGAATGTTGTCACTAAACATGTATAGAGACAACTCATAAATAAGGAGCCAGTTTTTAAGAATCAAATTATCCATCAGTATTATGACTCTATAGAGTTACACGGAATATATGTTGCTACCAATCTTTGAATAAAAAGTATAGTTAAAAGAATCTCTTTTCTTTACATTTTCCTAACATTTAATTGGGACATATTATGTGTCCTCTTGAACATTCACTCACAGAGTCTCATTTCATACTGTATTTATGCCTTATCAACATAACAGGGCTTTCAACATTAAGTCCTAATTTTTGAGAAACTAACTGGGTGTAGTTCCCAAATAGTGTGGGTTCCAGAGGATTGAGTTTTAGTCCGGGGTCTGCCACCAGTTTGAGGTGTGGCCTTGGTTTGTCCTTAAAATTTGATGGGTGAACATTTCTTCACCTGCACAATTAAGAAGGTTAAATAGATTATGTGAATCAAGGTACTCAAGACATATCTCTTTGAATCAATGGATGTGTATAGTGTGAAACAAGTAGGGAATTTTTCTGTAAGAACAGAAGAGTAGTGATAAACAGGTCCTGAAAAAAACCCCAAACGATAAAACTATTCTTTTTTTTTTTTTTAATACTTCATCATTTTTGATTTTATTCCTATTTTGAGAGATTCCAGGAGGAGGATTCCATTTTACAGTGAGAGACAATGAGGATCACTAAAGATGCGTGACTTTCTCAAAATTACCAAAAAGATTACTCCATAAAATAGAATGAATGCTCTCTTCTGACTTCCAGATAAGGTCTAAGTACAACTCATAACCGTGAGTATATATAAGATAGGCGACTCTTACTAAAACTATTGTTTATGAAAACATGAGACATTAATTACAAGCTAATATAATTGTGCATATGCTCTTGGCAGAAAGATTTGGATGAACAATGTCTGATTTTGTTGATGGTTGCACTGGCCTAAAGCGTCTAGGTGTTTGGTTTGCTTTGTTTTTAGATGTCCATTTAAAACTTTGGAAAAGGGGACATAAAGGTTATAACAGCATTGTGTGCTTGATTCTGAAAGTCTTCTATGACAATTTATTTAAAAAAGAACAGTTAATATATGAATTTAATAATGATGTGCAGAAAATGTGGTAAGGCAGCTGGATCTCTGTCTCTTTGAATCTGAGTAATGATTTGGAAAATTGAGTTTTTTTCTAAATTTATGTCATCAAATATCATTAAACACCTAGATGCATGTGTTGTTGTGCCAGATCTTCTATCTATCACCATGGACCATATGTTTTCACACTAGAAATTACAATAATGTCTGCACATATTTTAGTCACATCCAACTTACAAAAAAAAATTAATAAACAAAAAAAACAGTAAGATGAACTGTATTAAAAAAATCAGCAATGATTAGTTATAAATATTTTACTGTTAATGTCCTCTTGGGTTTGATATAACACTCTAAGCTTGGAAGTAAATGGGAATGGGGACATTCCAACTGATTTTTTTCATTTTTTGTAAAGAAGATAACGCCCTCTGGATTAAATTTGGCTTTTCCCAATATAGGAAGTCTCTTGAGAGGCTTTCATTATTGGTAGCAGAAAAATTGGATGGTGTCAATGAAGATAAAAGTAAGCAAAGACGTAGTGGGAGAAGTGGGTTATTGTGATAAGATCACATCCTTAAAGCTGAAGGTGTTTTTTTGTTGTTGTTGTTTTGCTTTTTAAACTTTTTCTGGCTGCACCATATGGTATGTGGAACTTCCCCGACCAGGGATCAAACCCACGACCCTGCAGTGGAAGCATGGAGTCTTAACCACTGGACCACCAGGGAAGTCCACAAAGGTGATGTTTTTAGATTGATTGATAGTGGGAGGGCAGTGGTATAGGCCTGGCAGCCAGCTTTGTGAAGGTAAAGCAGAGAAACAGCCAAGAAGCTGGAGCCTGGGGTGTTGACCATTCTTTAAGAATTTTACTCAAAAACTCTGTTTTCAATAAGACACTGCACTCCTGCCCTCACTTAAGTCTGGTATCATCTCCAGAGGCTAACCCTTTTGTCTAACTTTTCCAAGGAGTGATTTTCTAGGCCTCTGCTGAGTCCAAACAGATAATTTCCTATCCGCCCAAGTCTGGAGGGTGAAGCCTGCTGTCTAGTAACTACTTAAAAAGACTTTCCATCAATCCTCCTGTTTTTAATACCAGCTCACACTCCTGCCATTCAAGGAGACTGATTCTCTAATTTCTGAGCTTTCTTGGGGTTTATCAGTATGTAGACTTGCATCTCTCTGACATTCTTGATGTAGGGTTACATTTCAGATTCTCTGGTCTACTGAATCAGTTACTACTACTTCATGTGTCTCCAGATGATAAAATTTTGTTGACATCAGTGTTCTGCTTGTTGTTTCCTTTTCTATACTCTTTGTCCTTGGAGTTTATACCAATTAAAAAAAATTCTACTACATACATTTTAGTAGTGTTTTGGGAGGTGTGGAGATGAAGGTATTTAACTAGATGTTTTCCCTACTCTCTCTTTAATCCTCTCCAATCAGACTTTCATCCCCACAAATCCACTGAAATGCCTTTGTCAAGGTCATGTCTTACTTGCCCTTTTAGGGCATATGATATGGTTACCTCCTTCTTGAAATTCTTTCCTAACTTCTTGGACATATTCTGCAGGTGTCCTCATCTGATTTGTTGCTTCTTCTCAGTCTCCTTCACTGCATCCTTCTTCTTAAGAAGGTTAAGGTACTCAGACCCTCTTCTTTCCCCATTGTAAACTTACTCTGTGGTTGATCTCATCCAGTCCTCTGATGCTAAACACCACATCTATGCTGGTGATTCCCACATTTATCCTTCCTGCCCAATCTCTCTCCTGAGTTCCTGATTGTTTATCCAGTTGCCTATTTTATCCAGTTGCCTATTGACATGGCCACCTGGTTGTCTAATAGGCATTAGACAAAACGAGCACTTGATCCCCTCCCTTCAACACCTCAACCTCCAGTCTTCCTCATCTCAGTGCATGGCCTCAATATTCACTCAACTTTTACACATTCATTCCATCAGCAAGCACCTTCATCTCTACCTTCAATGTATATCAAGTTGCAGTCACTTCTCCACCATGCAACCAGCCACTGTCATGCACTCCCCCAAATGTGTTTATCTTTTCTTCTTGTTTCCCCTCTTTTTTCTACACTCAGTTCTACCCAGAGATGGTTTAAAAACTTCAACAAGTCATGTCACTCATGCTCAAGTCACACCAGTAGTGCTCAATCTCCCTGATCTGGTCTCTCCTGGCCTCTCCAGTTCATTCCTAGCTCTTTTCCCCCTCACTCACTCCAGTCTAGTCCCAGTGACCATATTGCTTTCTCTCCATCATGTCACAGGTATTCCAAACTTGGGACTTGTGCAAACACTAATATCTCTGACCAGAAGGCACCCTTCAGATTTTGACCTAAGTCACTCCAGTATGACATTCAAATATCTGCTCTCAAATAGTGCTTCTTCAAAGAGCTCTTCCAGGATCGCCTACCTCTTTTCCAGTCACTTTCTACTCCTTTCATTTTTCTTCATGTAATTTATCATCTCTTGATATTATTTAATATATTTACTTCTCTATTATCTATTTTCCTTTCTGGAATGTAACCTCCATGAAGGCAGAGAATTAGTCTGTGTTGTAAACTACTCATCCCTGATACTTTATAACAGTGCCAGAGAGGAAGTAAACATTTGTTGAATAAAAGAAAGAAGGGAGAAAAAAAAAAAATATATATATATATATAAAATAAATAAAAAAAGAAAGAAAGAAGGAAGGAAGGAGAGAAAGTGGAAGAGAGGGAAGCAATCAGACATGCGTAACTCACTCTGCCTACTCTTACCTTAGGCTAGGAGAGGATGTGGATATCTGAAATAGAAATGAAGGTTACCTGGGTTGATGAGAGAGTGAAGGTGGGATATGGTCTCAATCCTTATGGAGAAAAAACATGCCCCTCCCATGTTTCTCCTCTCCTCACACACTCACAATACTTCTGACACCACATGTGTGGGTTTTCCAAACATCAAACAATTCTCTGTGACACTAGCAGGGTGTCCTACAATTTGACTCAACTCTGGAGATAGTATCAGGTTCCACAGGTTAAGGGCTCAGTCCCACAAGTCCTCCCCCTTACCACACACACACTTCAGATGTCAGTTGCAAGTCCCAGGTTGTCACCAGTATTTCTAACAGACTAGCTATAAATCAGGGTTCCTATGACCCCCTCCTTGGGTCCCCCAATTTGCTAGAATGCCTCACAAAACTCAGGCAAACACTTATATTTACTGGTTTAATATTAAAAATATAATAAAGGATATGAATGAACAGACAGATGAAGAGATACATAGAGTGAGATCTGGAAGTGTCCTATCCCTGTGGAACTGAGGAGCACTGCCCTCCTGAAATTTAGATGGGTTCACCAACACAGGATCTCTCCAAACTCTATACTACTAGAATTTTATGGAAGCTTCATCACATAGCTATGATTGATTATAAACTACATTTCCAGCCTCTCACCCCTCCCCAAAGAATGCAGGGGTGGAGGGGAGCTAAAAGTTCCAAGCTTGTAATCACACCTTGGTCTTTCTGGTAAGCAGCCCACATTTTGAAGCTATCTAGGAGGCCACTAAGAGTAATCTCAACAGAACAAAAGACAGTCTTATCATTCAGGGTATTTCAAAGGATTTAGAAGCTCTGTGTTAGGAAACAGGATCAAAGATTAAGCATCAGAACAAAAGATACTCCACAGGAAACTTTATTCAATATTCTATAATAACGTATATGAGAAAAGAATCTGAAAAGAATGGATATCTGTATATGTATAATTGAATCACTTTGCTGTACACCTGAAACTAACACAACGTTGTAAATCAACTATACCCCAATATAATTAAAAATTAAATGAAAAAAAAAAAAGAACAAAAGATGCTGCTAGTGCTCTTGTGACTTAGGAAATTACAAGATTATATAATTATAATATAGATTTATATATATATTATATATAATACTTATATATTAATTACAAGATAAAATATCTAATTTTTAAAATTAGATATCTATCTATATATATATATTCCTTATTATTTCACAACCCACTTGGGCACTGTTCATAAAGTTATAGAGAGGAAAGCTCAGCTGGGGCTTTGTTTTCAAAGCCTGTCACCAGTCCTTGTGTGACGTAGATGGATCAGTAGACCTAACACGGTGGCAGTCCCTTTAGGGCAAAGTGGCCCTCATTTGGGGTTAAGACTGGACCCCCCCCCCCAGGTCAATGAGCTGAATGAAGGACTTGGAAGAGGCTCACATTCACTGACAAAGAGAGCTTGCTGGAGTTCAACTGGGTTGGTTCTCCCTGCGATCACTGCCAAAGACGATGGAGAAACAAGCCAACAGTGGACAGAGCGCCCAAGGAGAAAAGGCATTGCCCTTGAGACACCCAGACACCAGCCATAACACACACTGGAAGCAACAGAAGCCCAAGGTACATGCCCAGGAACAGGAAAGCACATTAGCTTCCCCGGTCATTACATCCAAATGTCATCTTAGGGAGAGAAGTTTTGAAAGGGGAAGGTGATCTCTGAGACACAGCATTTTCCAGATGAGAGATTGAGCCTTTCAACCCTTGCACGCTGTTGGTGGACATGTAAATTAATACAGCTATAATGGAAAACCGAATAGAGATTCTGCAGAAAATTAAAACTAGAACTACCATATTATCCAATTCTGGGTATATGTCCAGAGGAAACGAAATATCTTGGAGAAGTAGCTGCACTCCCATGTTCATTGCCACATAATTCACAATAGCCAAGATATGGAAACATCCTAAATGCCCACTGATGGATGAGTGGATTAAAAAATGTAATACTGTAATATATATATGTATATCTGAATATTATTTAGCCATAAAAAAGAAGGATATCCTGTCATTTGCAGCAACATGGATGAATCTGGAAGGCATTATGCTAAGTGAAATAAGTCAGACACAGAAAGACAAATACTATCAATACATGTTTGTCTTGAATCAAAGCAGTAAAACTTATACCAAAATATAGAATTATGTAGCAGAGCCACATAAGTCAACTCACTAAAATTTGAAAGCATGAAAAATAAATGTAAATGTTTAGAAATAATTCTTCAGGACTCCTTCATAAGCCCCTATGTGGTGACTAGGAAAATAAATTAAATGTTTAGATCAATTTAACTTAGTTCAATCAGATATTTTTCCAGCTTTATTGAGGTATAATTGAAAAATAAAATTGTATATAATATAGTAAGCGCAGTGCAAGGGTATAAGCCTAGGAAGAGACAAACATAACACAATAAAATGCATTATATTACACAAGGTAATTACTGAACAACAAGATCATGGCCAAATGAATAAGGAAAACTATTGGGAAAGGTTCATCTAACACAGGCCTTGACAAACACAAGTGTCCAATAAATAAGGTTAGTGAGGAAACAAAATGGTGGGTAGGCAGTGCAGATGACTAGTGTCTGTTTCAGAGAGCAACGCACACAACAGAGAATCTGCCATAAGAACGTGGGCTGAGACCTTGACCTTCAATCCTGAATTGGTAGAGGAGTGCTCAGTTCTAACACTCCTAGAACTGCAAGTGTACAGAAAGAGAAGGAGAAGTGAATTCAGGAGGCATGTTTGGGAGAATTGTTGAATGCCAGGACTGCAGGTCTAATAGCAGATTAGACAACCATGAGCTTGACAATGGAAGGGAGCCAACGAAGTGACTGGTGACATCAAGTTGAAGGTTTTGTTCAAATAATTTGATTGGTTCTTAGCATACATACGTCCTGTAACACCAACACTCGTAATTTTTTTTTGTTTTGGCTTAAATAGAAGAAAACATACCTCACAAACATGAAATCATGACGAATGCAGTATTTCCCTAGAACACAAAATACTAATTCCCAACTCTGTGTGGACTGCTCCCTGGTTTAAGTAATTTTATACAAGTGGAGGAACTTCTTATTAGGTCACCAAAGACGTAGTTACTTTGTACCACCGTTATTTGTTATAAGAATGAAATCAGACATGGGATTTAGGAAGAAACTTTTAGAAAATTAACTATTTATTTGGACTGGAGAATAACACAGTTGCCATAAGAGCAAAAATATCATGAGTTGTTTCTTTGCTCACGAACAATTTCATAATATTAAAAATGAAAAAAATGTCTTTCATGCTTTCAAAATAAAAGGAACCAAGATCTGATCTAAAATGCAGAGCATAAAGGGACGGGAATGGGATTTAATCTGTAGAATAATTCTGAAAAATAATATTTGTGACTAAAAGAATACGGCTTCTGTCCTCAGGAATTAAAAACAAGAGGAGAAATTTGTAGCCCTATGTGTAAACACACGATGCACTTAAGTAGTAATTCTGAGGATTTCAATAAATCATCTTATTTTCAAAGGCAAGAGAAAAGAAATATTCCTTCAGCCTTTTCTACGTCTTGGTACAGATGGAAGAGAGAACCCTTTCCAGTGCTCCTCAAGCCTGAAAACAGCCTCACGGTAACAGGACATCATTAAAACTAAATGGGACCTACGAGGAATGCATTTGGCAACCAGATTCAAGCGATGTTTACTCAACTGAATTGGAGACATAAGAGACAGATTCAAGGTTCTGGCTGCTTTGACATATTTACTTGTAAACCTTTGTGCACCACATAACTCCATGAATCCCCATTTCTTCATATTAAAGTAAAAGAATATTAATTCCCTGTACCTCCTGAGTTTTGTATGTGTAAATTAAAATATCATATGTATGGTAATTTATAATTTCATAGACATATAAATATAACTGCTATTAACTTTCTTTAGGTATCAATCCTGTATGAGGTATGACAATTCAGGTTATTGAAGGAGAACCCAGAAAAAAAGTAATCCTTTTTTTCTTCTTTTTTTTTTCGGCCACGCAGCGTGGCTTGTGGGATCTTAGTTCCCTGACCAGGAATCGTACCCGCACCCCCTGCAGTGGAAGCACAGAGTCTTAACCACTGGACGGGCCAGGGTAGTCTTCTTCTATTTTCTAAACCAAGTTATGAAATTCAATATTTTACTTTAGAGTAGAAAAAGAGTCATTGTCTCAAACCATACACATTTCTTAATTCTCAGCTAATCAGGAGATGTTACTGAAGGATTCAATGGCTCAAGAAGGAAAGAGAGCTCAGTGAATATAACCGTGTCTTGTGCGTGTGTGTATGTCTGTGTATGTCTGTGTGTGTGTGTGTGTGTGTGTGTGTGTGAGAGAGAGAGAGAGAGAGAGAGAGAGAAAGAGAGAGAGAGAGAGAGAGAGAGAGAGAGAGAGAGAGAGAGAGAGAGAGAGAGAGAGAGAGCAATCTGTAAGCCGCAGGAGTTGTCACCGCCTAGCTGATAGGGAATGATGGTGCTCGGCTTCTGTTACCCTTGTTCCTGGTCTTTCTCTCTCTGCTCCCAGAACTCTTGGGGTTAAGGCAGGTCTGTGTCATATTCACGGCTGTCTGGTTGGCATCTACCCTGGTGTTGGCACATATTGACAATCCTTAAATGTGAAACTTCACTGAGTAAAGCTTAACTCACCTGCTTTTGTCTTCTTTGTCAGCTCTGCTTCTTCTGCCCAATTCTCCAGTTCACCCTGTACACTGACACCAAAGTGGTTGCTTGAAGTGCAAAAATTCATCATGACAACGCAAGGCTAAAAATCCACCTTCACGTCCTGGGCGTCTAAGTCTTTTCACTATCCATCCACAGCCTGCTTTTCTGAACCAATTTCTCGTACTCTTCTCATAGGCTCTGCTCTCTGTTCATGCTGGGGTTACTTGCAATTCTAAGAATACTGCATAGTCTTTTATTTCTCTGGACTTTTGCACACGATATGCTTTCTGCATGATAGCCTTCACCCTCATGTATCTACGAGAGTTAGCTCTTCATTTTAGATTCTCTTCAGACCTCTCCCTGCAACTCCTCTAACCTTACTGTTTTCATGACACACACTGGAAGCTAATTCGCCTGCTTACCACCACTCCGCCCCACGGCAAAGGCAGACATCGGGAACATCTCACAGCATCCTCATGGGATACAGGATCAGAATAGGTCTTTGCACCCCTTAAAAGTTGTTTAACATTACCATACAAACTACATGTGCCATCAGGCTCACAATACTGCATCGCTCACAGGACACAAATGGGCATTGTATTCTGCATACATGGTGTCCCTTGCAACACAGGGACCCTCTTTTCTATCTCTGCTATAACCACATGGATGGAACTCATTCTACTCTTTTAAATATTTGTATGCTTGAATGGCTTTTCATCTAGATTGTCAACTTCTCTAAGTCAAGCATGTTTCACTTTGTACCTCCAGCACTAAGAGTAGTGAATGACACATGGAAAACAAACACATACACACTGGTTGAATGAAGAAACGAAGGCAAAAGTAATTTAGTCGAAGCTGTTATGTTTAGATCTAAATAATGGAAAAATATAGGAAACTTATGTAAACTCCATTAGAGGTTTATTCTCTTTATATTTCTGTATATGATAAAAAGAGTGAAAGTTTTGGTACACAGCTCCATACATCTTAGTATCTGATCAATGAAGTCTCTGTGAGGCAGTGAGATATTCACTAATATTTCTCAGGAGTGAGTTATAGTATCTATAAACCACTAAGAAAGAATAGAAAATATCTGTGTTGACAGATAAGGCCTTCTTGGTGAAGTAATCTTGTACTTTTCTAGTGGGTAAGTGCCCTCAAGGGATTCCTAAGGAGGTATAGTAAATATCTAAGATGGGGCAGTGGAGGAGCAAAAAATTCCACTTACAAGGGATATGAAAAAAAGTAAGGATGAGAATAATGTGGATGTAAGATACTCTTCTTTTAAAATCAGGTGGATAAAATTGATTTACTTTCTGAATATAAATGCAATTTTTATTAAGTTTTACAAATGTGAAGATGCCACTATCACTGGATCTAGGTATGCATGATCATATGTACTCTATTGATGTGCTGATATTTCCATGTTAAAATAGAGAAGGCCAGCACTCTAAGCCTAAGCCCTTAGCATCTCATGCCTGGACCACTGTCATAGCCTCCCGGCTGGACTCTTTCCTTTCTCCTTTGACCCAGCAGGTTAGTCCGTGCTCTCACACCAGCCACAATGATCCCTTAAAAATCTACGTCAGGGCCCTCCATATCACTGCTCAAAGCCACTCCTTCAGCTTCCATCTCACTCAGAATAAGAACTGACCAAAGTCTACAAGGCTGTGCACCCTCCGGCCTCTGCCCCCTTCTCATCCATGTCCTTTGTGTCTCCCTGGTCTCTTCTAGCAATATTGTCCCTCTTGCTCTTTCTCAAAGATGCCTAGCGTACATCCACACCAGGGGTGTGTATCTGCCCATTTTTCTGTCTGAAAGGCTCTCCTCTCAGCTGTTCTGTGACCCATTCTTTCATTTCAGTCACATCCACTTTTCACAGAGGCCCTTCCTTCCTGATCACCTACCTCCTACAACTGTTGCCCCTGTTTTGCTTTTCTTCCTAGAATTTATCACAAAAGATGTATTACACATGTACTTGCTTCTGTGTTTACTGTATGTCTCCTTGCACAAGAATATACATTCCATATGAGCTAGAACTTAATATGTCACCCTGCTGACTGCGCACCCCACGCCTAGAACAATGGCAGGCACCTGGTCCAGGCTCCAGAAATATTTGCTGAAATTTGCAAAACCAGTATAATTGATTGTGCTGATGATCGTACCACTCTATCAATATATTAAACATCACTGAATAATGCACTTCAAATGGATGACTTCTACGCCAGGTGAATGACTTATATCTCAATAAAGTTATTACAAAAAATTAAGAAAGGAAAAAATTTAGACACGATTATATGCTTTGTTATTTATCTAAGAGCTTCAGGATTTTCACAGGAGGTACAGGGCTGTTCATTTATAAATAATGTATCTTTAAAGTAAATTGTTTATCAGTGGGTGTTCATCAGCCCGATTTCTTCAGGCTACGCTTTAAAAATCCAACCATGGAGAGAAGTTGATTTGCATGTGGGATTTTAAGATTATCATTTGAAATATCTATACATGTGTTAAAGACTGGTGAAGAAACTTCAAAAGGTGAATTATATTTTTAAAATATTTTAATAGCTTGGCTTGCAGTGAGAGGCAGTGGGGAGAATCTTATCACAATCTGTTTGTATTCAGAAAAGCCTAGTTGTCATACTTTTACAGTTCACTGGAAACGTAACTGCAAAACCAATTTAACAACATCATTATTTACCAGATATGACATATTTTGGAGCCAATTTTCCTTAGTAAAGATCACCTAGAAATTTATATCACCTTGGAGATGAAATAATGATTTGTTTGGCTTTTATTTAGCCATGGATAGAAACAGAGAAGTTAGAGCTATAACTTTATGGTTGAAACATTCACCTTTCTGGTTCCATCATGAGGTGAGCAGGGCTAAATAAAATATCCTCATGACAATTAAGTTCTAGGTCTTAACTGGAGGTAAATGACTACTTTCATGTTCACACTTGACATGCAGAAGAGCAAGTTTCTATGGGTTTCTTGAGACAATGACTTTCTAGGTTTTTTAAATGACTGGATATAACTACTGGAGTTAAATGACTATTTGGGGGAAGACTTGTAACAGATTACCATTAATATTCCATTGCGTGTGTATATACTATGTTTTGTTTATCCATTCCCCTGTTGATGGATACTTGGGTTGTTTCCACCTTTTAGCTATTGTGAATAATGCTGTAATGAACACTGACATACACGTGTCTGTTCAAATACCTGCTTTCAATTCCTTTGGGTATATACGTAAGAGTGAAATTGCAGGGTCTCATATGCTTGTTTTATGTTTACCTTTTTTTAACAACTGCCAAACTGTCTTCCATAGCAGCTGCAGAAATTTCTCTTTTAATATTCTGATAATCGCATTACAATATAATTGGTTTTTACCTAATCCTATGTATTTTCTTGTATGCATTTGGAGACATTGTTCTAAGGAGGGCCCCAGAGGTTTCCCCAGACTGCCAAAGGGCCTCTGTGGCCCCAGAATGTACAGAATCTCTGCAGAATGCCTTCTCTTTCATCTAAGGCAAAATAATTTAAATCTATAAAATCCTGGCAGGCGTTTGGTGTCAGGAACTAAAATGAATAATAATTACAAAAATAGTGATTTTGCATTATCTTGCAAGTTCAGTACAGATCATCTAGACTAATAACATTAAAAAAATGCTTCCAGAAAAAAAAAAAAAAAGAAGAGCAAGTTTCTGAAGCATCTATCTCAGAATTAAACTATATCGTTAGGCTACTAGAATATGTAAAATAGAGTTGTATAACCTGTAGTCATTTTTGTGGTTTTGTCTTTTCTGTGAAGATGCTTAAGAGAAAGGATAAAAGTTTTACAGATATATATATATATTTTTCAACATGACACTGGATGATTTCATACCCTGCAGGTTGGCACTTCCTGCCATATTTGTTATAGCAATTTTTACTTTGTTATATATAATTTCTATTTCCTTTGATTTGCCTACTGTTCCTTGAGGGTACTGTTCTTAACAGGACTTCAGACAGCAGCTGCTTTTCTACTTTAATACTACTTTAAATATTTATTTATCTATTTATATACATGCAATCTCCCCTGTGGACCATGAGCTTCTGAGGTCTGGCCTCTGCCTTAATCATCTCTATATCCTGAGGATTTTACTACAGCTATTTGGACTAGAAGACCTGCTGTGGAAAATAATGTCCATTCCTTATTCCTAAGTTTCTTCACCCGTTAAAAAAGGAGTCAATTGAATAAATGATCTTATAATTACACATCTGACTTGGGCGTTGGACCAGATAACTTCTGCTTGCTCCTCTAGGTCCACTCCACCCTTTTAAAGCCTGCTCTCTTCTCTAGAAAGCTGATCTACGTGAATGACAGCTGCAGGCTGCCTTGCTTCTGGCTCCTAGTTGGGTGTGGCCACAGGACTCGCAGGCCAGGTTTCAGAGGTGGGAGTAAATGAAGCTCAGCACTTATTTATCTGGATCCCTTTCTGTCTTGTAACATCAGTCTGAATGTGTCCTTCAAGCAAAGGTGAGAGCCCCTCTCAAGCCCTTTCCTCAAGACTGTCTCATTCTAGCTTCCAGAAACCCCTCCACTAGCCTATTCAGACCTACAGACTGTAGTGACTTTGCAGTCACTAGTAGGGGATGCTGAACTCATCCCTGTGTTTTCCCTATGTCTTATCTTTAAGCTTTGTAAATAGGTCCTTAATAAACCTTCTCCATCTACCCTGATTTGTGTGTGACTTCTGTTTCCTGCTGGTGCACTGGCTGTTATAGATAATATAGAATTACCTCTCATAATACCAAGACAATTTTCGCTATTTCAGTATATGTGAATAGGTATATTTTATATGTATATGCGTATAGATTATGTATGTGTCAAGTTTACTTGTGTTTATATCTATACTATGTATAATCATTAAGATATACTATTCCTGATGACACAAATGCTACCTCGGTGTGCAGTTTAATGGACTAGTGACCACAGTTCCTGCAATGGATAATCATCCTTCAATCACATCTGCCAGTCTTTGCGAAACAGCACTATGTTTTGGATCTGTGCTTAGCCCAAAATTTTGCTCAAGATGAGCCATCCCATTCTGGAGATGTATTTTTTCATGTTTTAACGTTTAGCTTGTCACCTTTCTCCAGTTTGAGTTCTCTGATTTGCCCACAGCATTTTCCCCCTGAACATACTGTCCTTAACAAGGGTTGCATGCAGCCGTTACATTTCAACTTAAAAATGTATAAAGTTATCCAAAGGGAGCAAGGAAAGTGACAGAGGTCTCTTTCACCTCGATAATAAAGTCCTGTCTTTCAAATGTGGAGGAAGCTGTTGGAATGTTGTGCTTGCTTTATTGAGAATATTCAATTCTCTTATAAAAGACAAATAAACAGGAAGGATGAAACTCATAAGCGTGTTAAGCACCAATAGTGAGAAAGCTAGTAGCTTATAAGAGAGACAAATCTCCTAGGAAGTGTTAAGCATGAGTATGAATAAGCAAGCAGCTTGTGACACACAGGCAGAATTCAACAGAGATATTAGTGATTTCTCAGATGTGTTAATGGCAGAATAAGTGGAATACATGATACAAGTGTTTCTTCTAGATAGGAAGGGATAGAGAGACTAAGCCATAAGACATGATTCTCTCAGCTCAGTTATGCTCTCCCTAAATTGGCTGCCCATTCGTAGCACACATAATAGCCCTATTCTGGCCCCATGTATGCTCTGCCCAAGAAAAGCAGATAAAAGCCTCACCTGTTCAGTGGGCTCACCTGTGAACTCTTCTGTGGCCAGACACCCTTGCCTGATTCTCTCAAATACAGCACACGTTTCTTGTTGCTCCAGGCACCACCTGTTGGTCCCCTTTGTTCAAACATCAATTCTAGTCTTCAAAACTATACTGCCTATGGGGAAGGGTGATGAAGCAGAGAGAGAGAGCGGGGAAGAGAGAGGGAGAGAGAGAGGCACAGACTAGAGAGGAGAGAGGGAGAGAGAAGAGAAAGAGGTGAGAGAAGAAGCAGAGGGGACTCCTAAATGTTGCTAATCTAGAATCTAGGATTCAGGGAGAATGGTCCTTCTATCGTCTTGCATCCTCTCCTACTTCATCTTGTTCCTCTATTTCTTGCTATGAGTTTAAAATGGATTTACTTTCTGTGTGACTGGAGAATCTTAATTTTAACTATGAGCCTTTCTGTTCTACGTCCTCTAAGATAACTTTCCTAGAAGTGTTCTGGGAAGCTACTATCACATCAAGGGAATTTTCCACATAACAGTTGTACTCGCACTGAATAAAAGTTGCATGCCATTATTTTTGTTCAGAACTGCCACAGGATTTCAGTCCTTCTGTGTGAATTCTCTGGGGTTATTACTTACTGTGACCGCATAATGTATTTTTTCAAGATGGCTGACTCATGCCATTCATCCATGTGGTGTTAAAGCTCATAACTTGGCCCCAATTCTCTTCTAGAGCAAGTCCCTATGCTGACACTATCCTATTCAGTGAAGGCAGTAGTTTGCAAATGAAGCAACTGACAAGGGGTTAATCTCCAAAATATACAAACTGCTCATGCAGTTCTATGTCAAAAAAACAACAACCCAAACAAAACGTGGGCAGAAGATCTAAATAGACATTTCTCCAAAGAAGATATAATATGGCCAAAAAACACATGAAAAGATGGTCAACATCACTAATTATTAGAGAAATATAAATCAAAACTACAATGAGGTATCACCTCACACAGGTCAGAATGGCCATAATAAAAAGTCTACAAACAATAAATGCTGGAGAGGGTGTGGAGAAAAGGGAACCCTCCTGCACTGTGGGTGGGAATGTAAATTGGTACAACCACTATGGAGAACAGGTTCCTTAAAAAACTAAAAATAAGACTACCACATGATCCAGCAACCCAACTCCTGGGCATATATCCAGAGATAACCATAATTTGAAAAGATACATGCACCCCAATGTTTATGGCAGCACTACTTACAATAGCCAGGACATGGAAGCAACCTAAATGTCCATCAACAGAGGAATGGATAAAGCAGATGTGGTACACATATACAATGGAATATTACTCAACCATAAAAAAGAACAAAATACTGCCATTTGCAGCAACATGGCTGGACCTAGAGATGATCATACTGAGTGAAGTAAGTCAGACGAAGACAAATATCATACGATATCATTCATATGTGGAATCTAATTAAAAAAATGATACAAACGAACTTATTTCCAAAACAGAGACAGACTTACAGATATTGAAAACAAACTTATGGTTACCAAAGGGGAAATGTGGGGGGAGGGATAAATCAGGAGCTTGATATTAACGTACACACACTACTATATATAAGATAGATAACCAACATGGACATATACTGTAGAGCACAGAGAACTCTACTCAATATTCTGTGACAACCTATATGAGAAAAGAATCTGAAAAAGAATGAATATATGTATAGGTGTAACTGAATCCCTTTACTGTACACCTGAAACTAATGAAACATTGTAAATCAACCACACTCCAATAAAATTAAATTTAAAAAAAAGAACGCAGTAGTTATCACCTTTGGTCACCCACTGGAATTACCTCAGGGGGAGTTCAGAAGAATGAATATGTTGGTGTTTTCCCCCAAAAGACTCTAATATAATCCACCTGAGATGTGGCCTGTGCACCAGGATTTTAAAAGCTCCCCGAATCATCCTAATGTTAGCAAGGTTTGAGGATCACTGCATCTAACCCACTGATGTAGTGATATTTAGCTTCCTTAGGCAGTTTTTAAGTACAACAAAAAGTAATAAATGAGGTTCAGAAAAATTCACCCCAGTGGTTGTCTTGTTGAGTGGTTAATAAAGTGACCTGGGGAAAAACTGCACATCTAGTTAGCCCAGAGTTCAGACCCTGTGACGCAGATTCATTGAGGCCCCAGCTGCTCTTTGGCACCAACTGGTGGGAGGAGTTTGCAACAGCTTAATATCCGGGGATAATTTTAGGGGTTCTGTGGCTGAAAAAACTTTAAGGAGAGGAAAAATAATTTCATCAATCTCCTCCTCATTTGGAGCTTATTTTGTTGATTTGGTTTGAGATCTTGGGCTGAGAGAACACAGCTGACCCTTGAATGACACAGTTTGAACTGTGCAGGTCCACTTACATGGGGACTTTTTTCAGTAGTAAATACTACAGTATTTACTGAATGATCTGCAGTTGGTTGAATCTGCAGATACGGAACCCCAGATACAGAGAAGCCATGGATAAGGAGGAAGGAGGATATGGGGGCCAACTATAAATTACACTTGAACTTTCAAGTGCATGAAAGGTCTACCTTCCTAACCCCTGCATTGTTCAAGTGTCAACCATACTAGGAACAAAAGACCCTTCCTGACTCTGATATTCCAGAAACAGTGTCTACTTTCAGCATTCTCTGGGGCTAACACATATGGAAGGTTTGCCTCCTATTTTTCCTATTACCCTTACCTTGCCCTCCATAAGCTCAATTGCATTACCTGCAATAGAAAATAGGAATGCTTGTCCATTTCTACTAAAACAGGTGTATGAAATCGGGAGCCAATGATCAATCTTCTCATAGGTAAATTCATAGTTTTGCACAGCTTCACTATATTTGCAGTCACCAGTATTTTCACAGGTAACCTTTGTCACTATGACATCATCTGTCCTTATTGGCTACCAAGTGTACATTTTTTGTAAAATCTTCTAAAGAAAAATCCAAACTAAATCCACAAGACGACATCATTTTGCTGGAAAAATGACTGATAAGTCTATTTATTCTCAATGTTTTGGTTTTCCTTGTTCTTTTTTTTTTTTTTTAATTTACTTTTTCTCTGTCAACTTGCTTTCACGTGCTCCTAAGTGATTTCCATTCACTGCTTTTTATGATGAGATTTTGTAGTTTGTGACTTAAAAAAATATTAATAAAAAGGAAAACTTTTAAACTCAAGGATTCAAAGAGCATTTACGTTCATTATAGTTTTATCTTTTTATCATCTGAAATCTGAAGTTTTGTTAGTGAGACAGGGTGACTATGAAAACCACATGAATTTTGGAGGCAGATTCTAAATTGAGGTTTGCATCCTTGTTCAGTTACTCTATAAGCTCAAGCAAGCTATTTATACATCTGCAAAACAAGGCTGATAATACCACATTCTCAAGGTCGTTGACAGGAATATACACATATATACAAACAGATACATGCATCTATATCTACACTTATAACTATATTTATCTCGCTATCTATATAGTGCTTGGAACATATCAGTGCTCCAAAATGATAGTTACTAATAGATTGCCGACTCTGGGCTGAAGCACGACTGACGATCTGGGTGATGGGTTGGTGGAAACACAGGTCTTGGCAATTATTTTCCAGACATACTTTCACAGTTATTTTAAGTAGAGGGCACCAAAATCTCAAAAGAGGAGAATTCCAAAGACAAGTGTGGCAGCTAGAATATAGATTGAACATAATGGACACATGAGACTTTCCCCTTGACTGATGATTAAGGGTAGATGACTTCTTATAATTTTTAACATTGCAGATGAAGTGATACAGCCTACTCTATTGGAAACTTCAGTTAAAATCTTAATGTGTCTGAGTGATCTGTTTTATTTTAAAGTTTACTTCACTTCAGTTTTTTAAAATATTTACTTCAGTGAAGGATACAAAAGATGATTAAGATACAGTTCTTGGGCTTCCCTGGTGGCACAGTGGTTAAGAATCCATCTGCCAATGCAGGAGACACGGGTTCGAGTCCTGGTCTGGGAGGATCCCACATGCCATGGAGCAACTAAGCCCGTGTGCCACAACTACTGAGCCTGCACTCTAAAGCCTGTGAGACACAACTACTGAAGCCCACGCTCCTAGAGCCCATGCTCCGCAACAAGAGAAGCCACCGCAATGAGAAGCCCATGCACCACAACGAAGAGTAGCCCCTGCTCACTGCAACTAGAGAAAGCCCGCGTGCAGCAACAAAGACCCAACGCAGCCAAAAATAAATAAATAATTTTTAAAAAAACAAAAAAGGACACGGTTCTTGACCTCATTGGATTTGTAATCTCAATAGGGAAGCAAGATATACACAAGTGAATGAGTTTAGATGTGGTTACAAAATGGTGTATGATTATAAGTTGATAATTGACATAGATAAATACAGATAAGGTCTTGAAGAAAGACTTTCAATGTGGGTTGGAGTTATTCGAGAAGTTTTTCTAGAAGACACATGAGTTGAGCTGGCTTTAATATATTAAGGGTTAAGGCATGGAGGGTATTTTCTGATATCAAATGATTTGAACTATGGTCTCTTATCACACAGGGATTCATTAAATTATATTTTACTTGCTCTAATTTTTCTTAGAGTTGCAGGGTTATTCATTTTTAATGCCTAATTTTCAGGGTCTGACATCAAAGGGAGATATTTAAGGAATGTTCTGTTGCCTTAGCGCTGAGCACCTTGCTTAGCTGAAGTGCCACACAGCTTCTCATTTGTAAAACTATATGCATTTACAGAGAACTTATTGCAGTAGCAAGGCACAAAAATTCTTTCAATTTAAATTATCTTCACACTGAGAGCTAAACTTTAAAATGTCTTAATGAAGAAAAACCCATGTGACCACCCAGGCTATTCCTAGGTGCTGTCTGCCTTTCAATGCCCTCTTCCCATTTACATAACTAATTCTTCACTGGCAGAAACAGATCACTGCGTGATTTTTGCTGGAGGAAAGACATGGTAGGAGATCTTTGTAAAGCACACTTAGGTCTCTGAAGGTTTGAAGTTAAAATTTAATGTTAATAAAGGGAACTGGTTTTATACTTATTCTGACTGAAATTAAAATGAATATTGGATATTTCTGAAGGGATCTTGTGAAACAATGCTAGTGGAAAAATTAAGAACTTAACATATACACACATACACATACCTTTACGGCTGAAATGGCGTGGGAACCAATGAAGCTCAGTAAGTAAGCTGTCAAACCCATCAGTCTAGATTGGCTTTCATTTTAAATGCATTTGTTCCTATACCATTGTATCTGGGGAACACGTACTCTCTGTGCCACAGAACTGAAATTAAATCTCCTTTCTTTTAGTTGAATGCTTTCTCTCAATTTAGCCTGAATCTGGATATGAGGACAAGATTGAAGATAGACTCGATTTAAATATTAAATACTATTTTTAAATTTTCAATGCAGATTGAGAGTCGTTAGCTTCTGTTTCAGTCAAAAGAAACAAAATGAGATAAATACAGAGCAGTGTTGAGAAGAGTATAGGGCCAGAGGTTACATGAGCTGCTCAGAGATTTTGGAGGACTTCTGAAAGACAGGATGGTAAAAGAATTCTATTTATATTAGTTTCCCAAGGCTGCCATAACAAATTACCACACACTTGGTGACTTAAAACAAATGAAATATTTTCTCTCACTGTTCTGGAAGCCAGATGTCCAAAAGCAAGGTGTTGGCAGGGCCACATTCCCTCTGAAGGCTCTAGGGGAGAACGCTTCATGCCTCTTCCAGTTTCTGGTAGCTTGTGGCTGCATAACTCCACTTTCTGCCCCCATCCTCACGTGACCTTCTGCCTGTGTCTCAAATCTGCCTCTCATCTTCCTTCTAAGGACACCAGCTCCTGGCCTTAGAGACCATCATAAATCCAGAATGGTCTCATCTTGAGAGCCTTATCTTAATTACATCTGCAAAGACAGTCTTTCCAAATAAGGTCACCTTCACACTTACCGAGAGTTAAGATCTGAACGTATCTTTCGGAGGCCACTATTCAACCCACTGCACCATTACAGAATAAAACAGCACAGAGGAACCAACTGTCCCAAACTTGCCAAGGAGGAAGCATCGGAAGTAATGAAGGTAAGAACTACTTTTCAGGGCAAAGCCTCAAGAAGTTCTGAGCTCCATATGAGTGACTGAGCAGAGCAAGAGTGGGACATGGAATAGAAATCAGGGGAATGATGGACGTTCTACAGAGGAGCAATGACATCCTTCTTTACAGCTCTCCTGCCTCCTCCCTCCTCTCCTCCTATCCTAAGAAAAATCTGGCATGTGTGGCTTTTATTCCTGATCTTCTTACCAGTGAAGACCAGAAAATAATGTTCTCAGGTAATAAACATTCTTCTTGAGGAGGGTTAGTCTTTTGAGCTGTTATTTGAGTTATTATTACTCCCTGGCATTTTAGGGAATATCAGTTGCTCCCCTTCTGCCTACTTTAAAGTTGTGCTGTGTGCCTGTCCACATGCAGAGTTCAGAACCAACCTCTTGTTCAGGAGAAAGACCTGCTGCTGAGCAAATAACCTGCTCATATAAGCTATATGTGGTCATCCATCCAGTCTACACACAGGAATAAAAATAGGGAACCAGGGGCTTCCCTGGTGGCGCAGTGGTTGAGAATCTGCCTGCCAATGCAGGGGACACGGGTTCGAGTCCTGGTCTGGGAAGATCCCACATGCCGCGGAGCAACTAGGCCCGTGAGCCACAACTACTGAGCCTGCGCGTCTGGAGCCTGTGCTCCGCAACAAAAGAGGCCGCGATAGTGAGAGGCCCGCGCACCGCGATGAAGAGTGGCCCCCGCTCGCGGCAACTAGAGAAAGCCCTCGCACAGAAACGAAGACCCAACACAGTCAAAAATAATTTAAAAAATATTAATTAATTAATTTAAAAAAAATAGGGAACCAAGGATCATCAGACTTGTGAAGAAAAGTCAACACCATGGGAGAGAAAGATCAATTTATTTTTATAACTCATATCAATTATGATAATTTATAACACTTAAATAGTCCTTACTGTGTGCTAGAAACTGAATAAAACTCTTTAAAATAAAGCAAACAAACTTTGAAAAAACTCAAATTATTATTTTCAGAAAGATTTCAAGGACCTATGGCCTTGATTTCCCGTATCTGTGAAATAGGGTGGTTAGAGGATTAAGTGAGTTCATAGATGGAAGCACCTAGAACAGGTTCTAGCGTGACTGCATCAAAAGAACAACACTCATTTGAGATTTAGATAAAAATCATTTTCTCGGAAAACGTTCTTTATATTATCTGTATCTCTCTGAGTCCAAACAAGAGACAGACACGTGCCTTTGTAAACAAGGGAGAACCCTTCATATACAGAATTATTAAGCAGTGAGAGGACAACTCTCGCATGCGGCGAGGAAGGTAAAAGGTGTCTTAGGCCCGAGGGAGAGGACCTGAGGGGGTGTCCCAGGAAGCACACTTGCAGGGAGCCTCCCCAGGGCTCGGCTTCAGGCCTTGTGGGAGGAGGTGCGGCTGCACTGCTCTGGACGGCCAAGAAGCTCGTTGGCCTGCCCAGACCAGATCTTGTCCACAGCCACGAGGCAAGGAGCAAGCACCGTGCAGGGTGCAGGGAGGCGGGGATGTGCAAGGGGCTAGTGCACCGGTGGAGACAAGAGGGCTTTGCACTGTCCACACGGGGAGGGCTAAGGGAGGGGGTTACCAGCCTGGGCTGGAACTGTCATGTCGCTGGGGACCACAGATTCTGGTCTCAAGCCTGGAGCCGACCATCACCAGTCGTTCTCAGATGTGCACGGCGACCAAGGGCGCGGCAGCTGAAAGCAGCCAGACGCCCTCTTCCCGCCCGCGGCGTCTCTCCACCGCCCTCTACTGAGGAATGTTGGCATCGTGCTCAATCTTGGCGGAGAAATGCCGAAAGGAGTACCATGCGTTATCACAGAGCAGGTATTGAAGAATAGATTTAAAGCTCAGAGGCGATACGTTGATAACTATAACAGAATCTGAGAAATCATATTGGAAAATACTTGTATTATTGAAAATGAGCTGCCTTCTTGTCCCTGGAGGAGTGCAATGAGGCAATTATTAAATGTTCAGCTTGACTTTCTTCTATTTCCTCATGATTGAAAGATCCATATGATAGCTAATACTTTAGTGTCCGGTACCCTTAAAAGCAGACTAGATGCTTTAACCTATTAAATGTTCCCTATAAACCTTTGAATTATGTACTGTTATTATTTACGCCTGAGGAAACTTACATATACTTTATTTACCCTAACTTTGGATCAGAGACCAATAGCCAGTCTTTATAGCCACTTGTGGGGAGAAAACAAACAAACAGAAACAAACCAACCAAAAAAACTCAACTATTCTAATATTTGCACAAATGTCATGATGATAGTTTTGATGAAATTCCACCTCTGTATACTTACGGTCTTATAAAAAAACAAACATTGGGCAGGGAGCAGCTACTGGTAAAATTGAATTCAATAGACCACATCAAATACAGTTAATTATTTTTATTTTTTACTAAGAATAATGGAAAGTACCTAGAAACATTAGTTGTGCTTTAGCACTTCAATGAGGTCAATATCTAAAATATCTAATCCTTCCATAAGAGGTTGTTACTTTTCTTGGAGTGAGGAAGGTGGGGAAGAGCTACAGGCATAGAAAACTACAATCCCCCTGGTAGAATTGTTGACTTTGTATTATTGTTGTTGTTATTTTGTTAACCAATCTTCCTTGCTTTCAGTTGAGTATATAATAATATATCATAGAGCTAGATTGGTCTTATGGTGGGCTTTTTGAGTCATATGCTGGGATAATATATTGAGGAAAAATACCTTGGGGGAAAAAGTTAAGGTAAAGGAGAACACTTCTTTTATTCTTAAAGGATCATTAAAGCTTAAATCTTAGCACTGATCAGGGCATAGAGAACCATATGCAAACTCTAATGTCATTTTTTTCTTCGAAAAGAAACTTTTTGCCTAACGAACACCATGTAATAGAACATGCCACCTGGCACTACTGCTCCTTCCCTGTCCAGTGGGAAACAGAACAATGGTATTCAGCTTGTGGTGAAAGAGCAAAATGTCCCACCAAAAGTGATGCCATTAGGAAAAAAAAGACAACATTGCTGGAAGCTCAAAAACTTCTTGACAACCAAACTTTGCTTTGGAAAGATTAGCTTTCTTTAGCATAGTATGTTCACTATGAACATTAAGAGATGGTACTTTCCATTGTTTTGTCACCTCAGACCAAATTCTTTATTCTGAAAGAAAATTAACATATACATGAACAAGTTTATTTAAAAATATTTGTATAAATGTTTATTTCAAATATCTCAATCAGATTTTTTTTTCTCATTGCACTACTCCAGGGACAAGAAAGCAGCTGATTTTCATTTATACTAAACTATTTTCCAATATGATTTATTAGATTAGTTAACAAAACAATTTTAACTTCACGTTAGAACTTAATCATTCAAGATGCTTACTTTGACAGGAACACAATTGTTCAAAATCACAGCCTGTTATCTTCAATGCTTCATCAATTTCTTGTGTAGCTTTAGTCTGCACCATTGCAGTTGCTAAATTACAATTTATCAGTAATCTTACTTTACCTAGATGAAGTGGAGTTATATTTTACGGTAATTTAATATTCCTGGTAGCTCATAGTTTTATATATACAGAAAGTAATACTGAAAATGATGTTTTCAGGTACTGGATGTGCCAAACAAATTTTCCATATTTAAGTTTGCAATAAAGTTCCACCTTTACATTTAAATTTGGATTTATTTGATTATTTGGAAACTTTATATTACTGGAAAGATCATGAAGCATGCTGATCTCCTTGGCTCCTGTCCTGCTCCTCTTTTCACTTACTGCCTGAATTGTCCTGTTCAGGTCATTTAATTGCTCTGTTAGGAAATATGCCTAATTGCTCTCTCTTTATCCTTTAAGATTGTGAGGGTAGGATTGGAATCATGCATGGGGCAGCAATCTGTCTGAACAATCAGACAACACTCTAACACTCCTTTCTGGAATCCTTGCTTCATCTTCTTATCTGTTCCTCCCTCATTTTTGGAAATAGACAAAACTGGCCCCCTCCCAGATGACATATGCAGCAATTCACTGCATACTTCCTCAATGGAACGTTCCAGGCTTGGGGTGTCTCCCAAACTCTGTAGACATAAGCTTAAACAGAGCTGGTGATAAGCCTTGGTGGAAAGAGTCTGAGTTTTGGAGACAAAAGAAGGGAAAAAACATGGAGCAGTCACCACCAGCTATGTGGCTTTTGGCAGTTTGTTACTGCTCAGAGCTTTAGTTCTGACATCAGTAAAACTGAGATAATATTTGAACTCAGCAGGCTACGCGGCTGTTGTAAAAATCAGCTCTAGAAATGTAGGTGAAAGTACTTTACAAACCATAAAAATAGACATGTTATAAAAATAATATTCGGAGGCATAATGATAGATGATAAATTTCAACTCAGACATACTTTCTTTGGAATATTTGTTATGCCCTGCTGTGTTGATTTTACATGGGTTTTCTCTTGTACCCACTTTTTGGACCTAATTTTCCCTTTTTTCCATATTTAAGCATATCATGGGACCCTATGTATTACTTAATTGAAAGTTAATTTTATTGACCAAGGAAAATAAATCTTTAAACGGTAATAGTGCAATTTGTTTATACTCGGGTTATAAAAAAAAATTGCTAAAAGCTTTTAAGTTGAATATTTTTTTAGTATGTTACTAAATGGCTCTGGAAAAAGCAGATGGAGTTCAGTATGCCTAAGGAAATTATTTTTAAAGACCCACTGAGTGAACCAAAAAGAAAAACTCATTCCAAATCACAATTGGCTTGCTCAGAATAATTTTCAGAATTTAATTTGTAACTGATAAAGAAATTAACTCTTTCCAGTTTGGGAACTATTTCCAAATTGTACCTGAGTTTTATTGGGAATGATAGGAAATAAATTCGCTGAACTCTACTAACTCTTGGGATTAAAAATATGTTTTTATCATTTCGATTTTGCTTGCAATTTTACAGCTTACTCTGATTTTCCTCTTCTTTTATGATTTTCAAATATTACCTACATCAAGCTTGTATAAAACATTGTCTTTCTTTAAACACGTATGGTAGAAATCATTCAAGCAGATGGCTATCCACCGTGGTTGGTAACCAAGGATCCAGTGTCGGCTCAGTTGTTCCTGAAATGGAGTCCAGTTTAATAACTCAAATGAAGACAAGAATTAAATTGGAAATTGCAGGCTGAAATAGTCTGCATTTGATCAGAAAGAGATTATAGGAAGGAAAGAACACAGTGAAACAGCCTGTATTTTAAAAGGAGCCGGGTTTCTGATAGTTCTGTGATTTATCAGTTCATAATCAAAGTAAGCAATATAAACCTACTTTTAAAACACTAATATATGTTTGTTTGTTTTTTAGGAGAAGCCAATTCCTTGCAGATGTTAGTGGCATTAACATTCTCTTTCTTGACATTCAGAACCATAGTGTTCTGGACTTGCAAAAGAAAATTTAGTTTTGCTTTGTTGGAGGTTTGGGGTAGGTAATGATTCTAGCCTGTCCTCTGCCCACTCTAGCTAGGTGTTCAGATGTTTCTGAAACTTCCTGTTATTTCCAAACTCCCAAAATTAGGGGTGGGCAATTTTTTTTAGCGCAAACGAAACCTTGTAGGATGAGGCAAGATTGGGGTTGGTCACGATCTCTTACTTGTATAACTATATTATGTACCAACTGTATAGCTAGTAAAATTGATTCTACTGTACCATAAGATACAAAAGCCCATTTGGTGAAATTTATAATATTGTGGAGCAGAGAGATTAGGGCAAGCCATGTAGCCTCTTTAAGCCTTAATTCCCTCCACTGCAAATGGGTTTAATAATAATACCTACAGGAAGACATTATGAGGAGTCATTGACACAATCATATGAGATTCATAGAATATTCCTGACCTTGAGAGAGCAGAGCAGTTAGGAGTACACAGTATCTCTGAGTCCAAATCCTGACTCCATTACTTGCTTGCTGTTGGACCTTGGGCAAATACCTAACCTCTCTATTCTTTGATTTCCTCAGTTATAACATGGGATTAATAAAATAATAGCTCATTCATAGATATGTTATGAGGATTAAATGAATAAATGTTTATAAAGCATTTATTACAGGGCCAGCACTTAGCTATTGTTTGCTAACTAAATAACTTAGCCATAAGCACACAAATGTAAGTTTATCATTATCATATTTTCTCAAAAGAAATGGAATATTTTTGGTAAAACTTAAAAGTTGCCATATTAAGAAAAAGAAATAAAAGGTATCCAAATGGGAAGGGAGGAGGTAAAACTGTCACCATATGCAGATGACATGATACTATATATGGAAAACCCTAAGGACTCCACACAAAAACTACTAGTTGTAATAAGTGAATTCAGCAGAATAGCAGGATACAAGGTTAACATTCAGAAATCAGTTTCATTCCTTTACACTGACAATGAAATATCAGAAGGGGAAGGTAAAAAAACAGTACCTTTTAAAATCACACCAAAAAATAAATAAATAAACTACCTGGGAATAAACCTGACCAAGGAAGTGAAAGACTTATATGCTGAGAACTATAAAACATTAATAAAGGAAATAAAAGAGGATTCAAAGAAATGGAAAGATATCCCATGCTCTTGGATCGGAAAAATTAATATTGTTAAAATGGCAATACTACCCAAAGCAATCTACAGATTTAATGCGACCCCTATCAAATAACCCATAACATTTTTCATAGAAATAGAACAAATAGTCCAAAAATTTATATGGAACCATAAAAGACCCAGAATTGCTAGAGCAATCCTGAGGGAAAAAAATGAAGCAGGAGGCATAACTCTCCCAGACTTCAGACAATACTACAAAGTTACAGTAATCAAAACAGTGTGGTATTGGTACAAAAACAGGGATATGGATCAATGGAACAGAACAGAGAGCTCAGAAATAAACATACACACCTATGGTCAATTAATCTTTGACAAAGGAGGCAAGAGTATAAAATGGGAAAAAGACAGTCTCTTCAACAAGTGGTGCTGGGAAAGTTGGACAGTTGCATGTAAATCAATGAAGTTAGAACACACCCTCACACTATTCACAAAAACAAACTCAAAATGGCTTAAAGATTTAAACATAAGACACAACACCATAAAACTCCTAGGAGAGAGCATAGGCAAAACATTCTCTGACATAAATCGTACCAATGTTTTCTTTGGTCAGCCTCCCAAGGCAATAGAAATAAAATCAAATGAACAAATGGGACCTAATCAAACTTAGAAGCTTTTGCACAGCAAAGGAAGCCATTAAAAAAAAAAAAAAACAAACACAAGACAACCTATGGAATGGGAGAAAATATTTGCAAATGATACGACAGACAGGGGCTTAATCTCCAAAATATACAAACAGCTCATACAATTTAACAGCAAAAAAACAAACAACTCAATCAAAAAATGGGCAGAAGACCTTAGTAGACATTTCTCCAAAGAAGACATACAGATGGCCAGCAGGCACATGAAAAGATGCTCAACATCACTAATTATTAGAGAAATGCAAATCAAAATTATAATGAGGTATCACTTCACACTAGTCAGAATGGCCATCATTAAAAAGTCTACAAATAACAAATGCTGGAGTGGATGTGGAGAAAAGGGAACCCTCCTACACTGTTGGTGGGAATGTAAGTTGGTACAGCCACTATGGAAAACAGTATGGAAGTTCCTCAGAAAACTAAAAATAGAATTACCATATGATTCAGTGGTCAGACTCCTGGGAATATACTCAGACAAAACTATAATTCAAAAAGACACATGCCTATTTAGGTCTTCCACCCATTTTTGGATTGGGTTGTTTGTTTTTTTGATACTGAGTTGCATGAGCTGCTTGTATATTTTGGAGATTAATCCTTTGTCAGTTGCTTCATTTGCAAATAGTTTCTCCTATTCTGAGGGTTCTTTCTCCAAAGAAGATATACAGATTATCAACAAACACATGAAAGGATGCTCAACATCACTAATCATTAGAGAAATGCAAATCAAAACTACTATGAGGTATCACCTCACACCAGTCAGAATGACCATCATTAAAAAATCTACAAACAATAATTGCTGGAGAGGGTGTGGAGAAAAGGGAACCCTCTTGCACTGTTGGTGGGAATGTAAATTGATACAGCCACTATGGAGAACAGTATGGATGTTCCTTAAAAAACTAAAAATGGAAATACCAAACGACCCAGCAATCCCACTACTGGGCATATACCCTGAGAAAACCATAATTCAAAAAGAGTCATGTACCACAATGTTCATTGCGACACTATTTACAATAGCCAGGACATGGAAGCAACCTAGGTGTCCATCAACAGATGAATGGATAAAGAAGATGTGGCACATATATACAGTGGAATATTACTCAGCCATAAAAAGAAACAAAATTGAGTTATTTGTAGTGAGGCGGATGGACATAGAGTCTGTCATACAGAGTGAAGTAAGTCAGAAAGAGAAAAACAAATACTGTATGCTAACACGTATATATGGAATCTAAAAAAATAAAAGAAGAAATAGTTCTGATGAACCTAGGGGCAGGATAGGAATAAAGACGCAGACATAGAGAATGGACTTGAGGACACAGGGAGGGGAAGGGTAAGCTGGGATGATGTGAGAGAGTAGCACTGACATATATACACTACCAAATGTAAAATAGATAGCTAGTGGGAAGCAGCCGCATAGCACTGGGAGATCAGTTCAGTGCTTTGTGACCACCTAGAAGGGTGGGATAGGGAGGATGGGAGGGAGACGCAAAAGGGAGGGGATATGGGGATATATGTATACATATAGCTGATTCACTTTGTTATACAGCAGAAACTAGCACAACATTGTAAAGCAATTATACTCCAATAAAGATGTTAAAAAAAAAAAAAGACACATGCATCCCTATGTTAATAGCAGCACTGTTCACCATAGCCAAACCATGGAAACAATGTAAATGCCCATCGACAGATGAATGGATAAAGAAGATGTGGTACATATATACAATGGAATACTACTCAGTCATACAAAAAAACAAAATAATGCCATTTGCAGCAACATGGATGCAACTAGAGATTAAGTGAAATAAGTCAGAAAGAGAAAGACAAATACCATATGATATCACATATATGTGGAATCTAAAATATGGCACAAATGAACCTATCTACAAAACAGAAACAGACTCATAGACATAGAGACCGGACTTGTGGTTTCCAAGTGAGGGTAGGGGGAGGGATGGATGGGAGTTTGGGGTTGACAGATGCAAACTATTACATTTAGAATGGATGAACAACCAGGTCCTAATGTATAGCACAGGGAACGATATTCAATATCCTGTGATAAACCATAATGGAAAAGAATATAAAAAAAGAATGTATAGAAAAATTGCCCTATTAATACATTGTGAAATTTAGAAACCTAAATAAGGATGTAATAATGAGCTAAATATTCTGTTAACACAAATATATTTTAAACAAGACAAGCTAGAATGATATTTGTCATAAATTGACACTGAAAAAAATTATTCTTCCATGCTGACTAATGCTAAAACTAATTTTCATTCTTGTAATATTGTTTGTTTAATTTTGGGCAAAAAATATTCCATTCTAAGCACAGTTTGGGAAATGTCAAACAAAGGTACCTGTAATTTTTTTAATGATATTTTAAAATCACTCTCACAGGTACATGAAAGGGTGCTCTACATCACTAACTATAGAGACATAAAACATCAAAACCACAATGAAATATCACCTCACACCTGTTAGAATGGCTATCATAAGAAAAATGAAAGATGATAAATACTGGCAAAGATATGGAGAAAAGGGAACCCTTGTGCAGCAGTGATGGGATTGTTAATTGGTGCAGCCACTGTGGCAAAAAGTATGCATGTTCCTCAAAAAAGTAAAAATGGAACTACCATATGATCGAGCAATTTCATTTCTGGGAATATATTTGAAGGAAGTGAAAACTCTATGTTAATGATATTTCTGCACCCCCATGTTCATACCAGCATTATTTACAATATGCAAGACATGGAAACCACCTAAGTGTCCATCAATGAATGAATGAATGGCTAAAGAGATTGTAGTATATATATATACAATGGAATACTATTCAGCCATAAAAAGGAAGAAATCCTGCCATTTGTGACAGCATGGATGAACCTTGAGAGTATCATGCTAAGTGACCTCAGTCAGAGAGAGAAGGACAAATATCATATGACCTCACTTATATGTGGAATCTAAAAAGAAAAAGAGATCCAGTTTGTGGTTACCTGAGGTGGGGAGTGGAGGGAGGGGGAACTGGATGTAGGTGGTCAAAAAGTACAAACTTCCAGTTATAAAATAAATAAATACTAGGGATGTAAAGTACATGACTCTAGTTAACGCCACTGGGTGGTATATTTCAATGTTGTTAAAAGGGTAAATCCTGAGATCTGATCACAAGGAAAAAGACAATATTTTTCCTTTTCTTTTTTTTTTCGTGTCTGTATGAAATGAAGGATGTGAACTGAACTTATTGTGGTCGTCGTCTCATAACATTTGCAAAACAAATCATTACGTTGTACACCTTAAACTTATGCAGTGCTGTTTGTCAGTTATATCTCAGTGAAGCTGGGAAAGAAAATCACTCCCAACAAATTGGTTGATTACTTTTTTTTCAAATTTCAAAATTCAAATTTCTATTTTAATAGATATATGCAAAAATTATTTGAATTGGTAATAAACATTAGTAACTTAAATATTTCTTTTACTTTCTTTTCATTATAATTCATTTAAATTAGTTGGACCTCATTAAAACTGGGGAAAAAAATTAAGATACGCCAAGAGCCGGTGTATTAGTTTTATATTGCTGCCCGTAACAAATTGGCCCAAAACTTAGTGGCTTAAAATAATAGTTAATTCAATAATTTATAGTTCTGTAAGTCACATTCTGACACAAGCATCACCAAGTGGAAATCAAGCCATAAACAGTGCTGTGTTTACTTCTGGAGGCTCTGGGAGGAGCATTTGTTTCCTCGCCTTTTCAGCCTCTGAGGCTGCCCCCGTGCCTTGGCTCCTGGACCTCTTCCTGTAGCAGCTGGGCATCACATGGCATCGTCTTGATACTGACTCTTCTTCCTCCTTAAGACTTTTAATAACCCTGTGGTTATAGTGGGCCCACCCGGTTAATCCAGGATAATCTCCCCTATTTTAACATCAGTTGGTTCATAGTACTCTATCTGCAACATTAATTTCACTTTGTCATAGAACCGAACATATTCAAAGTTTCTAGGGATTAGGTCATGGACACCTTTGAGGAAGGAGCATTATTCTGTCCATCACAGTTAGCAACCATAATCAGCCTGTGAATCCTTGTATCTAACTGGGTTATTATGGGTATATTATGGGTATCAATTATGTGATGAAAAAGATAAATTTCATTCACCTAAAAATGCTTAAGACTAGTGTAAAGATGGTGGGTTTTCTACCCATAGCGTGAAGCAGACAAAGCAAGAAGTTCTTTTAAGTATCATCAAATCTCAAGGAAATTTTGGCCTAGGGAAATTTTTAGCACTGGCAACAAGATTAAAAGGATTGGTTTTCACACAGCCTTTAAGGCATTGACTGTGTCCATTATTTGTGAATATGTGATGTGGGCAAAGACCTCCTTATTCTTTCAAATAAAAGGCAGCTAAATATCAAAGTTTTATCAATTTCTATGACACCTCTCTTTGCAGATGGTATTGAAGACTTCCCCAAAGTATTGCTAATATAGTAGATCTTAAAGATGAATCATGGAGAATTTCAATGTGTCATCAAATATTTGTTATGTATTATGGTCTCCCAGGCAGGCTAGAATATACTATAATGATTTAAATGATAGTTAAAAACCAAAAGTTCTTCTTTTACAAAATGAAGTCTGAATTTGCAGAATAAATTTAACTAATGTGGTAATCTCTTAGATACAATTTACATATTGATATTTTTCGGTATCATGATATTCAATTTTTACAATTTGGGCTTTCCTGATTAGGAATTTGGAGGGTATGATCAAAATGCATCCACACAATTGAAGAATAAATTTACACTTTGTAGGTCTTGGAAATAGAGTACACTGGGACATTGAAGGATTTTTATTTACTGTGTTACCACAGAAGACCAAACCATAACATTGTAGCCAGTTTACCATGAAAATCAAGAAAAAGTTAAAATATATTCAAGCACAATTCCATTTGTTTACTAACTGTGCCAGACTGACTTTAAAATGCATTAGCCTCTTTAAGGGCCATGATCAATACTTTTAAAACTTTCAACTCTCCTGGGTCTCTTAAAACCCATGGGCTGTGATGTAATCAATTGGCGGTATCAGTTGCCTTTCAACATTCTTCTATTCAACCTCCTAGTCTGTATCCCTGATTGCTTTAGCCCAAAGAAAATCAAAAGGGGGTTTCAGAAATTGGAAGCAAAATTCTTTTGAATTAAGTTCTGTATGCCTCTAAACATTTTTATTTTAACTCATGAGAAGATGGGCACTGTTGATTTCTAAGCTGATGTCTACTCACCAATTCTGAGCATAAGATCTTCTTCCGGCCCAACTTCTATTAAATTCTGCCTGTAAGATCAGTTTTTCTATAGTGAATAGGATCTTCAGTTGTCTGAGTAAACCTTTCTTATGGCCTCTGTTCAACAACTGATCCAGATTAAATGACAACATGCCTTACACTCAAGCAGATCTTTGCTCTTGTTAGCTGGGTTTTAGCTATTCCCTAATCAGTTTGTATTTATTATTGTAATTATATGATTCAATTAAGTGACTGTGAATAAAAATAAATTTGGCTTACTATAAATAAACTAAATGGAATACTTTGGAAAGGCTGTTAAATGTTAGTCACTAAAAGCTTATGTCAAATTTGGGGTGGGAGAGGCACCTCTAAACCAAAGGGTAAAATCTCCACCCAGATTGAATTAAAGCAATCTTAAACACAACTGGTAATAAAAGTTTATGGTGTTTATGTAAGAAAGATGAAGTGCAACTCCAATTAGCAGTCTGAAAAAATAAAAAAGGAACTCGGTTTAATCAAAAGTTTGGCAAATGAGTGTGCATTTCTATATATTTAACTGAAATAAAATGTTGAACATATATATATATTTACATGTCCCTATGAGTTTTTATAACTTTGTGTTCTAACCAAGTTTTTCGATTAACTGACAAACTCCTGGTCTTAGTCTGAGATAGGAAGACTTTACAGAAAGTTATTAACCTCTTCTTTTAATTATCACTGTAATCACTAAGCACTGTGGAATGCTGGCTCACTGAAAATGAACTATGTGGCACTGAAAATGAGCTATGTATTTGACAATATCATTCAGGGATAAGAACTATAGCTTTGAAACTAATACAACATTGTAAATCAACTATACTCCAATAAAAATTAAAAAAGGAACTATGACCTTGAAGTTAGCTTGGCAATTCTTATTTGCATGACCTTGGAGAAAGTTCTTAGCCATGCGAATTTAGTTTCTTTGACTCTGGACAAAATTCTTAACCACTCAGATTCAGTTCTTTTATTTTTAAAAATAGAATTTAAAATACCAATCTTAAGGAGAGCATGTTAGTAAATATATGTAAAAATGCCTGGCACAGAGTAGTCATTAAATAAATGTTAGTTTCCCTTTCTTTAACTGGAATTATATATATGCTGTTTTAGAAGACTTATGTAGTACTGTGTTGATTTTCTTCAAGATCTATTTTCCTTTATATTTTTATCTACAAAACTTAATATCGCAGCAAAAATTCTACTTAATTTGTGAATATGCAATAGGTATTTGTGAGTTATAAAACTCATAAAGTTTTAGGAGTCTTAAAAAAAAATCAGTGTATTTCCACCTTATTGAAGAACCCTGCTTTTCTTGCTTAAATGTGAATACAAGAACATTGTACGAGGTGTCATGACTTTTATAACTAGGTACTTAATGCAATTCTCCCCTTGACTTGCCTTCTGTAAACTTTATCTGATTGTCTTCTAAAAAGTTCTGATTAGGGTAAATAAAGAATATAACATTTTATTTGGATTTAAACATATTTAATCAGAAGTAAGTTGTCTCAAAATAATAGTGTTGGCCATACTGCATTAAAATACAACACAAAACACACAAATCTATTTAATATCTGAATTTTCACTAGGCTAGTGAATAATGAAAGTCATAGAAAAGCTCTAGTTGTAAATTTCATAATCTAGGACACTGATGACTAAACTAAGCTCTCTTATTCCACAGATGGAAGTAGGCAAAGCCTATTAATGTAAGAAAAGAATAGACTATCTTGGATTTTCATTTACCTGCAAAAATGGAATTATTACCTCCTGAGTGACCATTTGAACAACTACAACCTTGGAAGAAATCTTCCTGCTCATATGTTTAAAACATATTTTATATGATAACTTCTTTTATTAAAAAAATTTCTTGAAAGAATTATTTCCCCCCAAGTACTAGGCAATAACAAGATAAAAATGCAAGACTTTTCCCCTATAGTTTGGATGTTTCTCAATCCCTCTTATTTTCCTTTTTTAAGTAATAAAGTGTATAGTAGTTGGGTGTAATAAAAAAAATTGATAAATAATTAAATGCATAATGAAAAAGACCATCCTAGACTTTTCTCCTTGTAGGTAAATTTCTAGATCCATAAGAGAGATGTGGCATTAGTGGATGAAAGTGTTTAGCATATAGTAAGTCTGTAATAACACTAATTAAATAGCTAATGTAAAATGGTATTGTCAGAGAAAAACTTATATTACCACAATCAATAAAACATATCAGTAGATACCATCATTTTTATAATAAATAACTTAATCTTATTTACCAATTCAGATTAAATCATACGTTTTGAACTAATCTGGATTCAAAATACGGTACTCTGTATCTTACTGTAACTTTTGATAAAATGTCTATTTTGCTATATTATTTAATGTAGACTAATATATATTATTAAGTATTGGATTTTAACAGAGAATGATTAGTCTAGCATATATTCATGGTTTCTTTGCCCAAGCCAAAGAGATAATGCATTAATCAAGTCCTTTTTCTACATAAAATGTATTTCATACAAGTTAAACAGAAAACTGCGTTTAAGTAAATGGTGATAAATTCAAATAGAAGAAATCGGTGTTTGCTGGCTCTTTTTGTGTTTAGTCATCTATTATTCTTGTTTTAAAAACCATTAGATAAGAAGCTTAGGTAGAAAACTTAAAACTAAAATAGCCTTTTCATGGGGAGGAGCTCTTTTGTAGACAGTGCTCAGTGCAATAAGATCTTTTTTATTTTATGTTAAAAGTGTACATGGAAGTATTCATTCTAAAATGCTAAAAGATATTACAGACTCTATAGATGAGATACAGAAAGAAACAGAAAGCAAACTATTATTAGCTGTGTGCCAGGACCTTAAAAGTTTAAGCCAAGAATAGAGAATGATGTTGGTTGGTACCTGCCCATCACCAGTTTGGGGTGCGGGCATTTGGAATTTAGAGATCGCTTACATTTTTTGTACTTCAGACTAGTATTACTGAATTGGTCATCATTAAACTGTCTCCTATTTTGATGCTTGACTTGTATCATTCTACCATGCTAGGGGAAATAATATGATGGTCTACCATTCAGTCATATCTTTTGTTTTCACACAGCAGTGGTCCTGAGAGTAGTGTTTAAACAGTCTCTCATGTATGGAGACTGTGGCTTTTAAATTCAGTGCTATTTTCAGTAGATGTGAAAGACAAAGTCAAAAAAGGCTGTTACTGTTTTGGTGACTTCATCCACTTTTCTAAGACTTAGGAAGAGTTATCTGCAAATATTTAATTCTCTTGGACTGGAATCTAGTGCCTGTACCTATGATGAAACAAAGCCTGTTTCCCCACATTGAAGAGATAACAAAGGAAAAGGGAAGAAGAACCTACATGGGGGTCTCTTCCTTCTGTTTCAGGAGGCCAACATTTTCTGGTTGCTGAAACACAAACAGAAAATGTCAGAGATTGAAGGAGTATGTAGAAACCACAAATCCACCTCCTACTGTTTGCAGGAGGTGATGGAGAAGATAATTCTTTGCCAGCTGTGTGTCTATGGGCTCCATTCCACCACTGAAAGCTCAGTGTGGGCGAGCTAGAGGGGGTGTTTGTGAACGAGCATCCCAAGGATGGAGAATAGAGAGAACTTGGTAAAAGCAGAAGACAAACTTCCTGTCTAGACGCTGACAAATTGAGGGAAGGCCACCCAGAGGGAGCCAGTGTGCCCGGGAGAGGAGTTCACAGGAATGATCAGGAAATTCATAAGAGAGTTTTCCCAGATTTAGAACATTGCTGACAGCTGGTGAGCTGGTAAGTAGATGAGAAAGAATCTTAGTAAGTTTAATAAGTATTGCTCTGTTCTGTGTTTGGATCTTATGGTAACAGTTCTTTGAAGGCATGAGGGAAGAATTAAAGTTGTTTCTGAATTCCTATTGGAAGCTAAAACTGTTTTGTTTTTTTTTTAAGCTTGCAAAACATCAGGAGCTAAATCAAGTGGGTCTCTAAGATCAAGAGTTCATAATCCTAGAATGAAACAGAGATCAGGAAAGACAAGATACTTATCTAACAAATTGATCTCATTGGTTACTGTGGCCAATGTCATTCACCCAGGGCATGGTTCCTTCCTTTCTAATCATCCCCAAGTTCATCTCCTGCTAGAATCATGTTCAGCAGCAGAAACTGATTTCCCATGATGTATCAAAGCAGCTGCCCTCCTGCCAAAGTCCAAACCTTCTTGTTTCTCTTAAACGTGCTCTCATAATAGAAGATGCAAGGCAGAATTCCTAATACAAAATGAACATTACTAAAAACAGTTGTAGAGAGAGAAGAAATTTTGGTTGGAATTAGTGATAATACTACACAGTACACATTTTAAAGAAATATAGGGATTTCTCCATTTATTTATGATGGTGGCACATATATAGAAATTACCAGCTGCTATTTGCAGAGTGCTTACTCTGTGTCGGATGCTCTTCTAACAGCATCACACAGGTTAATTCATTCAGTTCTCACGGACTGAAATAGCTTCTGTTGGGATCATTCAGATTTTTCCTATAAAGAAACTGAGGCACTAAGCACTGGGGGACTTGCTCAAGTTCACACCTTTGGTAAATAGCAGAGCTGGGATTTTGATGCTAGAGACAACATGCTCAACCATCACGCACACAGGGACACCTTGAAGATGTTGCAGGTTGGGTTCCAGACCATCACAATAAAGCCAATATTGCAATAAAGTCACACAATTTTTTTGGTTTCCTAGTGCACATAAAAGTTATGTCTACACTATACTGTAGTCTATTAAGTGTGCAATAGCATTCTATCTAAAAAAAAGTATATACCTTAATTTAAAAATACTTTATTGATAAAAAATGCTAACCATCATCTGAGCCTTCAGCAAGTCTTAATCTTTTTGTAATAGTAACATGAAAGATCAGAGATCACTATAACAAATATAATAGTGAAAAAGTTTGAATACTGTGAGAATTACCAAAATGTGACACAGAGACTCAAAAGTGAGCAAATGCTGTTGAAAAAATGGCACCAATAGAATTGCTTGACATAGGGTTGCCCCAAACCTCCTTCAATTTGTAAAAAAAAAAAAAAAAAAAGTCATCTTCAAAGTGCAGTAAAACGCGGTATGCCAGTAGTAGTGCCTTTATTGACTCAAGTTAACAAATGACGTCTGGTTAAAATTCCTATTAGATGTTCCTCATCTTTATATAGTCCTGGCAATTAATATGACAATTTTATGTAAATAAGCATTACATAATTTGTTGCAAAGATGTAATTGTTTCAAGTAGGCTTATTAGAACTTACATATTGCACCAGTACTTTACCAGACGAGGATGTTAATATTACGGCTAGTGTCATGGATAGTGCTATGGCTAAGCCAAGGTCATGTCTTAAAAGTAATCCTCTTTCCAATATTGTGGTCCAAATTACAAAGGTTTTAACTGTATATATTAGGCTGTGTTTTCTCTGAAATGTACTTAGGGAATTTGGAATTGTGCTTTGGTAGACTTCACTGGCTCCCCAACCCTTTATGACCAGGCCCTCGGGATAGGACCTATATATAGTTTGTTTTTTACTCTAATATTTGTACTCACTGGGGAAAACCTGGCCTTTTTTCTTCTGAATGCTTACTATAAAATGGACATACCTGCTCTCTGCTCTGGTTAAGGATGGTGTTTCCTGGTATCCAGGGGAATCATTTTAATTCTCCAAATCTGAGACAGAAAGATTTGCTGTGTAGAATAAATTGAGGCTGCTCCTAATCTGGGATTCTCCTACTTTCTGCTTGGTAAGGACTCTCATCTGTAAGTGATGCTTTCACACCAAGGTATCAGTGATACAGTGGGCCAATGATGTTCTAGATTCCTGCCATCTGCACATGTCCTTTCCCCATTACTTCCCCGCCCACATCATCATGGCGGCCAATCTTAAACCGTAACCATTTCTGCTACAGCCCGATCCAGAACTTTTTTGGCCTGTTTGCTAGTTAGAAATGGCGGGACCTGGAAGGGGCAGAGGCCATTTTGCTTTGTAGTTTCGACATCGGCAAAAATCATGAGGCAATGGCTCCTAAGCGGGGGTCCCACTGGGGTCTGTGGATAGAATTCGGAGGTGGGGAGTTCATAAATTTTGAAGGGAAGAAGATACACTTTTATTTTCACTAACCTCTAGCTGACATTATTTCCCTCAACCATTATTTACCACAACTGTAGTATTGGTTGTGACTTTGTCACTAGGAGAAACTGGATATTTTCCTATCATGGTTGTTGTAGAGGTCTCCAAGTATCATATACACACATCACAATTTTATAATCAAAGCAGCTCCTAGACTTACTAGCAGATTTTATTGCTTAATATGTTAAAAAATAAGCATAGGCCTTATTACAATTTGTTTGTATTTTGATAACAATATTTAATAGAATTGCTTTATTTTGCAATTCTATCTATGGTATTTTACACATTTGAAGTCATGATTCTGGGAAACAAACAACAAGGTTAAGAATCTCTGTTATACATAGAAAACAAATTTATGGCTACCAAAGGGAAAAGGTGGGGGGTGAGGGAGGGATAAATTAGGAGGTTGGGATTAACAAGTGCACGCTACTTATATAAAATAATCAACAAGGACCTACTGTATAGCACAGGGAACTATACTCAATACTCTGTAATAACCTATATGGGAAATGAATCTGGAAAAGAATAGATATATGAATATGTGTATAACTAAGTCACTTTGCTATATACCTGAAGCTAACACAACATTGTAAATCAACTATACTCCAATATAAAATTAAAAAAAAGAAAAAGAATCTCTACTATAAGGTGATATCCTAGGGGAAAAGAGTAGAAAAACAAATTAATTGAGGACCTTCTCTGCTTGTTTTGGAAGTTAATGCTGTACGTCTGGTGCCTGCACAGGGGTGCCAAAGAATGAGAATCTAGGGAAGCCGGTGGAGCTGTCCAGATGATGACATGCTGTTGCTAAGGCATATATTTTTACCCCAACACACTGCATTGTACTCTGTCCATTAAGTGTAAGAAATCTCACACTTAGAGACATAGTGTTGGAGTCTCTTTAGAGACATAGTGTCTCTCAACTTTGTTTAGAGACATAGTATTGGAGTTGTCTCTTTCATATTATCAATCGCCAAGAGAAGTGTGCCCTGGGGGAGAATAAGCTAGGAACCACGTGTGGACCTTGATCTCTTCCTAGCCAAGCAGAAGTTGAAAAAGGAGGTGGGTAGTCTTTTAAAAGGAACAGCCAATGGACTGCAACACCATGACTACAAGTGTGTCTTTTGAGGTTTGCTCCCTGCTGATCATGCCTGCAAAACAGTGTAGAAATCAGACGTGTCAGAAGGGGACTCGACCATGCTGACTTCACAGCACCAGTATCACATGGAGCCCAGAGACAAGGGGAAATTTCAGGACACTACTTCCTGCATGTGGTGAAAGTATATTAATATTTATTCAGATATTTGTTTTATTTGTTTTCTATTACTATATACGCTAAATAATACAGTATCATCCTAGACTATGTTCCAAGAGTTAGCAACAGAGTTCTTTGTTTTATGCCTTGTATCTGTGATCTTAAGAAGTGTACAGCAGAATCATCTGTAGCACTTAAAAAAAAGTATGCATTCCCTGCCCATCACAAAGATATTCTATATCAGAGGCAATGGTAGGTTTTCATACAACTGTGTTTTTTAAAAGGCACATATATAACAAACACAACCCTAGGTGAGAAAAATTACTGAGTCCATGAATAACTAAATCCTTAATTATTTTGATTAAGATAATGAGTTTAAAAACTGATATAATACTAAGGTGACATGAGTTTATATTTCATGCAATTATGTACATTTTGTAATTTTTGGAAAAAGTTACAAAGTAACTAATTCTAACCTATAATATCTAATTTGCCTGTTAATTTTTTGTATAATAAAATACACAATTAACTATACACAATGAAGAGCATAGAGGCAATCATTTTAATTTACTTAGTAAATTTATAGGCCTCGTATAAAAGCTGTAAAAAGGTTATACAAGCACTACTTCCCTTTATTGAAAGCGCTACCTTCGCCAGCTTTGCTAAAGTCCTGTGCGCTTGATCTATTGCAAATCATGACACACATCTCTAAATAGATAACTTTTATCTAATATTTCCATTGTTTTTCTTAGTCCCATCTTGATTTTCCAGTTACCTGCTTTTACTAATGATGAAAATATATCTTCCTTTATTAACTTAGATCCCAGGTTTTTACTCTCTTGAATCCCAAACTCTCTGTATTTATCATTTCCCATCTTATCTGGATATAGAATGTAATTTTATTCTTCAAACAGTCTTCCTCTATTGTCTCACTGATTAAATATCAAGGAACATCTGATGTTAAAGATACTGTGTCAGACTCTGGAGATATGGAGCTAAATATTTCGTCACAGTCTTCGGAAGGAAAACAGGCAATTCAACATCGTGTGACAATTGATATACTCTAGGGAAAACTGAGGAGCTGATTTTGGGGTGACTTTGTCCAGGTTGGCCAGAGGAAAGGATTCCTGAACTGATTTAAGTCATTAGTGGAGTTAGGTACTCAATAAAGGTGGAGATGATTGAAGCATAGGCGGGACATGGAGTTTGGGGCAACTGAAGATAATTAGCTGGGTCTCAGTATGGATTGTAATTGATGGAGAAGTTCAGAAATGGGTTTGAAAATATGCTGGGGGCTATAGCATTACCTTCTCTGCCAAACAAAGGGATTTACATTTTAAGACAATGAGATTTCAATCAGGGGGAACATATCTAACCTACTTTTTATAAAATCTACTTGGACTTCTTATGTAAGCTTCATCTTTCTAACCAGCCTGATAGCGCTTCTCCCAACCTCTTACTAAAGGATCTAACAGATTAAGAAAAAAAAAAAACAAAACATACTTTAACAACATCCAGATGTCAAGACAGAATACCTATTCATAAAAATCTACAAGAAACTTCTACCTATTTGTGAAGTTGGATTGAGAAAAGTGATTGGTGGCCTAACCATTACTTCTGCGACAAAAAATACAGACCTAAGCCATCAAACAAAGGTAGGAAAACACTATATCTCTCTTGTGTTGCTTTCTTGTTCAGAGATCCAAAACACGTTCTAAGAACAAAACAAAACCAGCATCCAAAGTGGCTATCCCTATACTCTGTGATGACTGTTGTGTAGATAAAAACACTATTCTTCTGTCTCTCCTTTCCTTCTCTCCCCACTATCTTATATTGTTTCAGAGATGCCAATAAGAAACTTTTTTCCCCTTCTGCTTATGGACTACTTAAAAGAAACACCTATGTACCAGACTACAGAGACTATCTCAGCATATGCAAAAGACCATAAGCTGTGCAGGTGACATTTAGACCACAGTCAATACAACTAGACATTGTTAACACAATTAAGAAAATAAAAGATCTAGAACAAAATACAAATGTACATGCAGTTGATCTCTGGATAGGCAATGACTTCCTAAGAATTTAATTCTAAAAGGAAAAAAAAAATTTACATAGGTGACTATATTAAAAACAGCAACAAGAACAAAACTCTGGTTGGATGCTTCTTTTCGCTCCCTAGCAACATTTGCTTGCTGTTCCAGAGCACTTATTACAGTAATATCAACACTGAGCAGATCCATGTCTGTATTCCATACGCTTCCTGAAGGTTGCAACTGTGCATTTCTGGTCTCCACCTACTGCCTGTCACATATTAGGTATCAATAAATATTTCTTCAATGACTTTTTCTAAAATCACAAAGATAGAAAAAGAACTTTCAACAAACATAAAAATAAAATTTGCAAGTCAACAAGAAAACACCACTACTCTAGTAGAAAAACATGTTTAAAATGTCCAGATTCTTCAGACATCTTAATTATTAATAAAATATTTCTCAATGTTTATTCTCCCTTCCAGTAAAACCAGTAAAATTAAAACTAGATAATACAAATTTTGCCTATCAAATTGGCAAGTTGATGTACCCTGTTGCACAGGATGGTGGTGTGAATATAGATTTATCACGATCTTGCTAGAATAATTGTAAAGGTCCAAAGCAAGAGACATAGCACCACAATTTCAAAACAAACAAACAAAACAAAGCCCAGTCGTATTCTTTATAGCCCTGTTGAACACAATAAACTCCAAATAAACAATGTATAGGAAATAAAGGGAAAATATAAAAATACACATTCATGAATGAAATCAAATAAAATTACTGAAAATAATCCAGCCACAGCCCCAAAACATGACTTATGTTATTCTCCATGAAGGAAACACTTGTGTATAAAATATATTTCCTACTTGATGATACTGCAGACTTAATTCTCTCGTATTCTTAAATATATATTATTCTGATGACTTTCACTAAGGTTAAGGGTGCGACACAGGGAATAGATGTATTTTGGTAACATATGGATTATGTATGTTCACATACTGTGTTAACATATAAATTTGTAACATATTCATGTTTTATTCTGTATGTGATTTTATTTTATTTTTAAGTTAAAAACAAAACAAATTATATATACTTTTATATTATGTATATTCATATAACTATATTTTCTAATTAAACATGTATAAACAGTGTATAAATGTGTGTAAACATTTCTGATGATGATGGCAAACCTGTTCATTTCTGACTTTATTAGACATTGTTCATTTAAGCAGGTTTCTGCTGCATATGTGCATAGGATTATTTTTTTATTCTAAAATTTGTTAAAAGTTTCATTTAAAAAATAGATGTTTGAGTTATTGAGTACTTTTGACATCTTTCAAGATGATCATTTGATGATTATTTTGAATATGTTTGAATGAATATTTTCTAAAGTTAATCATTCCTTGCTTTCCTGGAGTAAATCCTACCTGATCAGGATGTTCTACTAGTTCAATAAACGGCTGATTTTGATTTGGTAGTATTTTATCTACTATTTTATACATATGTTCGTAAGTGAGAATTTGGTAGAGAGAAACAGATTAGATAAACAGACATACAGATACAGATAGACAATGCATGCACACCTTGTCTGGGTTTATTTAGCTAGCTTTGCAGTCTCGTATAACCTTTTTGGAAACTTTCCTTTCTCCCTATGTTCTGGCACTGTTTTAAAAAACCAGAAATGGGGAATAGGGAGTTACTGCTAATGGGTACAAGGTTTCTTCTTAGGATGATGAAATATTCTAAGATTAGATTATGGAGATGTTTGCACAACTGTGTAAACATAAAAACCATGGAACTGTACACTTTAAACATGTGAACTTTATGGTATGTGAATTATTTCTCAATAAAGCTTTTTAAAAGAGTATTATTTGTTGAAGATTTAACAGACTCAACCAAATGTTTTTACCTAGTAATTTTCTTATCAGATTTTCAAATCTGTTTGTACAAAATTCCACATAATATTTCATACGTTTTACCTGTTGTCATGTTTTCTATCTCTTTCCTAACATCAATACTGTCTCCTTTCTGTCTCTGTTTATATTTGAGAAAGAATTTCTTTAGTAGCCTATTCAAGTAAATTTTTTTTTCAAGTCCATTTTAGGTGAGTTTATATTTCACTAAGTTTTTTCTTATAACATCTTAATTTTTAATGTATGTTGGATTATTCTGTCATTCTTTCTCTAGCTTCTTGGTTAAATCTGTGTGTATAGAAAAAAACAATGAAAAGAAATGGATTAAAAATAAATGTATGGTGTAGTTGGCTTATCGGTGATTTTAATTTTTAACCTCAGGTTTTCTATATTTCTGGTGTTATCTACAGTTAGCACGCAACACTGTTATAATAAAAAAGTACGACTATTTTAAAAATTACATTTATATGAAAATACTGAGGTTGTTTTTAAGTAGAAGAATTAACAGTAGGACATTTTGATTGATAACGTTCAAAGCACTTGTGACATGGCTGTTTAGGAGAACCTCTGTTAAAATGGAAATCTATTTTTCATTATCAAATAATTTGTGCATAATGTTTCCTCTTACTCTGTCCCCGTTTGAACCATGACTATGAGAAAATCTTAATTTTGGTCTTCTTTTCTTCTCTTCTGCATGGATACATATTAATAAATACATAAATTATGTGTCCTTTGTCTTTTATCATAAGATCTACAAAAAAGAGTTCTAAAATTTTGGTTATAACCACATTTGCCTGGGAGAAAGCATCAGTCATACTGTCAAATGCCATCATTATAAAAGTGTGAGCTCATTAAATATAAGGGATGGAGTTTGTATGTGTGGGAGAAATGTTAAAATGTTGACTGAGGAATTCCTGTGAAGTTACGAGAGGACTCATTTTCGGGCCCAAATAGATTTCTCCACATTTTTATAAAGTTGAAGAAATCAGAGTATTGGAAAGGCAGACCATTCAAGATCCTGGGAAGTTGTCAGATAATAGAGAACAATTTTTCTTAGGAAGATTAATGGATCTTACAGTTTAAATGTGTGATTTATCTACCAGATGGTTCATTCTCTGTTCCTTCAGTGTGGATCCATTTTCGATACCTACCTTCTTTGGTCCCATATTGTATCACACTCACAAGCTGGGAATGGTTTGTGAGTTGGAAATGTTTTGGGACATTACTATGTAGTTTTATTGAAATCCAAAACTATGTGTGTGTGTGTGTATTTGTTTCATAATGTCCACATACCAAAAGGGTTGCTTCCAAGTAGTCACCTCAAACCAAAAATAACAATATTAAAATAAGAGTTGTGGTGACTGACTCAATCATCAAGGTGAGAAGTGAGGAGGACTGAACTAATGCAGTGACACAGGTGGCAGAACAGACATTAGTTTTGAGACAGGGTAGAACTGCCAGGTTTGATAATGGGTTAGAGATCATCATATTGGATATGATGGGCTAGAGATTAAAGTCGATGTTGTCTAATAGATTTCTCTTTTGGCACACAAGTTATCTGAAGGTTGTATTTATATATATTGAACATATAAATGCAGAAACAAATGGCAGAAGTAAAAGATCAGTTATGTAATTTTTGAGTTTGTACTGCCCATAGTGCATATGGATTGAGGTGATAAGGAGGTATGTGGAGACCTAGTCTGGAAATCAGGAGGGTATTAGGGACTGGAAATATCAACACGGTCTAATTAAAATGCTGTCATTATGAAGCCATGGGGTAGGTTAGCCACGGAGAATGAATAGACTGAGAAGAAAAAAAGTCCAAGCCAGAATCTTGGGAAATAAAACAGAAGCCTTTGAAGCAGACACAGAAGTTTCAAAGCAGAAAGAACAGAGAGGTTGTTGTGGAGACCAAGGACCTATCAATGAAGAGGGAGTCATCAACAATATTCAATGCTTTAAACAGGTCAAGTTATTTAAACACTAAAAAGTATTTCTTGGACTTAAAAATCCTAGAAGACACAGGGAAATATCAGAAGAAATCTGTTGAGGATGTGAGTCCAGAATGGAGAGGTAACTGAGTTGAGGAATCATATGTAAATGAAAGAAAATTATTTCAAAGAGTTTGGCTCTCAACTCAAAAGCCTTTACAATTCATACTTCTGAAATGAATAACATTGTGATGGATGCCATTGGTAAATATGAGCCTTTCCCCTGGTTTAGCCTTTAAACATTTTTTTCCCATTTACCATTCACTTACAAAAGTAACTTAGCTTTTCAAAATTATTTTCAATTATTTCTTTATTATTTTATTTTAATTTCTTTAAAATTTTCATTTTCTTTAAATAAGAACCCTACTCTTCTTCAATTTTACAAAGTCAGACTATGTAAAGTCCCAGTGAATCCTACATGTATATTTTCTTTCTTTCATTCTTCTTTATTTTTTCCTCCCTGTCAATCTTTCTTTTGTGACATCTTTCTGAGACCACAGGCATGTTCTTGAAGGCAGGGGCTGTATCTTATCTGTCTTGGTATCATGGCACTAAGCTAAGTGCCTCTATTTCAATATACGTGTTTGATGGGTATTATTCTCTTCCCTCAATCTTCAAACATCTCAGTTCAGTATTTCTGAGAGGGTTTTGTGGAATACTGGTTGCTCAAAATTCTCAAAGTTAAAAAAAATAAAAAGATTCTAGTTGAAGTTTGGGAAATGCTGTATATTATTTCCGTTCCTGGAAATTCTAAATGTACCTTAGCATAGAAAAATCTCTGAAAAGTCCTAAATAATTTAATATTTTAAATTAATGCATATCAGTATATTACAGTACTAATTAGAAAATAATAAACTTTTTGAACACCTAAAAATTAGTTTTAGTTTCTCCTTCAGAGAAAGCCTCCAGACATTAACTTGACTCTTGCTCACCAAATGGTCTACGCTTTGATTAATTTTGTATTTCCATAGAGGGTATCATAGTTTCCATTTTTTTTGTTTCTTCTTCTCACATTATTCTCACACAAGCAATATATATTGTTACACCTCCTACCTCCTACTGTTTCTCATACCAAATGAGTTTAATATCTAGACTTCGTCTCAAGATCCCTTATGCTTCACCCCAGTGAAGAAATTTTCATGCTCTGCCATTCCAAATCTAAATCAAAATCTAAACGGGTTGCTTTCTTCATGTCTTTACACTAAGCCTCTGTGTTACTCTTGCAGCCCCTCCAGTTGAAGTTGTATTCCTAAGTGCAAGTCAAATATGGCAGTTCTCTGGTCTTGCCAAGTAAATGACTTTGGAGAAATTTCTTGGTTGTTAAACACTTCAAGTTTTTCTTTTATTTAGATGTTTTGTTTTATCTTTGAGGTTTGGGCTTAATCTGACCAGTTTCGACTTTTAAGAATTTAGGAAGGTTTCTGAGACCCTAATTTTTATTTAGTTATTTTTTTTCTCTTTTAGCTGCCTGTGTTTATTTCATCAGTGTTTCTGGGTGATTACCATAGTAATAAGTACATAAATCTTAATCTACCATGTAAATAATATCAATGGAATGAAACTAATTATAGGTACATATAAGAAATATCACAACCCCTAGATTTAAAATGTTTAAAGTGAAAACACTGAAAAGAAAACCACTTTCCTTTCTCTGAAGAACAGATATTTCTGGCTTAAGGAACAAGGGAAAATATTTAGTATCCTTGCACTGTAGTTGTCTGTGTTATTTCATGTTACAGAAAAATAGCTATATCTATTTTTCTGTAACAAAAAAGACATAAAAAATGTAACAAGACCAAGACATGTAAAAAAGAAAATTTCTTTTGGTAAAAGAAACTTGCCCCTTCTCACCCTCTATCATCCAGACAAAATACTTTACTTAGCAAAGGAATGTTATTTATCACTTAAAATCAGAAAAGCAAAATGAGAAAAAGGCAAACTGTTTGAGGATGTAAGATGAAAAAATACTTCCTTCTGTAACAGATTTCATTTTCTCTTTGACTGTTAATGGGCAATAAGTTCTAGTTTATTTTTACTTTGTAGGAGGGGGTACTGTTTGTTCACATTCGCTGAACATTCAAGCTCTGTATATACTAGTGCGTGATGGCAGCCCATGCAAACATAAAGGCATTTCAATGCCAGGAAGTGGCACAAGACATAGTGAAGAGTATAGATAAACTCTAAACTGATTTTGATTTTCTTCAAGGTCTCTGAACAGAGCTGAACTCTGCCTTAAAACCCACAGAAAGAACAGCTTGTGAAAAGGTAGATTCTCACTGGCTTTGCTTGAATGAGAATCATTAATTTAGGTCAGAGAGAACATTTTTAAACACAGCTCTTCAAGAAATAAATATCATTCATAACCTACATTGTCAGAAAAATAAAAGTGTTCTCTCTCTGTTAGCATGATAAAATAAATAACTCGGGCTTCCCTGGTGGCGCAGTGGTTGAGAATCTGCCTGCCAATGCAGGGGACACGGGTTCGAGCCCTGGTCTGGGAAGATCCCACATGCTGCAGAGCAACTGGGCCCGTGAGCCACAACTACTGAGCCTGAGCATCTGGAGCCTGTGCTCCGCAACAGGAGAGGCCGCGATAGTGAGAGGCCCGCGCACCACGATGAAGAGTGGCCCCCACTCGCCGCAACTGGAGAAAGCCCTCACACAGAAACGAAGACCCAACACAGCCAAAAATAAAAATAATAAATAAATAATAAATTAAAAAATTTAAAAAACATAAAAAAAATAAAAACAATAAATAACTCAACCACATAGAAATGAGCTGCAGTAGAGTAGTTCTAGTTTCATGTCCTAGTTTTATTCACCTGACATGTTGAGTGGAAAATAAGAATAATACTCGTATTTGTAGTATGGGCCTAACTCAATAAAGTCCATAATTTAGGAAGGTCACTATGGTTAACCTGTTGATATATTTCACCATTTGGTAATGCAGTTTCACTTTCTGTCGTTTTGAAAATGACAACATTAATATTTTAGATATAGTAAGACAAAAATACTGGGCATTAGTATAAGGATGCCCATTGGAGATAACTTATTATCTATTTTAAATGCTTCTCTCTAAATTTCATTTATTATATTCTCCTCACTTTCAGCATTGTATAACTTGAAGAAGAGATTCTATATGATGAAATACACAAAGAAATAACACCAAGAAATAAGAATTCCTAGAAAAGTCATAGAAAGACGAAAGTGTTGAGACTATACCACATGAAAAAGAAAAGATCAACAAAGCGAGGAAAGTTTTAAACTTTATATACATATTTTTTGGGGGGAGGTATATTGTTTTATTAACATTTAAATTTCACTAGGACCTGAAGTATATGCTAACCATATGTTCAGATTTTTAAAATAAAGATAAAATGGACAAAAACTTTAAGGGTGCAATGTACTTAACACTGCACAATATATTCACCAACTAGACAATCTAGAGGGTGGTGTAACTATACACTTAGGAGCACAAGTATAGGGACAAGCCCTGGAATTGGGAGGAAAAACCTACCTTTCAGGACTGAACAGAGGTCCTTGGTTGCTGACAGAATCTCCCCTTGACTTCAGACTTGAGACAAACCAAGGGAGTCTGACAGTATACAAAAATCACTGATTCAGAACAGACAGTAACGGGATAGATTGGCCAGAGCCAGTTAGGATTCTGGGGGCCCGTCTGAAGCAAGCAGGGTCAGCTGGAGGTGGAAATGTTGCAGCTGAAGTCCAGGATCCGTAGACGAGAGCAGCCATCTGCTAAAAAATCTCTGATTTCTACACAAGTTCCTAAGATACATTTCCCAAAAAGGGATTAAAGTCTGTATACATATTTTTAAAAGAAATCTGTGATTGGCCACTACTTTTCCAGAGAAAAGTTTGCATATTTTTTCCTTAGAACATGATAAATCTTAATGCATAAGTATTTCTAAACATTGTAATTATTAATAATTTTAAGAATTTTTGTGTGTGAAATTTGACCAACATAGGAGAGGAAGGCTTGGAGGGTTTTTTTCATGGCAGTTATTAAAATAAACAATATTATTATTTGTTTGGCATACATTAAATATGATATATTTTATATATTTATACATAATATATATTTTATATCTAAAACATTACATATATTTAAATAATTTATATACATTAAAAATAGAGGAATTCACCAATATATGAGATCATTAAAGTCTGTTTTATAACTTTGATTCTTTAGTTCATACTTGGCATATTTACTTTTAACATTTGATATTCTTTAAAAATGAGTTTAGGGACTTCCCTGCTGGTCCAGTGGTTAAGACTCCATGCTCCCTATGCAGGGGACCCAGGTTCCATTCCTGGTCAGGGAACTAGATCCTGCATACTGCAACTAAGAACCTGCATGCCACAACTAAAGACCCTGCATGCTGCAACTAAGACCCAGTGCAGCCAAATAAATAAATAAATAAATAAAATAAATATTTTAAAAAAATAAAATAAAGGGACTTCTCTGGTGGCACAGTGGTTAAGAATCCGCCTGACAATGCGGGGAACACGGGTTCGAACCCTAGTCCAGGAAGATCCCACATGCCGCGGAGCAACCAAACCTGTGCTCCACAACTGCCAACCCTGTGCTCTAGAGCCTGTGAACCACAACTACTGAGCCCACGTGCCACAGCTACTGAAGCCCATGTGCCTAGAGCCCATGCTCCGCAACAAGAGAAGCCACCGCAGTGGGAAGCCTGCACACCGCAACAAAGAGTAGCCCTCGCTCGCAGCAACTAGAGAAAGCCCATGCACAGCAACGAAGACCCAACAGAGCCAAAAATAAATAAATAAATAAATTTATTTTAAAAAGTAAAATTAAATTAAAAAACTGATTTTAAACCAATATACATTCTATTTCACGTCCTTTACCTGAATATGAAATTAAGTTGATCACAACAAATTTTTATGTTCATCATGAAGAAAAAAATAGCAATAACAATAATTTAGCTTTTTATTTTGGATTTTTTAAACTAAAAATCATTTTATATTACCAACAAAGAATTATGAATAGAATATAAAGATTTTTCACAGGGAGTTCTATGCCCTTTAGCCTGGAGGCAGGTTTAAATGTTAAACTGCTACATTGATTATAGAGAAGAATAGCTGTTCAAAGGTTGGCTGTCTGGGGCTACCCTATCAGAGCATGATTAATTTATCCAGTCTGAGGTTGGCAAGTTCACAATGAGTAAGAACAGAATTCCTTTAAAATCCTACTAGTTTATTCCTGGCAACTCATTTTGAATTTCTCTCTTGATATCAGTGAATCACTAAAAAAGATTTCCTTCCTTCCACATATGCCTCCTATGACTAAGACAGCTGAGAATAAACAGATAAAAATACCTCAAGCATCAGCATAGACTTCAGGACTTATCATCAGGTCACTTTTCAAATAGAAAATTTGGGGTAATGTCATTCAAACATTGTCGGGGCTTCCCTGGTGGCGCAGTGGTTGAGAATCTGCCTGCCAATGCAGGGGACACGGGCTCGAGCCCTGGTCTGGGAAGATCCCACATGCCGCGGAGCGACTAGGCCCGTGAGCCACAACTACTGAGCCTGCGCGTCTGGAGCCTGTGCTCCGCAACAAGAGAGGCCGCGATAGTGAGAGGCCTGCGCACCGCGGTGAAGAGTGGCCCCCACTCACCGCAACTAGAGAAAGCCCTCGCACAGAAACGAAGACTCAACGCAGCCATAAATAAATAAATAAATAAATAAAATTAAAAACAAAAAACCAAAAAACATTGTCTTTCCTTAGAGTTAAATTTCCCTCTCCAGCACTTGAGCAAATACACTCCTTGACTATTTCTACTTTATGTTTATTATTATTTTAGTTCATCTTCCTCTCTTCTGTTTCCCTTAAGAAAGCACAACTCATTTCACCCATATAAACATTCCCCTTCCAATCAAAATGATTTCTTACTTTCTCATTAAAAACACCAACATCAATTTATTTCTTCCTAAATGTATATACACCTAGAATCATCATACTAAATTATCTTTTAAAATTAGAAACTTCTAGACTCTCAATGAGAAAATACTTTTTTACATTTCCCCTCTCCATTCACATAAATACGGAAACCTTATGATCAGATACCATAATCCTAAATCAAATTTTTAAAAATCTCTGAACAATATGGAAACAAAATTCCTATTTCAAGTTAGTGATTTTAGCTCACACAATTAATGTAATCTTCCTCCCAAAAGTTTATTAAATGACAAAAAGAGAATTAAAAAAGTAAATTCTGCTTCAGTAGTAGCATAACATGCAATTTTGTGAGGCACCACTTCAGCAGAACCAGAAAGGGGGGCGGGGGGGGGGGCAGGGTACCAAGTAACCATGTGTTTGTTATTCAACACATGGGCTTGGAAAAAAACAACCAAACAAACCCCACTTGGAATGTAAGATGGATAAAAGCTGAGAAAAAAACCAAAGGATGAAAACAGAAGATACAAGCAACAATAAAGCCTAAATTCTATCACTTGAGAAGCTGTCATGTAAAAATTTCATGCTGTTCCATTCTGGCAAAACAGTAAATTTAAATGTTCCTTGAGCAATGTTAAACTCCTTATGAGACAATCCTATAAATGGGTCTTTTTAGTTATAAAAATGTTAACAAAACATTCTTTTATGAAATATCAATGTGTTTCCAAAGAGTCCCTGTGGTTCTGGAATGAGGCTGTAGAAATTCAGTTCATTCCTGAGGTTTTAGCTAGTTCCCTTCAACACCTGTTTACCCTTTAACACCACAGCTAGAACAGAAAGTTATGAGAATACTAAGCAAGTCTACCAAGGGAACCCAGTTTTATGGAAAACAGGTAAACAAGCATAATTTTCTCCCAACCCAGGTTGGTCATAACTGGCAGTTGACATTAGTCAGTATGGCTAAGTAACTTGTATAACATCTCTACTTCTTCAATGCATGTTCACTACATCAAGAGTACTTCTGTTTGGATCCAGTATAGGAGAGGGGTCCAACACAGTAGTATAGAAAGGTTGTGAACTCACTTCTTCCCATGAACACACTGAATCTGAAGAAACCTAAAGGGTGATTAAATAGCTACTGTACATGTAAGGACCAGATAGAAATGAACAGAAAAGACAGAAAGACAGTATACACAGGAATACCACCCCCAATGTGGTGACCTGCAGGGAGTGATATTGCTGAGAGCTTGAGACAGACTCACCTACCCCAGGACACAGTGAAAAAACAGCAGTTTAAAGGGCATCTAGATTATACAGGAAGGATGCCTTCATACAAGACCACTCCTTCAAGACCAGGAGAGGTAGCTGTATTGTCTAATTCATAGAAACAAAAATGAAAAGTCAAACAAAATGAGGAGACAGAGAAATATGTTCTTAACCAAAGAACAAAATAAAACTCCAGAAAAATTCTAAAGAAACTGAGATAAGTAATTTACCAGATAGTAAAGTTCAAAGAAATGGTCACAAGGTTGATTACTGAACTTGGGGGAAGAATGGAGAAACTCAGTAAGAACTCCAACAAAGACTTAGAAAATATAAAAAAGTCCCTAACACTGAATCATGAAGAAATAGAAAATCTGGGCCGACTGATCACTAGTAATGACATTAAATCAGTAATCAAAAAAAAAATCCCAGCAAACAAAAGCCCAGCTGTCTTCACTGACCTTCACCAAATATTTAAAGAAGAGATAATACCTATCCTTCTCAAATTATTCCAAAAAAAAAAAGAAGAAATGAAGAAAAAAGGAACATTTCCAAATCATTTTATAAGGATGGGATTACCTTGATACCAAAATCAGACAAGGAGATAGAAAAAAAAAAAAATTAAAGGCCAATACCACTGATGAACATAGATGCAAAAATTCTCAAATATTAGCAAACCAAATTTAACAGCACATTAAAAGAATCATACAACATGATCATGTAGGATTCATTCCAGGAATGTAAAGATATAACATATGTAAATATTTATGCACCCTATATAGGAGCACTTAAATACATAAAGCAAATATTACCAGAAATAAAGGGAGACATAAGCAGCAATGCAATACTAGTACCCCACTTACATCAACAGATAGGTCATCTACACAGAAAATCAATAAGGAAAACTGTCCTTAAATGGCACTTTAGACCAGATTGATTTTATAGATATATACACATCATTCCATCCAAAAGCAGCAGAATATGTATTATCTTCAAGTGCATATGGAACATTCTCCAGGATGATACACCATATAAAATAAAATGAAGGATAAAAATCATATGATCATCTCATTAGATGTAGAAAATATTTGACAAAATTCAACATCAATTTATAATAAAAACTCTCAACAAAGTGGGTACATAGAGAACACAATGAAGGCCAAATATGACACACCTACAGTTAAGATCATACTCAAAGGTGAAAAGCTAAAATCTTTTCCTCTAAGATTGGGAAGAAGACAAGGTTGCTCACTCTCACCACTTTTACTCACACAGTATTGGAATCCCAACCACAGCAATTAGGCAAGAAAAAAAGTCATCCAATTTGGAAAGGAAGAAGTAAAACTGTCATTATTTGCAAATGACATAATAATATATATAGAAAATTCCAAACACTCCACTAAAAACCTATTATAATAAATGAATTCAGTAAATTTGAAGGATACAATATTAATATACAAAAATATGTTGCATTTCTATATGTAATTAACTATACAATAAAAATAAAGAAAACTATCCCATCTACAGTTGCACCAATAAGAATAAAATACCTAGGAATAAACTTAAGGTAGTGAAAGACCTGTACTCTGAAAACTATAAGAGGCTGATGAAAGAAATTGAAGACGACACAAATAAATGGAAAGATATATCATGCTCATGTATTAGAGGAATCAATGTCATTAAAATGTCCATAATACCCAAGCCATTCTACAGAGTCAATGCAATCCCTATTAAAATACCAATGTCATTTTTCACAGAACTAGAACAAATAATTCTAAAGCTAGTATGGAAACACAAAAGACCCCAAATAGCTAAAGCAACCTTGAGAAAGAAGAATAAAGCTAGAACTATAGTGCTCCCAGACTTGAAACTATACCACAAACTATCAAGTTAACAAATCAGTATGGTACTGGTGCAAAAACAAACACAAAGACTGATGGAACAGAATAGAGAGTTCAGAAATAAACCCATGCTCATACAGTCAGTAAAGCTATGACAAAGTAGCAGGCAAGAATACACAATGGGGGAAAGATAGTCTTTTCAATAAATGGTGCTGGGAAAATTAGACAGCTACATGCAAAAGAATGAAACTGGACCACTTTCTTATACCATATACAAAAATAAAGTCAAAATGGATTAAAGACTAAATGTAAGACCTGAAACTATAAAACTCCTAGAAGAAAATATAGTCAATGATCTCTTTGACACTGGTCTTAGCAATAGTTTTTTGAATATATATCCTCAGGCAAGGACAACAAAAGCAAAAATAAACAGATGGGACTACATCAAACTAAAAAGTTTTGCACCATGAAGGAAACTACCAAGACACAAAGGCAGCCTACTGAATGGGAGAAGATATTTGCAAACAATATACACAGTAAAGGGTTAATATCCAAAATATATAAAGAACTCACACAACTCAACAACTCAACAACAAAAAAAACCTGATTTAGAAAATGGGCAGAAAATCTGAATAGACATTTTTCCAAAGAAACATACAGATGGGCAAGAGGCACATGAAAAGATGTTCAACATCAATAATCAGGGAAATGCAAATCAAAACCAGCTCACACCTGTTAAAATGGCTCCTATCAAAAAATGCAAGAAATAACAAGTATTAGAGAGAATGTGGAGCAAAGGGAATGCTTGTCCATTGTTGGTGGGAACATAAATTGCCGCAGCCAGTATGGAAAACGGTATGAAGATTCCTCAAAAAATTATGAATAGAACTACCATATGATCCAGCTATCACAGTTTTGGGTATTTATCCAAAAATATGAAAATACTAATTTAAAAGATATATGCATAATAGCATTATTTACAACAGCCAAGATATGGAAGCAACCTAAGTGCTGATGGATGAATGAATGGATACAGAAATTGTGAGATATACATATATATGTATATTTACACACACACACACACACACACACACACACACATCCCCCACAACGGAATATTACTCAGGGATAAGAAAGAATAAAATTTTGCCGTTTTTGGCAACCTGGATGGACTTGGAATGTATTATGCTAAGTAAATAAGTCACATGGAGAAAAACAAATACCATATGATTCCATTTATATGTGGAATCTAAAAACAAAACAAATGAACAAACAAAACGAAACAGGAACAGACTAACAGACACAGAGAACAAACTGGTGGTTGGGTGGGAAAGTGGGTAAGTGGTGGGGGCAGAGACAGATTAGGGAAAGGGGATTAAGAGGTAAAAAACCCAGCTATAAAATAAATAAGTCATGGTAACGTAATGTACACAGAGAATATACAGTCAATAATATTGTAACAACTTTTTATGGTAATGGATGGTAACTGGTCTCATTGAGATAACCATTTCAGAAAATATCTATTCACTAGGCTATTCACTATGTTATATACCTGAAACTAACATAACATTGTATGTTAATTACAACTCAATAAAAAAGTACTTGTTTGGCATTTTAAAATTTCAGTGTGGCAATCTAAGTTTGAAAAAAAAAAAATCAAAACAAAACAGTACACCCCAGCCACATAACAAAAGAACATATTTGGATCGGCATACAGGAACTGATAACTCTTGTACGCATATGAGCTACATTTTTATGTTGCAAAAGATAAACTGCAATCTGGTTGAAAGATAACAAAAGTGCTAAGCCAATTTTAAAATATATGGAAACGATTTTAGAGGAGCATATTTTGGGAGGATGTTCAAGTAAAATATATTGAAAAAGGCCAAATTTAAATGATAAATTTTAGTATTCTTTAAGTTGAAAAAAAGACAAACCATCATGTAATACTGAAGTGTCCATATAATATTTTATCCTTTTCCTGATGAGAGTTAAAGGAAGCTGTACTATCCCAGACAAACCAAGTTATAAGGTCACTCTATCTAAGAGGAAACAAAAAGAAAGGAAAATTTTAGTATATTTTTTCTTCTACAGAGCAAATAAGAATAAACTGATGAAAGGGTTACTGAATCTGGGGCAAAATCATTATTTTATATACTCTGATATATTTGAAACATATATAGTAAGGAAATAGGCTTTCAAAGAAATAATGTAATTTATAAAGAGCTGTTAAAGTACTTTCACCTTAAACATGTAACTTAATAGTCTCAATAGTTGCTGATGAAAGTGGCTTAGGAAATATTATTCTCATGTTACACAGGAAGAACCTAAGGAGAAATAAAAATTAAGTTCAATGCTTGCCCAGACACTTTGTAAATGGGCAAGTTAGAACTAGAACACTTTATACTTAAATTAACATTCTCTATCACATCATACTATCTTTCCAAATACACTTTTATCAAAAACCTTACCGAATTTTATAAATGAAGTTAGCAATTAACATAGGAAACATACATCTAAAAATCCCCCCATTATAGTCCACATGATAAAAGTATAGATGGAGAGTCTATATGGGGTAGGTTTTAAGACCATGGGCTTTCCCAGTAGGCAGGCCTGGGCTTGGGTCTTGTTACTATCACAAGCCTGCTATGTGACCTATACCCACAGGTCCTATAACAAGACATACTGAGAATGAACAAATACCAGGGTCAGGCACACTGTAAATGCTCAATAAATGTTTACTCTTATTAGCTACTATTATGTAATAAGTATATATTATGCCATTTGATTTTTTATCCTTTTTCTTGTAATATAACATACAAACCCTAGAAATATAAACCCCTCCCCCTGAAGATAATTAAGGACAAGCTAAAGAAATGGAACTTGCTCATGAATTAGAACACTTGGCAGTGTGAAGTCAGTTCTTTGCTAAATTGATATATAGACTTAATGCAATCCCAATAAAAATCAGAAGAGATGTTTCTGCTTGTTTATTTTTATTGTGAAAATTGAAACAATTAAATCTATCATTTGTGAAATGCCAAGAACTAAGACCTGTGAAGATACTTTTTAAGTAGAATAAAGCTGGGAAACTTACACATCTGCTACAAAAATGTATTACAGAACAAAAGCAGTCAAAGTAGCATGTTTTTGGTAGAAGATTAGAGAAGTAAATCAACAGAACAGAATAGACTGCAGAGACAAACTCACAAGTATTTACTCATTTGATTTGAAATAAATATGCACAGGAATGAAGTGTGAAAATAATGTATATCCAGTAAATGGTATTGTACCAATTAGATATCCTTATGGAAAATATAAAATGAAATGTTGAGACTTCCCTAGTGGCGCAGTGGTTAAGAATCCATCTGCCAGTGCAGGGGACACAGGTTCGAGCCCTGGTCCGGGAAGATCTCACATGCTGTGGAGCAACTAAGCCCGTGTGCCACAACTACTGAACCTGCCCTGCGCTCTAGAGCCCACGAGCCACAACTACTGAGCCTGCATGCACAACTACTGAAGCCCGTGAACCTAGAGCCCATGCTCTGCAACAAGCCATCGCAATGAGAAGCCCGCACACCGCAAAGAGTAGTAACCCCCATTAGCCTCAACTAGAGAAAGTCCGCGCACAGCAACAAAGACCCAATGCAGCCAAAAATAAATACATAAATTTATTTTAAAAGAATGAAATGTGACCTCATTTACATGACACAAAAATGAATTCGATATGGATTTGTAGGCAGAAATGTGCAACACAAAGCAACTTTTAAAAAATAGCATAGGAGAATATATTCATGATCTTAGAATGGGCAAGGATGTTCTTCAAAAACATTATCCATAAAAGAAAAGTAGAATGGACTAGACTTCATTAAAATTAAGAACTTACGGGGCTTCCCTGGTGGCGCAGCGGTTGAGAATCTGCCTGCCAATGCAGGGAACACGGGTTCGAGCCCTGGTCTGGGAAGATCCCACATGCCACGGAGCAACTAGGCCCGTGAGCCACAATTACTGAGCCTGCGCGTCTGGAGCCTGTGCTCCGCAACAAGAGAGGCCGTGATAGTGACAGGCCCGCGCACCGCAATGAAGAATGGCCCCCGCTTGCCGCAACTGGAGAAAGCCCTCGCACAGAAACGAAGACCCAACACAGCCATAAGTAAATAAATAAATAAATAAAATTAAAAAAAAAAACATTAAGAACTTACGTTCATTAAAAAAAAAAATTAAGATATAGTAACAATATAATTCATAAGTGAAAGATAGAAAATTCAATAAGGCTGAGCAAAAGGAATTTAACAGGCACAACACCAAAACAGAATATTCAAATAGCTAATGTATTAACTTTTTATACATGCAATAAATTGAGGATTTTGCTTCTCAAATTGTATCTTTATTCCATCTAAGTTTAGGATTTTTAAATTATTATTTTCCCCATAATATATGTGGCACATATTTCAGAATCACTGGGAAGTAGAACATAGCTACTAAACCATCCATCATGCCCTACCCTGAAAAACACATAGTAACTCACAAAGGATTCCTGTACCACCATACATGCAATTCAGGGACATATAAAAAATATATTTGTGATTACTAACAGATTTTTCTCATATTTTACACAATATTATGACCTCAAGTTTTCTATATAGTACTCTATAAACTTTATAAATATAATTTTAATAACACTATTATTATAAACCATTTGTATATGTCCTTATGTATTTGAATCATCATCAATTATTTCCAATATGAGGATCTAAAGGTTCTACGAGCATTTATGTATCTTTTTTCTCCTCTTTGGTCAAAATCCACTAATGCCTTATTTTTTATTTTTTATTGAATGAAAGCTTTTTAAATTTCTATAGTTCTTTATAATTTTCAAAAGTTTCACACACATTTTCACATAATCCCATAATAACCATTTTTGTAATGTATCCTTTTTTATTTTTTGGCCTGTGCCCTGTGGCATGTGGGATCTTAGTTCCCTGACCAGAGATTTAATTCATGCCCCCTACACTGGAAGCGCAGTCTTAACCACTGGACTGCCAGAGAAGTCCCCCATAATAACCCTTTTTTAAAATCCCCTTCCCCTATATTGCCTCTCCCCTCCTTCACTCTTCCCACTGGTAACCACTAGTTTGTTCTTTATATCTGTGAGCCTGCTTCTTTTTTGTTTTATTCACTAGTTTATTGTTTTTAGATTCCACATATAAGTGATACCACACCATACTTATCTTTCTCTGTCTGACTTATTTTACTTAGCATAATGCCTTCCAAGTCCACCCATGTTGCTGCAAATGGCAAATTTTCATTCTTTTTTATGGCTTTTTTATAGTTAGGGAGTAGCATTCCATTGTGTGTGTGGAATCTTCTTTACCTATTCATCTGTTGATGGACATCTTCTTTATCTATTCATCTGTTGATGGACACTTAAGCTGCTTCCATATCTTGGAAATTATAAATAATGCTACTATGAACATTAGGGTGAATGTATCTTTTTGAATTCCCTATCTTAACATTTTAGAAGCAGCAGCTTCTGGTCCAGTGATGTCTGAAGGGAGCTTCAGGTGCTAGCATTCCCTGTAGGCCTCCCATTATGCTTCACCCAACTGGGTAAGGCTCCTGGTCTCCATGGAATTTAGTGTTCTCCTTGTTTTAAGATAATTCCCACTCTAAGATGTTGTGAGGATAATGATCACATAAGAGAAACAAAAGCTCTTTAAAATGCAATATATGCCGAGTCATTAGGCCAAAATTTCCTCAGTCCCTGGGAGTACTCATCATTATAATTTTGTATAGAGAGCACAAGTAGACATTTCATTTTCTACTGAATAAAAGTTTCTTTCTTTCCCGAAACCTTCCTCCGTTTTTCCCTAATCAATTAAATCTACTATTTTTGAATCTGCCCACTTACAAAATAGGCTGGTAAAATCAACTAAAGTACACCCACATATTTGTAAATGGGTCAAATGTTGTAGATATATATTACATCCACTTTAAATATAGCTATAAATATCATTACTAAATATCACTGGTAAGAAAGTAACTTCTATTCCCACTGCCTCATCACCAAAAACTAATATTCCTTTTTACCACAAGTTATGTTTCTCTTTTTAATTCACAATTCTTAACTATACTTCTTTATAGGGCCACTATTATATTATTCATCTTTGTATTCATCTAACATCTTAACATCTACTTCATATAGTTAGGGAAGTATGTAACAGTTGTTTTTATGTGTATTTTAGAAGATAAAACTGCTACCCAATACTTTTGCCTAAAATGGTTTTCTTCAAATAGACTGTCATAGTATTAGTGATGACGCTTTTTATATTAATTAATAGACATCATGCAAGAGAGTTTGTTTTAATGTATACCAATATATTATTATTCTGTAGTTCCTAGGGTGTGGCAAGGCTCCAATAGTCCACACACTATTACATAATAAATATGAAAATCAAAGTTAATTAAAGCACATGATATAACATCCTTAAAAGTGCACTCTTAGGGAAAATATTTCTATAATAATCTACAAAATTCCCCAAAGAATATTACTGTCAATTATTCTGTAAAACCATTTGATTAATTCTGACCTTTTTGGCCCTTTGACTAAAAACTAGATCTAAGCATATGGCTTAAGGAATTGGAGGATAGTAAATAATAACAAGTTCTGATGGGCATCTTTCCAAAAAATCAATGGTCGTGCAAGAGAAAATGTCATACAAATATCATATGTAAAGTAAGTGCATATAGAGAGGTGAGTAACAGCGTTGCTTAGATACTGGGGCAAAACAGGTATAAAGGAGGGAACTGAAGGAGGGAGAGAGGAAGGGAAAAAGAAGGAAGGAGGGAGAAGGAAGGAGAAAAGGAAGGAAAAGGAGGGAAAGAAGGAAAGAAGGAAGTGGTGGAGAAAGTAGGAGAGAGGCTGGGAGAGATGGATGAAAGGAAGCAAGGGGACGGAAGGAAAAGGAAGAAAAAGAAAGAAGGAAGGGGAAGGAGGAAAGGAAGAGCAGTGAGGAGGGGATGAGAGGGGAAGGAAGAGAAAGGGAGGGAGAAAAAATAGCTAATCCTTTTTAAAATATAATGAAATGCAGTTGCCCTAAGCAGACTCACTTGGGAAATAAGTTATGTGGTGAGTTAGCCCAGCATAATGGAAGTAGCACTAGACTAGGAGTCAACATACTTTAGTTCTACTTCTAAATAGATCACCAGCTGCCAGTGTAATTTTAGACAAATATATTAACTCTTATCTTCAATTTCTTCATTTGCAAATTTAAATGTTTAGACTAGCATCTTTAAGGTCTCTTCTGGTCTTAAAATCCTGTGCTTTTAAGTATTTCCATAGTAGATGACAAATTGATTTAAGGAAAATGAGAAATGACTGATACAATGATGTTGTTTAGATAAGAGACATTCTGTCTTCATAATTGACTGGACTTCTAAAATGCCTTCCTTGTGCAACTAGTGCAAACTTTGTATATTAAGTGTTGTTTGATTATGGAGCTTCCAACAAGTGCCGCACTTGGTGTGTCGGCAATGAGACATGGAGATGGATAATATACTTTTAGGTTGGCATGATTCTGACATTCATTGTCAAAGATGTCACTGTTTGTGATATCTGTGGAGAGCCATAATGTACTGGTACACCTAGGAGACTGGTTATAAACTTATATTAGGTAATCGGGGAGATGATGATAAACACGACCTGAAAGAAGCTAGTGACATGAACATATTTTACTAGATGCCTGGAATACAAAAATTCAGATAAGCCTATGCATATGTTTAGCTCTGGCAGTAGAATTTATACCCTGCAAGTTGACCAAATCACATAAAAATCAAGACTCCTTGAAGAGGTCAGTTGTCTACTTTCACTGATCTCTTGAACTATATGGTGCAGTTCGAGCTGCCTGTGAAATGGAAAGTATTTATTTAAGCCACAGATAAAAGGTTGTTCTCAGGAACCTTTCAACCACTATTTCAATTATTTTCTGGCATGATAAATTTTCTTTCACAGATGCTTATGTCAACTACACTACTGTAACTCAGCACCTGAAAAATGCCTTAATTTTTTAACTTTGAAATATGCATTCAGGTATTTGCATTTAAAAGGTTGTTCACAAGTTGCTAAAACATAATGTAAATGAATACCTTTTCTTCCTATTGCTTTGGAGATAGCATTTTAAATGTGGTAACAGTCCTTGGAACACACCTTAATTATAAGTCAAAAACAGGGAGCCTAAATCTTTTCAGAGCTAACAACTGTATCATACCTTGTTATATATTTTCTCTGATAAATATGCAAAAGTAGAAGATTTGGAAAATGTCAAGAGATGAAAACAAAACAAAAAAATTAAACACACAATTTGCTACCTTTTTCTTAATTTTATACCAAGAGACTTGGTCCAGATGATTAAATATTCTTCAAAACCATGATGTTAGTGACTATACAATATTATATTTATACATATGCCATAATTTATTTCATAATCTGCCTAACTAAAAACACTTGCTTCAGATGTTTTGTCTTATAAATAATGCTAACATGAAGATCTTTACTCAAAAACTTTCTTTTACTCTCTGGTTCTTTCCTCAAGCGGGACACCTAGAATGTAATTACAAGATCAAATGATATGCCCTTTCTCAGTGCCATTGATAGGAATCACCAGATTGCTTTCAGATCCAGAAATTGTGAGAGATCTCTCTAAATATTCCGCCCTCTGCAACAAAAAGTATGTTAATTGGTTTAAAAAAATCATGTTGTTCAAATTTGCTTCCTTCTTAGTAGTGGGGTTTAACATTAGGTTACTTTTATGGGTACATAATCTTTCATTCATATGTTTATATATCTGTGCATATATTTGACATTTATTAAGACTATTAACTGACCTTCTCATTGGAGATGTATCTGACATAAAACGTTGGGGACTGCAGTCAAATGATTTAAAAATGCTACTAATTGTATTATTTCACTTAAAGAGTAATAATAAACATTGGTGTGTGAAAGACAGAGATGATGCAGAGTGAATTAACCTGTTGAACTTTATGTAGTCCAAAGATACTCAAATGCATTTTAGTATTAGTCTATTGTTCATATAATACGTATACATATTCTGGTGAGGTAATGTCTATGAAAAACACATCCTGGAAATTCACTATTAAGTATATCAGCTCCTTGTCATATTTTTGCAAATGTTTTTTCCATGCCTGCTTCTTAGAATATTTTTTGTTTAAAATCACCATGATTATCAATACTCACTCTACCCCAGTGAGGTCAAGTCTTACATTATCCTCACACCTGCTGTATTCATTCTAACCTCCATATCTCTGCTCACTGGTTCCACCGCTAAAACACAAGTGCAAGGGAATGTGCTGGTTCAGTGTGAAAGGTGTAAAGGCCAAAGCTTTTTGTTTTAGTATAATCATGCTATCAGAAGAAACCACCATTTGCTTTCAGGTCTTCACTCCGACTTTTTCTCAAGGCTTTTGTTGTTCTCTGGGTGAATAGAGTGGGGTGTGTGTGTGTGTGTGTGTGTGTGTGTGTGTGTGTTAGTTACATAACACTTGGTAAGTGCACTGGACCTGACAAATTGTTCTCAACTCTCTCTGAATTTCACCTCACAAATTTGTAGGCAACATGAAGACAGAGACAGGCTTCCTTATTTTCTCTTCCTGCATGCCCTTCTGCAGAACTTGCCCTCTCTACAGCAATACATGCCATGCCGTCCTCCCCACCCATCTTTGTTTGGCTGGAGCAGAAACGAACTCCTGATTCAGATCCAGGCAATGCATCTGCAAAGTGGGTAAAAATTCAATTTTTTTGTGCTTAAAATACCATCTAAGAAACCTCGAAACTAGCAACAGTCATGGCTAGGCACTTGAGGAGACATAGAAAAATACAGACCTGAGAACATAACATGGCAAACCAAAGCAGTGTGCAAAGTTAAGCTACTGGCAAAGATGACCACGCATGAATTAAAGAAAGTGACTGGTTAAGAAAGAACAGCATGACGCAGACAGGACAAACACACAGACCCAGAGGAGGAACGATCAAGAGAGCAGCCGCTCTCATTCTTGATAAATTTCTATTTACCCTCTTAGAACTACAGGACGCCCAGGTATAGTCTTGACCATGGTAGTCCATCAAGTTTCCCGGAATTATTCAATGGCAAACCTTTGAAACTAAACTAATTTATATGGGTTTCTAATTCTTGCAGTGCAATGAGTTTTGATTTGAACGCTAACAGTCTTATTTGACTTTGTGGCCCTAGAATCCAGCACAGAAAGATTCAAAGACTGAGGAAATGATTAAATGCATAGGTATCTTCAGAGTTCAACTGAAAATCTAACATGAAGTTCTTTCTTAAATCTCTGGACTTGTACATATTTTTCTTTCCTATCCTCCTCTAAGAATTATTTCTTGCACTATGTATTTTTCAGTTTATTATTTTCTGTTCTGTACTGTTCTTGAATTGTTTTACATACTGAATGTACAACCCATTTGACATTTAATTATATATTGTTTCATATTATTATTAATTCATGTTTTGTTTCCTCTACTACTTGTAAGTCCTTTGAGTGTAGGGAATACATCAAAATCTTACATTTTCCATATATTAAATTCTCACTAAAAGCTAACTAAATTCAGTGTCTTGTGGTAGAAAGGCTCTGGAGAATGTTCTCACCTTACTAAAAGCTTCCCTTTTTCTACCTATGAAATATGGCAATGATTCCACCCTCCAATGAAAAGTGCTACACAAAACATATATAAAATGTCATGAGCACAAATTATAGCATTGGTAGTTATGGCTATGAAGTAGAACATGTATGAAAGAAGTGACTGTATGCCATCACCCTTCCTCACTGAGCTGTTTTTTTTTTTTTATTGAAGTATAGTTGACTTACAATATTTTATTAGTTTCAGGTGTACAACATAGTGATTCAATATTTTTATAGATTATATTCCATTTAAAGTTATTATAGAATATTGGCTATATTTCCTTGTGCTGTGCAATATACCCTTGTAGCTTATTTTATACATAGCAGTTTGTACCTCTTAATCCCCTACCCCTGTGAGTTGGCTTCTGTTTTGTTGTATTCATTTGTTTGTTTATTTTTTGTATTCTACATATAAGCGATAACATAGAGTATTTGTCTTTGTCTGACATTTCACTATGCACAATACCCTCCAGGTCCATCCATGTTGTACATACGTGAAGAAAATGAAAATACTAATTTGAAAAGATATTCAACAACATTATTGTTGTTGTTCTTTGGTGTGTGCAAAGGTTTATTATTCCAAAGTGAGCCCTGAGAAATGAAGAAAGCGACATAGGACAAGCCCACCTTTCAAGGAAGCCCAAGCTGTCATTTAGTGTCAATACCCAAGTAGGGTGGGGGGGGGAAAGGGCTTGTTTAAGAAATTAACATCCCTAGTTAGGTTTTTCAATTTTGAACCTACTTTGGGTGTAAAGGTTTTATGGATGAGATAAACAAGTTCAATCTTATATATTTCTCCAAACACCATGAAAAAGATGCAGTTCCTATGGTAAAAAAAAAAAAAAAAAAGAAGGGGATGGATGAAAGAGCAAACTCTTTCCCATCAACTGGGGCAAAGTGAGAGTATCATCGACATATATACACTACTGAATGTAAAATAGCTACTGAGAAGCAGTAGCATAGCACAGGGAGACCAGCTTGGTGCTTAGCAATGACCTAGAGGGGTGGGATAGGGAGGGTGGGAGGGAAACGCAAGAGGGAGGGCATATGGTGATATATGTATAGGTATAGCTGATTCACTTTGTTATAAAGCAGAAACTAACACATCATTGTAAAGCAATTATACTCCAATAAAGATCTATTAAAAAAATTAAAAAATAAAAAAACCCTCAAAAAAAAATTCCCATTAATTTTACTTTGCCCTACCTGATCTTTTTACTCTATAAGGCAATGGCTTATAATATGGCAAGAACATATTTCTTCTGATGTAAGTTAACTGATGAGACTTTTTGAAATAAACTTTTATCCCCTAGTGACTGCTCTGGGACAGCTGTTCCTACAGAGCATATATTAAAACAAGACTTGGAATTGAGAGGATAGCTGTCTAAGGTTACTATTCGGATACTCTTCTTATCTAACAAATGTTTATAATAATACCCAAAGCTATTGACAATAAGTCCCCGCATAATATGCTAGTTTCTTTCAACACTGAGATATAATAGTGCAAGTTAATGAATATTCTCATAATAAATAACTCAATTAGTGTAAAGAAATATTTTGATGAAAATTCTAATGAAGAAAGAATGAGACGGAAAAAAGGAAAGGACTGAAGGGACATTTGACAATACATTAAGATAAAAGTATGAGCTATTTTATTTTAAACAAATGAACTTACAATGTCTATGGTTTTAGAGCATATAATAAAATAAGGGTGACAGTTAACTTTAAAATTTTATATACATTCTCCAGCCTACATATTTTATAGGTAAGTTATCTTTAAACCAAAATTATGTATATTAAAATCCTTTTTTTCCCTTAATTCTTCAGTAAAATTTAAAATTAATTCCTAGGATATAATAAATATCTGCAAAGAATGGGTAAACATTAAAATTTCTCTGAAGATGATATCTTTTCTGATAAAGTAGTAATAATTATTCTCAAATTTGTCATAAAATGTGAATATCATATTGAAAGGGTCATGTTAGCTCTTGCCAAAATAACTTAGTTCTAAAAAGGAAAAAGGCAAATGTCAATTTAACTAAATTTCCACTTACCATCCACCTAAACCCCACATTGTTTTGGTAATTTATAACTCTGTTTGTTATATATTCTTTTATTTATAAAAGACGTGGTATTTTAAAAATAAATTGGTTTATTGGGACATAAGAGAAAGTGAAACAAGAATATAAAATAACCACTCTTGAAAATGTAATTATCAGTGACTAATGCAGGGCTCTGGGCCTGAAACCCCCAGTGAAAGTAACTGAGTTGTCATATAGTTTTATTATTTTCATAATTTTACAAATTCACAGCTAACCCAGACTCAGAGGATATAAAATATACAGGGGTGGAGATTAGACCCCCAGCTTTTGGGGGATCCTCTGATAGTGATGAAAGGAACTGGAGAAAGGTTTTAACAATCCCTTTTGGTGTCACATGTGATGTGCGTTGTTTGTTCTTTGGGGATTTAGTAACCTGGATTTGGGTACTGTACTCTTTGACTCTACTGGCTGTGCCCCATTAATCATTAACCACTTAACTTGCATCATTTCCCTTGTTATCACACATCCAGATCTGTTACATGAAATCTTTTTATTTATTGTCATCTTATCCCTACAAAATAAGTTCAGTGAAAGTAGAGATTGTTTTCTTCATTTAGATTACCACCAGTGCCTGGCTCAGAGTTGGTGCACAATTCACATCGACTGACTGAGCGAATGAATGAATGCCTACATGAGTGCATGAATTCTGTGGGGAACATCCTATTAAGGCCAAAGGGCTAAACCGCAGCCTTGTGGATAGGAGGTTCCTCTGAAAGAAATTGACATTTGGAGTATGATTTTGGGAAACGAGTGAATGCTAAGGCATTAAATGAGGACTCAGGAAACTGAGCAATACATTCTCTCCTTTTGGGAAGTGAGTGATAAGTTTTATATTGAGGCCAGAGATACGGATATAGGGGATGAACCATCGCCTTTAATTGAAGACACTCTCAGAATAAGAGAAAGAAGCAGCCCCATAAAAATCTCTAAAATGAATCTGGGAAGGTGCCAGAGTGTACAGTTAATACACTGTCACTATACAAACCAATGTCCCACATTTCATTACTTTCAAATGGAAATGTCAACCTGATCTCATTTGGGCTATGGGGAATGGTAAACATGCTTCTGCCTACCCTTAGGACAACATAATTCATGGGAAAGCAGGGTATCCTCCCTACTATGAAACTAGAGTGGTGGCACCTGCCCTGGTCACTAAGAGTGGATATCACGGCTGGTAGAAAGGCAGCCTTAGTTGATGACACAGGCAATGGAATTCTGCAGCAGAAAAGGAGCAGAGGAGCCTGGGGGACAGTTCTTGAACTTAAGCAAGGCAGAGCATACACAGGGGACATTAATTTCTGGAAAGATCTGATGAGAGTGATTATCAGATCTGTCCATATACATACATATATAAATATGTTAAATATATAAAGTTATGTTCACTATAAATATTACTTTATTGTATACTATAAATCTAGTATACTTCTTTTTATGTACTAGAATAAATAGTATATCCTAAAACTAGTGATTAATTCAATATCCAAACATTTATTATCAAGCTGCAAATACTAAAGCCTCTGTTTCAACAATATTATCCAAAGTTAATATTTTATCAAATAGGTATGATTCTTTGAAGTTAAGACCAAGCAAAGACTGTGGATGATTCACATTCATCCATGATTCATTCCTCAGAGAAAAAGGATATAAGCTTTGGCTTCAGAGAAAGCTGCCAAATTTCAACATCTAGGGTGTGGTATAACAAGAATGAAGGATTTTCTGCAGTCATAATGCTGGCCTTGATATTAACAACTATCACTATCTGTCAGAATGTGCCAAGTATTTAGGTCATTATAATCGCTGCTAAGTAGTTTAAACTTTTGCTATAGAGAAAGGCAACTACTTAAGGATTTAAGCAGGAAGTGACAGGATCACATATGCTTTTTCAAAGATAACTTGGGAATCTAAGTGGAGAGCCCTGGAAGACATTCAGAGGAGGATCCTTAGTTATGTGCAAGGTTCATCGACCTTGATTAGAAAGAGAAAGGATCTGAAATAAGACAGTAACATGAAAAGACACACAGAAGTGTGTGATTGTGTTAGATCTTAAGAAAGAGTGGTGGACAGCATTTATTCACATATAAGAGGTTGTGAAAAGGGTGTCTGCATAGAAAAGAGAAAAAAAATGACCCACATTGTTTAAGCTATAAATATTCAACAGGTAAGATAATGCCTTGGGTCTATGAAACCCTTTCCCTCCTTTGTATACAGTTAGGCAACCACATAGAAACCTGGAAAATGTAGGCTAAGGCCACAGGAGTGAATTCTACCTAATATAATTGGATGGAAATATGTACCTCATTTTCTTACTGTCACTTGGCTGCATCCAGAAAATACAGTGGAGAACTGAGGTCTTAGAAGATGGATGAAAGAGCCACTACATAGGTTTTTGAGCAACTGCAGAGAGCTGAGCCCAGCTCTTCCCTCTGTCCCCACCCTCATGACCTGAGTGGGAAAAAGAAACAGCACATTTTTGTGTTACAGCCTCTACATTTTTACTGTGTGTTTTATTACAACTCACTTCCTTCTCTACGGTTACTAAGTGTTCTACTAGCTCCCTAGTGACTAGAGATTGGATACGAACTCTAGAATAATGCTGTATATTATTTGTAATGTAGTATAGATTTTTAATGCTTAATATGACTATCTAATTCTTATTCCACGGTATGGGCTTATTTTTTCAAGTAATTCTTTTTGCTGTCTTTATAAAATTCTGAGTTAAACATCTTTCCTTATATCTTTTATGAGGAATATTTGAACTAGGTGAATTCAGCTGAGAACGGTGATCCGAATTCTGGAGGCTGGATTGGGCAGAGCACCTCAGCAGCAGGTTACTTATCTGCTAGTTACATTCATGAGCTAGATTGTCACCTAGAGACGGTTACTATTATTTTTGATGTATTTTTGTAACTTATTTGATTTTATGTGTTGCTGGTTTTATTATAATTCTTCCATTGTTTGTAAGCCTGATATTTATAATATTTTAATATAAGGCCTTAAATAATACGACATATTATCTAATTTTCTGTAGATGCTGATGTTTGAGTTTGTTTCCTGTTGACAATTGGCAATCTTCGATTAACATGAATGTTAATCTTCGATTAACATTATATTTTCATATATCTAATTTATTTAAGAGCCAACCTAATTGTCATATGGAATCTTTACAAATTGTTGATTTAAGACCCTTTGAACTGAGAATTTTCAACTATTGGGCACGAAGGGAAAATTTTACCTACTGATAAAAATATCCCAATCTGCGTGATACCTCTTTTCAATTAACAGTCAAATATTATGAACTCTTGTTCTTTTACTATGTATTCTCAAAAGAAGGTTTCATTTGCTCTTAAACTCCTTATTTTAAAGAAGAAATGCAGATATAATTGGCAAAAATAATTTGTATCATTTTTCCAATGCAAAAAGGATTAACAGTGGTACAGCAATAATTCAGTACATCCCAGTTAAACTAAAATTTACTTCATTAGGTTTTTACAGTTCCTACCATGCAAAAGGCATAATTTCTAAGTTTCACAATCACTGACAAGTATATCTTTATTTAAAAAATAGCCTAACCCTATTTTACAGAAATTTTGTAAAATAAGGGTATTTTATTAGGCAGAATTATTTTAGTGACATATTTGAAACAACACTAAAAAAGTGCTCAATCTTTCAACTGGGTTTGCCTAAAGAACACTTACCACATAGGTCAGCTTATTAAATTTAAAATTCATGTTGCCATCCAAAAAGTTCCTTTTCTTAGAACACTTTACATTAAGCATTTACAGAAGATGATGAGTTAATGTAATATTTTGTTATATCATTTTATCAAGAAATATGGTATTTATTAAATCCTTTAAGTTTTGATGGGTCCCAAAATGCTTATTTAATTCCAAAACTTACTTATCATTTAGAGACAGAGATACTAGTGATTAATATGGATTTCATCCCAAGGTAAAAAAGAGAAATCTGTAACTGAAATTCTGTATTGACTAGCATAAAAAAGTACTCAATATAGGTACTACAGGTTCCCTTCATAAAGGAACTATGTAAGCTAAGCCAAGTTTATTCCAGTTGGCAATGATTTGCATCAGTCAATAGGAGCTAGCTGGCCAAACTTCTGTCTTCCAAAGTTTATAAAAATGTGGCAAAATGCTAATAATTCCTGGAAAAATTAAGAAATCTTCAATAGTAAGAACAGGTGGCAGAGGTACTACAGCTTTCCCAGCGAAACTGTACAATGTTTCACAGTTTTTGCAGAAGCTCAAAATTGCACAGTTGAGCACAGAGCTTAGCTTTATTGGACATCATTTTAGATACTGGCTCTCTAGTGGTTAACATTCTTGAAATACATGGAAATTTCAAGTTAACTCAATCTTTTTCTAAGTTTCAAATTAGAGTAGTAAATAAAATTTCAGTTTTTATACTCAAAATTATAATTGAATGAAATGATATTGAAAAAGCAGCGATCAACCACCTTCTCATAGTTTAAGCAGTTCCATTAAATTCAGTAGGAAAATAGCTTATATATCCCAGCTAAGTCATATTGAAACTTTTTTTTTATCTAGGTTTTTTTTTCCCCATTTGTGGCTTGAATTGGTGACTTTCTTCATACTCAAGAAGCTAAACAAGCCTAATGAATCAAGAGAAAAACCTGGTTATTTAGCATCACAGAAGCAATGTATCTGAAGACCACTTGAAAGTCTTAGCATTTTAGCGTTCTGGTGGAGGTGACTGCAGCAAGTTCTATTGAAAATAATGATACTGAGATAACAAGTTTATAAACTGAGCTGTTTTCTCTCTTGCACAGTAAAATTTCATAAAAGAATAATAGCTTTCTTCACCTTCTTCTTCACCACCTTTTTTTTTTTTTTTTTTTGTACCCACACCACTCTACCTAAGACCCCTGGCTTTTCCCCCTCTGCTGGGCCTCTAAAAGTGGTAGTTCCCTTAGTCTTCTTGGACTCTAGCAAACCCATAGACTGAGTGGCTTAAACAACAAACATTTATTGCTCACAATTCTGGAGGCTAAGAAGCCGAGATCAGGGGGCCAAGCTGGTCGAGTTCTCCTAAGAGGCCTCTTCCTAGTTTCCTTGAATAGCAGAGAGGGAAAAAAAGAGGCTTCTCTCTTCCTTTTCTTATAAAGACACTAATTTCAAAATGAGATGTAACTACCTCCCAAAAGCCTCCACTTCAAATATCATTACACGAGGGCTTCAACATGTAAATTTAGCGGGGTAGGATATAAACATTCAATCCATACTATGTCCTGCTTTGGGATCCTTTTGTTTTTTCGGTCGATATTTTCTTTCAACAGAATTTTATATATTCCAGAAATCTTTATATTTAAATGTTTACTCTGAATTTATAAGTCCAGCTCTGGCCATTAACTTGAACTCCAGAACTATGTACCTAATTACCTTAAATTTAACATGATCTCTGGATTCTTTCCTGCCCTTGTTTCTTACCTGCACCTTTGCATCTCAGTCACAAATGGAGACATGTACCTGTTTACTCAAGCCAAAATCTTAACAGCTATTCTTAATTCCTAGATTTCCATTACATCTCATATCCAACACTATAAGATGTTTTGTCAACTCTAAATGCAAAACGCATTTTAAATCCTTCTGCTTCTCTACACCTACTGTATTACCTCCCTAGTTTAATATTAACTCTAGTTTCCTAACAAGCTCTATAGTTTCCTAATAGGTCTTCTTGTTTCTATTACTCTTTCCTTGGTATCCATCGCCACAAAACATCCAAAGGTAAGGCTAAAAAGCCAATTAGACTATTTGACTCCCATCTTTAAAACCATCTCATGTCTTCCCAATTATATTATAAGTAAAAGCAACACATCTTACCTTGGTCTACAAGGCCCTGTGTGATCTCGCTCCTGCTTACCAATCGGAATTTTCTCACATTTCCCATTGTATACCTCTGTCACTCACACTGGGACTTATTTCTGTTTTTCAAATATATCAAATTGCAACCTTGTTTTGGGGTCTTCACACTAACTACGGAGCTAGTGAGTGAGTGCCCAAAGCACTCTGACTCAGATGATCACACAGCACGATATTCTTAGCATTCAATTCTCAGTTTAAATATTACTCCTTTCAGTGGCATCTTCACTAACCACTCCAATCTAAAATTGACCTTTAAGTCAACATTTATCATATCTTTTATCTTCCCTTTATCTTTCTATGGCCCCTAAATATTTATCATTTTCTTACATTATTTGCATGTTTATTTCTCCACATTTCTATAATCTCAGACTGCAGAACGCTCATAATACATGCACCCACCCCCAAAAGAAAATTTGTTGACTAAAGGAACAAGTCAATGAATATTATATACCCATTGGGGAACATAAAGTCAAGGGAGGTTTCCTGTGTTTTTATAGTAACATTTAAAGCGGGAGCTGCTTGAGATGTTTATATAATAGAGGGACCAGTGGAAAGCAGGTTGGAGATTCTGGAGAGGGCAATGATAATTGATAGAGCCTGGAGGTAGTAAAGAGACATTCAATGACTAGCACCGGAAAGAACAGTATGTATTTCTTCATAGGACTAGGAAAGAGGTAGATAAGGAAGAATTTCAGTGTAGATGAGTATATTGTTGTCAATATTGTGATCAGAGCCATTTCCCAGAAGGAGAAGCTAGTGCCAGAGGTAATCTCCTTTTGCTCTTCCCTTGCTCCTTATTTGGGAACAAGAAGTATGGCCTTAAAGAAGGATCAAGGAGAAGAGAGAACATCAAAGGACTGTTTACTCTGATGGAACTCTGCTCCTATCTTTTACAGTGGTCCCTTTGGAGATTTAATTAAATATGCTGGCTGCAATCTCTGTTTTGATTCCAACCCGATAGACATATTACAGACTCTCAGCTTTCTCCACTTATATTTCTGCTATATTTTCCTCTTTTCATATACTTATTACTCTCATCCAGAATACCTTTGATGCTTTTCAATTCTGATTATTCTTCTTCTCAAACACACTTTTTGATCTATTTACTTCTGATTCATTTGATACTACCAGTTTCTTCCCTCTGTCAAATGGGATCTTCAAATGAAGCAATCCATATGCTTCCTTGACTCACTGAAAATGTAACGTTTTTCTTCGAATCTATTGTTTACAATTCAGAGTATTAGGATAGAGTAACGTATTTCCACTGTGTAGTTTCCACTGGGAAAAAATAAACACTAGTAATAAAAGGAGAATTCGCCAATAATTAGCAAATGATAGGCCAAACAGAAGTCATCCACTGCGTGATGGTTGAAGAAAATAGACCAGCAGGCCGCCGAGACTGTGCTGAATTAATCAGAGTGATGCACCATCACATGGGATGACCTTTCAGTCCTAACTGCCTTAACAACAATTTGCATTTAAAGGTGGAACAAAATTAAAAGCATAAACTTGTTTCTCTTAGTTGACAAGTCCCACTAAACTTTTTTTATTTTTCAATACAGTTAGAAACCCAGCATGGATCATTATCTGCAATGAAGAAGGAACTTAAAAGGTTTTCAATGTTACTCATCCCTGTATTTGTTCTTACATTGAGAGAACCCCTGCCCCACATCTGCTTCTGGACCTTCTATTGGGCTCACGAAACTTCATATTTAAAAATGATATGCCCCAATATTGATGTCTATCTAGAAGCTGTGGCCAAATAATCCAAAGCAAATAGACTTTGCAACAATAACTGCTTTTGCTTTCAAATGAAAGAATAATCAAACTATAATAATCCATCTGCCACTTTCCTTCTCCTTGCTTTTCTGACAGGCTCTCAATGGAAGGACTTTAGAAGGAGTTGACCTCACTACAGACCTGGAAGAGGTAGACAGAAGTTTAATCTGACTTTAGAAAAATAAATGACAAAATTGTTATTCTTTTGATTCTATGGGGAGGTATGAGATATATATAAATACATATACTCACATTTCATTGCTAAAATAGTGAACGTTTTATTGTTAGATCTGTTAAAAGCAAATTACTGGGATACTGCTTCATCTTGTGAAATTCTGAACAGGTTCTAGAATCATCTAAAATTTTTTTTTCTATTAAAATTGCATTGTTTTTGCTTTATTAAACTAATTATAACTACTATTTATTAAGTAATTTAAAAGCTACTATGAATTAAGTAATAAAAAGCCATACATAGATCATCGTACTCAATTTCCCACAACTTGCCAGAAAGTTAAAATGCCATTATTGACATTTCATAGATGTGGAAACTAATGCTTGTAAAGGTGGGATAAGTGGCTCAAGTGAGAAGAGCAAGTTAGTCTTAGAAATTCAAATTAGTTTTGAATCCAATCTGACTCTAATATTTATTATTTTAATCAAAATACTATATTGATAGTGCTATTGTTAACTATCCTATGTTATCATTGAATATTTAAATTCTTCACGAGGTTGTGATGATTAAACAGTTTTTATGATACAATTGGCATGTGAGAGTCTCAGACCCCAAAATGGTACAATGCTACCATTTTGCTTAGATCTCCAAATTTTGTTTAAAAAGAGCTGTACTTCAACAAATGTGTACTTCCTTGTTGGTATATTATATGAAATATTTTACTGTAGTAATATCTTATATATACTTCAAAACTTAAAGTGTAGAAAATAATACTGAATAATAGAGACAAAATATATAACTTTAAAACCAAATTTCATTACGTTTAACATATTACATTTTTGTAATGTTGAGAAAAAAATATTCTTAATTACTTTTAAGTGTTTATTTTTAATTGAGCATAGTCATTTGGAAGTCTGGTTCTAGGTCTGGTTTATTTTGTTCATTAGTTTAATAACCATCATAACTGAAAGAGGTGCCTCACAAAAATATTAATTCAAGTGAAATGATTTAATTGTAGACTATACTGAATAAATATTGATATGATGATGCAAAAGATTTTGTTCAAATATGGCTGGTTGATTTTCATCTTCCTTGATGTTTGTTTTTCTACAAACAGATCATTTAAAATTCACTGTAGTGTTTATTTGGAAGATCTAGAAATGTCTGATTCTCAAGTAGTTTAGAAAACTGCTTCCATGTATTTGAATCATGGAGATCTGATAATTTTTTGCATTGACAAAAGCACACTGATTTCAGTTACAAAATCAAATACTCGAATACTACAGATATTTTTCTAAATTCTTTCTACTTATTAGCCATAGTTATCTACTAAACAGAGATTTTTGTCAAACACTGATCAAATGACACTTTTGCCATGAAGGGATAGATGAAGCATGCTTATGTTCTGAAACATTATGTTAGGTAGCATACCCTGTGATTGGTATCACAGAAAATGTTGGCTGATTTGAAACATTTGTCATTTTTTTGAAGGTATTATCTTTAAGTTTATCAACCCTATAGAGTTCCTTGCCAGAAGGCAATGAGTGAATATGTGGGTACTACAAAAGATTTTCTTGAAAACTCTGAGTTATATTACAAACTATTGTTAAATTTATTTTGCGTTTTGAGAAAGGTCTTGTTTTAATAAAATCAACTGCATTAATGACATCCTGTAATACTATATGAACTTCTGGTTTCAACTTCTTGTCACAATCATATGCCAATGAATGATGTGATGGATGAGATTCACTTTTGTACTGCACCTCTCTAATTTTCATCAGTGATTACATTTGCATTGTTTTCCCATACAAAATTGTTTTTATGAAGGAAGTCATTTATTTTTTGAAAAACATATCTTCTCTGTTATGCTTCCTTTATTGGCTCAGGAAGAAAAGTGCATATATTATAACACTGAGAAATAGAACTTAGTTAATATCATAAGTCAAAATGTGTTAGAAACATCTGGTCCTTTACCAGCTTTACAGAACACCTCCCAGAATGAATAACTTGTCCTAATACTTCTTTCTTCAAATTTTCAGCAGCATATTCTCTTTATCTTGCAACATTATTTGCTCACAAAGGAATTCACTTCAGCCATTTTTGCTCTAGCAGGAAGAGATTTATGCCCAGAAGATCCCATGTGCTTTAGCAGGTCTACAAACTTGCATTTCTTTGATTTCATTAAAAAAAAAAAACAAAAATTTGACAGTTAAAAACTACTTTTAAAAGTCTACTAAAACCCAACGACATAAGACTCAAGTGTATTTTATGCCAAAGTTACTTTCCACATCACAAACTAGGTAACCAGTGCTATGTGGGTTACTTGTCTTGTGTAGATATCAGTACAATTTTTCCCCAGAGTGCATAATTTTTTTCAATGTAATTAATTTACCTTGTAGTAGAAAAATTTTAGCTTTGTCTTGGTCCTTAAAAAAGAAAATGGTACCAGCAAGTATGCTACAGTAGTATGTTTGGCCCACATAATTAAATACCAGGCAAGGCTCACAGGGATCCTTCAGCTAAAAGATAGATCTTGCTATGAAATTAATAGTAGTATACAAACACATAATATATAATTTTATAGTGATAGTACATTAGGAAGAGTACAATTCTTCTTTTATGCTTTAAGTACTTCTTGTCTGATTTTTATATTCACAAAAAAATTTTTGAACAGTTGTTAGTTATTATTGGTATTTTAAGTTAAAATCTGTAATTGAAAAATTCCTGCTGATGACTTTTACGTTGCTAAAACCACTGAATTATAGTCTCCTAGGGTTGCAACATAGTGTTGCATGATTTTCTCAACACTGTACGCCACAAAACAACAATTGTCTTACTGCCTACAACTATCATCCATAAGCCAGAATTTCAATTTTTTGTGGCTAACAAAATATTTGCTTTAGATTTGGTTTATGGCATATAAAACAGTTATTGATTAACTCTTATCAGCTTTATTTTTAATAAATTACTAAATTTTATCTGCTTTAGATTTATGTTCATGTACAAGAGTATTCAAAAGGGTCTAGTGCTTGAAAAAAAGAAATCTTAATAATAAGCCATATTGTATTAAATGTTACCTTCCCAAGCATCTATTTCAGTCCGAAACTTCATGTCACATTTTTACTGAGCTTCATGTTTTGTACTGGATTAAGAACAAAAATCTTGGAATGAGACGGGAAGAAACTACAGTCGGATCTATCCATCTCTAATCTTCTAAGTATCATTAATACCTGGAATATTTCCTTGGACTCTCAAAAATCCTTGCTCCCCATTTCCCAAATTTAGTTGTATTTTTGCCTGTCAACCATTAGATTACGAATTCTTTTGAGAGTAAGGATTATACATTCATTTATTTATTGCCAGTACTAAGTCTAGTAGCGTCTGACACAAAAGAAACACTTGACAAATGTTTTGGTATTTAGTGAATTAACATAAATTCCTGTCATGTTTCTATAAAGACATTATCTCTTCTTTTACCTGACTACCTTTTTCCAGGTTATTTTGTACCTTTATCCTCCGAATTCTTCAGTTTTCTCTAACCCTTACCATTTCTGCTTACTGATTTTTCAGCATACACATTCCCTTTCTCCTGTCATTTCTGTGGATTTTGCCAGTTATGATGAGTGAGGGAGTCATGATCATCACTGGGATGGTTGGAATATTTGGTTACTATGGCCTTACTTTTTGGTTCGTTGTCCCAGAGAAGAGTCATGTATTTCTACAGTATACCTCTTGGATTCTTTGTTGGAGAAGAATGAATGGGTTGTACAGTCTGCTTAGTAGGTAATTCTGTTCTAATTTCATTCAAAGTAGTCCTGAACTGAAGACATCTTCACACAGCTTTAGCCATTCTTACCCCGCAAAGCTTCTGACTCGTTTCTCTTGGAGGCTATGTAGCCCTGGATAATGTGCAGGCTCTAGATTGACAGCTGGAGACCCATATCCCTGCATGTCACTATTAAATTTGTGATCCAGGGCATGTTCCTTGCCTTCTGTGCCTCCACTGACTCATCTGTGAAATGGGGAGAATACAGTACCCATGCCATATATTTACTGAGGCTGAGATGAGGTATAAAGCACATAGAACAATACACTGTAACAAGGTAAGCATGAAATAAATGGTAGCTCTTTCTGTTTTTTTTTTTTCTTTGTATCACATTCTCTCAAGATTGCTTATCTGGGCTTGAGCATGGAACCCAAGATAAGGTTTCCTGATCTAAGTTTCTCCAAAATCTTTCTGATAAATATTCACTGCTCTCTTTAATAGGACACCAAACAATTTTGCTGCTGGCATCTGCAAAGCCTGTCTCCTGCTTCACAATCTTCAGATGTAGAAATTTAACCTCTGACACAATAACAGAAAAGAGCATATTTGAGAGAACCATTGTTAGAATAGTGTGTGTTTTACATCGGAGGAGACATTGACCGGTGACAGATTAATTACACCCCAGGAGGAATAATGAGAAGAGGTATGAGTCTTGCTAATGCTCCCTTTCTTTTTGCTGATCATCTTATTATCAGTAAATTACTGCCAATACACAGTTAATCTATGTTCAAAGTACACTTCTTTTTTTTTTTTTCAAAGTACACTTCTTTTAATAAACTCTTACTGAAATTCTCCTAGCCTGAATTAACAAAGAATAAAAAGAAATGTCTTGTATACCTTAATAAAATAAGAAAAACTAGAAAGAAATGTCTTTGATTTTTAACTAGATCACTGAAAAATATAGGTATAGATGTTTGTTTATTTCAATATAACAGCAGTCCATGTAAATTAATTCACAATAAATACTTCCAGTTTTGATTATTTCATTTTTTTGCCAAAACTTTGGATATAAAAGAATTACACATTCTCCAGCATTTCACTGTCAATTTTTCCTAAAGGGTTGTTTCCAGAAGGTTTGGAAATGAAAGGAGCCCTATTCCTGTTGATTGGTACCTGTAGGAAAGCAAGCCATGTGGATTTCCTCACTTGTAGAAGAACACACAAATTCAAGGGTAGAAATCATACTCTCCCTGTCCCTCTGAACCTAAAATGGTCTTCTTCCCAGTGACCCTTTCAAGACACAGCACTGTGACCCTGCTGCTTAGTTGTGCCTCCCAACATCTGTGTGGAAGACAGCTGCCCAGATGCAGCAATGTGGCCCTCAGCCAGGAACCCGGTCACAGTCATTCCACCCCATGCTGGCCTTGTTCAAGTTATGAACAAAACCAAAGACCTGAAGACTTTAATAATAGGAATGAGGGCTGTACTACCAGTGAGCAGAAGTGAAATGAACCTTTCAGAGCCAGAAGCTATAAAGCCAATTGGCTCAACTCCACAGAAAACAGATTCTAAGTGTGTTAATTGAGCATAAATCAATGTGAATGCAGTAATGATCCATGTGAATTTTAGATGACTGACTATATCATTCATTGCCAAGGCATGAAGAGGAGCCACTCCCCTTCTCTTCTAAATGATTATTGAAAATACAGAAAAGCTCACTGGATATTGGCTTAGGGGAAATGGAAAAAACAGAAGAAGTGGGTGGGGGAGTAACTCATCAACATCTGGAATACTAAAATCCAGAAGATAAATTTCTCAAAAACCCTTCCTTATTTGCTTAATATAGCATTTGTAGCACAGTTATTTCTCAGAGCTATTTCTTTCTGTCTTAATTACAAGATGTAACTTATCTATTGAAATTTTCACAGATTACGATCTTTGAAAACTTATTATTGGATTTTTCATTTAAAAATGCATTTGAAGTGGCTAGACTTTCTGTAGTTTCTCCCACTTGTCATTAATGTATTTAAGGTGACTTGGAAATAGGAAAAGACATACATTTTTCACAAAACAAAATGAGGCAGGGAAAAAAAGTCCCACCTAGAACCCAATGATTAAGCTATTGCGAGGACAGAATCTGGAAGATATTTCAATGAAATGTAAGGTGAATGGGTTGGGTTGAGCAAAATTGTCAATAGCTCATTAATACCTGCTTTGTTACTGAAAGTAGGACAAGCCTGCTGGTCTCAAAGAAGGTCAGGAGCTACTTTATTCCTTTCTTACCGATGGATTCTAGCCCAGACACCCAAGGTACAAACCAACCAGAAATGAAGTCCTCCCCTGAAATTTACAACAGTAATGCTGCACTTTGAGACTCTCAGCTGCCCAATTCTTTGTCACCATATGACTAGCAGAACTTGGTGAGAGGTAAAATGACCACAGGGAAAGCACTGCAGGAGATTATGGAGTTAGGAAGGTGTTGGGAACCACACAGGCTGTGAATTGCAGTTCTCCCTTACTCCACTGGTGGCAAATGTCAAAGGAGTAATCAGAGATAGGAGACAAACTCAGGCAACAAAATGACTCTTTAGATAATTTGCACTTCTTTAGGTTAAAAGGAAAGTAAAACAAAGAAAGAAGCATGGGGTTTATGGGGGGGAAAAAAAAACATGGGAGAACTATGAAAGGAAATACAATTTCCAAAAAATATTTAGAGAAATTATATAGCCTGGGACAAGGTGGTATTACAAGCAATAGAAAACGTCGTAAAATGTTTGCATGTTTTGTAGAATTTATGGCAGACTTATCTGAAATAAATATAAAAATTGATTAATAAAAAAGACTCCTAGGTAAATAACACAGTAATTAAAAGTGGAATTGTTAAGAGATATGTATGGAAAAATACAAAAATGGAAAAAGACAGCATAATTAAAATCTACATTTGTGGCAGTAGGAAAGAGTGAGTCCTACAGTAAATCCAATTGGTGCTACGAAGGGCAAATTTCAGATATTCTCCCAGACTGCAAACCACCAATAGTAAAAAGAGAGAGAGAGAACAGAGCTATAGGAGATGAAAGATAGAAAATTGACTCTAAAAATAGCAGACTCAAAAAAAAAATTAAAAAATTAAAAAATAAAAATAGCAGACTCATCTGAGAAAATGCCAGAGTAATTAAAATAGAAAAAAAAAAAGAATATAATTGAAATCTCTGTTCAATTAAAAAAGCCAAACTAAGCACACCAACCAAACCCTAAGCTTTCAGATGAAGCCCTAGTCCTATGATATCCCTTCTGTATGATATCAATCTATAAATGTCCATTGACAGAGGAATGGATAAAGAAGATGTGGTACGTATATACAATGGAATATTACTTAGCTATAAAGAAGAATGAAATAATGCCATTTGCAGCAACATGGACGGACCTAGAGATTATCATACTAAATGAAGTAAATCAGACAGAGAAAGACAAATGTCATATGATATCACTTATACGTGGAATCTAAAAAAATGGTACCAATGAACCTATTTACAAAACAGAAATAGAGTCACAGATGTAGAAAACAAATGTACGGTTACCAAGGGGGAAAGGGGAGGGGATAAATTGGGAGAATGGGATTGACATATATATACAATACTATATATAAAATAGATAACTAATAAGGACCTCCTGTATAGCACAGGGAACTCTACTCTGTAATGACCTATATAGGAATAGAATCTAAAAAAGAGTGGATATATGTATATGTATAACTGATTCACTTTGCTGTACAGCAGAAACACAAAATTGTAAATCAACTATACTCCAATAAAAATTAATTTTAAAAAATGTCATTTCATGGAGAGTCCACCCTAAAAAAAAAAGATATCAATCCAGAACTTACTGATGGTTTTAATGAAAGTCATAAAATTAAATTAAAATGATGAGAACAATTTATTTCATCATTCAGAAAGGCTCACACACTTATAGTGCAAACTTCTCCCCCAGCTCTCTCCATTCCCTAGAGGAATGAACTGGGGCTCCAACAGACTGAACACCTTAAAACTAATGCTGAGAAGCCATGGATTGGTAGGGTCTGACACTGGGGATGCTATCAGCTTTCACTTTTACTTATGTCTCACTCCTTAGTTGAGATGAATGAATTTGCCTCGGCCATGATAAGTGGAAATTTCATCTATGCCACTGGTCCTTCTGAGACAGAGAAGCCAGAGCCGTGCGAGTCCATTTAAGGTAACATAGAGGCAGATTCATTAACATCGTTTCCTGCAAACGGTTTCCTGATCCCAGGAGGGGAGCACATATTTCATGAGCTCAGTGATACAAAACTGAAAATCCTGAGACTTATGTCAAGTGTAACTGTGAAGATCACAATGCAAGTCAGCAGAGAATACATTCCTAAAGAATGTGCAAGGTGGCTCTCTGAAGCTGTTCATTTGTACCTGGCCTCGCCTTTCTACTCCTCTCCACATGCTCTTCACACTAGGTGCTGTTTAAGGGCATTTGTTTAATCTTAGAAAAAATACTTAGATTTTTTTTTGGCATAAAGCTACTGCCCCCACAACTTACCCATTGCCATCCCAGTTTATCAGTTCTTCAGTTCTACCAATAATGTTATCTGCTCAAAGTCCCAATACAGATTAGCTGATCTGACACTCAATTCTAGGCAACAGAGTGACAGGATAGTATAAAAGGTTGTTCCCAAGAAAGCATTTTAAGACAAAATTTGTCTCTACCACATTCCCAACCACTCCCTTTAACTCACACCTTTTATTCTAACCCATTGGCTTCTTAGCAGAGGCTGTAAAGATTTTCAAATAAATAAAAATAAAATGGCCAAAAATCACACGAAACTATGCTCAAACATCGCTGATTATTAGAGAAATGCAAATCAAAACGACAATGAGGTATCACCTCACAGCGGTCAGAGTGGCCATCATCAAAGAAATCTACAAACAATAAATGCTGGAGAGGGTGTGGAAAAAAGGGAACCCTCCTACACTGTTGGTGGGAATGTAAATTGGTACAGCCACTATGGAGGTTCCTTAAAAAACTAAAATAGAGCTTACCATATGATCCAGCAATCCCACTCCTAGGCATACATCCAGAGAAAACCATAATTTGAAAATATACATGCACCCCAATTTTCACTGCAGCACTATTTACAATAGCCAGGACATGGAAGCAACATAAATGTCCATCAACAGATGAATGGATGAAGAAGATGTGGTACATATATACAATGGAATATTACTCAGTCATAAAAAAGAACAAAATCACACCATTTGCAGCTACATGGACGGACCTAGAGATTGTCAAACTGAGTGAAGTAAGTCAGATAGAGAAAGACAAATAACATATGATATTGCTTATATGTGGAATCTAAAAAAATGGCACAAATGAACTTATTTACCAAACAGAAATAGAGTCACAGATGTAGGGGAAAAAACTTATGGTTACTAATGGGGAAGGGGAGAGGGATAACGTGGGAGATTGGGATTGACATATACACACCACCAAATACAATATAGATAACTAATAAGGACCTACTGTATAGCACAGGGAACTCAACTCAATACTCTGTAATGACCTATTCAGGAATAGAATCTAAAAAAGAGTGGATATATGTATATGTATAACTGATTCACTTTGCTGTACAGCAGAAACTAACACAACATTGTAAATCAACTATATTCCAATAAAAATTAATTTAAAAAACTAAAAAATAAATAAATATTTGTAAATATTTTAAAACACATCAATAAAAACCACCACAACAGGATAAAACAGGGAAAAGGAAAAATAGTTAGGTTCACCTAAAAACCATTTTTAAGGCAAAGGCAATGAGTACAAAGGCAATTAGTACAGAAAATGATGCTGTCGATTATATTTTAAAAATTGTATTGGTTTCTTTTTTTAATAACTGTTGCATTAAAATGGTATCCCCTATTTATATCATTTATAACACATTATAGATATTATATTATTCCCTACTTATATGTATAATACACTTATATTATTTATACCCAAAATAACATGCTTCAAAATCACTTATATATTCTTTTATGTTAAGCATTCCATGTTCAGAGTATGTTTAGAGTACACTGCAGATGATCATTGAACAACATGGAGGTTAGGGATTCTGACTCTCCAAGCAGTTGAAAATTCAACTATAATTTAGAGTCAGCCTTCTATATCCACAGTTCCTCTATATCTGCAGTTACTCATCCAAGGATTCAACCAACTGCAGATCATGTAGTATTTACTACTGAAAACAATCAATGAATAAGTGGACCCTGGCAGTTCAAATTCCCATTGTTCAAGGGTCAACTTTATATTAATTAGCAAAATGTGACTGCTATTTCAAGTGTAGTAACTTAGGATTCTTTTCTCTACTAAACATTGATTTCATTTGCTATCAGACTGGGGAAACATATCTATTCCTAGAGTCATTTCTCAGAGTCTTCTGTGCTAAAAACACATTTCATTTACAGTATTTTTTTTTTTTTTTTTTTTTTTACAAACTGAAGGTTTGTGGCAACCCTATGTGGAGCAAGTCTATTGGCATCCTATTTCCCATCAACATTTGCTCGCTTCATGTCTCTTTGTTACATTTCGGTAGTTCTCACAACATTTTTAACTTTTTATTATTATTATATTTGTTATGGTGATCTGTGATCAGTGATCTTCAAAGTTACTATTTTAATTGTTTTGGTGCCACAAACTGTGCCCATATAAGTCAGCAAACTTAATCAATAAATGTTGTGTGTGTTCTGACTGCTCCACCAACCAACTATCCCCCCATCTCTCTCCCTCTCTCTGGGTCTCCCTATTCCCTGAGACACAATATTGAAGTTAGGCCAATTCAATAAGTTGAATTGTTAAGTTAGACTTAACCCAACAATGGTCTCTAAGTCTTCAAGTGAAAGGAATGGTCTCACCTCTCTCACTTTAATCAAAAGCTAGAAACGATTAAGCTTAGTGAGGAATGCATGTAGAAAGCTGAGACTAGTTAGCCATGTTGTGAAAGCAAAGGAAAAGTTCTTGAAGGAAATTAAAAGTGTTATTCCAGTGAACACATGAATAATAAGAAAGCAAAACAGCCTATTGCTGATTTGGAGGAAGTTTTAGTGTTCTAGACAGAAAATCAAACTAGCCACAAGCATCACCTTAAGCCAAAGCCTAATCCAGACCAAGGTTCTAACTCTTTTCAATTCTTTGAAGGCTCATAGAGGTGAGGAAGCTGTAGAAGAAAATTTTAAAGCTAGCAGAGGTTGTATCACGAGATTTAAGGAAAGCAGCAAGTGTTGATGTAGAAGCTGCATCAACTTATTTGGAATACCCAGCTAAAATATCTAATGAAGATGGCTACACTAAACAACAGATTTTCAATGCAGATAAAACAGCCCTACATTAGAAGGAGATGCCATCTACGACTTTCATAGCTAGAGAGGAGAAGTCAATGCTTGACCTCAAAGTGTCAAAGGGCAGGCATGACTGTCTTGTTAGGGGCTAATGCAGCTGGAAACTTGAAGTTGAAGCCAATACTCACTTATCATTCTTAAAATCGTAGGGCCCTTCAGGGTTACACTAAATCTACTCTGCCTGTTCTGTATCAATGGAACAACCAAGCCTGAATGACAGCACTCCTTGTATATAACATGATTTACTGAATATTTTAAGCTCATTGTTGAGACCTATTGCTTAGAAAAAAGATTCCTTTCATAATGTTAATACTTATTAACAATGAACCTGGTCACCTATGAGCTCTGATGGAGATATACAAAGAGATTAATATTGTTTTCATGCCTGCTAAGACGAATCTGTTCTGTAGTCCATGGATCAAGGAGCCATTTCAACTTTCAAGACTTATTATTAAATGAATACATTTCATACAGCTATAGCTGCCATATATAGTGATTCCTCTGATGGATCATGGGCAAAGTCAATTGAAAACCTTTTGGAAAGTATTCACAATTCTTGACGTCATTAGCATTTGTTATGCGTGGGAAGAGGTCAAAATATCAACATTAACAGGAGTTTGCAAGAAGTTGATTCCAACCCTCGTGAATGACTTTGAGGGATTCAAAACTTCAGGGGAGGAAGTAATTACAGATGTAGTGGAAACAGCAAAACGACTAGAATTAGAAGTGGCACTTGAAGATGTGACTGAATTTTTTGCATTCTCATGAAAAGATTTTCACAGATGAGGAATTGCTTCTTATGGATGAGCAAAGAAAGTGGTTTCTTGAGCTGGACTTTACTCCTCGTGAAGATGTTGTGAAGATTGTTGAAATGACAAAAAAGGTTTTAGAATATGACATAAACTTAGTTGATAAAGCAGCAGCAGGGTTTGAGAGGACTGACTACAATTTTGAAAGAAGTCCTACTGTGGGTAAAATGCTATCCAACCGCAATGCATGCTATAGAGAAATCACTCCTGAAGAGAAGAGCCAATAGATGCAGCCAACCTCATTGCTGTGTTATGTCAAGAAATTACCACCGTTACCCCAAGCTTCAGCAACCACCACCCTGTCATCAACACCGAGGCAAGACGCTCCACCACCCAAAAGAACTTGCTGAAGCTCAGCTGATGGTCAGCATTTTTTAGTAAAAAAGTGATTTTAATTAAGCTATGTACATTTTTTTGGACATAATACTATTGCACACTTAATGGACTATAGTATAAACATCACTTTTATATGCACTGGGAAACCAAAAAATTCCCATGACTTGCTTAAATTTTAGATTCATAATGCCAATTCCAGCTCCTCTATTTACTGTGTGTCCTTGGGCAAGTTACTTAATCTTTCTGTCTATGTGTTTCCTCATATGAGAAAGGATATTACCCACTTCACCTGTTCATTATGAAGATTTAATTATACAAACTCTGTGAAACTCTTAGCACAGTACCTGATACATAATAAGTTTTGGCTTTCCTTGTATCAATAGCTATAAGTGGGCTTGCCCATGACCCTTATCATCGTACCCAATTTGAGGACAAGGAATAAGACTTTTTTTTTTTTTAATCTTCATTACCTACCATGATGTCCTTAATACAGTTGGGTGATTAATAAACTATTGTTTATTAATTGTTATTGTGCCAAGTCAGAAACGGTACTTTCTTTTCAGCAATAGATCCATTCAATGTACATGAAATGGTTTCATGGATTTAAAATACATGAGCAACTATTTCAGATAGAAAAATTAAAATCTTAAGGTAAACCATTAAATGTAGGAGGTTTTCTTTCTCTCAATTTCTGAAATTTTTCACTTGCACATGGTATATTTTATTTCTATGAACCCACAAAGCTATTTCCACTTAATTCTAAATAAGAGTACCTCAACACATTTTTGTTCATTCAAAATAATGTACCAGTTATAACATTTTCAATTCTCAATGGCATAACTTGCAAAGAACTTCGCTTTGCTTTCAGAAATTCTGCTAACATCATAGCAGAGATGCTACAGGTAGAGTGGGTGTGAGTTTATTCAGTGTTGTCTAAACTGGTTATGAAAACAATCGTGCAGTCTTTTGTGAGAAGGGATTTCATCTATGCTGCCAGCTTTTGTAAATAACACAGTTTCAAATACTTCACATACTGCAGAATGAAAACAACACTTTTTATAGAGAGTTTATATTGAAAGAACTGAAGCCAAGAAACGAATTCATTCATGCATGCATGCATTTCTCCATTTATCAATCAAAATTTCCTGAAAGTCTATAAGTATTGCTGGCAGCATTGAAAAAGTAAAACATAAATGAATTGGTAAGAGAAAATTTCCTCATGGTGCTGCTTAGTTTGGTAGGTAGACAAAATTAAAATATAATGAAGTAATAAGATAGAGGCAAATTCAACGAACTGTGAAGACAGTGGTGAATGGGGTGATGGAGGAGGTAGTCGGTCTATCGTGTGAGGGCAGATATGATAAAGGAAGAGCTTTTAAAAGACAAGGTAGAAATTATTAAGGTAAATAATGGGGGAAAGCATGAAGACATGAAAATTCAGGTGGATTTAGGGAACTGTGTATATTTGGGGCTGCCAGGGAAGTGAGGAGAAACCAAGCTGCAGACATGACCAGAGACAAATAAAAATAAAACTTCAATACAATGACCAGTAGGCATGTGGATAATTCAAGGACTCAAAGGGGATTCTCCTGATGTCAGAAATTTTAATCAAGCCTGACACAGGTTACAGTAATAAAGTGAAGAAATGTACTCTTCTGAACCTGACAGTATCATATAAACCAAAGGTAGAAGATGCCAAAGAAATCACTCAGAAGCCTTGACACAAAGAAGTGATTCCAAAGTTCCCATCAAGAATGCTGTATACCTGAAGGACAGCAAAAGAGAGGGAGGGAAAGTGAGGAGAAGGAAGAAGAGAAGGAAAAGAAGAACAAAGGCTGGAACTGCATTCTCTGATATTTACTCAGAACCACCAAATAAGAGTTGCAGGTGGTAGGTTAGGTTAATTGAGAGTCACAATTAAACTATATTTTGGTCACCCTCAAGAATTTTTGGGGGCAAAGAATGCCTCAGTTTGGGTTTGCTTTTCTTGAAAAAGATCTAGAGTTTTGTTTGTATTATCCTGTCATCAACAACTTTTTTTTTTTTAAATGTACTTCATGTACTCTTTTTCTTTTTCTAAACTGGCCTTAGAATTTATCTTATTTCTAATCAAAATTTTATCTTGAAACTTTAATTTTGGAAATAAAAATAGTGATATATTGTTTCTTAAAGCTTTTTAATTTTTTCCCATAATTTTTAGAAAATGTATGTGTGTGTGTGTATGTGTGTCTACAATGATTTTACTTTTCATCATCAGAGACAACCTTCACTTTGCACTTTCACATAGCTTTTCTTCTAAGCATTTTGCCACTACACACTAGGTCTGGTATTTAAAATAAAATTTAAATTTTTATATTAACATACAATTGTCCTTTGTTTGTGGCATACAGTTCTATGAATTTTCTCTTATGCATATACTCATGCAACCACCAACCAAGTAAAGGATACAGAACAGTTACATTACCTCCAAACCAAGCCTCTCATTTTATGCCTTTGTAGTCCCACCATAATCCATCCTTACACCCCATCAATCACTGACATTTTCCATAACTAAAGCTTTGTCTTTTTAGACAATATTATATACACAGAAGCATGGAGATTATATCTTTTTGATACTGGGTTTATTCACTCAGCATAAGGCCTTTAAGATTCAGTCAAGATTTTGTGTATACAAAATAAGTTCCTTTTAATTGCTTAGTAGGCTTCTAAAATATGGATGTACCATAGTTTGCTTATCCGTTCAACCACTGAAGAGTATTCAGGTTGTGACTAGATTTGACAATTATGAATAAAACTGCTACAAACATTTATGTATAAGTTCTTGTGTGAATGTAAGTTTTTTTTATTTTTCGGGGTGACTACCAAGGAGTGAGATTGCTGGATCACATGGTAAGTTAATGTTAAACATAAAAAGGAAAAAAAAAAAAAAAACTACCAAAACTATCTTCAAGAGTGGCTGTACCATTCCACCCCTCAAACAATGTGTGAGAACTACTGTTGTTCCTTATACTCACCACCACTTAGTATTATTAGTAGTTTTTAAAGCTTATTCATTCTAATGGGTATGTAGCAGTATTTGATGGTTCTAATTTATATTTTCCTAATGGCTTTGATTTTGAATATCTTTTCATATGTTTGACTTCCAAAAGTCTTCTTTGGTGAAACATCTATACAAATCATTTGCCTTTTAATTTGATTTTTACTGTTGTATTTTGAGATTTATGTATTCTGGATACAAATCCTTTATCAGATATATGGTTTGATAATACTTTTGCTCTTTCTATGGTCTATCTTTTCATTCTTTTAAGTGTCTTTAACAGAGCAAATGTTTTTAATATTGATAAAGTCATATACCTTTTTTTTCTTTTCTTTTACAGACTTGCTTTAGGTGTGAGATCTAAGAAGTTTCAATTTCTTTCCATGTTTTCTTCTAAAAGGTTATAGCTCTGTGTTTTACATGTAGATCTATAATCACCTTTGAGCTAAGTTTTAAAGTGCATAGTTTAGCTCTTTGTTTTTTTTTTCTTTGAACGTGGATACCCAAATGTACCAAAACCATTTGTTGAAAAGCCTATCCTTTCTTCACTGAATTGGCCTTGTATCTTTGTCAAAAAATTGACTATATTTGGGTGGGTCTACTCCTGGACTATCTTCTCTGTTCCATTAATCTATGTGTCCATCCCTTTGATACTACTATACTGTCCTGATTATTGTAGCTTTGTAGTAGTTTTTGAAAGTTTCTTACTTTGTTCTTCTTCAAAATTGTTTTGGTTATTCACTGACTTTTGTGTCTCCTACATACATTTTGGAATCAACCTATCTATATAAGCAAAAAATCCTATTGAGATTTTGATTGGATTTGCATTAAATCTATAGATAATTGTATTGAACTGACATCATTACTATGTTGAGTCTTTAAATCCACAAACATACTGTGTTTTCATTTATGTCTTCCTTGATTTCTTTTTTTAAAAATTTTTATTAGGGTATAGTTGATTTACAATGTTGTGTTAGTTTCAGGCATACAGCAAAGTGAATTTGTTACACATATACCCACTCTTTTTTTAGACTCTTTTCCCATATAGGCCATTACAGAGTATTGAGTAGAGTTCCCTGTGCTATACAGTAGGTCCTTATTAGTTATCTATTTTATATATAGTAGTGTGTTTCTTTGATTTCTTTTGACACTTTCATATTTCCCAGCATTCAGTTATTGTATCTTTTATATTTATAATTAAACATTTCATTTTTTGGATCAATTGCATAGCTTCCAATTGTTCATTTTTACTATATAAAAATGTAATTCATTTTGTGTGTTGAATTTGTATCCTACAACCTTGGTAAAAATCTCATTAATTACAGGATTATTTTTGGAGGTTCCTTAGAATTTTCTATATAGAAGATGTCATATACATAAGTAAAAATAAGTCTTATTTAAATGTTCCTTAGAATGTTCCAGAAGCAACGTGGGCCAGGATGATTTCATTTTTGGAAAAAAATTATAAATTCAAGAGTTGTTTGACTATCCAGGCTACTTAATTTATTTTGGGTATGTGTGGATTTTGGTTTTGAGAAATTAACATATTTCATGCAGTTTGTCAAAACTGTGTATGTGGAGTTTTTTAAGGTATTGTCATACTGTCATTCTAATATTTCTGGAATCTGTAGGGATATCCTATCTTCTTTGATCTTGATAGTTTGTGCCTTCTATCTTTGCCAGTCTTACTAAAAGTTTATCATTTTTTGACCTTTCTAAACAACAGCTTTTTTATACATATTTTCTTTATTGTTTTTCTATTTTCATTTTTTAAGGAAATCTTTTTTTAAATCATTTTTTATAATCATTTTTTTAAGGAAATCTGCTCTTAAATCTTTTATTCTCTTACTTCTGCTTGCTATGGAGTTATTTTCCTCTTCTTTTTTTTCAAGTTCCTTAAAATGGAAGCTTAGATTTTTTATGAGAGCCCTTTTTTCCTTTTCTAGTTTAATCATTTATTGCTATAAGTTTCTTTCTAAGAACTGTTTCAGCTGTATCACACACATTTGGATATGCTGAATTTTCATTTTCACTTATTTCAAAGTATATCTTAATTTCCCTTGAGACCTCTTCCTTGACTGCTGGATTATTAAAAAGTGTCTATTAAATTTCTAAATACTTGGAGAGTATTATTTTTCTATTATTGATTTTAATTCAATTCCATTATGATCACAAAGTATACTATGCATGATTTCAATTCTTTAACATTTGAAGTTTGTTTTATGACCCAAGATATGAGCTATTTCGGTGAATGTTCCATGTGAATGTGGAAGGAATGTGTATATTGCAGTAGCTAGGTGAAGGGTTCTATAAATATCAATTAGAATCAATTGGTTGATGATGTAGTTTAGTTCTTCTATATCCTTGTCCATTTTTGGTCTATTTTTTCAATTGCTGTTTTATCAATTAGTGAGAAAGGAGAGCTGAAGTCTCTAAATTGTGGATTTGTCTGTCTTTGCAGTTGTGTTAGTGTTTGTTTACAGTTTGTTAGTGTTTGTTTTGAAGCTCTGTTAGCTTCAAAATACATATTTGATGTTATTTTATTTTCTTATATAATGCCCCACTTTATCTCTGGTCATTTTCCTTGCTCTGAAGTCTACTGTGTCTAAATAAAATAGCCACTCCAGCTGCTTTTGATTTGTGTGTGCATGTATGTTTTTTCCCTTTCCTTTACATATAATCTACCTATATCATTATATTTGAAGTGGATTTCTTATAGACAGTGTATATACCTTTTACATTTTTTAATCCATCCTGATAACCTTTGTATTTAATTGGTGTGCTTAGACCTTATGCATTTAATGTACTTATGGGTATATTTGAATTTCAATCTACCATTTTATTATTCATTTTCTAATTATTCCCTCTGTGTTTCATCCTTTGTTTTATTCTTCCTGCCTTAAGGTTATTTGAACATCTTTTTAATTCTATTTAAATGTATCTATTGTGCTTTTGGCTATTTCTCACTGTAAAGTGTGGGGGGTGGCAGTTGCTATAGAGATTACAGTACAAATACTTAACTTTTCTCAGTCTACTTAGGTTTAAAATTTTAGAACTTCAATTAGACTGTAGAAAGCTTATGACTATGAAGGGTTTTTTTACCCTCCTCCCTTTATGATATCTTAAATAATTCATACATTGAGAACCACATCAGATGTCATAATTTTTGCTTTCAATAGTCAAACATATTTTAAGGAATCAGCAATCTGTTCTATTTATCCAAATACTTGCCATTTCTGTTGTTCTTCCTTCATTTCTGATGTTCCAAGTTTCCTTCTGGTATCATTTCTTTAACAGTTCTTTTAAAGCAATTCTGATGGCATATAGCGCTCTATTAATTTTCCTTTAACTAAGAATGCCTTTATTTTGTGTATAACATTATATATTCCTGGAGATAGCTATTGCTTGACTTAGAATTCCAGGGAGAAAGTTCTTTTATTTCAGTACTTTAAAAATATTTTCTACTTTCCCTGGTCTTCATAGTTTCTGATAAGAAATCTATAGACATTCAAACAATTGTTTTTCTCTGGATGCTTTCAAGATTTTTCTTCTCTTTAGTTTTCAGCTCTTTGATTATACATGTCTAAGCATAAATTTGAGTTTATCTTTTTTGAGGTTTTCTGAGCTTCTTGAATCTGTAGCTTTATATCTTTCTTACATTTGGGAAGCTCAAATATTTCCTTCTGCTCTGCATGGTTTTGTCTCTCCTTCCGGGATAATAATGACACAAATGGTAGACGTTAAGATTTATTCCAAAATCCGTTAACATCTGTCCATTTTTTTTTCAATCTTTGTTCTCTCTGTTGTTTATCCTGCATATTTTCTTTTTATCTGTGCTTGAGTTTACTCTTTCTTCTGTCATTTCTATTCTGCTATGGAGTCCATCCAGTGATTTTTTTTTTCCAGTGCTAAATGATCTATTTATTTCTCCTTTATAACTTTTAGTTATTTGCTGAGCTTGTCTATCTTCCCATACCTTTCTTGAATATTCACCTTTGTCAGAATATTTTTATAGTAACTCTCTAACCTGTGTCTAGTAATTCTAGATACTGTGTCATGTCAATGTCAGCATCTTTTGACTGGATGTTCACATTTGAGTTGATATTTTCCCTGTTACCTATATGCTGGGTAATTTTCAATTTTATCCTGGACATTTTGAATATTAAGGTGTGAGAATCGAGGTCATATATACAGCTTATGGAATATCTTTTAATTTCTGGAGCTAGAAGTCAACTCATTCGGAGTCACATCACAAGATTTGACCAGCCTTCTGTGACTTGTGAATTGAATGCCAATTCCATTTTCAAGCTCTTTGCAATGTTGTTCAAATGTCTTACATGTGCACCACTCAGTTATGTGTCTGGAAATGAGGCTGTTGTCTTTAATTAAATTCTATTCTCAATGTTTTTGGTGTGTAGTTTAGCAGCAGATCTACTCATCTGAAGGTGATCCCAGGGGTTCATTTAAAAAAATGAGTTAGCTTTCCTAAACTGCTCTCTCTCTCTGTGATCTCCCCAGTGCTTTCCAATTCTCTCATGGTCTTTTTTTTTTTTTTTTTGGTTTTACTAGCCAGAAAGCTTGGGATTTGTTTATTCCATTCTGGAGCTCCTTTTGTGAGTTGCACGCATGTCTAGGGCATATGGTGGGAGGAGCAATGGGAGTGGCCTCACCCTCTTGAAGCTACAGCTACTTCAATCAAGAGTCAAAGGTGTCCCTCCAGAGTTTAGGTGACTTCAGGCCTTTGCTGCAGTGGCTGCTGCTACCAACAAACCATTTTCTTCCTCCTGAATTCTAAACTAGAGGGCTTCCCTGGGGTTCCCTACATCCTTGCTGATACCCACTTCCATGTTTCAGTCTGTCCTGAGTCTAGGTCAGAGGATGCTGGAGGAAAAAAGAAATGGTAAACTCACCACCAGTTCAGTGATAACATTGAATTGTGGTCTTCTACTCCCATCTACTTGCCACTATTTTCCTTTCTGAGTCCTCAAAGTGCTGCTCGATGAACACTGTTCAGGTTTTACAGCATATTCTATCTTATCCAAAACTAGAAATCCTGGATTGATGATTTTGAATTCATGGTAAAAATAGAGTCAAAGCCATGATTCTATTTTTAGTAAAGACAAATGCAGCCAGCATAATTGGGTAACAAGAAGATTCACATGATCAGACGAGAATATTTTCCTGCTGAGTGGGTTAACCAGGGTATCAATGTACATGTATGACATTATATAAACATGGTATAACTTTTTTCTTACTTTAATATTGGTTCCGGTATTTATATACTCTTGTAACTGGTTATGATGTGACTCCTATCTGTGAGAGTTACAAAATAAATTAATGATTTTTTTGGATTGATCCATTTAAAAAATATATAGTCCTCTTCATGTCTCTCAATCTCTTCCTGTGCTACTATCTTGACTAGATATTTTGAGAGCTGTCAATACTATTTATGAAAATACTTCCAATATTACCTTGTCAATTGATTCTATTTATCCAGCCCTAAAGAATTATTTGTTCATTGAGCAGGAAAAAAAAGAACAACAGATTGATTTTTCACAGTAATTTTCATGTTTCTTTTCTGAGATCATTCCTCAGTACAAATTGTTTTGCTCAAACAGCTCAAATGTGCTGTTGCCAGTAACATTTGGGAGAAGCTATATCCTGTTAGAGAGATTCCTATTAAGCTGCCCACTGCCAACTCAGTTTTGTTGTTCTTTGAACCCTGAAGCCACCTAATGTGACTACTTTTGAACACTGTTACTTTTCCCTTATGAAAGGAATGTTCCTTGGTGTATATCTCATCTGTATGTGTCCTATCCTTATATCCAAATTTTTCCTTTTTACATTAAGAACATTCCAGAATCGTCTCTATTTTGTCTCCTGCACCCAAACATAGTGTTGCATTTTTTAGGATGGAATTGGGAGACAAGTTCCCTGGTGAATCCTTTCAGCATTCTATCTATCAGGCAATCTTTTATTGCCACATTTATGGGAAGAGAAAAGGTTAACACCTAGCCTCAGGGAAGCCTGAAAATGTGGGACTTGCTTTTTTGTTCCTCCCTTTGCAATATTAAGTCAAGGAATTACTAGGAATTTACCTATTCTAGATGAGAGAAAGAGAGAGAGAGAGGGAAAGAGAATGAATGAGCATATCTGATCAAGAACCAAAGACTATGTACCAGGCCAAACTCCTACATTTCATTGTTGAAACTGGTTATGGAGTAATGAGTAATCTGTATAGATGAGAAAATACACTAATGGGTCTGACTGGTTAGGTATGAAAGGTGAAAGAGCATCAGCTTGGCTACATACTCAACCACCTTTTAATGCATGTTATGAGTCAGACTGAATGGGATATCATGACTGAGTCGAGAGAGTCATGACCTCTATTCTGTTGGTAAGTATGCTATATGTTTCCTGTCCTACATTTTCTCTTAAACTTAGTAAACTCAGTGCTGGCTAAAGCCTACTGAGGTCTCAGTTTGACTGCCAAACTAAACTCAAGATCATTGCTGTTAGTAACAGAGTGGCTATTGAAGCAGTTTCCTTTTGTTTTCAAAGTTAAGTTTTACTCATTTTGCATTTAAAAAAGAATTTTTATGGAGGTATTCAGGACAAGAGGATGAGTTATTTATTCTCTAGTTCCTGATTTGCTTGTGCATTATGTTTGATTATGAGAAAACCCTATTGAGTAACACACATTACATATTTGTCAATACTTCCTTGTTTTGTTCTTCTCAACTTGGAAAAACTGAGCAAGTTATCATCAAAATAACTTTTGCTTGAAATTTTGTAGCTATGGAAATTGATGTGTTGTGAGTCTGATTTCAAAATTATCTTGCCAGTGCTTTTGTATCTCAGTAATATTTTCCAGTAGTACTTAAAATTCTAGCTTAAAAATTTAAATAACATAAAATAAAAATATTTTACATTTGTTATGTTTAAGTTATTCTCCTATAATTCTTTGCTATTATAAATTGTTGGTCTTGATCTCATGATACTAGGCATGATCTTAATTTTTTTCCAACATCAGTAATCAATAATTAAACTTGAATGTAAAAAGAGCTATACAATTTAGAGAGAAACTTGCAGCACTACTGCCTGCAATGTGGAGGATTAGGAATTCAGATATATCCTCCATTCACAGAAAATACTCAGATTCAGGAAAACCACAACATAATACATGGTAATTCACTGCAGAGTTCAACAGAAAATACATGAAGTCTCAGGGGATAGAGAAAATTAAGATAAAGCTAAAGCTTAAAATTTTTTTCTTAAAACAAACTTTGGTGCCAGTTTAACTCTAAAGGTCAAGCTAGTACTAGGAATTTCAGAATATTTGTGATGAACAGACACTAAGGGAAATGGGAGACCAGGGCTTATACTGGTACAAAATAGACGCTGACCTACAGATTCATGAATAAGACCAGCACACTTCTAAGTGTTATAGTTTAAGTGAAGATATAAGTAGGGGGAGAAACTGTCTAGAAAAGGATTCAATGAAGACAACTCTTAGTTCTGTTCTCTCTCTCTGTGGCACAAAATAGTCTCCTTAAAATGTGTAACCATGGGCTTATCGTTTCATATTGCTGGGTTTTGAATTTACATTCAGCCCTGAATCTGGGCACCCCAGTTTGAGAAGTCAAATTAAAGTGTTTTCAGACTGGTGGGACATCCTGACACCATTCAGAACGAAATTAAAATATTTTTCTGGAGAAAAACATAATCCAAGTTATTCAAGATTCCCCAGTGGTTAAATATGAATTCATAATGTAAAGTCCCCAAATACAGGAGGAAAAAATATCCATTGTAACTGAAAATACTAGCAGAAAGAAAAGCCAAGAGATTTATCCCCTCAAACACAGATACACACACTAACCCAGTCTAGGGAAATTTCAGATAACAAAGACAAAGCGAAGATCTAAAAGAAGCCAGGGATAAAGGCCACATCATCTACAAGAAAGTGTAATTTAAAAAGACAGCAGATTTTCTAGTGTCCATAATGACATAGACAATGTGATATTCTTTTCAATGTGCTGAGAGAAAATATCTATTTTTCTGGATTTATGAACTCAGAGCAAGTGTGAGAGATATACACCTTCACACAGTAACTAAGAGGTTTTACCAACAAAAACTAAGAAGCAAGAACAATTTTAAAGAACGAAACTATCCCAGATGGAAAATCTGAGATGCAAGAAGGAATGCTGAAGGCAGAATTTTAAGTATTTAACTGAAATTAAAGAAACATCACCTATATAATGCAAGAATAATAATACTTCATTCATGTGGGTAACAAAAATAATATAAGGAAGTTCTAGGACAGCAAATAACAATAACTTATAATCAGCGTTTCTGATGTTAATAAGAATATTTCAAATTTACTGTTTGATTCAAGATGATAGTAAAGAAATTTTTTAACTTCAGATACTGTTTTGGTGAGTTTGATAAGTTTAGATATAAAATACAAACCAACAATACACACACACACAGACACACACAGAACAGAATGTTTAATTCTCAAACTGGCAGAATAAAACTAGAAATAAGAGAGCAATCAAAACTTAGGTCTCAGGAAGAAACTTAAATAAGGAAGTACAGCAGTTTTGGTTGCTGGGAAAAGAGAGAGAGGAAAAAAAAGACATCGAGAAAGAGAAAGATTGCATCCTGAATCCCGAGGTCTGTCTTCAAATCATCTTTGTTAATGTGTTCAGAGTGCAATTATTTCTAATTTACCAAAGCTTTTTTTCTTCCTTTTTAATGAAACACTAGAGGCACAGAAACATTCCCCATATAGTCAAAGTATTTAAAATAATTTAAAATAAACTAATACAATATGTATTAATTAGGGGCTAAAATAACTTTAATTTGGTAGTATTTAAGATACTTTTTTAAAGGTAGTATTTGTATTTAAGATACATCTGTAATTATTTTACATTATGGTCTCCACATACTGAAAGTAAAAAATTAGAATCCTAAAAAATGAAAATTTTGTGTATAACTTAATAAAGACAGTTCATACACTAATTCTGGGAGCCATAGAAAATCATATTTTATCATTTCCTTTTAAGACTGAGAAAAATACAGTTGAAGAACTCAAAAATTGAAGATGGGTAGAGTCGAATTCTTCCTATGATTAGATCCAGTGTTCTGCAAATTCATATTCTGCATTAATCTCCATGCCTCAACAGTGTACGTATATTTTTGTAACCTCTAAAGATATGAGAAGTAAAATTTATTGAATTCTTAGTATATACCAGACAATGTCATAGACCCATATCAGTCATTCTATTTAGTCTCCACAGCAATGGTCTGAACTATTATTCCCACTTTGCCTATGAGGATACCTATTCAGACTAGAAGTAACTTGTCAAATTGGTAGAGCCAGGATTCAGAACTAGATGTTTCTGAATCCAAAGCCCTTGCCTTAATTAACTACAACTCAGTACCTCAATAAAAGCAGTTGAATGTTCAAATAATTGGTCAATACTAAAGTAAACAAGAAGTAACAAATTCCCCTATTTCATTAAATCCTGTTAATGGTGTTATACTGAAGAAGAGAGTGTTTCCCTTAACAATTTCCCCTTATCTATTAAAATCATATCCATACAAATGATAATATATCTTATTTCCCTGAGAATGATTGTTCTGGTCAACATATAGAAATGTAACTACAAAGTTAAATAATGTCTGTCAATCTTTATTGTTAAGAAAGGATTCCAATTTTAAATTATGTGTGCATTTCAATATACGTGTCTCAAACATGTCTCATATGGATGAGAATTTTAAGAACACAACTTCTGCAGAAATTCTATTAAAAAGTAACACCAGGAGCCTGTGGAGATCGTGTTAAGAAAAGAACAGCTGCGCACTCGGGGCCTTGGAAGGGGGCCATTCGGTGTGAATTTGAAAGGCAAACAACAGGTTTATTGTCATTTATTTGTGAGAGAACAGTCATTGGTTTGACATACTGAAGTCAGCCTGGGGTGAGGCTGCTTTGTTCAACAACTATCAGACAGGAAAATTTTTTCCCCATCCTCTTGATAGGGAGTCAAAGAGAACTCTGAGATAGTGGTGTGTGGAGAGAAATAATGGGCTGGGCAACGGTGTGGGGATTTCTAGGCACTGTTAAAAAGAGGCAGATTTCCTTTATTTCTGAAACACTAAAAACTGTGTTTCAAGATTCAACAAATTTATGAATATTTACTTTTATTCACCTAGTTTTCCCAATGAAGGGGCAGAAGCATTGTGTTTACAGGATTGTTTGTTTGAGCTTGGCTCTGTTGCCTGTAATACCATCCCTTTGATCAAATACATAGCTAGACACTTGCAAGGTTTAGTCAATTATTTTTTAAGGAAATTAGTGTGCTACTCTATTAAAAATGAAAAAGAAAAACAAAAAATGCAATGTTGACATCATTAGAAAATTATGATGTATTAAAACACACACAATAGTTTTTTGTGTGCAACATACTGAATCTATACCTGCTTTTCACAAATGGTGTTGCTCTACCTCAAGAAAGATAAAACAAAAGCCTTTTAGGTCCAGAACACAGCATGCACAAAAAACATCAAAGGGAAAAGAGCCTGCCTTTTGAGGACAGACTTAAGTGATGTAGACTGAGGACTGAAAAGATTTAAAAAAAAAACTGTGAAGTTGAAGAAGGAATGATTCTGCAATTATGGAGGCTAAGGATATATTTTAACTGAATTCAGTTAAAAAGAACCTCCTTTGAACCCAGAGAGAAGAAAATTGAGGGCATAAAAGGAAATACTACTTGACATAGTATAATAATTTTATGAGGTTTAGTTTTCTAGTCAGAATTGACATAGTCTGAATTTATAATGTATTAACAAGATTTAGGAAATATTTTGAATGAAAGTGATAAAGGAGTAGTTTGAAAAATGGATAGTTTGAGAATGCACTGCTTAGTTTTAACAGTAATATTCAGGAAAACAACAGAACATTCTACGGTCTTTATCTTGGTCTCCACATATTGAAAGTAAAAAATTAGAATCCTAAAAAATGAAAAGTTTGCAAATTCTTTATCTTGGTGCCTATTAGAGGAAAAATGCTGAGTGGATAACTTACATGATTTCCAAGCACAATAATTCTTATATTCCATTATCATGTTATCATTAAATTCTGTTTAGCCACAAAAATGACTATGAGAATGATTATGGAGAATACACTGTCCTTGTATGTTGAAAGAACCTTTGTTTTCACATGAGAAAGTATTGATCAAATAAACTTCTTCAGACATACAGATGGCCAAAAAGCACATGAAAAGATGTTCAACATCACTAATTATTAGAGAAATACAAATCAAAACTACAATGAGGTATCACGTCACGCTGGTCAGAATGGCCATAAACAAAAAATCTACAAACAATAAATGCTGAAGAAGATGTGGGGAAAAGGGAACCATCCTACACTGTTGGTGGGAATGTAAATTGGTACGCCACTATGGAGAACAGTATGGCGGTTCCTTAAAAAACTAAAAATAGAACTACCATATGACCCAGCAATCCCATTCCTAGGCATATACCCAGAGAAAACCATAATTCGAAAAGATACATGCACCCCAATGTTCACTGCAGCACTATGTACAATAGCCAGTACATGGAAGCAACCTAAATGTCCATCAACAGATGAATGGATGAAGAAGATGTGGTACATATATTCAATGGAATATTACTCAGGCATAAAAAAGAACAAAATAATGCCATTTGCAGCAACATGGATGGACCTAGATAGAGTCTGTCATACTGAGTGAAGTAAGTCAGACAGAGAAAGACAAATATCATATGATATCACTTAAATGTGGAATCTAAAATAAAGGGTACAAAGGAACTTATTTCCAAAACAGAAGTAGAGTCACAGATGTAGAAAACAAACTTATGGTTACAAGGGGATAAAGGTGGGGAGGGATAAATTGGGAGATTGGGATTGACATACAAACTACTATATATAAGATAGATAACTAATAAGAAACTACTGTATAGTACAGGGAACTCTACTCAATATTCTGTAATGGCCTATATGGGAAAGGAATCTAAAAAAAAGGGTGGATATATATATGTATAACTGATTCACTTTGCTGTACACCTGAAACTAACACAACATTGTAAATCAACTATAATCCAATAAAAATTTTAAAAAATAAACTTCTTCAGCATACAAATCATTAATCTGAATATGCACATAAAACATTAAAATATGTATTAATTACATATTTAAAAATATACTAGTTTTAGAAGTGGAATCAATGGTTGAATTTTAATCATATAAAATTTCCCTTTTATCAGGCCATATATTCATGAGTTTGAAGACAAAAGTCACATCTCTTTTCGGTATAGCTTGTGATTATGTTGAACCCATCAAAACTAATTAGGATAGCACTTCTATCAAGCATATTTCAAATAGTTTTCAAATTGATATTTTAATTAATATGGATCAGATAGTAAACCATTAGCACAGGTTTAATCCTGAAATAATCTGCAGTTGAGTAGTCATCTCCTGACAAGAAAACATGTTAACAATTTGATTTGTCACTTAAGCAGAAGCCTAGTTCCATATACTAAAGATTCCACCTGAATCTTTCCCAGTTTCCGTAGGTATCCTGCAGTTTTTTCCTTTATGTATTTTTGATGCTCCCTTCATGATAATGAGCACAAAGTTTTCCACTGAACTTTTATTTCACCCTAAAGCAGGATGGCCATTACATTTGTTGGGATTTATTGGAGTATCACTAATACTAATATGGGTTCAACTCGATACATCTTTTTGGTCAATTATTTTTAAGCTATTCTTGTTTTTTTTTTTTTTTAAATACACAATATGGTTAATTCCTTCTTATATCCCTATTTTGACTAAATATAGGTAAAGTTAGAACTAGTCATAGAAGTGAACAGGTGAAGAATACAATTTACAAAGCACTTTTATATATGTTAGCCACTGCGACCCTAAGTAGTCCCACTGGGACAGGCATTATTCATATTTATTTTAGAGCAAAGGAAACAGAAGCATACTAAAGCGTTTAAAATGGCACAGCCTGTAGTGGCAGAGTCAGACTTCTAACTCTAAGCCCTGTGGGAACACCTTGTGTTCCTCTATAAAGTGCATCAGGGATTCCGAGGAATGGGCAATCACTTTGGTGTGGTCCCACACATTTTTTTGTAAGAGTAAGTTAATTATTTGCTCATTTATTTATTTGAAAAACATTCATTAATATCCTAAGATGTACAAAGCACTGAAATCTACATTGGAGAAGCTGAAAAGATGATTTTTCACAGGGAAAATAAAGATTTTAAAATATTCCAATGGAAATGGGCAGAGTCTAGAGGTTAAGTTGAGATTGTTGTAGAAATTCAGAAAGAATCACGAACAGTTCAGCCTGGAGATTACAGGAAAGAATGCACTGAAATGTTGAACTGGGCATAAATAAGATAAATATGAATGCCCCACAGGGGTGTAAAAACCATGCCAGGAAAAAAGGACCAGTATGTTGAAAAAAGAAAAGACATTTGTAATGTTTAGGGACAAAGGCATCATAATGAAGTTCCAAAAAATCATTTACAAGAGACCTGCCCTATGTTACCCCTTTTTAGGAGCTGATATTTGTTTTTTTCTGAGTTTGAAATATCATCCTCCTTTCCGATTTTCACCTTCAGCTGAGAGTCTCTGGCTTGTGAATGAGTGAATTAGACCTTAGTCCCAGCCCTGTGTACCCTCTAGGTATTGTCAATATTTTGTGCTTCTAGACAAACAAAAGAACATGGTGTTATTTACTCATCCATGCTGTAGGGAATGTCAAGAAAATTAAGTTCATATTCTGAGGTCTTCTGAAAATAGTTATTGCAAGATCTGTGTGATTTTTGGAGAACATCCATGCCTCAAGCATTCACTTGGGTATCCTCACTTCCTTTAGGTATCTATCTGCTCTAATGCCCCCATTCCTGTGACTCTGTCCCACTATCCCTTAGATAAAATAGCAACAGCAATGCCCCATCTCACCCCACGCTTTCTATCCACATCAACTTGCCTAATTCTCCCCTGTAGTATTTCATCAACATCTGACACATATTAGACCATTTAATGGTTTCTATTCCACCATCTCTCCACTAGAATAGAAGTTCCATGAGGGCAGAGAATTGGTCCACTGTATCATGTATCTCTAGCAACTAGAACATGGCTCAACACATTAAATAATACTCAATAAATACTTATGGACTAATTAGGTAGGTGAATTGACATAAATAAAATGTCAATTTTTTATGGGTTTCTTTTTTCAGTAGTTAAATCATTATCCTTTGTCATTTCATCAGATTTCAATCGTAGAATAGCTATCTTGAATTTCATAATCATTCTCTACTCCATAATTATATAAATTGTCAAACAGAAAGAAACAAACATCCTGGTTAAATTACACGTATGCTGACTTACGTACAAATAATTGAGTTGACTAGAAATTTACTGATATATTAATATCAATGTCTGAAAAATTAAACATAATTCTAACTAAACTTTAAATGGCTCCCCCAAACTTTACTTGTTAAAAAAGCCACTTCTAACGTTTCATTTGTTAATAGCTGCATTTTTGTCAAGCCTTTAAATGATATTGCTATTAAATGCTCTTAGTGCATTTATTCACATCGGCATGGACAGTTTTCCAGAGAGCAGTTTCACAAGTAGAATTAATTTTAGTCGATTTCACTTTCAAAGCCCCAATCATCATGAATCAAGTGAAATGGAATGCCTGTAGGAGACCACCACCTATGACACAGAAAGACTGTGAATTCTGAGCATATACACTGTAAACACCAGATTTTATATCATTATATTTCCTGTCTGGCTCTGAATGAGTTCTGCCCTGCAGAACTATTAGCAAACAACAAAAATGTTAGCAATTCACAAGCCAAGAGATAACTAACCTACTGAAATACGTCTTCCCTTTGGACATATAAAAAATGCCAGCAGTTAAGCAAGCTGATGTATAATCACGCCTTGTAAGACAGGGATTTCTGCAAGAATATGCACTTATATCAAATATTACTGTTTCCATCACTGCCTGGAATTTATGTAATTTAATTAATTTATGCTTCAGTGGCGTTTTGGAAGTGAAGTGGTTCTGAAGTAAGCATTGGATAAGATCTACTTACCATTCCATCATGGAAGAGTGATGAATAAATCTAAGGCTTTCAGTAAAATAATGCTTTAATATAAATTAGTTTGGAAAGTTTGGGACTGTTTAATAAGTTTGCTATCTTTAAGTAACATAGTGATAGTCACACTGCAGGAACAATTGAGGTTTCCACACGAGGTTTGATATTAGATTGAACTCAGAATACACACACACATATACATACATACGTATATATGTGGATATATATGCATACACATATCCCAGTGTATATGTGTATGCATGTGTTTAATTTTTATTTCAGTATAATATACAGGTAGAAAAGTGCAAATATCATAAGTGTACAGTTTGATGAATTTTCACAAACTATGCATCATGACCCACATCAAGAAACAGAAGTTGACACATCCTTAAGAGTGCCTGTCATATTCCTTTCCAGACAACAATCCTTACCCCATCCCCAGCAAAGGTATCCATTGTCCTGACTTCTAACTGTAGAGACTAGTTTTTTTCTGTTTTTGTATAAAGTCCATGTTTGGAACCATGGTTTTCTTCACAGGAAAGCAGCAGAGTACAGACGAAAACTGTTTCACAACTCTAGGCAAGCTACTTGGCCTGAGACACTGTTATAATTGAGATGATGATAAGAATTAATTTAGTTTATGTCAAAACACAACAAAATTGTATAAACAATCAAATGGAACATTTTATTACGATTCATTTTCCTTTCAATAGTCTCCCCATTAAGCTAAATTACTACTGCATCTATTTTTCCTAAAATGTTTGCTTATGGCTAGTAAGCAAATACAAAATAAAAGGTAATAATATACACTCAAGTACATGTACTCTCTGAGGTTAGGGACTGTTTCTTATTCATCTCTGTATTTTCCAGTAGTAAGAGGAAAGTATTTGTAATAAAATCTAAGGCACTAAAAGCAAACAAACAAACAAAAATCCTAACTGAATGAGTGACTGATACTAGAACATTGATGAGACACTGTCAATTACACCCCATCATGGCTGAAAAACAGCAAAAGCTTTTCACGTTCAGTGAATACTTAGATTGTGCCATAACTTGTTCTAAGTGCTTTTGCTTGTACTTAACTTATTTGATCATCATAATAAATCCATGAAGTGAGCATCTCTATTACTCTCATCCCCATTTTACAGATGTGTCCAGTGGGTCACAAAGTTATTATCACACAGCTAGTAAGTAGTGGATCCAGAATTCAATCCTGGCAGCCTGGCTCCCAAGCCTGAACTCGACCTTGACTCTTTACAACATGGGCATATTTGATACTCTTGAGAAAGAGGAGGGTAAGACTGATGATGTTGATGTGGATTAATGATAAGAAACCATACTGTGTTCTTTTGGAGTAAAATTTACCCTTCAGACCATATGCATACAACTTTAATTTTTCCTCCTAAGTACATTATATATCAGGTAGGAATAATGCTGTCTCAAGGGCCATGATAGGCTATTAGAAACGAATCATAAGATGTAAAAAACACTCTAAGTAACAATAAAGATTAGGCAACTGAAAGAGGACAAAGGAACACAGCTCTGGCAGCAAACCCCCTAGCATAAATAACCTGTATTTCCCTGTGTTGGACTTAGAAACTTGCATAGAACCTGGGTCGGGGCCAGGATTATGGATTTTACGGCTGCTCCTTAGAATAGATACCAGTACTTCCATTGTCAATTAACATTATTATATATCCTATCAATAATGACATTTAACATGGAGTAACTAATTTATTTCTCACAGGGATTCCACAAGTAACAAAAAAGAATTAATATTAACTTTGTCACACTGACAATGTAACTGTCACTATGTGATTACTATCAGGATAAATTTGGAGTACATAAATAGCATTTTTAAAATGGCTTGGAAATAAACACCTCCACTGTTGAATGATGAAAATCACTGCTCTCTGAAAGACAGAAAGTTCTCCACTCATTAAAACATACGGAGGTTCATTTCTGGAAGTGGCAAATCTCATAATCATACCATCTTAAGTTATTATCTTATCTTAAAATACACATGGTGCATCATGACATGCCTTGGTGAATCACGACAAAGCAATTTCAGAAACAACTAAGTATATAAATAGTCTCCTGATTGTAAATTCCTTTAGACTCTGGCAATCACAGTTATAAATTTGCTCTCTCCCAATCACTCAGTTGTCATTTGTACCAGTGATCTCATGAGAAAACCCATTTCTCACCTTGGGAAATCCCTCATCCTCCTCTAAGCATTCCATTAACTTCCCAGGGATGACATGGAAAACTATGATTGCATTAAAGCAACACTGTCCAATGAGACTTTCCAAAATAATAAAAATGCACTATACCGGTGCAGTCTAACAGAACAGCCTCTAACCACACACGAGCATCAAGCACTTGACATGTGACTGATGTGACTAAAAAAACTGTATTTTAAATTTTACTTAATTTTAATTAACTTTAAATTTAAATAGCCACATGCGACTAGTGTCTGTCATACTGGCCAGCACAGCACCAGGTATATTAGAAATTAATGTGATCCTTACCTCCCCATCCTTATCGTTTTCTTTCATGAAAGTAACCAAACACTTCTAAATTGTCAAAAAGACAAAGGTAAGATTCTGCCAGCAACCTCTGTTTGGGCTGCAACTCTTCTCAGAGTCTCTAGCTTGCTGGCCTACTACATCAGATTTTGGATTCACCAAGCCTCCACAATCATCGAAAACAGAAAGCCTATCCTGGAGGACCTTCAAGATGGCGGAAGATTAAGACGTGGAGATCACCTTCCTCCCCACAAATACATCAAAAATACATCTACATGTGGAACACCTCCTGCAGAACACCTACTGAACGCTGGCAGAAGACCTCAGACTTCCCAAAAGGCAAGAAACTCCACACGTACCTGGGTAGGGCAAAAAAAAAAAAAAAACAAAAAAAAAAAAAAAAACAGAGACAAAAGAATAAGGATGGGACCTGCACCTCTGGGAGGGAGCTCTGAAGGAGGAAAAGTTTCCACACACTAGGAATCCCCTTCAATGGCAGAGACAGGGTGTGAGCAGGGGGGGGAGCTTTGGAGCCATGGAGGAGAGCACAGCAACAGGGGTGCAGAGGGCCAAGTGGAGAGACTCCTGCACAGAGGAGTGGTGCCGACCAGCACTCACCAGCCCGAGAGGCTTGTTTGCTCACCTGCCAGAGCAGGTGGGGGCTGGGAGCTGATGCTCAGGTTTCGGAGGTCAGATCCCAGGGAGAGGACTAGGGCTGGCTGCGTGAATACAGCCTGAAGGGGGCTAGTGCTCTACAGCTAGCCGGGAGGGAGTCGAGGAAAAAATCTGGACCTGCCTAAGAGGCAAGAAACCACTGTTTTGGGGTGCATGAGGAGAGGAGATTCAGAGCACTGCCTTAACAAGCTCCAAAGACAGGCACGAGCTGCGGCTATCAGCATGGAGACCACAGACGGGCATGAAACGCTAAGGATGCTGCTGCAGCCACCAAGAAGCCTGTGTCCAATCACAAGTCACTATCAACACCTCCCTTTCTGGCAATCTGTGCAGCCCACCAGTGCCAGGGTCCTGTGACCCAGGGACAACTTCCCTGGAAGAACACATGGTGCACCTCAGGCTGCTACAATGTCACACCGGCCTCTGCCACCACAGATTAGCCCCACATTCCAGTTATAACTACTGTATCCCTCCCGCCCCCTGGCCAGAGCCAGAACCCTGTAATCAGCCACTGCTTGAATCCCATCCTGTCTTGGGTGGGAACAGAAACCAGAGAGCAACCTACATGCAGAGGAGGGGCCAAAACAAAAGCTTAACCCCAGGAGCTATGCAAAAAAAGAAGAGAAAGGGAAATTTCTCTGCGCAGCCTCAGGAGCAGCAGATTAAATCCCCACAATCAACTGGAGGTACCCTTCATCTGTGGAATACCTGAATAGACAACGAATGTTCCCAAAATTGAGGTGGTGGCCTTTGGGAGCAACTGTAGACTTGGGGTTTGCTGTCTGCAACTGACTTCTTTCTGATTTTTATGTTTATCTTAGTTTATTTTCAGCACTTGTTATCATTGGTGGATTTGTTTATTGGTTTGGTTGCTCTCTTTTTTAAAAATTATTTTTAATTTTTCAATTTTAATTATTTTCTTTTATTAATTTTTTCTTTTATTATTATTTCTTTCTTTCTTTTTTTCTCCCTTTTCTTCTGAGCCATGTGGCTAACAGGGTCTTGATGCTCTGACCAGGTGTCAGGCCTGAGCCTCTGAGGTGGGAAAGCCAAGCTCAGGACATTGGACCATCAGAGACCTCCTGGCCCCACATAGTATCAATTGGTGAGAGCTCTCCCAGAGATCTCCATCTCAATGCTAAGACCCAGCCCCACCCAACGAACAGCAAGCTCCAGTGCTGGATGCCCCATGCCAAACAACTAGCAAGACAGGAACACAAACCCACACATTAGCAGAGAGGCTGCCTAAAATCACACTAAGTTCACAGACACACCAAAACACACCACAAGACATGGTCCTGCCCATCAGAAAGACAAGATCCAGCCCCACCCACCAACAGTCCCCTCCACCAGGAAGCTGACACAAGCCACTGAACCAATCTTACCCACTGGGGGCAGACACCAAAAACAATGGGAACTATAAACCTGCAGCCTGTGAAAAGGAGACCCCAAACACAGTAAGTTAAGCAAAATGAGAAGACAGAGAAATATGCAGCAGACGAAGGAGCAAAGTAAAATCCCACCAGACCAAACAAATGAAGAGGAAATAGGCAGCCTACCTGAAAAAGAATTCAGAGTAATGATAGTAAAGGTGATTCAAAATCTTGGAAATAGAATGGAGAAAATAAATGAAACATTTAACAAGAACCTAGAAGAACTGAAGAGCAAACGAACAATGACGAACAACACAATAAATGAAATTAAAAATTCTCTGGAAGGAATCAGTAGCATAATAACTGAGGCAGAAGAACAGATAACTGACCAGGAAGATAAAATAGTGGAAATAACTACTGCAGAGCATAATAAATAAAAAAAGAATGAAAAGAATTGAGTACAGTCTCAGAGACCTCTGGGACAACACTAAATGCACCAACATTCGAATTATAGGGGTCCCAGAAGAAGAGAAAAAGAAAGGGTCTGAGAAAACATTTGAACAGATTATAGTTGAAATCTTCCCCAACATGGGAAAGGAAATAGTCAATCAAGTCCAGGGAGCACAGAGAGTCCCATACAGGGTAAATCCAAGGAGAAACACGCCAAGACACACATTAATCAAACTATCAAAAATTAAATACAAAGAAAAAATATTAAAAGCAGCAAGGGAAAAGCAACAAATAACATACAAAGGAATCCCCATAAGGTTAACAGCTGATCTCTCAGCAGAACTCTGCAAGCCAGAAGGGAGTGGCAGGACATATTTAAAGTGATGAAAGGGAAAAACTGACAACCAGGATTACTCTACCCAGCAAGGATCTCATTCAGATCCGACAGAACAATTAAAATCTTTACAGACAAGCAAAAGCTAAGAGAATTCAGCACCACCAAACCAGCTTATACAACAAATGCCAAAGGAACTTCTCTAGGCAGGAAACACAAGAGAAGGAAAAGACCTACAAAAACAAACCCAAAGAAATTAAGAAAATGGTAATAGGAACATACATATAAATAATTACCTTAAATTACCAAAAATTACTTTAAATGGATTAAATGCTCCAACCAAAAGACATAGACTGGCTGAATGGATACAAAAACAAGACCGATATATATGCTATTTACAAGAGACCCACTTCAGACCTAGGGACACATACAGACTGAAAATGAGGGGATGGAGAAAATATTCCATACAAATGGAAATCAAAAGAAAGTTGGAGTAGCAAGTCTCATATCAGACAAAATAGACTTGAAAATAAAGACTATTACAAGAGACAAAGAAGAACAACACATAATGATCAAGGTATCCATCCAAGAAGAAGATTTAACAATTGCAAATATTTATGCACCCAACATACATGCACCTCAATACATAAGGCAAATGCTAACAGCCATAAAAGGGGAAATCAACAGTAACACAATAAGAGTAGGGGACTTTCAAACCCCATTTTCACCAATGGACAGATCATACAAAATGAAAATAAACAAGGAAACACAAACTTTAAATGACACATTAGACACGATGGACTTGACATTTATATTTATAGGACATTTAATTCAAAAACAACAGAATACACTTCCTTCTCTACTGCTCATGGAACATCATCCATGATAGATCCTATCTTGGGTCACAAACCAAGTCTTTGTAAATTTAAGAAAATTGAAATCAAATCAAGTATCTTTTCCGACCACAGTGCTATGAGACTAGATATCAAATACAGGAAAAAAACCGTAAAAAATACAAACACATGGAGGCTAAGCAATACATTACTAAATAACCAAGACATCACTGAAGAAATCAAAAAATACCTAGAAACAACCTGCAATGAAAACATGATGACCCAAAACCTATGGGATGCAGCAAAAGCAGTTCTAAGAGGGAAATTTATAGCAGTACAATCCTACCTCAAGAAACAAGAAAAATCTCAGATAAACAAACTAACCTTAAACCTAAAGCAATTAGAGAGAGAAGAACGAAAAAACCCAAAGTTAGCAGAAGGAAAAAAATCATAAAAATCAGATCAGAAATAAATGAAAAAGAAATGAAACAATAGCAAAAATCAATAAAACTAAAAGCTGTTTTTTTGAGAATACAAACAAAATTGATAAACCATTAGCCATAATCATCAAGGAAAAAAGGGAAAAGACCAAATCAACAGAATTAGAAATGAAAAAGGAGAAGTAACAATTGACACTGCAGAAATACAAAGAACAAGGAGAGATTATTACAAGCAACTATATGCTAATAAAATGGACAACCTGGAAGAAATGGACAAGTTCTTACAAAAGCAAAACCTTTCAAGACTGAACCAGGAAGAAATAGAAAATATAAACAGACCAATCACAAGCACTAAAATTGAAACTGTGATTAAAAATCTTCCAACAAACAAAAGCCCAGGACCAGATGGCCTCATAGGAGAATTCTATGAAACATTTATAGAAGAGCTAACAACCATCCTTCTCAAACTCTTCCAAAATACAGCAGAGGGAGGAACACACCCAAACTCATTCTACAAGGCCACCATCACCCTGATACCAAAACCAGACAAATATGTCAGAAAGAAAGAAAACTACAGGCCAATATCAATGATGAACATAGATGCAAAAATCCTCAACAAAATACTAGCAAACAAAATCCAGCAGCACATAAAAAGGATCATACACCATGATCAAGTGGGGTTTATCCCAGGAATGCAAGGATTCTCCAATATACGCAAACCAATCAAATCAGTCAATGTGAACCACCATATTAACAAATTGAAGGATAAAAACCATATGATAATCTCAATCGATGGAGAAAAAGCTTTCGACAAAATTCAACAACCCTCCAGAAAGGAGGCAGAGAGGGAACTTATGTCAACATACTAAAGACAATATATGACAAACCCACAGCCAACATTGTCTCAATGGTGAAAAACTGAAAGCATTTCCTCTAAGATCAGGAACAAGACAAGGCTGCTCACTCACCACTATTATTCAACATAGTTCTGGAAGTTTTAGCCACAACAATGAGAGAAGAAAAAGAAATAAAAGGAATCCAAATCAGAAAAGAAGTAAAAGCAGATGACATGATACTATACATAGAGAATCCTAAAGTTGCCACCAGAAAACTACTAGAGCTTATCAATGAATTTGGTACAGTAGCAGGATACAAAGTTAATGCACAGAAATCTCTTGCATTCTTATACACTAACAAAGAAAAATCTAAAAGAGAAATTAAGGAAACACTCCCATTTACCACAGCAACAAAAGAATAAAACACCGAGGAATAAACCTACCTAAGGAGACAAAAGATCTGTATGCAGAAAACTATAAGACACTGATGAAAGAAATTAAAGAGGATACAAACAGGTGGAGAGATATACCATGTTCTTGGATTGAAAGAACCAACATTGTGAAAATGACTATACTACCCACAGCAACAGATTCAATGCAATCCATATCAAACTACCAATAGCATTTATCACAGAGCTAGAACAAAAAATTTCACAATTTGTATGGAAACACAGAAGACCCTGAAAGCCAAAGCAATCTTGAGAAAGAAAAACAGAGCTGGAGGAATCAGGCTCCCGGACTTCAGACTATACTACAAAGCTACAGTAATCAAGACAGTAAGGTATTGGCACAAAAACAGAAATATAGATAAATGGAACAGGATAGAAAGCCTATAGAGAAACACACACATATGGTCACCTTATTTTTGACAAAGGAGGGAAGAATATACAATGGAGAAAAGACAGCCTCTTCAATAAGTGGTGCTGGGAAAACTGGACAGCTACATGTAAAATAATGAAATTAAAACACTTCCTAACACCATACACAAAAATAAACTCAAAGTGGATAAAGGACCTAAATGTAAGGCCAGACACTATCAAACTCTTAGAGGAAAACATAGGCAGAACACTCTATGACATAAATCACAGCAAGATCCTTTTTGACCCACCTCCTGGAGAAATGGAAATAAAAGCAAAAATAAACAAATGGAACCTAATGAAACTTAAAAGCTTTTGCACAGCAAAGGAAACCATAAACAAGACGAAAAGACAACCCTCAGAATGGGAGAAATTATTGCAAATGAAGCAACTGACAAGCGATTAATCTCCAAAATATACAAGCAGCTTATGCAGTTCAATATCAAAAAAACAAACAACCCAATCCAAAAATGGGAAGACCACCTAAAAAGTCATTTCTCCAAAGAAGATATACAGATTGCCAACAAACACATGAAAGGATGCTCAACATCACTAATCATTAGAGAAATGCAAATCAAAACTACAATGTGGTATCACCTCACACCGGTCAGAATGGCCATCATCAAAAAATCTACAAACAATAAATGCTGGAGAAGGTGTGGAGAAACGGGAACCCTTTTGCACTGTTGGTGGGAATGTAAATTGGTACAGCCGCTATGGAGAACAGTATGGAAGTTCCTTAAAAAACTACAAATAGAACTACCATATGACCCAGCAATCCCACTACTGGGCATATACCTGAGAAAACCATAATTCACAAAGAGTCATGTACCACAATGTTCATTGCAGCACTATTTATAATAGCCAGGACATGGAAGCAACCTAAGTGTCCATCGACAGATGAATGGATAGAGAAGGTGTGGCACATATATACAATGGAATATTACTCAGCTATAAAAAAAGAAACGAAATTGAGTTATTTGTAGTGAGGTGGATGGAACTAGAGTCTGTCATACAGAGTGAAGTAAGTCAGAAAGAGAAAAACAAATATCATATGCTAACCCATATATGGAATCTAAAAAGAAAAAAGTGGTTCTGATGAACCTAGGTGCAGGACAGGAATAAAGACGCAGACCTACTAGAGAATGGACTTGAGGACACGGGGAGGGGGAAGGGTAAGCTGGGACAAAGTGAGAGAGTAGCACTGATATATATACAGTACCAAATATAAAATAGATAGGTAGTGGGAAGCTGCTGCATAGCACAGGGAGATCAGTTTGGTGCGTTGTGACCACCTAGAGGGGTGGGATAAGGAGGGTGAGGATATGAGAATATATGTATACATATAGCTGATTCACTTTGTTATATAGCACAAACTACCACACCATTGTAAAGCAATTATACTCCGATAAAGATGTTATTAAAAAAAAAACAGAGAAAGCCAAAAAAAAAAAAAAGATGAAGGTAAAGTTAAGTTGGATTTTTGGATGCTGGGAACTAAATTCTTATTTTTCAATTTCACTTTTCAGCTCCTCATATCAACAAAGCAAACTCCTTTTTAGAGCATTGAAAATTTATGTTTTCCTCTTCTTTAGTTGAAAATTATGTCATTTTTAAAGCGTGTCCTATGCAGTTTATATTTTATACTTTTTAAGTCATAATCACTATTATTATAGTACATGTAATTATGATTAGGGTGATACCAACTGAAGAAAAAAGTTTATCTAAGGTAGGATGTAAGCATCACTCATCAGTATGTTCCCTAATGGGAATCAGACTAGAGTAAATCTTGTTCTCATTGAAATCCATGTGTCAATTTCACCTGACAGCCCATGTAATTAAGTCAGGGAACTATCATGTTAACCAGCATTAGATGTTTTGATTAGTATGATAAATTCCAATGTAGACAAGACATTCAAGCCATAGTGAGACAATACAGAATGTGATGGAGCATGTGGCAGTTGCATTTATTTAATATTAAAATTAGAATTCTGGATTGTTCAGACCTCCAAGTGAATTTTCAGCCTGAATAATCACTGCCTCAGATTAGTCCATCTAACTGGGTTAAGTTTTAATTGTCCCGTTTCATTTTGCTCACCTTGTGTAAGGTAGGTCTGTAATGATTCAAGATGTCATCATAGTATTTTTTCAGTTTTTACCATCTGTAAATATCTTGATTATCCAATTAATAAATCTACTTGGGGTTCCAATTAGTAAATTGACTGTTTGCCTAATTCTGCTGTAGTTACCATGATTGAAACAGGAGAAATATAAAGAGTGATTTCTTCTGCTCTCAATGAACTTGTGATGTTGTCTTAGAGACAAAATAAAAACCTTTAAAAATTAGAGAAAAAGAGCTTTTCTATGAGAGCAAGAACCATGTCTTTATTTTTCTGTCACTTATCTCTGGTGCTTATTTTGAACTCTGGCAATTAATTAGTACCCAAAAAGTATTTGTTGAATAGATGGTGAGTAAATAATAATGGTATGACTGTACCAAAATGTTAACTTCCTACAATACTGTACAACAGAAACTAACACGGCACTGTGAAGCAATTATACTCCAATAAAGATCTATTAAAAAAATTATATCACTCATATATTTAGAAACAAAAATAACACAACAAAAAATTAGATAGAATTTATTTGCATAGGTTTGCAGTGTTTGCCAACTTCTACAGCCTGATCTTCACAAACTTCCAGAACTCATTTCCTGTTCCATCCCTCCACTCCCTAAGCCATCTCAGAGTGTGAAATTAGGTCTGTGAGTCTGACTTATTCTTCCACATCAACCTGCTTCAATATGTTTTGTTCACTAAACCTGAAATGTCTTACCTTCCAACATCACCTTAACTGCATCTGTTAAACCCACAATCTAGGCTCAGATGACTTGTAAAGGTCCAAATTCACATCTTCTGTCTTTCTAGAGTGTAACTTTTATCATTTTTATTATAGTCATTTCATTATTTTTCCCACTGATCGGTGAATTTTGGAGGGTAAGAAGTGTTATTTTTTCTTGTTTTTTGTTTTCTTTGGTTCATTATTCATTCTCTCTATAGTTATAGTTTAAGTGCAATACAATATTGGGTAAAATTGGACCTGGTTTCTAGTATAGTGGCGCTTAGGACTTAAAATAGAGGCATTAATCAGATAATCACACAAATGAGTGCATAATTATGAGTTAAAATTAAATCCTATAAAAGAAAAGAGTACTCAAAAAATAAATAAATAACATAGCCCAAACATGAAACCTTTGTTAAAGGATCTTTTTTCTCTGTAAGCAATGCTTGAGGAGATGTAAGGCAGTCAAGGATTTTTATCTGAATTCTAATTTCATTGAGAAGTTGTTAATCAAAAAACAAGGGGTTAATAAAAATACATTTTTAGAAGATTATTCTGGTTGCATAATGGTGAAAAAATAAAATGGGATGAGTCTGAAGCAAAATAGATCATACGAGGAAAATTAGTTGATAATTTTAGTAATTCACAAGAGAGATGACGCTCATTTGAACAGAATGTTGGCTGTGCACATAAAGGTAAGACAAATTTTTGAAAGGAAACAGTGAGGCTTGCTGGTAGATGGGAAATGATGGGCATCATGGCAGACACCATCTGCTACACACCCAACTTCCCAAATACCTTCTCATACCCAACATCTGCTCTTCACCCTATGTCTCAGCATCTGCTACATGTCCAGTGTCCCAATGTCTGCTCTATATCCAGCATCTCATCATTGGCTATGTAACCAGGGTCCGCTCCTCTTCCACCTCCTACTTCCTTTCCAACAGATTCTGTTTTTTTCCTACTAATGACAGAGACCAATGGATCTTAGAAAGGAAAACATCTCTTGCCTCAGGCCCAGGGCATGGACCATAATTGTCTAATACTAGGACATTTAAATTATTTTTGGTTAGTGATTGAATTAGGTTGGCCATGGGACCAATTCTGGATAAAAAGATACAAACAAATGCCAACTCATAGCATTTCTAGGAAGGCTTTTGCTTTCCTAATGTAACGTGACAAACTCAGCTGGCATGTTTCTTTCTCCCCTTTTGCCCATTCACATTTACATTAGTTTCCTATTGCCACTGTGACAGATTACCACAGATAACCTGGTGCCTTAAAACAACACACATTATCTTATTATCTTAGTTATGGAGTTCGGAAGTCTGAAATGGGACTCACTGGGCTAAAATCATCTGGAGGTTCTAGGGGAAAATAGGTTTTTTCATGTGTTTTCCCACATCCCTTGAAGAAGCTACCCATGTCCCTTGGCTCTTGGCCTCCTACCATATTTAAAGCCAGCATCTGCCAGTTGAATTTTTCACACTCTGTATCACTTTGCTTCTATCATCGCCTCCCCTGCCGAATCTCCTGACTCCTTTTACTTATAAGGACTCTTGTGGTTATACTGGGCCCACTCAGATAATCCAGTATAATCTCTCCATCTCAAAATCCTTAACTTAATCACATGAACAAAGTCTTGTTTGCTATGCTAGGCAACATATTCACAGGTTCTGAACATGAGGACATGGATGTCTTTGGGGAGGGGCATTTTTATTCCCACCACAGTGCTTTTCATTTTTGGAATGAAACATGATGCCTTAGCATGGAATAGTCTGCCATGGCACAACAAGTACGAGTGAAAGACCATCTCCAAATGCAAACTCTAACACTTTCTGGCCACTGGACACTGATTAGTAGATGCATATCTCAGTGACACAGTGAACTCTCAGTTGATTAAGCATTTTTTTTGAATTTTCTTTCCTTGCAGCTATCCACAGTAAGAAATACATTTTCATGTTATAATCTACTATGTGTCATGACACTTATTTTGAAAAAACACTGCCTTAACAATAAAGATCATTTTTAATTTTGTATATTTTTCTGTTTGCTTCACATTATACTACACTTCATTTGAACTATGTAACTAAAGCAGCGTTCACACATAGAAATCACTTCTTAAAAGCTCCTCTTTTGGTACTGAACTCCATGAAGCTCTTAGCAGCACCCAATAACGTCAATTGACTCCTACTTCATGACATTCCCCATCTTTGCATTGAAAATGCAGTTTCATTTTTTTTTGAATTTTTAAATTTATTTATTTTTTATACAGCAGGTTCTTATTAGTTATCCATTTTATACACATTAGTGTATACAAGTCAATCCTAATCTCCCAATTCATCCCATCACTTTCCCCCCTTGGTGTCCATACGTTTGTTCTCTACATCTGTGTCTCAGTTTCTGCCCTGCAAAAGGGATCATGTGTACCATTTTTCTAGGTTCCACATATATGTGTTAATATACAATATTTGTTTTTCCCTTTCAGACTTACTTCACTCTATATGACAGTCCCTAGATCCAACCACGTCTCTACAAATGACCCAATTTCATTCCTTTTTATGGCTGAATAATATTCCATTATATATATATACCACGTCTTCTTTATCCATTTGTCTGTCAAAGGGCATTTAAGTTGCTTCCATGACCTGGCTATTGTAAATAGTGTTGCAATGAACATTGGGGTGCATGTGTCATTTTGAATTATGGTTTTCTCTGGGTATATGCCCAGTAGTGGGATTGCTGGGTCATATGGTAGTTCTATTTGTAGTTTTTATGAGGAACCTCCATACTGTTCTCCATAGTGGCTGTATCAATTTACATTCCCACCAATAGTGCAAGAGGGTTCCCTTTTCTCCAGACCCTCTCCAGCATTTGTTGTTTGTAGATTTTCTGATGATGCCCATTCTAACTGGTGTGAGGTGATACCTCATTGTAGTTTTGATTTGCATTTCTCTAATAATTAGTGATTTTGAGAAGATTTTCATGTGCTTCTTGGCCATCTGTATGTTTTCTTTGGAGAAATGTCTATTTAGGTCTTCTGCCCATCTTTTGATTGGGTTTTTTGTTTTTTTGATGTTGAGCTGCATGAGCAGTTTATATATATTGGAGATTAATCCTTTGTCCGTTGATTTGTTTGCAAATATTTTCTCCCACTCTGAGGGTTGTCTTTTCATCTTGTTTGTAGTTTCCTTTGCTTTGCAAAAGCTTTTAAATTTCATTTTGTCCCATTTGTTTATTTTTGTCTTTATTTCCATTACTCTAGGAGGTGGATGAAAAAAGATCTTGCTGTGATTTATGTCAAAGAGTGTTCTTCCTATGTTTTCCTCTAAGAGTTTTATAGTGTCCGATCTTACACTTAGGTCTCGAATCCATTTTGAGTTTATTTTTGTGTATGGTGTTAGGGAGTGTTCTAATTTCATTCTTTTACATGTAATGTCCATTTTTCCCAGCACCACTTATTGAAGAGGCTGTCTTTCCTCCATTGTATATCCTTGCCTCCTTTGTCATAGATTAGTTGACCATAGGTGTGTGGGTATATCTCTGGGCTTTCTGTCCTGTTCCATTTATCTATATTTCTGTTTTTGTGCCAGTACCATATTGTCTTGATTACTGTAGCTTTGTAGTATAGTCTGAAGTCAGGGACTCTGATTCCTCCAGCTCTGTTTTTTTCCCTCAAGACTGCTTTAGCTATTTGGGGTCTTTTGTGTCTCCATACAAATTTTAAGATTTTTTGTTCTAGTTCTGTAAAAAAAAAAAAAAAAAAAAAAATGCCATTGTTAGTTTGATAGGGATTGCACTGACTCTGTAGATTGCTTTGGGTAGTATAGTCATTTTCACAACATTGATTCTTCCAATCCAAGAACATAGAATATCTCTCCATCTGTTTGTATCATCTTTAATTTCTTTCATCAGTGTCATAGTTTTCTGCATACAGGTCTTTTGTCTCCCTAGGTAGGTTTATTGCTAGGTATTTTATTTTTTTGTTGCAGTGGTAAATAAGAGTGTTTCCTTAATTTCTCTTTCAGATTTTTTGTTATTAGTGTATATGAATGTAAGAGATTTCTGTGCATTAATTTTGTATCCTGCTACTTTACCAAATTTATTGATTAGCTCTAGTAGTTTTTTGGTGGCACCTTTAGGATTCTGTATGTATATTATCATGTCATCTGCAAACAGTGACAGTTTTACTTCTTCTTTTCCAGTTTGTATTCCTTTTATTTCTTTTTCTTCTCTGATTGCCGAGGCTAGGACTTCCAAAACTATGTTGAATAATAGTGGCGAGAATGGACATCTTTCTCTTCTTCCTGATCTTTGAGGTAATGGTTTCAGTTTTTCACCTTTGAGAATGATGTTTACTGTGGGTTTGTCATATATTGCCTTTATTATGTTGAGGTATGTTCCCTCTATGCCCACACTCTGGAGAGTTTTTATCATAAATGGGTGTTGAATTTTGTCAAAAGCTTTTTCTGCATCTATTGAGATGAGATCATATGGTTTTTATTCTTCAATTTGTTAATATGGTGGATCACATTGATTTATTTGCATATATTGAAGAATCCCTGTAATCCTTAAGTATACTGAAGAATCCTTTGCATATATTGAAGAATCCTTTATCCCTAAGTGATAAATCCCACTTGGTCATGGTGTATGATCCTTTTAATGTGTTGCTGGATTCCGTATGATAGTATTTTGTTGAGGATTTTTGCATCTATATTCATCAGTGATATTGGTCTGTAATTTTCTGTTTTTTTAGTATCTTTGTCTGGTTTTGCTATCAGGGTAAAGGTGGCCTCATAGAATGAGTTTGGGAGTGTTCCTTCCTCTGCAATTTTTTGGAAGAGTTTGAGAAGGATGGGTGTTAGCTCTTCTTTAAATGTTTGATAGAATTCACCTGTGAAGCCATCTGGTCCTGGATTTTTGTTTGTTGGAAGATTTTTAATCACAGTTTCAATTTCATTACTTGTGACTGGTCTGTTCATATTTTCTATTTCTTCCTGGTTCAGTCTTGTAAGGTTATACCTTTCTAAGAATTTGTCCATTTCTTCCAGGTTGTCCATTTTATTGGCATAGAGTTGATTGTAATAGTCTCTTAGGATGCTTTGTATTTCTGTGGTGTTTGTTTTAACTTCTCCTTTTTCATTTCTAATTTTATTGATTTGAGTCCTCTCCCTCTTTTTCTTGATGAGTCTGGCTAAAGGTTTATCAATTTTGTTTATCTTCTCAAAGAAGCAGCTTTTAGTTTTACTCATCTTTACCATTGTTTTCTTTGTTTCTATTTCATCTATTTCTGCTCTGATTTTTATGATTTCTTTTCTTCTGCTAACTTTGGGTTTTGTTTGCTCTTCTTTCTCTAGTTCCTTTAGGTGTAAGGTTAGGTTGTTTAGTTGAGATTTTCTTGTTTCTTGAGGCAGGACTGTATTGCTATAAACTTCCCTCTTAGAGCTGCTTTTGCTGCATAACATAGGTTTTGGATCATCGTGTTTTCATTGTAATTTGTCTCTAAGTATTTTTTGTATTTCTGTTTGATTTTTCAGTGATCTCTTTGTTATTTAGTAACATATTGTTTAGCCTACATATGTTTGTGTTTTTGGCATTTTTCCCCCCTGTAATTGATTTCTAATCTCATTGCATTGTGGTCAGAAAAGATGCTTGATATGATTTCAATTTTCTTAAATTTACTGAGGCTTCATTTGTGACCCAAGATGTGATCTATCCTGGAGAATGTTCTGTGTGTACTTGAGTAGAAAGTGTAATCTGCTGTTTTCAGATGGAATGTGCTATAAATGTAAATATCAATAAATCTATCTGGTCTATTGTGTCATTTAAAGCTTGTGTTTCCTTATTTATTTTCTGTTTGGATGATCTGTCCATTGGTGTAAGTGAGGTGTTAAAATCCCCCACTATTATTGTGTTACTGTCGATTTCCTCTTTTATAGCTGTTAGCAGTTGTCTTATGTATTGAGTGGCTCTTATGTTGGGTGCATATATACTTATAATTGTTATATCTTCTTCTTGGATTGATCACTTTATCATTATGTAGTGTCCTTCCTTGTCTCTTCTAACATTCTTTATTTTAAAGCCTACTTTGTCTGATATGAGAACTGCTACTCCAGCTTTCTTTTGATTTCCATTTGCATGGAATATCTTTTTCCATCCCCTCACTTTCAGCCTGTATGTGTCCCTTGGTCTGAAGTGGGTCTCTTGTAGACAGCTTATATATGGGTCTTATTTTTGTATCCATTCAGTGAGCCTGTGTCTTTTGGTTGGAACATTTAATCCATTCACGTTTAAGGTAATTATCGACATGTATGTTCCTATTATCGTTTTATTAATTGTTATGGGTTTGTTTTTGTAGGTCCTTTTCTTTTCTTGTGTTTCGCACTTAGAGAAGTTCCTTTAGCATTTGTTGTAGAGCTTGTTTGGTGGTGCTGAATTCTCTTAGCTTTTGCTTGTCTGTAAAGCTTTTGATTTCTCCATCGAATCTGAATGACATCCTTGCCAGGTAGAGTAATCTTGGTTGTAGGTTCTTCCCTTTCATCACTTTAAATATGTCATGCTACTCCCTGCTGGCTTGTAGAGTTTCTGCTGAGAAATCAGCTGTTAACCTATGGGAGTTCCCTTTTACGTTATTTGTCATTTTTGCCTTGTTGCTTTCAATAACTTTTCTTTGTCTTAATTTTTGTCTATTTGATTACTATGTGTCTCAGCCTGTTTCTCCTTGGGTTTATCCTGCCTGGGACTCTCTGCACTTCCTGGACTTGGGTGGCTATTTCCTTTCCCATGTTAGGGAAGTTTTTGACTATAATCTCTTCATATATTTTCTCTGGTCCTTTCTCTCTCTCTTCTCCTTCTGGGACCCCTGTAATGCGAATGTTGTTGCGTTTAATGTTGTCCCAGAGGTCTCTTAGGCTGTCTTCATTTCTTTTCATTCTTTTTTCTTTATTCTGTTCTGTGGCAGTGAATTCCACCATTCTGTCTTCCAGGTCACTTATCCGTTCTTCTGCCTCAGTTATTCTGCTATTGATTCCTTCTAGTGTAGTTTTCATTTCAGTTATTGTATTGTTCATCTCTGTTTGTTTGTTCTTTAATTTTTCTAGGTGTTTGTTCTTTAATTCTTCTTGGTCTTTGTTAAACATTTCTTGCATCTTCTTGACCTTTGCCTCCATTCTTTTTCCAAGGTCCTGGATCATCTTCACTATCATTATTGTGAATTATTTTTTGGAAGGTTTCCTATCTCCACTTCATTTAGTTGTTTTTCTGGGCTTTTATCTTGTTCCTTCATCTGGTACATAGCCCTCTGCCTTTTTGTCCTGTCTATCTTTCTGTGAATGTGGTTTTTGTTCCACAGGCTGCAGGATTGTAGTTCTTCTTGCTTCTGCTGTCTGCCCTCTGGTGGATGAGGATATCTAAGAGGCTTGTGCAAGTTTCCTGATGGGAGGGACTGGTGGTGGGTAGAGCTGGGTGTTGCTCTGGTGGGCAGAGCTCAGTAAAACTTCAATCCATTTGACTGCTGATGGGTGGGGCTGGGTTCCTTCCCTGTTGGTTGTTTGGCCTGAGGAGACCCAACACTGGAGCCTACCCAGCTCTGTGGTGGGGCTAATGGTGGACTCTTGGAGGTCTCACGCCAAGGGGTACTTACCAGAACTTCTGCTGCCAGTGTCCTTGTCCTCACGGTGAGACAGAGCCACTCCCTGCCTCTGCAGGAGACCCTCCAACACTAGCAGGTAGGTCTGGTTCAGTTTCCTATGGAGTCACTGCCTCATCCTCTGGGTCCCAATGTACACACTACTTTGTGTGTGCCCTCCAAGAATGGAGTCTCTGTTTCCCCCAGTCCTGTCAAAGTACTGCAATCAAATCCCACTAGCCTTCAAAGTCTGATTCTCTAGGAATTCCTCCTCCTGTTGCTGGACCCCCAGGTTGGGAAGCCTGACGTTGGGCTCAGAACCTTCACTCCAGTGGGTGGACTTCTGTGGTATAAGTGTTCTCCAGTTTGTGGGTCACTCACCCTGCAGTTATGGGATTTGATTTTTATTGTGATTGTGCCCCTCCTACCATCTCATTGTGGCTTCTCCTATGTCTTTGGATGTGGGTTATCTTTTTTGGTGAGTTGCAGTGTCTTCCTGTTGATGATTGTTCAACAGTGATTCTGGTGCTCTAGCAAGAGGGAGTGAGTGCACATCCTTCTACTTTGCCATCTTGAACTGGTAATTCAAAGATGCTGTTTCAATCTACTCTTTCCACTTTGTATTCTTTTTTATAATTGTCCTTCATCCTTCTGTCCTCTAACTGTAGTTACCTGAAGGAATTTTACTTTTAAAAATTTTGACCAAGATCTGTAAAGAGAACTGCATTTTACATCACAACCTACTACACTCACATACACAGTTTGTTCTCAGCTATAACTTTCTCAATTAAATTTAAGAAAAATAAATGTTATGTGGATGAAGGAACTCCTTTCCTATCAGCTGCCAACCCCTCTCTGTGCCAGGGCCTATAGTCTTGCATCTGCTGAGGATTTATCTTGGACAATTATCTAATTTCTTTCCTGCATGATTCATTTTTTTTCTTTCTACAGTATTATGCCTGAAAAATATGTTCTATTACAACTGTCAAAAAAAGAAAAAGACCAAGAGGATGAATTTCCTTAATTACAAATCCTCCTCCAGCTCTGCTCGTTTTCTTCTGCCACCCTTAAGAGTAAAAGAGCTACCCATAATCACATTCTCCACTTCATCATCTCCATTCTCTATTTACACTACTCTGATTGCACTTTCATTGTCACAAGCCCACTTTTGTCAAGCTGCAAGCAGCTAAGTCCAGTGGCAGCTCTTCTGTTCTTGTCCATAACGTTTTAGATGCTTTCAGCACAGTTTATCACCCTCTTCTATGGTAAATGCTTTCTTCTCACAGCTTCAGGAACCCCATGCTCTCCTTATTTTTCTCCTAGTCATTGACACATCTCTCATTTGCTGGCTCCTCACCCCAATCTCAGCAGTGTCCTAGACCCTTCCTGGATCCTTTACTCTCTTCCATGTACAAATATAGACTCTTGACTCAATCTAATCCCTGGGTTTTAACCAGCATTTACAGCAACAGGACTGTAAAGTCTAAATCTCCCATTTTGAACTCTCTGGAGCTATGACTTTATAATCAGCTACAGACTTGTCATCTGCACATACATACTATAGAATTTTAGAGGTGCATATAGCCTAAAGATGACCTTCTTAGTCCTCTTTATTTCCTAAATGGCAAAACTAACATTGTGAAAAAAACAAGTAACTGACCCAAGTTTGTCAGGCACAGATTAGAGATGCCTCCGATCCAGCACCATCAACTATGCATTATTAGGACCAAAAGAACATGTGAATCAAGAGTGTAATATTCCTTTTCTGTTTGCTGGCAAAGTCCAACATTGGCCAAAGCCCCATCTGCTGGACTCCTGGAGATACACGCCCTGTGGTGGAGTTCATTCTATTCCAAGCTGAGTATCACAGCACAGGCAAAACTACATTTCTCTTCAACTTCCCCAAATAATTCAATCTTATGTTGCCATTTTCTTCTTTTCTCTCCCTGCTGACAGGTTTTACTGCACTGATGCAGGCTTACATGTTCTCCAACCTGATTATATTTCAGTTTATTGATTAAAAATTACCAGTGGGATACTAAGTTCATGCAAAGTTAAGCATAATCACTTAGTGAATGATCATTTTTGTAGATAATCATCACTCCAGTGGCTGGCTCTTTAAATTATCCCATCAAATATTTGCTGTTCATTCAGAGCTTGCTGAGATTCAGATCATTTATGCAAATTTCTAAATCCTCAAGACTCAAAGCAGATTTCCAAGAATATTTGGATTGAACAATATAGCTTCTTCAACTGAACTCTCTTCATTGACGAGCCTTTTAAAGATCAAAGAGATATTGCAGCCTTTGACAACCAACATCTGAAGGTTTATATTAACTATTAAAGAATAAATTTTCCACATAATATTTTTTCTCAGCTGAGTCTTCATGTATTAATGTTAATCATCAGGACAAACAATTCAAAATGAGATTACAGCTAAAAATTCAAATGGCTAAACAAATTCTCCATGATCATGAGGATGACTCAATTAAAGCAAATTGCAGCTAATGCAGGGCAGCAATAAGGGAAACAGGGAAATAACAAGAGAAATTATCTGTATCAAAAACAAAGTTCTAATGTCAAGATATTTAAGAGTAGTGCAAAATGGTCTGGCTCGAAAAAATAAACCAAATGCCAAGAGTTTACAATTACAGTGATCACAAATGCCAGGTATTTTGAATACGTAACATTTTGCCTGCCAGATAGTTTACTAGGGAGCAGCAATGACATGAATGTAGGCTGTGTAGTGAACTACTATTGCTTTTATTTTCCCCATAGCAATATCCAGCTATAACTCTGTAGGCTCTTCCATACCTACAAGCTCTAAAGAGCCTTTGTTACAAGATGTCAGAGTAGTGAAAGGACAGGATTTCTGGGACTTAAACTTCATTAAGTTTCCAGAAGAAATGTATGGCTACTTTGATTTTTGGTTGGTATTCTTTTACACAGGACAGGATTTGGCTATAGAGTTATTTTTATTATAAAAGGTAGAATTTTCAGGGAAAAAAACCCTAATGCCCTCATTTCATGCTATCAAATTCAGACAGAAATGACCATTAAGCATCAGCCAATTCCAATCACTAGGGATAGCGGGCCAAAGGCATGGCCCCCATCCTCCAGTTCCAGCTGCTGACAGATCGGGGAGGGAGGAGAGAATTGTGCAGAGCGGCAAGCTTGCTGACGTCCCACACATCTATGCCTGGGTTCCTCTGGGAAATACCTTCACTTATTCTCAGATACTGACCTCAGGACAGGAGAGGTGGGACATGGCATTCTAAACAATTTTGGCTTGAAATGAAATAAGAGTCTGTGAAATTGTCAAAGAAAAACCAGAGCCTGAAGTGGTTAAATCGGCAAAACCATTAAAGAAAGCCAGAGCTGGACAGTAGTTAAATGGTAAAAATATTTATTCTGGAACTGTTGCAATAAGAGAAAAGAGATCTCAATATAGAACTGAGCTCAATTCTGAATACAGCATGGACAAACGGAGGTTCCTACCCGAGTAGCAGGGTGGAAGTCTGAGGAAAGGACATTACCAGGAGGAAACATCAGGGGTAAAGGGGGAATTCTGGTTAAACAGATTTGACTGGAACACTGAGGGAAGGTCAGGGTGACCACCTGTCACCTGGGAGATGAAGAGCGTCATCACGTACAGAGCTTGATCAGATACTGAGTGTAGGGGATTCGAACTAGACTGACTGAGCAATGTTCCTGCTACAATCGAGTGATTCAAGCCCAAGAAAAATGGATGCCAAGTTCAAGGCCTAGAGGTCTTAAAGGGGCTTGAATCAAGTTTAGTCAAGGAGAGAGTCTTTGTCAGAACTGCTTTTAACAAAGGAGGACAAGTTGCCTCTCACTCCCAAACCCTTTCCTTCTGCTCTCTTTTTGAGCTATAAAGCCATGATTTCCCAACATGATTGAATCTTTTCATATCTGTACCTAAACATAGAGCACAAAAGGAGTTTGTTCATTATTCACTGTGTCAGATTAATTTTACCTTCAACTATTTTTAGCACCAAATTTGTTTGCACGTCCTTAGTCTCCATAGTTTGTGAATATACTTCATAGTTACAATTAATAACATAAAAATAATGGAAGAAGAACTATTTCCTATTTCTAGTATGACTAGGAAGACAACACACTGGTTTACCTCACACTCAAAAATAAAACTGGTTTTATGACTCTCTGGCAAGGCTTGAACCAAGAATATAACTTTTCCATAATCACTCTGTGTTAGGCTCCTAACCTCCACAGTGGAGAATTCTGCCTGAAAATATTTGAATAATTCCCCACACTCTTCGTATCTTCTTCATTTTTTTCAAACAGTTCAAGCCCAAGTGACTTTGGGTTGTTCACTCGTTACAACAGGAAGGCTTGACTTGGGATTAGGTTACTCTGAAATATTTTCTAAACTAACTCAATTTTACTGGATCAGAGTGCACTTGAAGTTCATTTTACAGCTATAGAGAATATGTATTTCTAATTTCTACTTGATGGTTTTATTTTTCCCCATCATAACTGAGAATTTTAATTCTGTGTCTGAAGAATTATACCATACAAATTTTCCTCAAAGCCATTTGGCATGAAGTACTGCCCATTAGAAGCAAGCTGAGCATTCTGAATATATATTATTCATCTCTCAAGGCGACAGCCTTTCTCAGTAGATCATAATTTGAAGACCTACTACTTCTGTGATTAATATGGCTCCTCCCAATCAGTAGCTGAAATAAATGTAAATAGCCACAGTCAAACAATTATTTGAAGTTTTCATTTTAAAATCTTTCTAATAAGAAAACAAATATACAGTAAAGGTTACACAGCTCTGGCTGACAGACCCTCAGATGGATGGACCTATTACAGTCTATCCAAACAGTGAGGCCAGGCCACTCATTAAACCACTGTCAATAAAAATGATGAGATGGGCTTTGTCCCAAGGACTGATGGCTAGATAATTTGACAAAAGGACAGAGAAGAATTGTGAAAAACCAGGAGATCAATGGCTATTAATTTAAAGGTAACACATATCCTAGAATGAAACAGTTTAGGTTGCTATGTAGGATAATTACCATTTTCAATTAGCTGACATTTCACATAGCTTTGGGACTGTAACAAGACAATAACACTCAGCATCTAATCTCAGCTCTGCCTTTTGTCACTGATCTCCTGGTATTACTTCAAAGGCAAACCCAATACTTTGTGAGCAATGACTTTCTTTGTCATAAATAGCAAGAAGTGCAGAGAGTTCAAAGGAAGTTCAAGTGATATACACCCTTAAACAAACTATCTCATGTTAATACTTCCCTGAGTGATTATTTTTTCCTGGCCATTTCACTAATAAGTAAGTGCTTTTAATGCAATAGGGCAGTCATTTTATTTTATTATGATGATATCATAAAAATAGTAGGGAAATAGAAATTCCAATATGCAGATTTCTATCCCATCAGTATGTATATAATTTACATAATCACTTCCCCCTCACTATATTGTAAAACTTAAATATTCACTTTCGTTTACCTAAGATGTTTGAAATTTGAAAATATAATAAAATATTACTTGTAGTTTAAAACAAATCAGCTATTTCCTATTTGAAATAAAATTCTCTAATTTGTTTAAGAGAATATGTAATAATATTGATGGGGGTCATTTGTTTTAGAAAGCTCAGTCAGCCAGAGCACCAGGCCATTAGTCCAGAGACATAGGTTTGACTTTGTTTTGTGGCTCGTATGATGTGTACTTAGTCCTCTACCAAATACAAGACATAAATCACAAAGTTGGAGAGAAACAGGGTATGAAAATGTAAACACAGCATTACACCCATCACTCCTGAAACACAAAACTCAAAGTCCATATCTTACTTATGGTCACTGGTCAGCAACATCATGTCTGTGTTCGAGACACTAGTAATAACTGAAAATAGAAACTTGCAAAAATATCTTAAAAGTTTCGGCCATGATAAAGATCCAGACAACTAAAGAAATCAGGTGGTATATGCTTTCCAGACCACAATCCTTGGAATCTAGATGGGACATACTGCTCTATTGTACTTTGTAATTTTTATTAGAAACATCATAAGTGTCTATTTTTGACAGTTTTTCTTAACCAGGCAAACGGTCAATGCTTTAGGTCAATCTTTTCTTTTGATATTGATACTACTATGGTCTGAATGTTTGTGTCCCCCTAAAATTCATGTTATGAAATTCTAACCCCCAAAGTGAAAGTAGCACATGAGAGTGGACCCCTCATGAATGGGACGAGTGCTTATACAAGATCCTCAAGCACAACCTTACCCCTTTTGCCATGTGAGACATAGTAAAAAGACGACTGTCTAGGAAGTAGGCCCCCACCAGACATTGACTATACACCAACATCTTGACCTTTCGAGTCTTCAGAATTATGGGAAATATATTTCTGCTGTTTATAAGCCACACAATTTATATTTTCTAGCAGCTTGAAAGGACTAAGGTATCAAGTGCAACTGTCTAAGTATGAAGAGTCAATCATAAATAAGGCACTTACCAACTGCATTGCTTTGTTCACACAAAACTTCTGAATTGCAGTATAATTTTATATGCTTCTTAAGATTTTAATTTCACACCCTTCCGAGTCATGATGATATTGTCAATTAAGTAAGCCATTAACGAAATTGGAGAATTCTCAGACATAACATTGCAGTACAAGTTACAATTAATTCAGACTTGATAATGTCTGACATGCTTCCACTCACAAAATTTATCTTACTATAGCCCAAGCAGTCTATGTCACTTTTTGTTCCCTTTATATCCACCTACAAAAAACAACAAAGTAAAACCATTTAAAATCTAAGAATTAAATGTGTGTTAAACCTTTTATGTACTGAAAAGTGTTATTCCATGGACCCTAATTTCCTAGCCTCTGAACAAGTCGCATGATTTAAGGCAACAGGCAAGAGGTACTTGGATCTTTTATATAAAAATGCCTAAGAAAATCTGAGGGCCTTTTATAAGAAAGAGGGCCTCAATACTTATTGAGAAACTTTAGGTGAACTAATCTACATTCAACCTTCACAACAACCTCACTATCTTGAAATCTCCAGCAGGCCAGAAACAGTGTCAGTTTTGCTCGAAATTCTATTTCTAAGCATCCAGAAAAGGGCCTAAAAAGAGAACAGACTTTCAGTAAATATTCTCACAAAGGTAAGAGGAGGTACATAAAAGGAAAACTGAACTTGGTATTATTATACTCATCTTGATGAAAAAGCTGAAATAAAGAGAGAATAAATCTCAAGATCACACTATAAGGAAGTAATGGGCCTAGAATTCAAATCCTGATGTGTCCGCGTCTAAAACCCATCCTTTCTACACTAAAATATTCCCCCTTTATATATGGATTATGTTACTTTCCATTTGCAAAACCTTGCCCATGACTTCATTCATGCTAGCCACCAACTAAGAGGGTGACAATTACCTGGAAGCTAAGTCAGAAGAGAAAAATGATTGAACAGATATTCTGTCAATATATTTCTGCATCTATTATTTTCTATAGTAACAGAACCACCTGTTCTGGTGAGGCTGGAACAGGTGAGCACTTAGTTCAACCCCCAGCTGCACATTCAGTGTCTCATGGTGGACCAAGTATATAAATGCCTGTGCTTCTTCACTGTGATCTGATACACACAGACATTCACACACACCTTCACTAATGTCATTTTTTAGATAATCAAGTACTCATAAAATTGTTTTAACATCTCAGCAAAAGAACTCATTAACACCTGCAACTCCTTGCAGTCTCCCCAATTACTCAGTATTTTTTTAAATAAATAACTCTCTGCCAGTCAATTAACTAGTTTTCATGCTCTGGCTGAATATAGTGTTCACCCCTTATTATCCATGCAACCCAAGGTCTCCAAGTTTCCAGCCCTGTCTGGTGTACCTATAAATAGGGAGAAACAAGTAACCAAATAATCCCAGCGTGCTCTCCTGGAGCATCCCTTTCTATTCTGATGCTCGGAAAGTAATGATCACTTCCACCTGCACGCTGTTCCTCACAGGTGCATGTTCCACCGAAATTTCACCTCCAGGTTGGACAAAAATGCCTTCACTCCTTTTTAGTAGAGCTCAGATAATCTGGTATATTCAAAGATACGTTAAAAAATACTATCAAAGAAAATAAAATAAAAATAAATAAGGGAATATAAACAAATTAATAAATGAGCTTAGTTTACCTGTTTCTAATCCTCCCTTTATAACTAATTCTAGATCTCATTTTCATACCACTTTCTACACTCTGGCTCAGAGCAATGGTCACATTTTAGCCCAAAAGGGCTTGGCCACCATTGAGGACAGTGTGTCAGTCCGGCTGCAAGGAGAGGGCTCTTTGTTCTCCCCACGACGTGACAGTTAGTCTCCAAATCCTTAACACTTCTAAGGCAAAGTTAGGAAAGAACCTCTTCTTCACCAACCTGTCTCCCTCCATTTTAATCTCTCATCAGAGGAACTAGTTTCTTCTCCCACATGATCAGTAGATCTTTAATAGTTAATAAAAATGGATGTTCTCTGTCAAGTTTCTAACATCTAGAGTGACAAATAAGTTTCTCAACATCCTTTAAGTACATAAGGACACTAATACTTACACATACATGTTAATAGAATGTCCTTGTATCACTGTGAAGGTTAAAGCTGCATAATCAGAGGCTTTCAAACCTACCCACAATAACCAAAATGAGTTTTTTCTTTTTTTCTTTTTTTAAGTGGTGTAAGAATGATTGAAATGAGAAAGCTACTGCTTAGCAGTGGTCAAGGGACGAAGATGCTGAATAGAAAGGTCAGTGTGAGGCCAAGGACATTATCCTCCAAATCATGTTTTTCTCACTATTGTTGGTCTCTCTTTTCTTCTCAGAAATTTCTCTCTCCTCTTCCCAAATGTTTTAGGGCCAAAGTCAATCATGTGTCAGGTAAAAGAAGGAACAGGATATAAAATATAATTGAAAATCAGTATAATGTTCATCTATTTCAAAAATACAACTTTGAATTCCATGCAATCTGCTGTGAAATACAAATTGCTTTACTGTATACATATTAATTTCCTATCTATTGTACAGGAGACCTCTTTTTATAGGACCAATTCATATATATCCATCTCTATTACCTGTATTTAAAAGTAATCCTTAAACTTGCCCTATGGTTGACTAAAAAAATAAATAAGCTGAATGATTTAGTTCAAGTTCAGGGAAAATGACTATCTAAAAATTATTAAGAGCTCAAAAGCTCTTCCACTTCTGTAATATCAGCCTTTGTTTTATTTAGTACCTCAACTCATTTCTGATAGTTCTCAGATATTCTCTGGACTATGTTATGAATTCAGTTTTAATATTCTAAAGATCCTCTGTCATGATAAATATTGAAATTCTATTTCTTGTCTAAGTATGGGCTGTGAGTTGAAGCATCTATATCACTGATCCTGTGTGATATGAATTATTACAAGAAGACAGCAATGAAATTTGAATTTGGACACCATTACTTTTAAATTATCTCTTTAACCCCTAAATGACCCCCCATTGCTATTGATTATAAATTCAGGGCTTTCCAAGAGATGCAGGAAATATGGTCTTAAACATGGAAGTTATGAGTAATTTAATTCAACAAATATTTACTCAGTGTCTGCCATTATTACAGCACTGCACAAAAGCATGAATGCACAGTCATGAGTTAAACTCTAAAAGGACTTAAAACTCTATACTTTAAGTCAGAAATTATACAATGTGGAACAGATAGAAAGAGCCTCATAACGGAAATTAGGAGATAAGGATTCCACTCTCAGTCATAACACTATCTGAGAGGCCCTGAATAAATGATTTAACCTCTCCACTACATATTTTACAGATGAGAAAACAAAGGTTTGAACTAGTCAACCTCCAAATCCCCTTTCAACTTTCACATCCTGTGATTAGGTAATACTATAAAAATGGTATTAAAAGTGGTATAGAAGTTTAGGGAGGACAGAAACCTTATGATAACCTATTTGACGTTTAAATAATGTAAGAATTTCTTTAACAAAATTAGCAACATCTGTTCATTCATTGAGACTCTAAATGTATGTTGCCAAGTCCTACACATCTTGCCCTGTGTCAAGCACTAGAAAATCAAAAATGAATAAGACATCAAGAAACAGTTAAACAGACAATTTCAAGACAGAGTATTGATTCATGTAATAGAGACAGGACACTATGAGCATATTCCTAAACCACAAGGTGAAGCCACAAAAATGGCTCTCTGGAGAAAGTGAGGCTGAAGCAAAACTGAAGGAACAGCAAGGCAGGTGAAGGCTGAAGGTGGCTTTTCTAGGTGGACAGGACATGGATACAGAATGATACCTGGTGCTTTTCAGGGCACTGTGAGGAGTTGTGGATGGCTGGAGCATGACTGCAAACATGGCGAGGGGCAGATTGGTTCTAGACGGTGGAGTAGAAGGATGTGCGCTCACTCCCTCTTGCAAGAGCACCAGAATCACAAGTAACAGCTGAATAATCATCGACAGGAAGATAGTGGAACTCACCAAAAAAGATACCCCACAACCAAAGACAAAGGAGAAGCTGCAAAGAGATGGTAGGAGGGGCACAATCACAGTAAAATAAAATCCCATAACTGCTGGGTGGGTGACTCACAAACTGGAGAACAATTATACCACAGAAGCCCACCCACTGGAGTGAAGGTTCTGAGCCCTACATCAGGCTTCCCAACCTGGGGATCTGGCAACGTGAGGAGGAATTCCGAGATAATCAGAAGGTTAGAGGGATTTGACTGCAGGACTTGGACAGGTCTGGGGGAAACAGAGACGTCACTCTTGGAGGGCACACTCAAAGCAGTGTGCACATCAGACCAAGAAGGAAGGAGCAGTGACCCCATAGGAGACTGAACCATACCTACCTGCTTGTGTTGGAGAGTGTCCTGCAGAGGTGGGGGGCGGCAGTCGCTCATGGTGGGGACAAGGACACTGGCAGCAGAAGTTTTGGAAAGTACTCCTCAGTGTGAGCCCTCCCAGAGCCCACTGTTAGCCCCACCAAAGGGCCTGTAGGCTCCAGTGCTGGGTCACCTCAGGCTAAACAACCAACAGGTAGGGAACTCAGCCTCACCCATCAGCAGAAAAGTGGATTAAAGTTTTACTGAGCTCTGCCCACCAGAGCAACACCCAGCTCTACCCACCACCAGTCCCTCCCATCAGGAAGCTTGCACAAGCCTCTTAGATAGCCTCATCCACCAGAGGGCAGACAGCGAAGAAAGAAGAACTACAACCCTGCAGCCTGTGGAATGAAAACCACAGTCACAGAAATGAAAAGACAGAGGACTGTGTACCAAATGAAGGAACAAGATAAAACCCAAGAAAAACAACTAAATGAGTGGAGATAGGCAACCTTCCAAAAAAGAATTCAGAAAAGTGATAGTGAAGATGATCCAGGACCTTGGAAAAAGAATGGAGGCAAATACTGAGAAGATGCAAGAAATGTTTAACAAAGACCTAAAAGAATTAAAGAACAAATACCTAGAAGAATTAAAGAACAAACAAAGATGAACAATACAATAACTGAAATGATTCAATAGCAGAATAACTGACGCAGAACAGATAAATGACCTGGAAGACAGAAGGTGGAATTCACTGCCATGGAACAGAATAAAGAAAAAACAATGAAAAGAAATGAAGACAGCCTAAGAGACCTCCGGGACAACATTGGCATTATAGGGGTCCCAGAAGGAGAAGAGAGAGAGAAAGGACCCAAGAAAATATATGAAGAGATTATAGTTGAAAACATCCATAACATGGGAAAAGAAATAGCCACCCAAGTCCAGAAAGCAAAGAGTCCCAGGGAGGATAAACCCAAGGAAAAATACTCCAAGACACATAGCAATGAAACTGACAAAAATTAAAGACAAAGAAAATTATTAAAAGCAACAAGGGAAAAACGACAAATAACAAAAACGGGAACTCCTATAAGGTGAACAGCTGATTTCTCAGCATAAACTCTACAAGCCAGAAAGGAGTGGCACAATATATTTAAAGTGATGAAAAGGAAAAACCTACAACCAAGATTATTCTACCCAGTGAGGATCTCATTCAGATTAGAAAGAGAAATCAAAAACTTTACAGACAAGCAAAAGTTTTACAGACAAGCAAAAGCTAAGAGAATTCAACACCATGAAACCAGCACTACAAAACATGCTAAAGGAACTTCTTTAAGTGGGAAACACAAAAGAAGAAAAAGACCTACAAAAACAAACCCAAAACAATTAAGAAAATGGTAGTAAGAACATACATATCAATAATCACCTTAAATGTAAATGGATTAAGTGCTCCAAACAAAAAACACAGGCTCGCTGAATGAATACAAAAACAAGACCCATATATATGCTGGTTACAAGAGACCCACTTCAGACCTAGGGACACATAGAGACCGCAAGTGAGGGGATGGAAAAAGATATTCCATGCAAATGGAAATCTAAAGAAACCTGGACTAGCAATACTCATATCAGATAAAACAGACTTTAAAAAAATGTTACAAGAGACAAAGAAAGACACTACATAATGATCAAGGGATCAATCCAAGAAGAAGATATAACAATTATAAATATATATGCAACCAACATAGGAGCACGTCAATACATAAGGCAAATGCTAACAGTTATAAAAGAGGAAATCAACAGTAACACAATAATAATGGGGGATTTTAACACCTCACTTACAACAATGGAGAGATCATCCAGACAGAAAATTATAAGGAAACACAAGCTTTAAATGGCACAATAAACCAGATAGATTTAATTGATATTTATAAGACACTCCATCTGAAAACAGCAGATTACACTTTCTTCTCAAGTGCACATGGAACATTCTCCAGGATAGATCACATCTTGGGTCACAAATCAAGCCTTGGTAAATTTAAGAAAACTGAAGTCATATCAAGCATCTTTTCAGGCCACAATGCTATGAGATTAGAAATCAGTTACAGGGAAAAAAAAGTTAAAAAACCCACAAACACATGGAGGCTAAACAATATGTTACTAAATAACCAAGAGATCACTAAAGAAATCAAAGAGGAAACCAAAAAATACCTAGAGACAAATGACACTGAAAACACGATGACCCAAAACCTACGGGATGCAGCAAAAGCAGTTCTAAGAGGGAAGTTTATAGCAATACAATCCTACCTCAAGAAACAAGAAACATCTCAAATAAACAACCTAAACTTATACCCAGAGCAATTAGAGAAAGTAGAGCAAAAACACCCCAAAGTTAACAGAAGGAAAGGAATCATAAAGATCAGATCAGAAATAAATGAAAAAGAAATGAAGGAAACAATAGCAAAGATCAATAAAACTAAAAAGTTGGTTCTTTGAGAAGATAAACAAAATTGATATACCATTAGCCAGACTCATCAAGAAAAGAAGGGAGAAGACTCAAATCAACAGAATTAGAAAAGAAAAAGGAGAAGGAACAACTGACACTGCAGAAATACAAAGGATAATGAGAGATTATTAAAGCAACTATATGCCAATAAAATGGACAACCTGGAAGAAATGGACAAATTCTTAGAAAAGCACAACCTTTCAAGACTGAACCAGGAAGAAATAGAAAATATAAACAGACTAATCACAAACACTGAAATTGACACTGTGATTAAAAATCTTCCAACAAGCAAAAGCCCAGGACCAGATGGCTTCACAGGCGAATTCTATGAAACATTCAGAGAAGAGCCAACACCCATCCTTCTCAAACTCTTCTAAAATATATCAGAGAGAAGAACACTCCCAAACTCATTTTACAAGGCCACCATCACCCTGATACCAAAACCAGACAAATATGTCAGAAAAAAAGAAAACTACAGGCCAATAACACTGATGAACATAGATGCAAAAATCCTCAACAAAATACTAGCAAACAGAATCCATCAGCACATTAAAAGGATCATACACCATGATTAAGTGGGGTTTAACCCAGGAACGCAAGGATTCGTCAATATACCAAACCAATCAATGTGAACCACCATATTGACAAACTGAAGGATAAAAACCATATGATAATCTCAATCAATGCAGAAAAAGCTTTCGACAAAATTCAACACCAATTTATGATAAAAACCCTGCAGAAAGTAGGCATAGAGGCAACTTACCTCAACATAATAGAAGCTGTATATGACAAACCCATAGTCAACATCATTCTCAATGGTGAATACTGGAACCATTTCCACTAAGATCAGGAACAAGACAAGGTTGCCCACTCTCACCACTATTATTCAACATAGTTTTGGAAGTTTTAGCCACAGCAATCAGAGAAGAAAAAGGAATCCAAATCGGAAAAGAAGAAGTAAAACTGTCACTGTTTGCACATGACATGATAATATACATAGAGAATCCTAAAGATTCTACCAGAAAACTACTAGAGCTAATCAATGAATTTGGTACAGTAGCAGGATACTAAGTTAATGCACAGAAATCTCTTGCATTCCTATACACTAATGATGAAAAATCTGAAAGGGAAATTAAGGAAACACTCCCATTTACCACTGCAACAAAAAGAATAAAATACCTAGGAATAAACCTACCTAAGGAGACAAAAGACCTGTATGCAGAAAGCTATAAGACACTGATGAAAGAAATTAAAGATGATACAAACAGATGGAGAGATATTCCATGTTCTTGGATTGGAAGAATCAATATTGTGAAAATGACTAAACTACACACAGCAATCTATAGATTCAATGCAATCCCTATCAAACTACCAAATGCATTTTTCACAGAAATAGAACCAAAAAATCTTAAAATTTGTATGGAGACACAAGAGATCCTGAACTGCCAAAGCCATCTTGAGGGAAAAAAATGGAACTGGAGGAACCAGAGTCCCTGACTTCAGATTATACTACAAAGCTACAGTAATCAAGACAATAAGGTACTGGCACAAAAACAAAAATATAGATCAATGGAACAGGATAGAAAGCCCAGAGATAAACCCACATTCCTATGGTTAACTAATCTGACAAAGGAGGCAAGGATATACAATGGAGAAATGACAGTTTCGTAAATAAGTGGCTGGGAAAACTCAACAGGTACATGTAAAAGAATGAAATTAGAACACTCCCTAACACCATACACAAAAATAAACTCAAAATGGATTAAAGACCTAAATGTAAGGTCGGACACTATAAAACTCTTAGAGGAAAACAGAGGAAGAACAATCTTTGACATAAATCACAGCAAGATGTTTTTTGACCAACCTCCTAGAGAAATGGAAATAAAAACAAAAATAAACAAATGCGACCTAATGAAACTTAAAAGCTTTTGCACAGCAAAGGAAAACATACACAAGACAAAAAGACAGCCCTCAGAATGGGAGAAAATATTTGCAAATGAATCAACGGACAAAGGATTAATCTCCAAAATATATAAACTGCTCATGCAGCTCAATATTAAGACAAACAACCCAATCAAAAAATGGGCAGAAGACCTAAATAGACGTTTCTTCAAAGAAGACATACAGATGGCCAAGAAGCACATGAAAAGTTGCTCAACATCACTAATTATTAGAGAAATGCGAATCAAAAGTACAATGAGGTATCACACCTCGTACTAGTCAGAATGGCCATCATCAAAAGATCTACAAACAATAAATGCTGGAGAGGGTGTGGAGAAACGGGAACCCTCTTGCACTGTTGATGGGAATGTAAATTGGTACAGCCACTATGGAGAACAGTATGGAGGTTCCTTAAAAAACTACAAATAGAACTACCATATGACCCAGCAATCCCACTACTGGGCATATACCCTGAGAAAACCATAATTCAAAAAGAGTCATGTACCACAATGTTCACTGCAGCATTATTTACAATAGCCAGGATACCTAAGCAGCCTAAGTGTCCATCGACAGATGAATGGGTAACGAAGATGTGGCACATATATACAATGGATTATTACTCAGCCATAGAAAGAAACGAAATTGAGTTATTTGTAGTGAGGTGGATGGACCTAGAGTCTGTCACACAGAGTGAAGTAAGTCAGAAAGAGAAAAACAAATGCTGTATATATATGGAATCTAAAAAAAAAAAATGTTTCTGAAGAACCTAGGGGCAGGAGAGGAATAAAGACGCAGATGTCGAAAATGGACTTGAGGACTCGGGGATGGGTAAGGGTAAGCTGTGATGAAGTGAGAGAGTGAGATTGACCTATGTACAGTACCAAATGTAAAATACATAGCTAGTGGGAAGCAGCCGCATAGCACAGGGAGATCAGCTCGGTGCTTTGTGACTACCTAGATGGGTAGAATAGGGAGTATGGGAGGGGTACGCAAGAGGGAAGAGATATGTATACGTATAGCTGATTCACTTTGTTATGCAGCAGAAACTAACAACATTGTAAATCAATTATACTCCAATAAAGACATAAAAATATATATATATGACAACAGATTCGGGGTCCTGTCCTTTCCACACACTTCTACACTTGGGACATTGAGCAAGTTATTTTACTTCTCTGGGTTTCAGTTCCATCACCTATGAAATGGGAACTACTAATAGAATCTATATCACATATTTATTTTGAGTGTATGTGAGAATTAAATAGAAGAATGCCCAACATCTGTAGAACAGCAACCTATACTTAATAAATGCTCACCCTTTGCATCTATTGGGATAGCCTTTTCTCTACAATCTTGTATTTAGCAATAAGCATATGGAACTAAAAAGGAAAAAAAAAAAATCTAGCCAGACTCACCTATAAGCATAAACTTATATTGTTATATTCCTATGTTCTTAGATTTCCAATGCGATTATTCTGCAGTCATTCTGGGCTTCTTTTCTTAAGGTAAAGATAAGTTTCTGTCTGTTATCCCTTCCCTCTCTTTGTCTGCAAATAACACCGAGCATGCCTGAAAAGCTCAGAAGATAAAGGTGAAGTGAATGGTTCAAGGTCCTCATTAGCTCTCTAAGCAGTTTGATGATGTTCAAACAACTTCTAAGAGTTTCTTCAAAAGCCACTTAAGAAAGGCTGGCTCACATATCACATCACAAAGTATTATTGACAGATGGAAACTGGAATTGCTGTCTTACAGTTGGGAAATGGAGGCCTCTTCCTCCAGCTTTTATTAGAAAGGACAGCCCAAGTGGCTTGAAGCCTACTTAGTATGGTGGGTACCAAACCTTCAATTAACACCTCATATTTGGTACCCTCTTGCAGCCTCTCAATTGAATCAAAGTGTAATCTGTCTCATTTTCAGAAGGACCAATACTCTACTCACTGATTAATCTTTACTCGATGGTGTTTATGCCAGCTTTATTTATTTTTTTAAACTTTAACTCAATATCCCACATCAGGAACCATAGAATTTCCAGTGACCACCATTCTGCTCTTGACCACTGTTTAAACCTTCAAGGAGAGATTGAGCAAGAGCAAAATAAAACTTTATCACTTTTTTATTACTGCATCATTGGCTTTTGATTAGAAGATAAATCAGCTATGGTCTAAAGTCCTGGCTGTTATTGCTTCTATAAACTGTACATTTTACAACCTCGGTAAGATGGAGATGTAGCAAGAATAGTATACTGAAAGATCAAAATCTCAAGTGATATATTGTTAACCATTGTTTTAATCCTATATTCTTTAATTTACACCATAATGGTCTGAGACTATTTACAGATGAACTGAATGCATAAACTTCTCTGAAAGTAAATGGGGAGATCAGTCTTTATTACTTGATGGGGTGATTTTATATACAAAAACTAGGACAGACTCATGGTTGAGTTATCAATCTAATGCTTATTTTTGCTATCATTAATACCACTGTTTTCCAAAGCATTCTAAGTAAGTTTGCCCAGATATGCAAGGTTATTTCACCATTGAAATTATCCTAGTGGCCACATAGGGAGACTTTACTGTTTAAGATGAATGTTTTTTAAGGATCATCTTTGGGCTGAAGTTTTGTGATAAAATCCCCGCTGCCATAGGCGTGGAACTCAGGTATTTTTTTTTTTAATCACCTCTTTTTCAAATGCTGAAATGAAATCAAAGTGACTTTTTGAGGACAAAAACAACAGAGTTTTGCCTGAAGAAACCTCAGTGATTCAGTCCATGTAGAAATGATGTGGCCATCCACCTCAGGAATAATAGATAAATAAATCATGGTTAGGTTTTCAAGTCTCAAAACAGTGTTGACTCTATAGGAGCTCATCTAATTTGTAAAGTATATAGAATATCACTCCCTGAGTATGATAAAATATAAACACTAGGTCAAGTGAAATCACACTGTCAAATTGTTTGACATCCAACTAAAAATTCATGTTGAAATAAATTTCATGTAGCCTAATTCAAAGAAAAAAGCTACTCATCTTTTTCTTTATAGTCTATATTCCACCCATATGTGAGATTATTTCATCAGAAGCAATATTCCATTAGAACTGCTTGAATGTTAGAATAGCTTCATAAAATTTCTTCCATATCTGTTATAAAAATTGTTGTTAATAGCATACGCATTTGTACAGTGTTTGTGTTGCATGTCTCAAAGGTTCGCGTGAGAATTTTATTTTATAATTGACTGCATATTAAATTATGTTTGACCTTCGAAAACCTGATAGTATTTCTACTTTTTTGGAGGAGAATAAATTTGCAAATTCTGGCTTCTCTCCTTACATTGGCTGCTGGGAAACACAGGAGTGAATATGCCATCTGTTACAGTCACTTTACTAGTCATTGTTATCAGCTTATTTGCCTCATTCCTTTATGTTTATTCTGAACACATGTAACATTTAAATATGTATGTTTATATATAAAGACTATAGGTTTAGATATATAAATATATATGTAAATCTATATATATCTACATAATTATAATCTTCAAATGATTTTGGGTAAGGGATAGAGTACCAACAAACAAATATATATTGGGTGTAATTCTAATTCTGTCATGATATACTATATAATTAAATGCTTTAATGTGACTTTCAGAAATTTGTTTCTATTATTAATGACATGTATAATCAATATCACTATTATGCAATACATAACTTCAAATTTCTCCGCCGTGCTAAGTGGAATACATTTTATACCACACAGGTTGTAGTGTAGAGTTGTGGAGGCCGTGCACTGCTTAACTCCACAGGTTGCACTAATCTCATAGTCTAAAATAGCACCACTTGGGCTTGCCCCATGCATAAGCAAAGTGACTGAACGTTGGTCGCATTATGTGTAAGTGCACAGCTCTCCAAAGAAACTCAATAAGGTTGTAATGTATTAAGGCATTCTTGACTCTGAATCCATCGCTAAACTAATCATGGTGAAATTGATGGGAAATAAATGCAGACAATTTCCATTTATTAAAAATTCTCTGACTTCCTTTCTTTAGGACTGATGCATAAAAGTAAAGCAGCACAAAGATGACAGATTCTTACTAAAAATTTATGGATTTTGTGATTTATTTACCCATAAATTTATTCCTGACTCTATAAATATGTTTCTGCAAGATCTATCTCTAACTGTTTGGTGTAAAAATATGGAAATTTTCATGGCAGACATAAAAGATAGACCAGTTAATAAAAATTTAAGTAGGCATCATTTGATACAATTGGTTCACATGGATAGAGTGGGCCTTAAGCAATGCATAAAACTTGGTATTTGAAGTAAAATAGGGTAGCTGCGCTAAAGTATGAGGGGTTATGGAAATACCCTGTTCTCTCTAGTCAGACATGAGTGATACATTATGCAACTTTGACCAAGTTATTCAACCTTCTTGTATCTCATTGCCTCCTTAGAACACTGACTGATGACACCAATACTGTCCTCATCCTGCAGTTGTTTACTAGAATGATGCCTGCAAAGTAGTCAGCACTACCTAGCATTTACTAGCTATTCCCACTCCTCCTTTGAATTCAAAATGCAACAAAATATAACAGACAAGAAACAAAATGACAATTGAGTGTGCAAAGGGCAAAGGTTCCTTCTTCCTGAGAAAACCCTAAGTCCAATAAATTCAAATGCAAAACGATTTAAAATTTTATTTTAATACTACACCTTAAAGGAATGAAAACTTTGGAATTAAAAAATGTGACATTTCAGAGATAAAAAAGCTTTATGTCTTATAATTAGTAAATATTGCTTATGGAAACTTATCTGGAAAGATTAACTCTAAACTAGGGGAAATGTAAATAAAGGTTACTGAATATTATTTTGTGTATCTGTGTTATAAGATGAACAGCACAGTATCCTATAACTGAGGAGCTCTTAAAATTAACAAGTGTCCTCTAAACAGAGATCATTTAACATGCAAATATAGTTTGATACAGGATAAGTATCAAATTACAAATTTGATATCAAAGTAACAAATACAGTAGCTTTATCCTAAAGCAATAAAATTCCACTCATTGTGCAGATAAAGCAGATGCTAGTGAGTGATGAGGGGGCAGTGGTAATAGACTCTCAGAGATGGGAACGATGTGGCAACCCTTACCCTTTGCTATGAGGAAGATGAGACAAAGAGGTTAAGCGTCTTGTCCAAGAATAGAGTTAGGTCTTAACAGACCAGGGAGCCCGTCTACTTTCTGAGTATAAGGAGCAACCCAGGCAGCTGACACTCATCGAGTGTGCAGCAGAGAACTGCAACAGGCCCAGTTCAAAGAAAACAAAATTAACATCTTCTATTAAAAACCTGATGTTCTGTTTATAACTCTATTTGTCTTATAAACTTTAATGAATGGTGATCTAAATCTTGGGATAATTTTGATGTTTTCCTCATGCAAATTTGGTTCATCTGAGATTCCCAGTAAAGCTCTATCCCTGCTCCTTTATTCTCTGAACCAAAACAGGTCCTGAATGGCCCTGGCACAGGTTCTTTTCACTCTGGTACTGCAAATTCAAAAAATAGATACATTGTCTGGTATGCTTTCATCTTTGCCATGCTTCCTGAGAGATGCTTTGTACTTTTTTTTTTTTTTTAAACTACAACAAAAAGCATTCTTTTAGGGACCTCACCCAATCATGTGGTTTTAAATACCATCTATTTTGGAATGACTCTCAGACTTATTTTTCCAGCACAGATCTCTCTCCTGAACTCTAGACTCATAGACCTAGATGGTCTACTATACATCTCTACATGGATGTGCAATAGGCATCTCAAATTTAACATTTTTAAAACCAAATTACTGCTCTTTTCTCCAAAAAACTGCATCTGCAGTCTGTCCTGTTTGAGTTAATCTCAACTCCATCCTTCCAATTACTCAAGCCAAAGATCTGAGAGTTACCTGGACCCTTCTTTCATACTCTACATTTCATTCATTCCAAAATCCTCCCCCTTCATCATGGATCTGATTCCTACCATTTTCACCACCTCTACTGATGTCACGTTGGCTCACTTTACCATCATCTCTCACCTCATATGTTACAAAGCCTCATACTTTGTGCCTTGGTTTCCACCTTGAACCCTGTGTCTAGACTCAGTGAGGAAGCCAAACAGAATGATGCTGTGAAAATGTAAATCAGACCACATGAGTCTTCTGGCTCAAAACCCTCCAATGGCTTCCTCTGTCACTCTGATTAAATGTCCAACACTCACTCTCATTTGCAAGGCCCCACACAGTTTGGCATCCTGGTCTTTCTCTTGACTGCATTTCCTGATAGTTGCCTGGTCCTTCTCTCAGGTCCAGCCGCATGGCATCCCAGCTGACCCTCAGATATTCTGGGCCTTCAGGCCTTTCCATTTGCTGTTTCCTTTACCTCCCTCTCTCAGGTCTTTCCTCAAATATAACCTAATCAGAGAGAACTTCTCTCTTAGTTTATTTGGGATGCTAGAAGAAATGACCATAGCCTGAGTGGCTTAAGGAACAAATATTTATTTCTCATAGTTCTGGAGGCTAAGAATCCAAGATTAAGCCACCAGCATATCTGGGGGTTGGTGAGGACCCTTCTCCTGGTGTGCAGATGGCCATCTTCTCACTGTTTCCTCACATGGTGGAGAAGAGAGAGAGAGTGAATGAGTTCTATTATTTTCTCTTCTTCTAAGGGCACCAATTCCACCACGAGGACCTCACCCTCATGATCGACTCACCTCCAAAGGCCCCCATCCACAAGTATCCTCACAGTGGAGATTAAGGTTTCAACACATGAATTTTGGGAAGACAGAGACATTCAGTCCATAGCACCTTCCCTTACCAGTCTATTTAAAATTAAACTTTCCCTTTGACACACTCTCTATTCCCTTTTCCTGCTTTATTTGGCTTCATAGCACTTATCATCCTTCATCACACTATATATTTTAATTATTTTGTTATTGTCTGTCCACCTCAACTATATTATAAGCTCTATGAGGGCAGATATTTTTGTCCTTTATATTAACTTTTACCCTTACACCTAAATCATGGCCTGAAACACAGGAAAAGCTCAATACATATTTATTGAATCAATTAATACATTTTTCTGCTCCAAACAAATCTTATTATTTTCTAATTTTCTTTCCTGTACTTTCATCTGAGCATCTTTCCTGTATATTTTGAGTCTACAGAGAATGTATTTTACTTAGTTTCGCCAAGTATAAAGCTTACAGGATTTATTTCTCATTCTCCTTGATGTTTTTGATTGAATTCCCGAAGAGAAGAAAATGCTGACTTATACAGTCATGTGCATGAAGAAAATCTTACCAGTCTGTTTTTAAGACCAATTGTTTCTTCCTTTGCAATGTTTCTAAGTTTCAGTCATATTTCACAGCCTCCCAGCTAGTCTCCCTAACTCTAATACTTTTCCTGTAATACATCTTGTACCTCCTACTGGGAAAACACAACTTTTACTTATGTCACCCTGGGAATCTAGACTTCTCTATTGCATTTTTAGATTCTTCTATCTAGGATCCAAGGTCCCTGAGGTTTGTGTTCTTAGCTCTTACACATATTTTTACTTTCAGACACACTCTAATATTCTTCTTCTACTTCAGTTAAGACTTTCAGTCTCTTCTTGCTCCTCTCCGTTTCCTCTAATCAGTCTTCAAGACCTAGTTCAGCTGGACCTTCTCCTTATAGCACTTTCCAATTATTCCAGGGAATATTGATCTCTTCCTCAGTGGAATAACTACTGAACTACTGTATTTTTAGTGTGAGACATAATTGAGCATTCAGTTGTTCCCTAGGACTACTTTATAAGCTCCTTAAACACTGTGTAAGGATACAAATTTCTTCATTATTTTCTGGGACATGTTATCTTAAAAGCTAGTGTTTTGTTTTGTTTTGTTTTTTTTTCACCTGACAGAACAAAGTTCCTAGCTCACACTGACCGCTTGATTTTTCCTTGATGAATGAAAGAGAAAGGAAAGGGGGGGGGAAGGAAAGGAAAGAAAAAGAAAGGAAAGGAGAGGAGGGAAGAAGAAGGTGGCCGGTAGTGACCTTATTTTTTTGAGTTCTATGTATTTTGTTTAATTGCCTTGTGTAATCCACACTTTTTTCTTCTTAAAACACATTGACTTTCGTGAAGAGACATAATATTAAATGCCTATTAACTTTTAAGGACAATACAATAAAAACATGATACAAATCATGACTTTTACATCCAAAAAAGTAATTGGTATTATATAAATGCAATTGAAAAGAAAAGATTTTATTGTACAGTTGTGTTATTATTATGGCATGTTCAGGTAGATTATATGATAAACCAAATTAAGATTGTTTATACTCAAATGACTTATTCATAACGAATGACTATATTATATTACGTCTTTTAAGAAGTACCTCAAATGCTTTTACAGGAATTTTATTGAAATTCTACCAGTTTTTGTGCTATTTGGTGGAGATGTAAAGATAAATTTAAAACCTGGACTTCAACTTCAAGGAAATCACAATCTAAGGGAAAGAGAAATGTCCTTCCTATTTCCACATTATGGTTTTTTGTTTATAAACAAACTATAGTTCACTAGAGGTTTAAATTAGGGAGAAAGAAAAAAAGAAAAAAAGAGTGGAATTTCAATTTTAAATATTAATAAAAGAAGCCTGCAACACGGGTTATATACCAAAATCTGTCAGAGATAACATGTATGCATTTCACAGGATTAACAGAGAATAAAGGTAGAATATTATTAAACAAAGCAAAGGAAATTTTGAAAGTAATATATGAATTCAAAAGAACGTTTTAGAATGGTAAAATATTTGGTGCATCCAGGCTATTGATTCCCTGCAACAGATTTCTCATTTGGCCCCAGTGAACAATCATCCAGCTGTCAAGGGGAAATGTGTCATATTTGAACCAACATCCTCTGTGCCAAGAACAAGGTCAGAAGTAAAGGAAAGGAATATCCTGTCACTTATTGGATTTGACAATAAATTACTCTTTGATGAACAGATGGACTTGAAGTGATTTAAATTCATAACCAAAGTGTCATCATGAGGAACAGTGATTTGGAATCCTCTGGCAACATGTGAGTGATGGATATATCTTGAACACTAGTCACCAAATCCTGTCTTGCTCCCTGAGAGCTGGTCCACCATCAAAGGAAGTGTATCAACATGCTACCAAAATGATATGGACAGGTCCGGAGGTGTGTGATTCATTTCTGTAATATCTTTCCTGTACAAAGATATTGTTTATAGATATTGTTTTCAATAGGATGTGGAGACTTTAAAAAGCAAAGCTGTTACTTAATTTTACAAAAAAAGAAAACGTCTTTTTTTTTTTTGGACAAAGTCGATAAAACACATTAGTAAATATGCATATATGTGAACATGCTAAACTAGAAACCTTTTATGATAACATTAGAGTAGAAGGATTAGTAACAATAGCATCATTCAAATCTCCTAGAGTAGGCATCCACAGAGTATGTGGGTCTTTCAAAGGCAGTATGTATCCAGTGCTAAGAAAGAGCTCAGTATATGTTCTTCTCATTGTGTTTACTAATGTGATGGTGGTGATGACACTAACAACGACAAAGAAGGTTCTAGATATGCATATGCTGAGAGGCAAGGAAAGATTGTCTAAATACGAATCTGCAGCCCATTTATCGAGAGACCCAGAGCTCTTTTTCAAAATACGCTTCTTCTTTCTCTGTTTTCTCGTCTTCCTTGCACCCTCCCTTTTTTCTCCCCTTTCCTCTTTCTCTTTCCCTTCTTTCAACAATAAATAAATTGCTAGCATGTGTTAAGTAATATGCTATATTTTAGAGATATAAATATGTACAATGAGTGTTCCCTACCTTTCAACAATATGTAGACCAGTATATTGAATTAGGCGTGTTTAAAATCAAGTGTAATTTATGAGGGACATAACAGAAGTTTTTCTATTTAGAAACTTTCCCTATACGAACATATGTTCTAAAGTAAATTGGATTCCCTCACTGTAATGTTTCTGAAGATGGAATCATTTTTTTAACTTGTGGAAATACTTTGAAGGACTGAATTACTTAAACCTCAATTAGTCACGTTAGAGTTAGAAACAGCACGTCAGCACCTGGCACAATAGGCATAATAAAGGGCAGGAAGGAGGTAATAGTTCTGTGTGGGATGGCATAAAAATAACCAAGATTTTATCAAAAGGAGATAATAGTCTAGCTTAATCTTAAAAGGTAATAAACCAAGAATTGGGGATGAGAGGAAAGATGAATGGCAGAAACATATAATTAGATCGTAGTAAGCATAGTTTCAAAGATAGTAAAAAACATGTGAATAAGACTAAGCCATTTGGCAAGGATGGACTGTGGAGTTCAAGGGAGAAAAAAGGGCTAAATGTGAGTTAGAGTTGGCGAGATACACAAAGCCAAGTTATGACAACACTTGACTATTGTGAGGAAGAGATGGACTTTATCCTATAGTCTTGGGAGAGTTCTTCCAATGTTATAAGATGGGGGTAGCCTGACTGCCTTCATATTTTGTAAAGAGCCCTCTGGTACGTAAAGCAGTGGTTCACAAAAGGGGACAATTTTGCTCTTCAGAGGACATATGGAAATATCTGGAGATATTTTTGACAATCACAATCTGTTGTAAGGAAGGGTGTTGCTGGTATTTAATGGGTAGAGATCACAGATGTAGCTCAATGTTTTCATATGCACAGGACAGCCCTCATAACAAAGAATTATCTAGTCCAATATGCAGCAGTGCTGAGGTTGAAAACCGGGATAAAGAAAACAGACTGTGGTGGTGAAGTGGGAATACAGAAAATGAATTAAAAGAGAGCAGTTTCAAGACTGTAAGGATACCAGTCCCTTGGTATCTGAATAAGATATTTAATAAGAGGTTAGGGATAGAGTGGGAGGTTGCTGTTAGCAAATGTAAGCTTTTATATATAGAATGGATAAACAACAAGGTCCTACTGTACTGCACAGAGAACTATATTCAATATCCTATGATAAACCATAATGGAAAAAAATATTTTAAAAATGTATATATATGTATAACTGAATCACTTTGCTGTACAGCAGAAATTAACACAATATTGTAAATCAACTATACTTCAATAAAAATATTAAGAAAAAAAAAAGAGGTTATGGAAATGCTGGTGGGCGTGTGGTCTGTGCAGTCACACAGGGCTCCACACTCAGAAGTGCCCACATTTGGTTGAATGTTCTGTTATCACTTTACAGACATTTTTAGTATCTTTGAACAAGGCATCTACATTTTCATGTTGTAACCAGTCCTAGGTATTGGATTTTTAGAGTTGTTAAGGAGGATGAATGCTGGATATGGGGTGCTGAAGGAAAGAAAGGAAATTTACTTAATGATGAGTCTCTGAGTAGTACTGTTATTAGCTAAGAGAAACAGGAGGTTCAGCTTTTGGGGAAAAGATAATGAACACAGTTCGATATACACTGATTTAGAACCACTTGTATATTCAAGTAAAATTATGCAGTAGACAGCATGCTGAGGCCTGGAGAATTTTAGGAACAAGGTACATCTAGGTAACATTCATTGGTGTTAAGAATCTAAGCTCTACAACAGAGAGGAAATGACCTACAGTGATATGGCAGTCAATATCTGGAAAAATTCACTTCTGGCTAACATAAACACTTTATTATCATGGAATATAGTTAGTAGTTATATACTTAGTCCAAAATACACAGTGATTATCTCATCCTTTTTGAGATATTAAAATATGTTTACATAAATTAAAAAAATTTTTAAATAAAAATATATTTGTATTTGAATGCTTGTGTTTTCTGTTTTTTGAAAGTATTTTAAATGTTTAGAAGTTTGTGTTTTAATAAAAGGACCCAAAAGAAATGTACTCTTCTTCCTTAAAAAAACCCCACATTTTTGGTAATCTATAATATGCAGCAAATATGAGCATTTAGCTGAAATAGTAATAGTATGTTTAATTTTTCTGAAGGGTCTTGAGACATTGCAATTACAGATGCTAAAATTTATAGCTTAGATTATAGTAGCTGCTAGCCCTGAAATGGACTGTAAAAATATTTTAACAAAAATACATACAATTTCAGAAGTAAAAAGGCTTTAAAACTTAAAAAAGTTTTTTTCCTATCTCAAAATTTGGGCAGTAATTATAACCTTACTTTAACTAATGGACTAATTTTTTTTTTTTCCACACCTCTGATCGGTCATTTGGTATCTTTTGTGTCTTACTCCATTAAAATCCATTTGTAGTATGTAATATTGATCATAAAATCAGTATGCTTCTGTGTTCCATGGATACTGCTTACACAAGAGTTGTTTACAAAACATGTTTCTAGAGGCATGATAGACTGATTACACTTGAAGCTTACCTATTTTCTGGTATTAGTTGAATTTTTCCAAATAAATGTTTTCAGAGATTACATATGAAATGTGTATAGTGCATTTCCTTAGGGAAAACTGAAAGTTTTCTTACCTTTAAATATTTCTATTCTGTTCCCTCAGAGCAGAATACTGGGATAAACTGAGGTATCATAATTGTATGAATATTTATGAATGGTCACAGCTTAAGCTAGTCCTAATGGCCACCCTCAGTGAAACTAACTAAGTCACCAAGTTCCTTAAGTCTTCAGTTTCCACTATTAAAATTTCTGTCTGACTGTGGAGCCCTGGTATTCACACTGTTTCCAGTATGGGGAAGATGACTACTTCTCCCTTCCTTGTTCTGAGTTCATACTTCTTTTTCAACCTGTATTAGATCTATAGCATCTGCAAATTAAGTGAGTGATACTGAGACAAAAGATACAGCTCCCATCTCTAAGGATATTAGCATTTAGTGGAGCTCTCATTACCAGAGCTTATTTTATTGCTAAATAAAACTAATTGGTACAGCTATTTCTTATAATGTCTTTTTAAGTAGAATGCCATTTTTTTTTCCATTTTATACATGTATACTGGTAAGGGATTAATGCCCAACATACATAAGCAGCTCGTACAACTCAACATCAAAAAAGCCAAACAACCCGATTTAAAAATGGGCAGAAGGACTGAATAGACATTTTTTCCAAAGAGGAAATACAGATGATCAACAGGCACATGAAAAGATGCTCAACATCATTAATCATCAGGAAAATGCGAATCAAAACCACAATGAGATATCACCTCACACCTGTCAGACGGCTATCATCAAAAAGAACACAAATAACAAATATTGGCCTGGACATGGAGAAAAGGGAACCCTTGTACACTGTTGGTGGGAATGTAAACTGATGCAGCCACTGTGGAAAACAGTATGGAGGTTTCTCAAAAAACTAAAAATAGAACTACCACATGACCCAGGATTTCAATTCCTGGGTATATATCCGAAAAAAAACCAAAAACACTAATTCGAAAAGATACATGCACCCCAATGTTCATAGCAGCCTTATTTACAATTGCCAAGGTATGGAAGCAACCTAAGTGTCCATGAACAGATGAACGGATGAAGAAGATGTGGTGTATATATACGATGGAATACTACTCAGCCATAAAAAAGAAAGAAAATTTGCCATTTGCACCAACATGGATGGACTTGGAGAGCATTATGCTAAGTGAAATGAATCAGACAAAGATAAATACTGGATGATATTGCTTATATGTGGAATCTAAAAAATACAACAAACCAGTGAATATAACATAAAAGAAGCAGACTGACAGATACAGAGAACAAACTAGTGGCTACCAGTGGGGATGGAGGGGCAATATAGAGGTGGGGGAGTGTGAGGTACAAACTATTGGGTATAAGATAGGCTCGAGGATGCCCTGTACAACATAGGGAATATAGCCATTATTTTGTAATTACTGTAAATGGAAAGTAACCTTTAAAATTGTATAAAAATAATTTTTTTTAAAAAAATCACTTAAAAAGTAAGAAGTAGAAAAGTGATAAACAGCAAAATTCTCTTTTTTTCCTGAGATATTGAGTTTTCTTCATTAGCTAGGATAAAGACTCCATCTTTGGCATCATAATTAGGCTCCAAATATGGGCAAATGTGTACCCTATCAAGACAAATCACACTAGCATGAAATCTCTTTGAGGGCAGGGACCCTGTCTACCCTGCTCACTGTTTACCGTTAGTCCTGTTCCTGTTACATCATGGATACACTATGAGTGTTTATTATGATAAGTAATTCCAGGTCATGATGCTTGTCATGAATCTGCTAGGATACTGTGCTGAGGAAACGCAAAAGACTGTTTCTGTGCCTTGAATCTAGGATTATATTCATGAATCCATAAATTGATTCATGAATGGATCCTCAGGGTCCATACTTTCTAGAAACTACTACAGGGAAGCAAACAAGGTAGTCAAGCCATACTGCTTATGATTAAAAACAAACAAAATACTAGGAAAATAAATCAGCTTCTAGTAATGCAATGTCCAAGTCATATTTATGAAGGAATGCTTGAATTTCGTAAAAGGAAAGAAGATGTCCAAGGATAAATAACTTGTTATAAGCATGGAGATAAAATTACCCAAGTATCTGTTTTGATTTGAGCTTGGACAAGGTGGTTGAAACTAAGGGTAGGTATTTTTAACCATGGAAATGTACTTAACCTTGGTTTGATCTGGGTATCCTGGGATGTAGTTAGAATTCCTTCTGTGACCCTGAAAATAGTGCTGTTGAAAACTGCAGAGCCAGATGGATCACATCAGACAGATCGCACTTTGTTTACATGACAATGGAGATTTCTGTCATTAACAAGGACTGTGTAGCCTCAATAAGGATGTGCTCAGTCCTTGCTGCAACAAGAAGTAGGTAATTTTAAATGTAAGACATATACAATCATATTTTCTAACATTTATATAAAAATGACAGCCCAGACTGACAAAGAAAAAAAATGTGGTGTTACAATTCCACCTTGCCATCCTTTATGATGCCATGTTTCCGTTTCCTTGAAAGACATGCATGCATTATTTTAAGAAGGATTAGGGAGACAAGACAGTATGATTTCCTTTGCACCGTACCTTTGCAATTTCCATCAGAGTATTTTAGGAACTTTAAAATGTTTCGATGCCATCGTCAGGAATATGTTTTCCTAAGAAATTACAAAGACTTAAACTTAGTTTGTGTGATTGCACTTTCTCTCTGTTCAGTTGATTTGTTCATCTTCCAGTCTGTACAGGGCTCCTGTTGTTCCATGAACCAGTGTGACTTGGTCAACCTAGGCTTCCCACTGCTTACTTTCAGTTCAACCTATTTTTCATGTTTATGTTCACACCACAACCTAGAAGTCCTCTGTGTGCTGATTTGGATCGAAAACTTTATGAGTGTCAAGATTAAGTTAGTAGGAAACACAGTTCATGGGTAATTTTCTATTAGAAGGCCCATTATTTATATACCCAGTAAGTTGGAACTTGATTTTAAATGTCATATACAATTTAAACTGGAGAATTACAACAAGCAATATTTCTATTTGTAAGACATTTCACATTTTGGAAGGTGTGCTTTCCTTCACACATTATCCTATAAAATAAGCGATGATCAAAAATAATCGTATTCATATTAATTAAGGATGAAATGCCATTAGAGGATTATATTGGTATTTTCATCACAGTTCCCAATGGCTGAGATAAAGCATAGCAGTGTGGCATAGGGTCTGAAGAAGGACATAGGCTCTGGAGCTAGTTTTGCCTCTTTTGAAATCCAGCCCTGGAATTTCCTTTGTATGTGTCCTTTGGCAAGTAATTAGTAGAGCTGGATTTAGCCTTCTGCACCAATTTCCTTACCTATTAGATGAGAGTAAAACAGTCTTTTTTCTAGGTTTACCCTATTTTAAATGTGAGTTAATGCAATGAACAAAGCCAGGCACATATCATGATGTCAAATCGATAGCTATTATTTAAATTCCTTTCTATTTCAATAAAAAATTTAAAAAAGAAATTACCAAAAAATAAAAAAATCCTTAGACATTTTAGAAAAATAAATTCCTTTCCAAACTTCAGCTATATTTCCATTGAATCTTACTTATTAAGGTATTTTTATTCTACTCCTCCTAAGAACTTTAGCTACTTTTGTTGTTGTTAGTATGGATTTAATGCATATTTCTGTATGTGGGCTTTTGTTCAAATGTGACTTTACAACAAGGTTTCTTTGGTAACTAGGACTTGTTAAAAATAATCATAGTTATTCTATATTTAGACCTATAAGTTAAAGCTCACTGTCTCTTTTTAATATACATTCTGCCATTGTTTCTATAATTCAGAAATCTTAACACTTCCTTACACTTCCCTCCTTCAAGGTGTTTCCACCACAATTTTTAAAAGATAAATACCTAAGTAACTGTAATATTTACCTAATAATTAGAAATTTACTAATTTTAACTGTACTATTATTTGTATTAGGATTGTATCATATTTGTCTGTCTGGCATCGTATCCCTGTTCTTTTAAGTTCCTGATGCTACAGAATAGGACATATTCTTGTTTGTTTGCAAAACATTTATTACCACATATCAGAAACATTTGTACTAAACCTATGATTTATAAAAACCAAATACTTAGATTCCACTTGTATTTCCAGAATTTGAATCCACTTAAGGTTTATGGATATATATATAAATACATATAGGCTTGCCTTCTGATCTTTTGCCAGTTTTGCAGTAACTCCAAATGTTGGTAATTCCATGATGAACATAAAAATAGCTGAAACTTACATCAGCCTTTACTGACACTTATTAACTTCTCTAAAAACAAGATCATGGTAGAGGCTTTTATTATAGACTATAATTACATATTTTTAAATACCTTGTGCTGATAGTGGCAAATACATAATATATATCATTATGCTACCTATTCCTTATGATAGAAATCTTGACTGTCATATAAATAAGACTAGCCTGAGTCCCATCCTGCATGGCACTAAAATTATTTTGGTGGTTACTTCTTTGTTGAAGTGTCGATATAGTATACTACCTTCTACGTGTACCATCCTAATGAACATTTTAGGAAGGGTGATGTGAAGGAAATAGACCAAGTTTCCATAGAAAGCTAGAAACCTACGCAGATGTCCTGGGTAGGCCTAGCCCGGATTGCTCATCTCATTTCACCAGGGGAATCAGTCAGGTAACTGATCTGTAATGCACTGCCGAACCCACAGAAATCTATCAGGACACTGGCATTTGGCCTCAGAAGTAATATGACAGAAATTGATTTGAATCCTGCCTGCCACTGAAGGTACAGTTGTTGTTTTTTGAGGTAGAAAGAACCAGAAAAAGTATCGACACCTACTGGAGCCATTGAGATAAATGCTAATAGGGGGTATCTTAGTACATGTACACATAATCCATTAAATTGTACTGTTATTTAAACTTGGAGTAAAAAGAATAGGTTCCCAAGAGTCAATATTTTTCATATTAAAGATAATAAATAACCTTCACAGAGGACTTCCTCAGTGCTGGCAACTGGCTAGAAGCTTTACCTTCTTTATCTCATTTTATTTTCCCACAATAACTTATTGATAGTCCATATTAAGGATGAAAACAACTAAGACTTAGAAAAAGAAGAAAGGAAGCCTGCTGACTGTTACAGATAGGTTCTAAAGATACAGAGCCTCTTCTGGGGCCTCAGGGCAGGGATTAATCTCGTAAACACAAGGCTTTATGACGTCACCCAGCTGTGATACATGGCATAATCCACATATTGTCCTTGTTCTTAGGCTTGGGTGGTCAGTTTTACAAGTTCTTCTCTTTATCACCTTATGGAGTAAACATCAACCAGTCTGCTGCTTCCGTTCAGAAGTTTGTCCTTATATGGGTATGCCTAAATAAACTGGTAAACTGAAATACTCCATCTCTGCTTGTGCTGCTGGGGTGCAAGATACAAGCCCCCTCCCAACTTCTCTTCTTCAAAGTTCCCAGTTTTTCAAGATTCATTGTAAATGTTGATTAGGGGAAGAAAATGTTTTACTTCTGCAATTCTCTGAACGATTCACTAGTTCTGTTTAGTTATACTTTCCTTTATTTAAGGTCTGACATACAGATCTTTCTGCTTTTGATTTTAATTTATTAGACTATGATTAATGTATAATAACAAACTATATTTGTTTTTTTCTTTTGTTAAAGGGTTGAAATATAGGTCTTTGGGGCCTTGGTTTTTAATTTATTAGACTATGATTAATGTATAATAACATTAAAGTATACCTATGATGTTGTATTGTTTTAACAGTATGGTCATAAAAACATATGCTAAATAGTTGCTTTTGTTTTATTCAATGCACGTGGAGGAAGGTTACCTTCAAAATGTAATACTCAAGTCAAAATTCCATTGCTTGCGTGATTACTATTCTTGATTTTCAGTATTCTTGAAACACTATAAACTGACATTACGCCCTACTCAACTGTTTCTTTGAACTCTTTAATAATTATTCCATTTCACTTCTATCTTTAGCTAATCTGTTCACTGTGTTACACACTGCTTAATGTCTAAGCAGAAAAAAACAAAACCTGTAGATTGTTTCATTCTAATAAAAACACTAGGCACGATGCCATGTATTTCTACTTAACATAGATTAATATTTACACTCATATTTCAACATAAAGTGCAGATAGTAGATAATATGGGTTTTCCATGTTCTATATGTGACTGTGAGTCTCCCTAGGAGCAGAGAGTGGGCTGAAGGACCCACATAACTCAATGACACAGGAGGGCCACATCTGGGAGCTGGAAACAAGGAGGAGAGAGGTAAAAGAACAGTGGCCTTTCTCAGGCCAGTAGCATGCTAACAAGTGGTTGGGACTGCATATGCTCTTTAAAAATGATAACCACTATCATTATTTTTGTTTCATCTTTTGTTTGAGATCTAACTGGCTTTTTCTCTTTAACTACAAAGCCTTGAACATCACGTTTTTGGAATATATTTGGACTGATAAGAATCTTGGGAAGATTTACTGGTAGAAAAACTGAGCTTCCATACGGTTGGTTGTAAAGAGAGTGCAGAGCCTGCATATTATGTGAGAATTACCGGAACAGTCTTAGAATATGTGGATGAAGTTCCACAACACATGATATGACTTTGCATCTCTCTATTCTCATAGGTCATAGCCCTCCCAGTGGGCACTTCTGCAATAGCCAACAGAATTAGCTTTACTGGGGGTATAACTGCATTGGCTCCGCTCCATCACTCAGCAATGTCTCTCTTTCATATCATTAAGTAACAATCTTCCAAAGTTCTACAGCCAGGATAGATGGAGATTTAATATTGATTAATTCTATATGCTGAATATCAATCTTAAAGAGAATCTCTAAAGGCATTTTGAATGAGCAATTCTTAAACCAAAGTGAAATACTAAAATCAACAAAATCTAATGGTATTTTTCCTTAGGCTCATTTTACCAATTATGCTGTATCTAACTCTATGTCCACGAAGATCACACTTTTTTCTTCTGAAACCATCTAATACATTTTAATATATAGGTAATATGGATATATATCACTGCAGTATTTACTAAGAATTTGCAAAACATTTTAAGAGTTTGAATTTGTTTAGACACCATTTAGTTATCTCATATATAACTTCAGATGGCTTTCATTTAGCATTTCATGTATCTGATTCCTAGCCAGTTTAAAAATCACATATAAGCTGGCTAATTTTTAAACAAAGTTAGATTTATTGTTGTACACTTTATAAGCACATTCTATTTGGGGTGTGATCCTAAAACCGTAAATTTTCTATACTCTGACTTCCACATACCCTTCAACAAAAATTCAGAGAAAATACACATAAGTACTCTTTTCTCTTTAAATAGCAAAATAGATAAAACCAAGATCAATAAAAAATGAAGCTGTTAAAGAATAAGATGTATGAACTTTTAAAAATCTTAAAATATTTTAAAAGTCTCATTCATTTTTAGTTTATTTAAAAAAGAACTGAAATAAATTATTTGTCTAACTTTTCAAATAATGTTTCCTTTGGGGGAAAAATAAGTAAAGCTGCATGTTCTACAACCACCTCTCTAAACTGCTGTTCAATATATGCTGCATCATGAAAAAGATTTTATAATTTACTCAAAATGAAATTTGTCCATAAATAATTAGCAAATTCATAGTAAAGGATAATTATGAGAAACCTGATAGAAAATAATTCAAACTGTAATACCCTTAGATAAATCATAGTTAATTGTACATAAAAATTCATTAGCTTTATTTGGATACATAGACAATTAATCATGTTGAAAACCCAATGGAACTCTTAAACATCTGTTCACTTCCCAAAGCCCTGGAAGGTGGTCTTTTTTCTGGAAATCAAAAGACATCCATTAAATTTAAAAGATGTTTACATTTTGTATCATCTTTAAAATTTGTTTTTTGTTTTTTTGGGGTTTTTTGCTGCACCGCCCAGCGTGTGGGATCTTATTTCTCCAATCAACCATCCAAGGATGGAACCCACGCCCCCTGCATTGGAAGCACGGAGTCTTAACAACTGGATAGCCAGGGAAGTCCCTCCTGTTTAAAATTTGAAGGCAATAATATGTGGAATTACTTGTCCATGTCAAAATAATCTACTACTGTACTTTTAAAAGCATATAATTTTACTCTGTGGGACACAGATATCATTTGAGGTTTGTGAAGAAATGAATTTAGCTTTAACCATTGACGGTTTTTTCATTACCTTATGATGAAACGAATGTTTTTAACCATTGTTATTCCTACAAATAATACATCCCTATCCCTCCCCGCCCCCTGCTCAAGCATCTACTCTTACTGTGTTCTAGTTTCTTCTCTGTTTAGGTTTAGGTTAATTTTTGTACATCTTATGTATACCTTATATTTCTAACTGTACATTTCTCTAGTAAATGTTCACATCTTCCTTTTTACTTAAAAGACCAAAGATACAGTCTATATTTTGCAATCATTAGACAGCCCTGAAAGTTGCTGGCCGTCATTGATAACACATAATTTCCTAAGTCTTTTATGTATTCCTCCACTGGAGGAATGCCACCTCAATCTGCTAAAATTGCACCTGCTAAGATGATCAATGCTTTTCTATTTGCCAAATCTATTCAAGCAATTTGGTCTTTCTCCTCGGGATCTCTGACTTACTGGACTATACGGACCATTCTTCTTCTGGAACCCTCTTCTTCATTTTTCTCAAAAGCTATTTTGCCCAGTCTCATCACAACTCTCTTTCAATGGATCGTTTCTTCCTCCACCTACCCCTCAATCTTGGAGTTCAGGAATCTGCCCGCCCTCCCTCCCTCCACATGCTCTCCAGGGCCATCCTGTACACTCCTCTAGGTCTCTCTTATTCAACACTGACTTCCCTTCATAATTCAAATTTATGTATCTCGCTTGTCTGGTTTATACTGCTACTTGGGTTTTTATATCAGCTACTCAAATGAGTGCTAATTATAATTTTTGATACTGTCTTTTAATACTGTCACTCTGCCATCCACATTGTTTCCTAAGCTGGAAACATCAATCATTCCAGTAGACTGATCTAACTGAGAGCAAGCATTGTGTCTTGGCCATTTTTGTATCTCCAGCAGCTGGTATAATACCTGACTCATAGAGGTTCTTCATTAAATATTTGTTGAATAATTAACTTTCCCCTTTCCCTTGCTTTTCATATCCAACTGACTCTCTTGATCTCTACAGCATATTCTTGACTACAACAAATATGCCATCTCAAAAATCTATACATCTGAATTATATCCCTCTTCCAGAAAATACCTAGTATGCATTCATTCCTCCTGTATCCGTGTACAGGTTTGAAAATTCCTGATTCCAATCTCAGTATCCCTCCAACTTTCTTGATTTGTCAGACCTTTGGACCCCATTTCATTTCCTACAAAGTCTGAGTCACAGGGTAGATTAACTGAATTCCATTAGTACCTTTCAAGTCTTCCTTTCTATTTTTTGTTCTCCCACCCCACCAAATAGCCACATGTGAGTTCCTACCTCCAATAGCTGAGGACCACTGGAAAACAATATGAATCTGTACATGTATGGTTTTTAATCTCACTGGACCCCTCAGCATTGATCAGCAGTACTTTCCCTTGCAATTTGTCACCTCTCCATTTTCCTTAGCGATTGTTCAGATCTGTTGCTACTTTTCCCCATATCATTCCTCCCTCTCTTACCCAGAGATGATCGCCTTTACTAATTATTTTAGAAATCTGAAGCCATGACGGACATGAAAACCACCAACTCCTCCTAACTCCACCACCTACAAGTTGCTACTTGTGGCTATTTTAGGGCTGTTTTTCCTCCAGTCTCCCAGGATAAGGTCTGTTCAAGGTCAACCTATGCACAGCACTCTTAACCCTGCTCACTCCTGAATCCTCTTGCACTTTGCTTTATCAGTCATTTGTCTCTCCTGAGTCTTTAATGACTCCCTTTGCACCGACTTGTGCTCCTTGGATCAAATTATACTCAGCATCCTCAGTCTCTGCCTCTCACTAAATCAGTTACTGTGCTTGGCCCTGAAGTGCTGAGTATTTCTAGATTTCCCTTCTTTTCTAAACTTTTTTAACCTTAATGCTTAAATTAGGTGATCTCATCTCCCAACTCTAAATTAAAAATTTTCAAATCTCTGTCTCTAGATTTGATAAAAGCCATGCATTTCAGGTATGTATACCTAACTGCCTACTGGATAAAATCACCTGAACTATAAAAACATTTAGAAGTAAAATTATTTCTGCCCTAATTTCTCCCCACTAAAAACTTGCTCATTCCCTTTGTTCCTTCTCTCAAGGACCATCTCCATTCTCTAGCCAGTGGCTGAAGCCAGACATTCTGGGACATTGACTAACTGCTACTTTTTCTGTAAAATACTTCTAGAAGCTTTTAATATTACTTTTTTTCTTAGTACCATCCTTATCTTTTTTTGATGACTCCTATTAGGTGTCAGTGCTGAGTAAAGAGTTCTAATATAGGTATGGAAAATATTGATAACTAAAGGTAATTGATTTTTTAAAAACATGCTAATGATATTCTGAACATTATGGATCCTGAGGTGGGTGCTCATCTGGCCTTAAGATACAGTCTTCCTTGATATAAATTATTGCAATTTTTCTGAAAGTGCCTTGTGTAGTGATTCTACATTATATTCTTATATTTTTCTCAATTTTGCCATTCCATAAATCCCAGGATATCTACCTGAATCTGCTATGTAGCAAGAAAGAGTGAGATAACCCAATGGGGAGAGTTAGACATTAACTTAAAAACTTGAGATTTTAGCAAGGGTAATCTTTGATCTTTCAGTAGATAGCTAGTGCTTTGCATATATCAAGTCTATACAAATATATTCATTTTTTGATTCCATCAGTGCCTTTAGCAACCATTTGAGACTGGTATTTAAAATTTTCTTTATTTATTTTGAGAATATTTCATTTCACTCAGTACACTCCTACCAACCAAATGTTATATTTATTTTGTGAGTCAAATATGATTTTTTTTTTTTGCCTCTTAAATAATGCATATTACATTTAAGCACTTTGCAAAGCTACTAAGTATGCGGTCCTGACTGTCTCTACCTTACTTACCTTAACATTTCTTCCAACTTCTTTCCCTTTCCCTCCACTACTGGCTTCGCATCTATTAACAGTCATTCCTCTGCTATACAGGACTTCTTAAGCAATAAATTTCTGGAGGCCTATGTGCCAGCTCCTTAGAGAAATATGTCTCTTTCTGGAGCTCTCTCAGTTAAGCTAGACTCTATGCAGCTCCTTTCTCATCTAGAGGGATAAGCACTCGCCATCCACCAGAAACTTGAACTCCCTCCAATTCATAGCTGAATCCTGAGAACCCTATTTTCCTTCTAGAAGAAGACTATCACAATATTCTATCTCCTTTATTGATTTATTTTCTTTTCCTATATCGTGTTATTTTGATACCAACTCAATGCAATCCATTGTATACCATTACATTGTTGGAACTCCCCAGATTCAAACCCAGTTTTCTATCTTCTTCCACATTCTCACTTTTAAAATACATATTTATTAAAGATACATGCCCTCCAATGTTCATAGCATCATTACTTACAATACCCAATATATGGAAGCAACCTAAGTGTCCAGATAAATAGGTAAAGCAGATAAATAAAGAAGATACACACACACACACACACACACACACACACACACACACACACACACACAATGGAATATTACTTAGCCATAAAAAAGAACAAAATTTTGCCATTTGCAACAACATGGATGGACCTGGAGGGTATTATGCTTAGTGAAATAACTCAGACAGAGAAAGACAAATACTTTATATTATCACTTACCTGTGGAATATAAAAATAAAAGAAATGAATGAATATAACAAAACAAAAACAGATTCATAGATATACAGAACAAACTAGTGGTTACCAGTGGAGAGAGGAGTTGGGGGAGGGGCAAGATGGTGTAGGGGGTTAAGAAATACAAACTACTATGTGTAAAATAAATATGTGTAAAAATATATGAGGATATATATATATATATATATATACACACACACATATATACACACATTATGTGTAAAAAATATGTAAGGATATATTGTACAGCACTGGGAATATAGCCAATATTTTATAATAACTTTAAATGGACTATAATCTATAAAAATATTAAATCACTATGTTGTACACCTGAAGCTAATATTGTAAATCAGCTAGAGTTTAATTTTTAAAATGAAACAAAAATAAAAATAAATATATTTAAAATACATGTTTATTTCCCTGATCAAACAATGCAATGTCTCTCCTCTCTTCCTTTCTTCTAAAACCATTCCATTGTGCTCTCTGGTACCCATGGTTCACCATAAACAAGTGCCCCTCCACCGTCACACTCTTTTCTGAACATTCTTCCAACCCTTAGCCTTAACTGGAAACTGGCTCTCCCAGAGAATAGCAATTATGAAAGAAATATTATTGAAGGAGAAATTCCTCAGGTTTCTTTTAGAACTAAACCCACTTCGGTTTGGATTGCACACATGCTGCACCACCGAATCATACTGTGTCAAAGTCACCCATGAGTCCCTTGTCACTAAGTCCAATCCACGTATCAGTCTTTTTTTTACATGACTTGTATATAGTGCTTGAAAATGTTGCTAGTCTCTTCAAATTTGGAAATTTTTGATATTCTCATTTCCTGGTCTTACATAACAGCAACTGCCCTAGTTCTTCTTTATCTAGTACCTTTTGTGTATTCTCTTCTTTGAGCCATTTCTATTAGTGGACCCGGGTATCATGTCTTAGATCCTCTTCTACTTTCATGCTGTATTCCCTCCCTAGGGATTAGCTTTCAGTATTATGACTCCAATTAACCTTATGTAGTCAGGTTTGTCAGTTGTATAACTCCAATCCAGATCTTTCATCTGAGTTCTACACTAGTACACCCAACTGTGTTACAAACATCTGCATTTGGCTGGCTTGAAAGGGTTTCAAACTTTTCATGTTCCAAACTGAGCTTCCCATCCATCGCTTCCCTGTGCTTGCTTTCCCTCCCCATTTCCTTGTTACAAGAAACAGCAAGTCAGCCTACCAGTGTGGCTCAAGCCAGAAACCTGGGTATCATCCTTGATTTCCTTTCCCCCTTCACACCTTTATCTATTTAACTTCCAACTCTTTCAGGATCCACCTCCCATGTTCCCTCAATATATCCACTTACAAATTCTTACATTCTTACATTCTTACATTCTTTCATGTCACCACCGTAGTCCCAGTAATCATCATCTCCTACTCAGATTATATCTTATGGTCTTGTAACTGGTGTCACTCCCTGAAATGTTATACCTCTTGGAGCTGTTTTGACTACTACAACCAGTATGATATTTCTAAACACACATTTGAAGAGGTAGCACCTTGATTAAAAGCCTGAAATATCTCCCCGTTGCTATCCTCTCTTCCAATTCTAGTCATCCTCTGCAAACACTGAAAACTGTGTCATCTGTGTTTAACTTGAACTTCTTTCAAGACATGCCATGTTACATTATTCCCTTTGTTTTGAACATCATTCCATCCTCTCATCCTATGACGGTCTTCATTTGAATAAATCCTACTATTTCCTCCAGGACACAGCTTACAAGATTGGTTTGGTTGTTCTATTTACATGCCCATGTATACACAATGCTTCTTACACAGCTCATACTTTATTCTATGTTCCCTTCACTGAAATTTAAGATTTGTAAAAGCAGGAACTAAGTCTGATTTGCTTATCATTTTACTCCAGCACGTAGCCCATGTGGTAGGCAGAATTCTAAAAATGACCACCAGTGACACTTGCCCTTGTATAATCTCCACCCCTTGAGGGTGGGTGTGTGATAAAAGGAATTTTTACATATGTAAGATTAATAATCTGTAACTCAAAGGGGGAGATTATCCATATAGCTCCACTCTAATCCCAGAGCACTTTAAAAACATATGGTTTCCTACGGTTTGTAGTAAAAGAGAGAGTCATAGAGATTCGAAGAATGAAAAGGATTCCACCCAATCTGCCAGCACCCTGAAGGAACATGGAAGTGGATTTTTCCCCATAACCAGAGCTCTGTCTGGCTGATTCTTGATTTCAGCTTCTGAGACCCTAAGCAGAGAACCCAACTGAGCTCAAATGGATTTCTGACCTAAAGAACAATGAGATAATAAATGGGTGTTGTTTTATGCCACTAAGTTTGTGGTAAGTTATTATAGCAGCAATAGAAAACTAATACAGCACACTCTCTGAAACATAGCTGGAGCTCAATAAATGTTTATAGAACAAATGAATTTAATGCAACTTAAGGAATATAATAAAAATGCTAAATTTTTCTGTTCTTTGATGTACAACAATTTTTTGTGTGTGTTTTTTGCTTTGTTTTTTTGTTTTTATAACTATGTGTTTCTTTTGAAGGTGATATATATATATATATATATATATATATATAATTTTCTTTTTTAAGTTAATAGTGGATTCATTTTTTAAGTCAATTCATTTGATGTTGCCTGGATAATTTAAACAGCATCTCTAGGCCAAGAGCTTCTCAATGTTAAAGTCCATTTAACAGTCTATTATAAGAGAATATATAATACACCCATCAAAGAACTAAATAAAGATGCAATATCAGCAGTATCATTAGTAATTTAAGGAAAGATCCAGCACTCAGTGCTTGTCATCGGTTTGAAAAGGGTTGGCTCTATTGATGTCACTGTCTCCCACATACATCCCTGGGTGACTGTCTTAGTTCTTGTTTTGACTTACCATTTTTCCCAGAGGCAACTCTTAAATCTGTCAGAGTAAGTAGCATGTCTGCTTATTCAAACCGAGTATTCAAACTACCTGCTGTTCTGGGATTGTGGTTTGATGTCTGGCAATTATTTCTCTTTCAGTCTTAGTCTACAGCAAAACATTTCCTATGATGAGAAGGAAATGAAAGCTATGGAATCCTACCCTGGTTTCGGTTGTATTTTCCCTTTAAATAATTACAGTTATTTAGAGAACATTTTAGAAGAAAATCTAGATGAACATTTGAAATATTCATTGTGTTGATTCATTAAGATTTGTATTGAAAACTTGGGGTCAGGCACAATGCTGGCCACTTGGAATAAAAGAATTATCCACAATGAACATCATATATTGAATAATATCATACAAAGCTGATCTTAATGCAAAATAAAGTTGCAGATACTGCATTAATCTAACAATATAAACTAAATATTAAAAAGTCAAAAGTTCTGTTTGATGAGTGGTTTGAGCAGAAAAATATTTCAAAAAGAATGTGGATAAAATTTTCCTGTGTGGAAACGTATGGAAAAGCAATCTATAAATTAAGATACAGAATTGCAAGTTATATTTGAGAAGAGTGAGTAATGCACCTTAAGTGTCCTGCAGACAGGAATACAGGGAGCAGCAAGAAATGAAATCGGAAAAATTATGTCAAGAACTGTGAAGTCTGAGACTTTTATCTATTTCAAGCTAACAAGTTAACCTGCCAGAGCTTCATGGATGTTGTAGCACATACAAGACTTCTGGGTCAGGTGCAATGAGATTTTTAATCCTGGAAATACAAGATGAATGACCAAATCCTGTTATAGCTGCAAGGGTATGCATGTATACTTATACACACAAAACATACATTCATATACTGGAGTGTGTAAAATATGAGCTACACTTTTCTAAATAGATCCAGGAATTTTAGGCATACAGGGAATGCATACTTCAACCGATACCACAAACAAAATAAGTCCTTAACACATAACTAAAACTTGGGCCACTTTTCCATCAATATTCAGGGATAGTATAGTGACTAGAATCTTATTTGACTGAATGGTATTCCATGGTTGGAAGGCATCACTGTAATATCAAAATAATGACAAAATAGTCATCACAATCAAGTTAATCAATTGGATACTACTACTTTTAGAAAAGATTCATTTAAAAATATAAATATTAAGTTAAATTAATCTCTTAAATGCAACATCATTGATGGTTCCAACATGTACTTTTGGCAAATGAAATGCTATATTTAAATGTATCAGATGGGAATCCCAAGTTATTTCATGTTGAATCAAGTGTCTTAAGGGCCCTGGATATACTCTGTCAAGTTCAGCCTGTTTCTAAATTTCATCCTCAGTTATTACTACAATCAATTACGCATAATCTTCTGATTTACTTGTGTCATGACACACACTCCCACACATTTAGTCATAAATATGGTTGGTTGAGAAAAATAATGATGTCTCAGTCTTTGTTCTTTTTCCTTCCTTTATAATCAATGCCCAGGCATGACCTTTTCTCCTTTCACACACATGTCTATATCCCTTCCCCATAGTTTGCTCATGACTCAGTTCTCTCTTTCAGACATTTCTAACTTTGTCTTTATAAAGCCTTTCTTCACATCATATTTCCGACAGGATGTCAGTCCCTTTTAAAATTCTCCAATAAGTGCATTTTGTTTTTACCCAGAACAGAATCGCCTTTTCTCTTTGATAAAAAGTTTCTGTTTCTTTCTGATATTTTAGATCCTTTTTTAGACTTCCCATAGGTTTTGGAAACCTTCCACAGAAGTTGTATCCTTTTAATCCTTCACCTCCCAGGATTGCCCAAATAAGTCACAATAAAAATACATGCGAGACTTGAATATGTATTCTTTGCTTTTCTCCAAATTTTAATTGGATAAATTTAGTTTAATGCTAATACTGATAGCCAAACACATTGCATTTGTTGTGTACAGTTAATAAGATGTCCTTGAAGGATAATGCAATGGTTCCCTCTGTGCAGTCCCAGCTCAGATCCTGACTCAGATTAACCAGATGTAACTGGAATAAATAATTTAATATCTCTGGATGAGTTTTATCATTTCTAAATGATGGACTTTATATTCCTAGAGATTTCTCTTAACTTTAATTTTTTATCATACTACAAAGGTATAAAGGTTTTCACTTTGAATGTTTTTCAACCTCTACAGTAGCAAGTTTAGGCTATAGTGGTATTATTTAAAGTACCATTCTGTCTTCAAATCACCAGATGTAATAAATTAATAGGATCTTGGGAGAAAAGGTCATCTTGAAAGTAGGCCATTTTCCCAACATTTTTCTATTATGGCTCCAGAAAAATCTTGGTCATCTTAGTATAGTGAGAATATTTCTTCTGGCTTTCAAAATCTAATCAAAATTCAATATCTCCTAAAATATTCTTACAAAGCTTCCTTTGTGAAGGATTTATACTGGACAGCACTCATCTTACAAAAAATATTTACCATAGTAAAATTTATCCAAAGATGACATATTCATGATAATAATACCAAGTAAATAACTGGTCTCTAAAACCAGGAACATCATGTGTTCCCCACTCAGAAGATTATCCAAAATATCTTCCTCTTGTAACTCATTCTAAGAGCTAGCCTTTACAGTGAAGATGATATTAAAGCTGTAATAATAAACAACTAAATAAAATAAATATCAAGGAAGATACAGAAGTCAGGAATAGATCCCAGAAACAAATGTTCAATAAAATTGATAGCACTTGTCCCCATATTAAGCAGATTGTATTTTTTTCTTAAGTGGCCACATGCACTTCTTAGAATGGGATATAAACATTCCTTCTAATGAGAATGGGGTCCATGTTTCCTCCTTTTGAATTTGGCCTAGCCTGAGACTACTTTGTGATTTCTGAGGCAAGGTCATAAAAGTTGACTCAGCTTCAGCTTGGAGCTCGGGAGATGCTTATCTTGGAAGCCAGGCACCAAGCTGTGAGGAAGAAGAGAGGCTACCTGGAGAGGCCAGATGGCCCTGTTTCAGCTGGCAGCCTTAACCAAAGCTAGTAATCAACTTCCAGGATTGTGAGTGAGTGTGTTTTCAAATGATTCCAATCCTCATCTATCAGCTCACTTTCAGCCTTTGAGTTTTCTCAGCTGAGGTCCCAGACATCATAGGACAACATTGTTTCCTGGACTCTGTCTGAATTTTAACTTACAGAATCCATGAGGATAATAAAATGTTCATGTTTTATGCCACTACATTTGGGACATTTTGTTATGCAGCAGTAGATTAACAAGAGCACACTATGTTAGCCCCAATTTTTTCCTTTGACTACCAAATGGGATATGGATTTGTGGTCCCCTACTCCAGAGGATTAATCATAAACAGCTTTATCTCTCATGTTAAAGGAAGGTGACGTTATACTGATCACTTTACAACATGATTAATGCTTTTCTGCCTATTCACTGAAATACAAATTATACTCATTAAAACACCCTTTTATATAAATTATTCATTATTCTTCAAAACTCCTAATGGATTGAAAAGAGTACACTTATTTGTTTTCTCAAACTTAATCCTGTTATCTGCCAAAGGCTGCATCAGCAATACACAATAAAGATTCCCTCACACTTGCCTTGTTTTTAACTTTGTTTATTTATAATCCATTTAAAATGCCACTGCCCCTCAAAACTCTCTGGGAAAAAATACTTTGTTTTAGGTTGTTAGGTCACGTCCCTGGTATTTCTCTTTCTGCGTCATCTTGAAATTTCAGTCCCTAAATTCTCCCAAGTCTATTTGACATGATGGAACCAATTCCTCTTTATCCTTGGGTTGGATAAAGTGAGTCTCTGTCGATCCTACTGCTCTACTGCCCCATTTACGATTCTTTCTTCTCCGCTATGAGCTGAAAATTTATGGTTCATTGAGAGGAAGCTTCTATAGCTTCACAGATGTCAAAATATTATTAACAATGGCTCTATGACCGTGAAGAGTAGAAATGAATCAGCAAAATGCAAACTATTTTCTTTCTCAGTTGAAATACTAAAGAATAACGTGTAGATGAAATAGAGTTACAAGAGCCGACAGAATTTATTTTAGAAGTAGAATCCAACCTGCTAATATCATTTAGATAGGTTAGAATAACAAAACAGCCAGATCACTCACGATAAAAATAGAGATTTTAGCTTCGGCATTCAAGTTTTCATTTATGTAACTTCTGCCTGTATCAGAAAATAGCAGAAAGCCATCAGCAGCCATTATTTATTAGGACTTTCAACGTTGTAGATATTTGATTAAGGTACTATCTCTTCATTGCTTTTAATGTTTACAAAAATGCTACAGAGTAGATACCAAAATCCTAATTTTCCAGATAAGAAAACTGAGGCCTAAAAATGTTAGGTAGAAATCTAAGATCAAAAGACTGGTTACATTCATTTACATGGAACTCAAGAGTTACTGCCTCTGTCACTTCAACTAAGATCCCCTTCGACAGCTAGTACAGTCACAGAAATGTTCCCATTTCTTTCTTCTTTCAAAATCATAGCCATTTTTAAAGCCACTGTTCTTCCACTTTGTCAAGATATAATTCCTAGGAGATTTATCAAGAAATGCTATAAACCTAACCAAAGATGTAAGAATAACAGCAGTCTGATTTTTACTGATAATACAGTAATGATAAGATATGCTATTGTTTGATATGATACTTAATTTCTTACTTAAGCATGTGTGAGTGTTTGCAAGAGAGAGAAGAGTGTGTGTTTTATCAGTGTCTAGTACACATTTAGTCACCCACCTACAGGGCTTTCTCTCTGGACAGTATTTAGACAATATATTGTCAGTTGAAGGTAATTCCAAGATGCATATGAAAACCTTATTCAATATCTTCATCCCGGTTCTTGAAGATCCCTGGACAAAATATTACAACTGCATTGACTATTCATTTTAATTTTTTAATCACAGTTTTCAGAATTGCTCCCATAATTACTAGAGAGACTACACACCCATTTTTATTTTTACTCTCCAATTTTCCAAGATGTGTACTTCATAATTTCACCTCTCAAAGGTATACTTGGCTGATCCTCGAGAACACTGTTCATGTGTGGCTTTATTTTGGGGTGCACAGCTCCTGTTTATTACTACCCAGAGGTAGATGTCATTCTCTGCTGCTTCTAAATCACTGATTTCCCTTACTCTTTCCAAACTCCCTGTTCCTTTAAAAATACATGACCTCAGGTACTTTCTCCTCTTTGGTATGATCTATTAACCTCTCATTTATTTATAATCCATTTATTGATTGCATCTGGTTTTCTGCTTTAACTCTGTATTAATTATTGAAGACATCAGCATTCATATAGAGAATCCATCTGGCACCTTGATCTCTCAGTTCTTGATCCCCTCAGCTTCAACTACCTTCTCCTCCATACCTCCTCATTCATGAATTGCCATCTTCCAAAATGCCACTAGTTCTGCCATCATGATCTCAAGCACTCCACCCTCAGTTGAATATTTCCTAGTTTTGCATTTCACTTACTATAGTATTCCCACTCACCCAGCTCTACCTCATGAGAACCTTCAATCAACTAACACTACTTTCTGTTCCACTCCCAGATGATAACCTTACCCCCTAACTCATAGGGAAAATCGATGTAATGACATAAAACAGCCTCTTATTTTACCCACCAAACTCATCAATCTGGTGGCCCTTATATCTACCATTTCTTACCTTCTCAGTGTCTCCACTTTTGTGAGTATTCTATTTTTCTCCTGCATCATACATTCTTCCCATTCTGTGGTTCATTATTATCAGCACACAAACATGTCTTGGTATTAACCATCTTAAAACATTATCCTCTGATTTATTCTTCTCCAACTACCACCTGATTTGTCTGACATAGGACATTTCTCAAAATAACAGCCCTTGACATTCTTTTCTAATCTAGTCCAAAATTTTAGATATTTTTATACTGATAACTACTAAATATTTATGTTTATTTAGAGCACCTTCCTAAGCCATGGACTAAAAAAAAAATTCCAACTCCTCATTTACCTACTTTACTTGGAGGTTAATTGGCATCTTTTATTTAACCAAACTCTCGATTTTTCCTCATACTAAACCTTCTCCAAGCCTTATCTTACTTTGCAGAAAGTATCACCTGGTTTCTCCAGCTCAAAAAATTAACGTATTAATCAGCTCAGGCTGCCAAAACAAAAATACCTATAGACTGGGTGGTTTAAACAATAGAAATTGCTTTTCTGTCCCAGATAGCCACCTTCTAACTGTGTCCTCGACATGGCAGTTGGAGAGAGAGAGACCTCTCTCATGTCTTCTTATAAGGACACTAATCCCATTGTGAAGACTCCATCCTCACAATCACATCTAAACCCAATTCCCATCTAAAAGTTCCATCTCCAAATACCACTGGAATGGGCTCTAGGATCTCAACATATGAATATTGAGAGATACACCTCAGTTCATAGCACCAAGTATATACCCTTGATTCCTCCTTTCTGATTCTTCATAACAATCTCCCTACAAAATCCAATCATGTGTCCCCATCTATTATCTCAAGACCAGTTCAAGCGATGTGATTTACCTAGGACACAACAGCTTTCTAAATAGCTTCCCTTCATATTCTAGTTGGGCTATAATTATTGCAATACTTTGAAAACTCAAAGGTGAATGTCTAAGTCGGTTTGAGCTGCTATAACAAACTACCATAGATTGGGTAGCTTATAAATAACGTTATTTCTCACAGTTCTGGATGCTGGAAATCCAAAATCAGGGTACCAGCATGGTCAGACTCTGGCGAGAACCCTCTTCTAGGTTGCAGACTGCCAACTTCTCATTGTATCTTCACATGGCAGAGAGCAGAGAGCTCTCTGGGTTCCCTTTGATAAGAGTACTAATTCATTCATGAGGATTCCACCTGTAACCTAATAACCTCCCACAGGCTCCAAATCCTAACCATCAAATCAGAGGTTAGGATTTCAACATATGAATTTGGGAGGGATATAAACATTCAGTCCACTGCAGTCAGAGTGATCATTTTAGGTCCAGTCATGCGACCGTGTTTTCCTCTGCTTATTAAAATCCTCCGGTATCTGTCTCAGCAGCTCTCCTTACGATGGCCTCACTTATCTTTGCTCAGACAATCAATTTAACTTAGTCTCCATCTTCTCTACACTGGCCTTGCTTCCAAACTTTGACTTTGTTCCTATATTAGCGCCTCTCCATTTGTTATTTAATCTTCTTAAGGTGCTTTTGCTACAGACCCTTGTATGGCGGCCTCAAGCTTTAGCCCAAATGTCACCTCTCCACTGAAGCTTCTCTGATGACAACCTTAGCTAAAGAAGATGCATCTTTAAAGGGCCCACACTCTACTATGTTGTTCTGAGTTATCTTCTTCATTGCAGTCATTATCTCTTCTTTTTAAACTTTTGTTTATATGTTTACTGTTTGTGCTCAGCCATTAGGAGAGAACCTCCTTGAGGCAGGAATGTTGTCTTTCTCACCATTTCATAAATAACACCTAGAACTGTGCCTACACACAGAGAGTAGTTAATAAATATTTGCTGACTGGTTGATACTTTTTGGCATATATATATATATATATATATATATATATATATATATATATATACACATACACATACATATATATATATATATATATATATATTAGAATCATCTAAAATGCAGAGTCTCAGAATATCAGTAGAGTTTAATTGGTTTGGGAGAGAGAATTTAAAAAAATGTCTAAATTACACGTATACCAGACACCTATTGCCTAATACTAGTCAGCATCAAAGACCACTGACTTAAAAATATTTTATATAGTGTCTATCACTGATGCTTTGGCTTTTCATGTTAGGAAAAGTCACCATTTACTGTAAGAACTAATGTGTGCATTCATATGTTTGCAAAAACAAATCCCAAGCCATATATTTTATCTAAAATGATTTTTCTCTATAAATTCAATGCTGTCTAGTGCTGATGATTCCTTTATTCTTATTACTTAGGGTTCCATTATCCTGCATACAGTCATAGCCTCTCTCATAAAGTTTGTTACATCAATTTACCAGCCATTTTCAACAGGCTTTTAAGAAACTCTTCTAAAAAGCCACCATTCCTGCTGTTTAGATTTTGCTGAATTTTAATTATCTTCCTAATTCAGTGATTCTCTTGCTTTAATGTGGCTGAGAACCATATGGGTAAACAAGGGAAGGGGCACAAAAATGTGATAAAAATGTAGATTCTGTTCCGTGCCCCAACCAAACTCAGAAATGTGCATTTTAAGTAAATACCCCAGATGATTCCAATGCAGGTGATGCTACATTGAATTCTCAAAGTAATTCATTAAGACAGATTTCTTGAAGACTTATCCTTTCTTAGTGGATAGCTGCATAACAACAGTGTGTTGGTAGCTGGGAGCTTTAAAAATAAACTGTCCCCGATAATACAAGAAAGGCATGTTTTCTTAGAAAATTTGGAAAGTGTCAAATAATAAGTAGCTGACGAATATCAGGCATAATCCTATGGTAATAGGTAATCATTGTCAACTTGAGAATGTAAGAAACTTAATATTAATGTTTTTCTATTTTTCTAAGCATACACTACACGCCAGGCATTCTACAGGTGATATGTGAGCTAGATAGAAAATGTCCCTGTCTACATAGAGCTATGTCAATACTTTTTAAAAAATTAGTGCTATGCTATCAATACTTCTTAATGGTTATAAATTATTTCATTGTATAGATAGACCATAACTTTTAAAACTATCCATCTAGTGTTCAAAATTTAGGTCACATAATAGACATCTTTGCGAATAAATATTCATCCAAATTCTGGATTATTTTCACGATACCTTCTTAAAAGTTCAATTTCCAGAGTACTGGATGGGAAATACACAACAATTGGTCTGTAAAAAAAATGTCCTGCCAGTTTTCACTCTCAGAGGCAATAATCGTGCAGGTCTCTATTTCCCTCTGGGGAAAAGTGAGTATTTTAATTTTTAAAAACATGTTTTACTATAAAATTTAGATTTCATAAAAATCTAATTTATTATGAAAAATGTTTTGTTTCTTTTAAAATTATTTTATTAATTTTAAGCATTAGTATCTAATATGTATGTACGTATTATTATTATTACCATTTTTTGTACCTGGTTGTCATATAATTATGTGAATGGCACGCCTTGGAACTGTGCAACTTGGCTGCTCTGAATCACCTGTTTTTTTGTCTTAACGATTCTCCTAATAATGTGAAAATATTTTAATTTTAAATGGCTTTCATCACAGATATTTGCATATGTACTGTGTTAATCTTATCATTTTAATTTTATCCCATTGTTATTACGGACAGAAAGCATTTTCTTTTATAGAGAAAACAGTATACTTTTGTTCTCTTTTGTCTTTAATTTTTTCAACTCTTAACTTTTAATCTACAAAGGATTTATTTGTTGTAATGAATGAAGTTTAGATTTAAAATATCCCCCCCCCCAAAAGCTAGACAAATGTCCTTAAAGCATTTATTGCTCTCGATTTATTCTTCCCTCAGGATTTATTATATAGTAAGCTTTAACACATACAAGGAAATTGTTTTCTCAGAATTTTTTGAAGTCAAGGTTTGCCAGAATTCTTTTCTAGCTGTACATACATTTTTGTTTGTTTAGTGGCATGATTTCACATTCAAAACCAAGGATCAGCAGGATTGATTACTAATGATTAGCTGTACAGGAGCATTCTTAAATTCTACCCTGGAGGTTGAAATGAATAAAGTAGATGTCAAGCCTTGTGTATGAATTTTCCTACGAAAAATGTCAGGCTTATGGGTACACTTGGTATAAAATACAATGTGAACCAAAGATAACTCTAAGCTGTCACTACCAACTGATTATTGGAGTATTTTGATGTTTCTTTTTATTCGAACTCAGTTTTGGTGATATATTTGAGCCAATAATAATCAGAGACCCACTCTTCTGACTGAATATTTGCAGCAGGAAATAAGCCAGTAAGAGAACTAACTCCTACTGTAATAGTCCTGGGAAATAAAAACCAATCAGAGGCAAGCTGGCACCATGGGAACCAGGCTTTGTGGGTGGACTCTATAAAAGGGCCAAGGCTCTGGGAGGGAGTGGGGATGATTCAGGGTACATCTTTCTTGTTCAAGTGATGCTTTGAGAGTTGACTTAATTAGAATGATTTTCCTAGTCAAAGCAGGATAAACAAATAAGAATGTGGCTCAACTCAGCCAAAACATTGTCCAAGATAGGAGAACCTTATCTTTAGATCATCAGCACTTATCCATTCTGACAGAGGCCATGAGACTATCATTAGTTTGGGCCAGGAATGAGGACACCAGGAGAAGACATTTGGAATCAACTCTATGTATTCTTTTTTTTTTTTTTTTTACTATGACAGTAATATGACCATTTCCCTCTTTTGTTGACTAGTACTCAATAAAACATGGAGGTGGGAAACAAAGAACAGATACAGACTGTCTGCAAACTAGTCAATATTCTACCTTGGTAATTTACTTAAACTTTTCTATCTGTGTTTTTCTGAGACAATAAAATTATATTCTAATACCTTTGGAAAACATTTTTTTTTTTACTTAATTTATTATAAGTAGCATTTGTTAGCATCTAAGGAGCAGGAGCAAAGAGAATTTTTATCACTAATTGAGATCTTTGGTTCTATTTCACACGAGCTTCTAAAAGCAGTTGGACTAGGCTTGGATTTCCAGGTTAATCAACTTCAAGGAGGTGTCTTGCAAGATGACTTGACCCTAATGGAATCATTAAAAAAAAATACTCCTAGTGACATCTAGCATTGATTTTCTTAATGAATACCTCCTAAGGCTTCACTAGGCTTACTTAGAGTAGACTCCTATATTTAATTGTTTTCCTCCCATCACTGTCAAAGTTACCTGGTAGATATTCACATATAAAGTTGTTAAACATTTTGTTCATGCTCTCACTCACTGCTCTCTCAACACAGAGCCATTCACAAATTTATATCAGAGCTAAATTCCAAGAAATGCTTTGCTCCCCCAGAGGAATTCATAGATGTTCTTTTATTGGACAATAAGAATCATATAATGAATCACGTGCTGTTTTCTAGGGGAGGTAGTTATCTCATATGCTATTTACCAGGCAACTGCAATGCAACAGAGACTAATATAGGAGTTAGGTCTTTAAGTTAGCAAAGAAGGCAAAATAATATATAGTCAAAGTCATCCTCAAAAATCTTCTAGCTGGGTTCTGCCTTAGAAACCAACCTACCATGTTTCAAAACACAAACACAACCAGCGTCTTATCCAGGGTTGAAATGATTGTTATTCCTTAGATAAGTACTGTGTGAAATTGTGTTATATTTATATCCAGACTCCAAATTCACACACTGTTCAATAAGATGCTCCCACTATGACAGGCATCCTGAAATGGATGTGTGCAGGTAATGATCAGAAAAGGAGGTTCAGATCTCCCATCACAAATTCATTATGGCCATTGGTGGCTCAATTTCCAGCATGGTTTAACTAGTTCTCTTTCTTGCTTCTTTTCACAGCTCCCCTATTGTTAATTCACCATAGTTAAGTAGACAGATGAGTCAAGTGCACTGCAACTTCTTTAACCTACAGTCTATTTGTATACCCATGTTCCAGTTTTCAAGTCTTTGGACCTCTATCTTGCATTTACAGTTACTGATAACTAATTTTCATTACTTTTTTTTCTGGATTGTATATAATATCATATGTGATTGAAGGTGGGGTGAAAAATAGGTAGAGAAACACATGCAGAGTAAAGTCAAACATGCAAACAAATACATAACACTAACGCAGAGGAATCCGGAAAAGAGGGAGGAGCTCATTATTTTCCAATGCACACTGTGATAAAACGTTTTGTTTAAGAATAAATATAATTTTCCATTATCAAACTTTCGAAATATTTTTATCTAGTCTTCCATCTAAGAATAAATGGAACTAATAGAGATTGAGAAAGATTGTCATTCTATGAGAACTATAAACATTTTTTTTTAATATAAAAAGCAGATTGAACCTTTTGAGGAAAACACAGCAGAGGAAGTCATTTTGGTGGCAATGCAGCTGACCTCTTCTGGAGAAACCACAGAGAACAGGCTCAGAGTTGGCGTTGGCTTGTGTGGAAGGTAGGAGGAAAAATTGGGGCTAAGCAGGGGTATTCACTGAGGGTCATAATACTGAGTGACCTGCTGCACTCTGCCTTCCCCCCACCCCCCTCCTGCCTTATTCACAGGATGGATGGCCTGGCTTGTACTCCATGTTTGGGGAGAAGATAGGGAAGAGGCTCTTCACTAAATAAACTGAACAAACTTCCTGGAGAACTGAAGCATCCATTGTGAGTCTGGGTCCCTCAAAGAAAAGCATTCCTAAATCTGGAATCACAGAAGTGTTCCTTATGCATTGCTGTACTGCTTGAAATAGAAAGTACCAGTGCCTAAATACCCATCAAGAGGGGGACTAATTGAATGAATGTAGATATACTACAATGTAGTGTAGAGTTTCAGACAGCCATTAAAAATAGTAGCACAACTGTAAATGTGTAGAGATAATATTAGCAAGACGTTTTTAGGTGAAAAAGCACAAAGCATGGTATAGGATAATATTAAATAATATGTTGTTTGAGAAACAACTTAAAATGAAGATATGTAATAAACTACAAATTATCTAAAAATATTTATGTATTTGGAAGGGAAAAGCATTGGAAATAGACCTGAGGAAAATGAACTGAACCCTTTTCTTTCCTAGTGGAGAACCAATAGACATTGTCTACTGTTGATAAAAATAAAACAGGTATGTTGTTTAGAATTATGGGCATAATTACCAGAAGGAAAGCAAGGATAATTTACTCTCATAGAGACTATAGGAGGTAAGTTAAGAAAACAGGCTTTGAAATCTGACCTCCTGGTTTTAAACCTGGATAGCCATTCCCTCGTTTTATGACTTTAATTAGCTCACTTGTTTTCTCACTGCTAAACAGGTGATAAAAATAGAATCTTTGTCATAAGGCTGTTCTGGTCACTTTTCTTGGTGGAGGGATGGGGAGCGGGGATAAAGAATGAAAAGACCTCGACCCAGTACCTGACATACAGAAACTAACCAATAAATTTCGGAAATGTCAGCTAATACTATTATTTGAGAGGTGTGTCTATGAGTGGGTAGAGGTGGAAGACACTGTATATATTTAACTTAAATGTTTGTCCTGTCATAATTTACCAAAATAAAAATTTTAAATCTCATAAATAAGGATGTTTGGGAAACCAAGTGCCCCTGATATGAAGTAACAGAGAACGTAAGGCAGCAGTGGAGATTTATTGGGTGGGCATCATGGGGAGGCAAGGTTCAGTAAATTTAACCTAAGAGACTGGAAACTTGAAATAACCATGAACAGAAATAGATAATGTTGGTTGGAGATACAGTTTGGGAGAAGCAAAGGCTTAATTTTAGATGTTGAACTTGAGGGGTTGTCAGCCTATATAGATAGAAATATCCAACATTTATTTATCCCTCGAATCAGGGGCTGTGTCTTAATCATCTTTGAATTCCCACCACCTGGTTCACATATCTGGAATATAGTAGCACTCAATACATGTTGAATGAATGAATGTCTGAATGAATGGATGGCTGGATGGCTGGATGAATACTGATGTAAGTATCGTGACAATGAAACCAAACAGTGTGTAAGCAAAAGATAGGAAGTAAGTCGTAGGGAATATCTATATTTAAAGAAAAGTAAGCAAAAAAAGAGACCAGTGGCAGAGGCACCACATGATTAAAAGAAAACCAGAGAATATTGCATGAAGTCATGGAAGAAGAGTTAACTTATTAACAGTATTTAAGCATTTTTGTTTGTCTTCTTCTCTTAGGAAAAAATGAATGTCCCCTGGCTTTGACAGAGAAATGGAACAGAAAATGTCTCTGTAACACAAAATATAAAAGCATAATATTTCTATAATAAAGGATACTTAAAATTCTGTTTTCATAATTTAAAAATTAATTAATAGTGCCTGTCATATTGAGTGCTTGTGCTAATTATAAACAATTGAAAAAATACAAAATATTGGAAGAATAATTGGTTTAACTATAATGTTTTGATTACTTTTGAGTTTCAATAGTTGTTATATTCAACTGATTTCTTAAGAAGTCATTACCCAAGACAGATATTCATATCATCAAAGGCATTTAGGTTTGTTAAAGGCATAATTATTCCTAGGTTATATTAAAAAATATTCATACATTTCTTATGAGGTAAGAACATTTGATACATTTTAGATTTTCGTATTTCAAATTGTGATCTCGATATATGCATTCATTACACAATAATACATAGATATTTATATTTGGCAACGTAACACACATGGAAATGATTCCTTTAATATTCTGAATTCATGGTGGATAAATTTTTATCCTTTTATTGTGGCTCTGTTACTGGGTCCTGTGCAGTCAATGCATGCTGTCTGAGTCACCGTCTCAGTGCAGCCGGTGATAGATCTTTGGGGTGTAACCTTAACTCTTCTCTGGCTATGCAATCAAACATGCAATTTTACTACTAATGATGCTCCTTAGGCTACAGGGATATGAAATGGGTATTTCCAAAGTGAAGTTGCTAAGTAACATTAAGAAAATTGCTATGAAGGCAAAGTTAATGATCTCAGTTGGTACCATTTAGCTAAGGCATTTAAACTAATAGCGGCATCAGGTTGAATTTACTGGAACTCGGCATCTTCTTCACTTTGCTTTGTTGGAGACAACTTTATTCTCCAAACAACCAAAACAGTTAGTGCTTTTGGTCTCAATTGCTCAGCAAAATCAACAAATTAATATACCACGCAATTATGGGATGGCTGTTATTCCCATTTCACTATTAACAAAATAATAAGCAAGTAATGTGATTTGATGGGAAAGTAAGAAATTAAATGAATTAAGAGAAAGGAAAAACACTGAAATTTGTTGATATTAGCAAGGCGACATTCCTAGTTCTGTCTTATATATTGAAAATGTGTTTGATGCAAATACCTTAAACTTGAGAAATTCTTAAAATATTTTCTTATCTTCCTGGATTTTACGTTTCAGCCAGTGGTAACACAAAATACAGAATTCACAAATTAGAAGTAGGTGGTTCAAATTGGCTCACTGGATTTGCTAATGAAACTCTTGTACTATTGCTGTGTGAGAAATTTTGGGATACAAGTAGTCAAATGGCTTACAGAATATGTCCTTGGGCCCGGAAATTGTGAAAAATGGCCACATTCTTTGTCATACAGCCTCCAGAAGATGGAACCATCACTTTTTTGCAGGGCTCACTGAAAGACTATTGGTCAGAACCAGTCTTATGTACAGCCCACGCTCATCTAATACAAGAAGAAAGAAGAGAATAAAGAAGAAAGAAGAAGGCAGGGTTAGAGACTAGCTTCACTTTTCCCAAGGGGAGAATGGAAGGAAATGCTTACCTTTCCAAGAAGCCAAGTGTCTGTAATGGTGGTGGTGGTGGTGCAGGGTGCTTAAAGGAATCTCTCCTGAAGTTTGGGGGTGCAAGTACCTACAGGAAATTGGCCTCTTGATTTGGGCTGGATGCCTGCTCAACAGTGAAACCCACCAATTCATCCCAGTGTAGAGTTCTTAGAAGAACATTCTGGGAACTTGTGTCTAAAGTGTGTTGTCCTTGTTTAGACCTCATCTTCTATTAGGATGGGAAGAAGGAAACAATTCAGATGTATCCCCTGAAGTTTAGGGAGATCTTTCAAACTGAGTCCAGAGCTCGCTTCAGTTCTAGAGAAGTCAAAGACAGGAGGCTCTGGAGTGATACGTATAAGCAGGGCTTGAAATAAATGCTGGTAAGCTTTGGTTGGGAACAATATGGAGCAACCTCCAGTTCACGTCCTATTTCTACACAATCCTTGGAAAATTAAACCTTCCTAGCATGGTTTTACAGTTCTAGTGACGGAGTGTGGAGGACCATTGGGTTAGTAGAGAGGCAGGAGCTGTGAGACTTCAGAATGTTAAACCCTAAGAAGAAGCTGGGGTGTGTATTCCTGGCAGGGCCACTTCCTGCAGCAGGAAGGTGAGGTATTCAATCATGTCGTACTTGGGGTGAAGGTGATATTCACACCACCAGTAGAGAGACTATCTCAGCATTAGCAGAAACAGACAGAACCCCAGTGCAACAAAGAATAGCTCCCACCCCACCACTGGCATAAATATCTCGACTTCCCTCTCCCTCCTGCCTGACCCTAAACACAGAGGGAGCCAGCAGATGAGGGAGGTGGGGTAGAGACCACTTTCCCTTTCCTCTGATCCAAGCAACCAGCACCACAGCTCAGGAGGAACAAGGAGTACTATTTGAATTAAGTTTGCTTAGACGTCTTTAACATTAACAGGATTTTGTCTTACATTTAGAAAATAAAACTTACTCTAAACCAAACATCAAAGGGTATTTATGGAACTTGGCAAAGATGTCATCAAGGTACCTACTACATACAGTGAGAGACATGACAACATACAGATGAAAGGAAGGATTGAGAAAAACTATCAAGTAAATTCATGTTCATACTACAACATTTGGGAACTTCTCACTAAACTGGTTCCATTCTATGTGTGGCTAGTTACCATAATTTAGCAATAAGGAAATGAAAACTATGTCAATCTGTGAATCAAAATTTTCCAACAAAATATTGTTAGATTTCACTTAGAAGAAGAATTGAAATACTACTACCTATGTTTAGGTTGGATATTGAGGATATTTTGGCTTGAAATGAATGAATCCAAAATAATTTTGTGCTAGACAATGAAGCCTTCACCAGAAAACAATGTTTTGATGTGTAGTGTGTTCTTACAGAGCATCTCTCTAGAAAATGGTACAAGAGTTCAGCCAATAGAAATTTGACCCCTATACCTTTGACTGGATTGGAAGAAATATGTTAATTTAAAGCTTACAGCTTTGTGGACTACAGGAAAATTGCAGACGATCTTGAACTAATAGAAAGGAACTGAGTGGAAGAAGGTGGGGTGAGGAGGACTATTAAAAGGTTTGAGCTTTGGCAGTAGGTCAAATACAGGGCTTGGTCCTGATCCATCCATCTTAGTCAGATAGCCATCTAAGAACCAAAATTCTTTAGAAGAGCCATGTCCTTCCTGAAGGGGAGAATATCCAGACCATCCCAAGATACAAGAATAGGAGATGAAGACGATGATCAACCAGGGGACGCTTTGGTCTTTTCTGAAGAAACAGAGTAAATTAATCTTGCCCTTCAAATTCTCAGTGTAAACAATGTTTATAAATGCTAAACCATGCTGGTGGACTAGGGAGAAATTGCAGTTTTCTAGTCCAGAAACCACTTCCAATAATTGTCAAAAAGTGCCAAAGAATCAAATGACTATTTTTTGAATGCAGGGTAGTGTAAATGTATCAATTCAATAAAAGGACAGAATCTAATATTATTATATATACCACTTGTAGGTCAAAAAGTCTATGTGCCTAATCTGACATTTCAAGACAAACATGAGTTTGACAGTATTAAATTCATTCTTCATTGAGGAAACTGAGGTTTAGCATTGACACTTAATAATATTTAACGTTGGCCATTTCACTTAGATTCTGACAGTAGAAACAGGATTCAATCTGAAATTCTTACTCTAGCGATTCATCTCTTTGCAGTGTACAAAGTATTTTAGCAAGGAGTCACTGTTTCAGAGAGAATGATGTGTTATGAAAGGAAGAAAAAGTCACTTATTACCACCAGAATGCGCAATAACAAAGCTTATCAATTTCTCAGCTGAAATAAAGAATACAGCTTGGTCTTGCTTGTGGCCTGATGAAGGATGCTACTTGTGCCTCATTGTTATGAAAGCTCAGATTTGTTTTCCTTCAGTGACAATGTTCCCTTGATGACCCAGGTGGCAAGCTTATTGATTTTTATGACTAAATGAGTTGCTGCAGCTTATATGCATAACTAGTCTTCAGTGCTTCCCTGAGTGAAACTGACAGTTCATTTTATTTGGTTTGCATAGTCTTGACCATTGCTGTACACATTTTATAAGCAATGTGAGAAAAGAGTTAATTTTCTGCTGTTTACATTAGTCAGGCAGTGTTTACTCTCCAGGGCCGGGGATGGGCTCCACTGAAGGGGTGGGAGAGTGGGTTGGTATTTCCCTAGCAATAATCTTATGCTTTCTTCAGGTAAGAGCCCTATGGATAAAATGCTTGCCTTCCTGTGTATCTCTACCCAATTTCTCTAAATATTTCTGGCAACTTGCCTTTCATCCTGTTCAACATACAAAAGTTGACAATGAAGCAAAATGGTTGAAAGCTTCAGCTTGATCTGTCCAGTTCCCATGGGCAGAGATTAATTTCTGAGAAACTCAGACTAAAGTATAATTTGTTGCTCTAACCTAAATTCTAGCATTATGCCATCAGACTAAATGTAATATTTTGATGAAAAACTGTTCATTACACATATATATTCAAAGATACATTCCAGTACCTTTCATCGTCTAATGGAGGGATTACTTAAAGTAAATTACTGTATCACTGTTATCAATACATAATACATAATATGTAATATCATTGCTATCAAAGTTCCTTTCCCTCATACAGACACATTTCTTGAAAGACCTGTCTATATCTGCTTTCTCTATGTCTTTCATATGTAATTTATGGCTAAATATGTCTTCAACCTGCCCCTTTCCACAGATATGTGTTTTGTAAGTTCACCAACAACCTCCATGGTATTACATCCAAAAGGTCTTTTTCAGTACGTCTTACTTGAGCTCTCATCAGCATCCAAAATTGGCTCATCTTCCTTGATATGACTCAGAGCCCCTCAGGGTGTGCTTCTCCATGTGTTCTCATCATTCAGTCCCTTCTGCATAGCCCACTACCATGGCTTCAATGACCAGGCCTCTTATTTTTTTCAACTTCTTTTTTCCTGTTGGGAACTTCCACTCAGCATCAGATTTATATCTAATTAAATCCTCAACATCTTGACTTGGATATCACACAGACACTTCAAACTCAGTATCTCAAACCAAACTTATGACATTGCCCACTAAACTCTGGTCCTGGGTCTGTGCTCTCTCTCAGTCAATAGTATGTTCATTCAACCCATCGTACAAAGCTAGAATTATTCTGAAACTTCTTATTCCTTACATCCCACATCCAATTAATCACTAGAAATATATAATTCAACTTTCCAAATATATCTCACACCTATGGTCTTTTTCCTGCCTTTACCACTGTCTTCTTTACCTTTAGCCTCCACTTGGATGGTGTTAATTATTTTCTAACTTGTCTTTCACATTTATTCTGAACTTCCTCCAATTCACTCCACCCTCTGGAGAGTTCCTTTAAAAATCCTTCTTCTGTTTAAAATCACTTCAAATTGTTGGTAGGATAACATTTTTAAAATCATGAACGTGTTATTATAGTGCATGCATGACTTCACCCCTGCCCCCCGCCTGGCTCCTCAGCTTTACCTTCTCCCTCTCACCCTTCATTCTCTGCAGTACAGATTCCCTCCTTTCGTTTCTCTCTGTTCTTTAAATAGATGCACCCCTCCTCTCCCAGCTTCAGGGCTCGTGCAAATATTCTTTCTTCTGCCACATTCCAGCCTCATTTAGAGAAACCCCTACTCATCTTTCATATCTGAGCCTAAAAATTCTATCTTCAAAAATCTAACCCTAATTCAGTTCTTCCATAAGCTTTCAAAGTACCCTGTACTTCCCCTTCATAATGTTTTTAATACTTTTAACTGGATAATAAATTATGTAATAAGTAGTTTACTATCTGTCCCTGCAATAAAAATGTGAACTTAAAGGGGAAAGAGACCATGGTGGTCTATGTTAGTAGATTCTCAGAACTAGCATGGTATCTGACCTCAGAAAGGGAACTCAGGAGTATTTTGAATTAATGAGTCACTGACCCTCCAATTCACTTCCTGATAATTTGATTTAGCTTCTACATACAATTTATAAAACAGGGAAAATTAGAAACAGAGTTAGACCAGGAAAAGTTGAAAAATGGAAAAATCTTGGTAGATTATGATCCCATCTTTAGTTAGAACCCACACATGATGGGAAACATACTTAGTATTTTGTAAAAATGAGGAGCCCAGCACCCCCCTCCTACTATTTAAACTGTCAAATAAACCTCACCTCGGCCTCCCGTCTGTTTCTGCCCTTGTACAGGTGAACCCTGATGGTCTAGGTAAGTTTACTTCATACTTTTTACACGGCCTGTTTATCTGAATTCTCTGCTTTTACCTGAGCAGGTAGCTCACTGTCAGCTATGGTTATCACTGCTGCAGTCCGTGATAAAATCAGTCCTGTTCCGTCTACCCTTGATCTTTCCTCTTGGTCCATCTTATAAGCTCTCATCTGCCCCACCAGTCCACCATTCATCCCACCAACACATGCACAAATTTAGTTCTCACAAAAGAATAGAAAGTAACTGATAGTCCCTGAGTCAGTAAGCATAGAAAAAGTCAAGATGGGGCTTGGGCTTTATCAAGTATCCACATTGTTTTTGTGATAAAAGCAGAGTTGAAATCATTAAGTAGGAAGCATGCCTGTTTACTGTGTCTGGCCAATAAAATAAACTTGATTTACTCACTTTATTCTAGACTTAAGTGGCAATCCGAACTGTTTCAACCCAAACTGCTGATAACATTTAAATTTCAGTGTTGCTTGATTGCTAAGCAGAGTTAAGGAGCTGTAAAGCCAATACTGTATAAAATGCATGACTTATAGGGAACTCCAGGGTAGAGGGAACAATACTAGATTAGAGTCAGGAGATTAGGATTTCATCAAGGTTCAACACCCCCTACCGCCTCCCGGTCCAATCTGACTTTGGAGAAGTTGCTCAAATTTCCTGTGTCTCAGCTACCTTTGTCTGTAAAATGGAAATAGAAAAATGTATTTCAGTTGATAGCTTTGCGAACTTAATAATGCAGCTAAAGCATTTGGCACATATTAAGTTCTCCATGATTGTTAGTTTAATGTAAATCATACTTTGAATGCCACATTTATCTGACAGTATTGTATCTACTACTGGAGACATCTGGTAGACCTGACAGAACCTCTTTATATTTCTTACTAGAAAATACGCCAACGTTTGAGTTTTAATCTGGAGAAGACTTTAGCAAAGTAATGTATTCACAAACTGAAATCTATATATCAGTGTATCTATCTACAGATATACTTATTAACTGTGAATTTTGGTAAGGAAGTAAAATATTATTAAGTTATTTAATACAAGGTTCGGTAAACTTTTTCTGTAAAGGACTAGATAGTAAATATTTTGGGCTTTGCAGACCATGTGGTCTGCGTCTCAGCTACTCAACTCATAGTGCAAAAGCAGCTGTAATAATTCTTAAACCAATGAGTATGGATATATTTCATTAAAACTTACTATAATATTTTATCACTATACTTAAACTAAAAAAAACTAAGAACACAGGAATTTTAAGTTTACATGTCATGAAATGTTCACTTGTGAAGCTTTTCAACCATTTAAAAATGTTAAAAAAAAAAAAAATCCCTAGCTCACAGGCCATGTAAACACAGGTGGCAGGCCTGATTCAACCCACAGGTGCTAAGTTCCCACTGGGTACACTGTATCATTTACTGAATTATGATGTTCATTTTCCATTCACCCTCTGTTCTTCATAAAAGTTCCATAAGCACAAGGTTCTTTGTTTTATTTTCTCATGTATTCCAAATGCCTTGAGCAGTGACTAGCATAAGGTAGATAATTATTTGTTAAATGTTTTTTTCCTCTCCTAAACTTTTTATGACAGGAGTTTCTAGCAAAACAAGAGTTTTTACTTGCTCTTTGGCATGTCCTCACAGACACAGAGGATAGAAGATTTCAAAAGGTGAATTTTGACTTAGTGATTGTTACTCCAAAATAATAAAATAATTTAAACCATGGTGTTAAGAGATGTATATGCTAAAGTTTAATCACTTGTAGGCGTATGTGGTTAGAAAGTATGCACTGATATATATACACACAGAAATATAAACACATATATGTATATGTACATACATGTACATATACACATAACTATTTTGTAAACATATACAAGTTCTATGTTGGTGCTTATACCTTGCAAAGCTAATTTTTATGTGGGTTTACAAATTGTTATACAAATTATTTTTTTGAGTATGATACTTAAACAGATGTTTAACCAGGACAGTTAAATGGTAATGACACTAATTAATCACAAAGTGAAAACACATTCACCTTAGAAAAATCAACACTATTAAACTCTAAGAGATTAATTGGCTTTATTAAAAAAACACACTGCAACATAATTATCTTAGGACAATGTCAAATGTCCTGTTGAATCTATGTTTGTACTCAATAAACATAATGTCTAAACCATTTACCATAAATTATAATCCCCACTGATAATGAAAGGGAAAAGAATAATGCTTTCATGCAAAAATGTTTACATAGTAAAATTTCTCAGAAAAAAAATCCTAAAATTTGTGTAATCTTTAAACTTTTATATTTAAGATTATCTGTCAACTTTTTGGAATGGATGTTTTATATTGTAGATAAAAAATTGGCCATATATAATTTACAGAAAACTTGATATAGTGTCATTATTTCAAGTGTCTTTTGATAGAAAAAGTAGAATATATTCAGCTGTCAGAATTATATAACATCTTTAATAAAATGGGAAGTAGACAAAAAATAAGTAGCTTTTAAAATCATTATTTGATGGAGTTACTGCTATGAGATTTATTTAAATGGTATTAGCCTAAATCATAATTTAGAACTTGCAAATTTATTGTCATAGTTGAATGCTTGAGAAGAAAAGTTTAATCCACTTTTAAACTCAAGTTAATTGAAAGTTTTTACATTATTTGCAACAAAAGTGTTACTAACATTTGGCACTCCTTGTGCATCACAACAGTTCTCAATCATAGCCTTTTAGTGTTTCTGTTATCACTGCTAGAAAGCTTAGAAAATTCAGTGCTTGTTTCTCCTCTGAACCGAAAAAAGGCATTAAGCTTAATGGGTTAAATAAAAGGGCCAATTTGCAGAATGCTTTGAACATATTTAAATGCAACATCTAGTTCCCCTTCTAGTAGAAATGTCATCATCAAATGAGTGAACAGGGCAAGAATGCTTGAGTCACGCCTGGCAGAGTGAGTGGTATCTGCATAGTAGGTGATTGATTAAAGGAATACTTGGAGATTAACTATTTTGAGTTTCACATTTTGAATCATAGAATTAAAATGTATCAGCTGTCATCTGTTTCTTCAGATGCTGCCCTCCCCCCCATTTCTTGGCATTGCTGATAGATTGTCATCTGGCCCCAGTGGGAACATGGTCACTGCCAACTGTATAATAAGGAAACCCTTCACATTGTTTCTCTAACTTTTATTCATTGGTGCTTATTTTGGCCTAAGCAATATACTACAATACTCTGCAAAAACATCAATTATTAAAGGAAACATGTTTAATCAAGTAATACATGAATAAATCATTATTGCAACATGTTCAAATAATATGCTATTATTCATAAGTTGGGAAAACCCTTCTGTACATGTACATACACACACACCTTATTTCTACATATATAGGAACATAATTTATGGACTGTCTCTTGTCTTTTATTCTCCTTGACTTCATAGCTTAGAAATTGATCCTTGCCAGTATTTATAGTTCTGTGCCGTTCACTTTAAAGGCTGTAGCTTAGATATATCATAATTTATTCAATTATGACCTTATTTATAGACACATAGTTTTCCATTTTATAGTATGATACACAATTCTGCAGTGGACATTCCGTGCTTACATTCTGGTAGGAATGTGTGACAATTACTCTAGGATAGATTCCTGGTGAGAAAATCCCATGTCAAAGGGGATGCACATATTAAGTTTGAAAATAGGGCTAAATTTTCTTTCAAAATGGCTTTACCTGTACAGTCTATGATTGGTTCAATTTTTTTGTATCCTCATTTGCAGCAGGTATTATCAGTCTTTCTGTTGATGGTCAAGTATATAAATTAAAATAATCATTATTGTTTAAATATATTTCTTAGAATATTGTGAGGTCAAGCACCTGTTCATATATGAACATTTTTATAATTCTTGCTCTGTGAATTGTGTGTTCTTAATCTTAGAACATTTTTTTTATTGGGTATCTTTCATTGTTTCAACGGTGATAATCCTAAACCTATTATATTTGTTAAAAATATTTTTTTCTAATTGTCATTTATATCTCCAATTATATTTTAGCATTAAAGAATACTTAATTTTAGTTTTGTCAAATATGTAAATATTTGCATTATGGCATCTGAGTTTCTTTTTCTTAGTTAGTAAGGTCTTTCTCATCAAATATTATAAGATTATTTTCCACTGTTATTTCTTACTCTTTGAACATGTTTAATTTTAGCTTTTGACTTCCTCTGAAATGCATGTGTGAGGCTGTATGGTGTGAAGATGTGTGGTGTAAGGAAGGTGTTTATTTACTTACCAATGAGTAGACAGTACTCAAAACATCATTTATTGAATACACTTCCTGTTTTAAAATGACAACACTATCATAAAGTATTTCTTGATGGAAACTGTTTATTTTTTTCTACTCATGTATATATTACTCTTTTTTCTATTATAGGTTAATGAACTTTTGGGGCACGTAGCAAGGGAGGACTACAATCATTGTACTTTTAAAAAATTTTTTCTTGGTTATTCCTTCACATTTCTTTATCTGTATAAATCATGGAATCAGTTTGTTGTATTTCATAAAAAAAATCTTTTGGGGTGTTGATTGGTATCACAGTGAACATGTAGAAAAATATACATTATATATAGAAAGAAAGGAAAGAGAGAAATTGTATATTTATAATGACAAGATCTTAAAGGGTACTCAAGATGTCTACAGAGAAGCTGACACACCTTACAAGATGCCAGTATCCTGCTCACTGGGCTTGAGATGCCACCCTGTACTTACAAAGGTGTGGATTGTACTCAGAGAGAATTACTCACAGGCAACTCAAATAAATAAAGCATAATGCTAATATTTTAAACTTATAATGTAAAGGATAATTGAATGAGTTAAGCCCTGATTTCCTCTGCATATCATATTGTCTCAATGTAACAAGCTACAGGGTAACACAGATTATAATCAAAAAGTTGATTGAGCATGAAATAAGAACAAAGGAAATTCATTATTTAATTCAAATATTTAATGATGCAATGGATCCAACTATTCAATAGAGATTCACAAACCACTTGGTTTGGACAGATAAATGCCCTGTGTCAAGTTGTACTCTCTCATGGACATTCTTGGAGGCCTCTTGACAATATTTGCCTTTTCCACATTCACATTTCTATAATTCCATTGTATAGCAGACCCATTCCTGGTGGACAAAGATTTTCTCATAGGTGTTTTGTATCCATTAAGAATGTGATAAGCTGTGAGTAACTAAAATTCTGATAAACAGTAGCTTACATGACTCAATGGTGAATGACACCAAGGGGGAAAATCATGGTGCTATCTATCCATATAGATCCATGGTTCATCCAGCTAAATAATCTTACCAGTGTGGAGGTCACAATTCTGCTAAGACTGGAAATATCCACGTTATAGTGTTAGATGTTATTATTTTTATAGCTTTAGTAGATATCCAGTTTACATTATTTCCAGGTTCCTGAGAAGCACTTTATTTATTCTCTTAAGGTCTAAATGTGCTTCTATTTCATTTTTCAAATTAGAGTTCTTTAATTAATTAAAAATAACTATCCTATCTCTCATGGTATGAATTTAATTTTTTTTGTACTTGTATGTTTTTCAAATATCTTGCTACATGATATGATGCCCATACACCTCTCCATCCCAGTCATCCTGTTCTGTTTGAACTTTAACTACTTAGTGTGCAACAAAAACAATGTGGCCATGGCTAGACACAATAGTCCTGTTGTTAGCTAGCACGTTCTTAACTTTTAATTTTTTGTACTGTCAGGTGTCCGGCGTAGTATCTTATTACACAATACTTGATCTATATACTTTCTTGTTTACCCATCTTTCACCAACACAAATATATTTTACTCAGAAATGTCCTTTCAATTCTGCTGACTTAATGTTTAAATTTTTGCTCTTAGAGTCACAAAGATGAAAAAGTCACAGTCCTTGAATTCACAGCCTAACAGAGGAGCATTACAACTTAGAAATACAACAAATGTCAAAAAGATAGATGGTCCACTATAGGTCCAGTCCATTTTCCTTTCACCAGAGCCTCCTCTGAAGGGGTGGGCCTATGTGGTTCTTTCGTCTCCTAAATAATCCCATTCGCTTCGCTGGTCACAGCTGAGTGACAGAGGTGGACACCTGTCCCATGCCCCTTGCTTTATGGAAATTCAATTCATTAGTCCAAGCTTACCCAAATAGACTCTCCCTTTCATAAATTTTGAATTGGAAAACTGAGACAATTAGATTCATCTCAGGTAGAAATGAAAGATCTTATAAAACTAAGTCTAGACAAAGTCACTTACAATTCAAAGCTGTGAAGTACAATGAAGCAAAGGAGGAGAGAAAGCTATTCTGCAGAGAAAATTTGAAGAGATTTGAGAAAAGCAGTTATCTGCCTCTGAGGTCCCATGAGGTAAAGACAGGGTAACCTTGACTCATGACTCTTCATTTGACCATGGATGAAAAATGTTTGGTGCTTCGGACAAAAAAATGTTGGTTTTTGTCCATTTACACACAGGTAAAATTGTCCATGAGGTGTAAGAAAATTATTTCCATTCTTTTGAATAATAAGTAACAATATCTGAACATAAATTATTTCTCCTTCCATTCCATCTTGCATTTTTTTAGTCACCAATTTTGAACAATTAGAAATTCTCATAACACATTATTTAACTTCTCTACGACTTCATCAGTGCTGTTCCTTCACCTAGACAGCTCTTCCAACTTGTCTGCCTAGTGAATTTCTAACCATCTGTAAATTTCACATAGGGTTTTTCTACCTGAAGCTTTCCCTCACTTGCTCAGTTAAGTCCAACTTCCCCTGTGTTCCTTAGTTTTCTGTTACAGGTTAACAAGATTTATCTCTCTGACTATGGCCTACAAATCTTCTCCACTTTTAAGCATTATGTGATTAGATTGGAGATACCAATATAATCCAGTGTAATCTTCCCATCTCAAGGTCCTTAATCACATCTGCAAAATCTCTTTGCCATACAAAGTAACATATTCACAGTTTCCAAGAATTAGGATGTGGACATCTTTAGAGACCACTCTTCAGTCTACCACAACACCTAAAGCACAAAGGCATCCACTACAGAAATACCATTGGGTGTGTACAGTTGACCCTTGAATAACCTGGGTTTGAACTGTGTGGGTGCACTTACACGTGGATGTTTTTCAATAATAAATACTACAGTACTACAAATGTCATCCACCATTGGAATAATCCATGGATGTGGAACCTTGGTTACAGAAGAACTTAGTATAGTAAAGGCCAACTATAAATTATATGTGAGTTTTCAATTGTGCAGAGGCTTGGGGCCCCTCACCCACACATTGTTGAAGGGTCAACTGTAATTATTGATTTGCAGTCTATCTCTCCATGAAAGTGCACTCTTGGACATCAGGCTTGTTTTTTCCACTCACCATATTTAACACACTGCCTAATAGAAAATACAAAGTAGCGCACTAAATATTTGATGAACACACTTATGAGTTAACAAATACATATTTAAAACTATATAGTATTGTTGAAACAAGAGACTATGAAAAATCAAAGAAGTAGCAAATGTTTATTTTAGATAAGTGTTTACTTATAGAGATCTAGACTATTTAAATATAAGGTTTTGTTTTATACAAGATTTTGGTTACTTATTTTGTATTTGTTTAAAATGAGCAAAATAAAGTATGCTAGATTTTTCAGTACCTTTGGGATATTTTCACATTGTAAATAACTTTATAAAATTAGGAGATAAATTCTGTATTTGTTATATGGATCTTCTGATCACATGGACAATTATTTTTAATGTTTTTTTTTTAAATCATTGAAATTGAAGTAATGTTGGGGTTTTTTGGTAGTTGTTTATGTTTTACTGTTGTGTGGTACAATAGCTATTAAATATTTAAATTAGGTCACTAATTGCCAACATCTGTGGTCATTATGCATAAGGAACTAATATTCTTTCAGAAGTTAGCCAGAAGTGTAGATAGGCTACAATTTTTATTTTCAAATATGACAAGTAAATTAGTACAAGTAAAATTCCTTCACTATTTTGTAAAGATCTTTTTAGAGTTTGGTCATATGGCTTAGTAACAGAATCGCCATAGATAGTTTTAAGATGAATTTGTTTTTTTAGCAATTTAAATGATAATTAAATTCACGCCTAATATATGTTTCTCTGAAAAGTCATTTGCAGGACAGAATCAAAAACTGAAGGATGTTCTAGTTTATTTAGCCTAGTCTGTTTAATTTTACATTGCAGGAAATGAAGACCTGTAGAATCAAATGAAATGTTCAACTTTACAATGCCTAACACAGAGGAGAAGCATCTGTGCCTTTGCTAAATAGATTAGGACAGTTCAAGATGTAAAGAAACATTTTTATATCTCAAGGTGTTCATAAAGTAAGCATATTTATAATTTATTCTCTGTGTCAGAATTCTGAGTAGAATTTAAATAAAGGAATTTATAAAAATAAAACTTTGAACATATTCTTCAACTTGATATGGTGTTCCTTAATACTTTGGTTTTCAATATAGGTAACAGTGTTAATATTCAAGACAATAGTTTATTAAATTAATTACAAGCATCATCAAGTGCTTTGTTAATATATGTTACTTTTGGACCTTCTCTTATAGACCAATATTTTACCTCCATAAAGTTGATTGAAGTTATTTTTTACAATACACTTCTATTGTTTTTCAATATTTATCATCTTTCTCTTATTCATTATGGATTTTTCTTTAAATTTATTATACAATAAAATCAGACTGATCACACACTAATTACCTAGGTTTTCTTTAGGTCTTAATATTCTATCAAATTTCTATTTATTGTATTACTTCATAAGTCTTCAAAAGAATTTTTTGTTAACCTACATTTTCCTAGTGCAGGGCAATGCTATGTACCAGTTTGCATAACGATACATTATTTAATTTCTGTAAGCAGTAGTAGAAGAAAAAAAGTTAATTTGAAGCATAGGTCTCAATAAGTAGTACCAAGAGAATAAGCTCAGTAATTTTTTATTACAAACTTGGACGTAGTATTTTTAAAAAAGAATAAATAATGTCTATATTTGAAATAATGGCTTCTTAATTTAATGAAGGAGTAGGTGGTTTAAAATCTCAAATATAAATTTCCATTAAAAAATAGGGATTAGTTTGTAAAGATTACCAATAGATCATTTTATCAATCAGTGGTTAAAAACAACTTTTTTTTTCCTTTAAAGGTGCATAGAACACTTAGAGAATTAAACCACAAAAACATTGTTTTTAGATAGACCTTCCTTTTTTCCCACACATAATTCAGACTGTGTATCCTTGGAAATAATTTTCCTGCCTCTTCACATTAGCTTAGAAACCAGTGAAAGAAATCTTGATGAATTCAATTTTTCACATTCTCCAATTTAAAGTGAATCAATAAAGAGCTAATTTCTTAGTATTAAACTCATAGAAAAAATTTAATTCAGTTATCATTGAATATTTACAAATAAACTAAAATTTTGTCTTCTGGAGAATTTCAAGATGTTAATTTTGAGCTTCACATTCATCATTCAAATCATGATTAGAAAAATCAGTAGTGAAGGTTAATACTAGTCACATTTTAAAATCTGCAAGAAGGTGAATATTACAATAGACAACAAATTGCCCTTAATCTCCAGTAATTGAGAATTTGTTATATGTTCCTTTTTTTAACTTTTTAAAATTGAAGCATAGTTGATTTACAATGTTGGGTTAGTTTCAAGTGTACAGCAAAGTGATTCAGTTATATATATACATATATACATTCTTTTTCAGATTCTTTCCCCTTATAGGTTGTTACAAAATATTGAGTATAGTTCCCTGTGCTATACAGTAGGCCCTTGTTGGTTATCTATTTTATATATAGTATATACTTTCCTTCTTCAAGGACACTTATCAGAAGATAGTAGGGCAAACTTTCCTTTTCCAATGCATGGTTGAATGTTAGATTCAATTATTTATCACGTGGAGTACTTTGTATTTTGTATGACAATTTGTTAAGACTTACTGAGATCTTTGTCTTTAAGTGTATGAGATAGGAAAACACACCTGACTGGGGAAAATACGATTTTGGTTTACTGATACGTTTTAGAGTAAACATCTGATCTGAGTTTAACCTATACACTTGTACACTGATGTTGTGAAGGGGTCCCCATGTGTTGGATTTTCCATCAGAATGGTCTATGAATGAGTCCACAATGTAGCAGACCACATGGCTCATAGTAGATACACCACAAAAGTTCATGAACTATGAGTCCCTCAGTGACTTGGTTTTCTTAATTATAAAACAATCTCCAAATTCCTCCTATCTCCAAATTATTATAGTGGTAGAATAAGATGTTTCATTGCTTTAATAGATATAAAGAGCATTAAAACAGTGAGTTCAGGGGAATGAATGAGTTAGTAATGACTGAATGAGTTACTGTCTTGAAACACATAAAAGTAATGATACCCAGAGTCAGTGCTTCACAACAAAAATAGCAATGAATAAAACAAAAGTTAAACTGGAGGTGCCCCTCTCTTGGTTGCTTTGATTATAATGACCCTCTTCATCTTAATTATATATATGAAAAAAGATATATTCATGTTAAATAAAATGTAATTATTGGTAGAAAAATTCACACTCCAGGTAGTTCTCACTTGGGAAATGTGTGGTGGATTTGAACGGTATCAGTGCCGCACACAAAGGATGAAGGGTAGGTTAAACAGATGTAATGAACTGGGTACTCAAAAATTCCCTGAATTAAGAGACCTGGTGTAGTCCTTAATCATAGTCATTGCAAATCTGTCTATCACATATCTGTTTTGTGTAGATTCACTTTATTTCCACCTGTTCTGACACTTGGAAGGATACCCTAGGAGGGACAGCAAAGATGGATCAACTCTAAAAACATCAGAGGCAGTCAATCATCATCTCTGTAATTTTCAATTAAATGTGAGATCACAGAGGACATGTAAATGCAGATATTTTTTCAAAGGTTGAATATATTGGAAAATACTTGAAAGAGAGATGAGAGTCTAGAGATTTTAAACACTGGTTTCATATTGCTAATTTTCATATCCCTAATCAGTTGTCATAAATAAAATATCATGTCAGTATTAGGAACTTCAAATATTTACACAAGGACAAGGTAGCCTTGAAAATAGTTCACTCTTTCTTACTTAAATGTCATTAGTCTGACTTTGCAGACCTAGTGTTCATGACAGAAAAAGAATTTTGAAAATTTTGAATATTAAAAAGGGATTCTATATTTACATTTAAATGTACATTTAAAGTAAACTGTCTTTGATGGACTTAAAATTACTACCTAAATAAGCAGTTTAAGATGATCATACTTGAGGAAAACATATTTATCCCATTAAGAATCTTCTGTGGAATCATCTTGGGGAAATGTTGGCTTAGTGAAAAGAACCCTGGGGTCTGTCAGAAGATTGGCTTCAAGTTCTTGTTCCCCTATGGTGGGACGTTGGGAAAGACATTGAGTTTGGGCCTCAGTTTCTTTCTTCCAATTAGGAATAATAAAGTCACCTGTTTCCTAGATTCTGTGAATGATTAGCTATTCATCGAGTACATATTTGTTCAAGGGCTTAACTTCTTACTAGAATAATAAAAATAACAATTTAATGAATAAATAAAGGAAATATTAATCACCTACTATTTGCCAGGATTTATGCTAGATGCAAAAGGATACCGAGTTACATTATTTTGTTTTTGTTTAATTTTATTTATGAAAACAAGCTCAAGCTTTGAATCAATGGGCAATTTGTCCCTAAATTTTCTTCCTTCATTCATTTGTTCAAGAAATTATAATTGAGTAGCTCCCATGTGTTTGGCACTATTTCTAGCGTCTGGTGGCACAAGGGTCAACAAGACTAACAGTACTTTGACTTTCAGGAATCCGCTTACCTTCCACTTTTTAAAATTAATACTAAAACAATCAGAAAATAATATGAATCAGAAGGTAACAAAAGTAAGATGACTAATACAGAAGAAAAAGGGGGAAAGTTAGCTATTCTGAAAACATATTTTCTTAACTCTCTTCTTAGTAATTTCATATAATTAAAATCACTTGCATTTCAAATATAAAGCAATTTATGGATTATTATGAATATTGGGTGATTTAATAACAGTTAAGTGAATAAAAGTCTATTTGGATAAAATGATATGGAATATAACACTGCTAACTAATTTGTTTTCTAAAAATAAAATATTTTTAAAGAGGGTGGTAGATTTCTTTTCAACAGAATAAGTTACTAATATGCTTATTTGTTTCTTTTGCAGAAATCATTAGCTCCATGAATGATCTTATCATTTAACAACAACAAAAAAAAATGTGAAATCAGTAATACTGAGAATGTTTACAATTTCTCAATTAACATCTGGATTATACCCTTGCAGTTCTTTGACAGGAATCTACATCCTCTCTTCTACTCCCTCATTAAAAAGAAACAAATATTGCATAGTCACAAAACAATATCTTTAGAATGTTTCAACTTGCTTGTCTGCTTCCAGTTGCTTTTTATAGTACTTAATGCAGTTAGGAAAACTATGTATTTCTAAGTTGCTATAAGCTAGGTTATTTAGCCCTTAAATCCTTAGACCTCAACTATTGACATTTCAGCAGTTCAGTAAAATTTTTTAGCATCTTGCTTAAAACTTCACAAACTGTCACAGAATAGAAATACATTAGACAAAATTGAGTGTGTGAATATAGCACAGATGTCCTATACTGAAGTAGGGATTTTGAGTTGTAGCTACAGATGTCTCTTGATCTGAATATAGTCAACTACGATTTGACATAAGGAACATTCTTAGGTAATCATAAGGGAGATTTGAGAGGAAGGATGATTCCATTCACCTAGAGAAGAGCAAACAGAGATATGCTGCTGGACCAATGGAAAGAAATCTTAAAACCTGAGTTTAAAGTTGGGTGGAAAAGAAGCATGAAGAGATGAGGAGAGCCTCTGTACCCCCTATGAATCTTCTGTGACATGAGTAAGACACTCCAAATGAGCACCATTAACTCAAGGAGGGGGTTTCTAATTGACTTTGAAATCCTTAGATATTTGTCAAGAGCTGACAACTGACTTTCAAGAAGAGCTTTTTTGCTTCCGCTTTGATTCAATTCACTTAAGGACAACAAGAAAAGAAGCTACACCCTTAACCAAATAAAAAATACAAAAGCAAACACAGACAAAAGCATTATGCTTCAATATTCTTGGAAAAGATACTGACGATCTCAAAGTACAAAGGTCAAGATCATAGAGAAAAATAACATATTACTATTATGCTGTAGAAAATTAATGTGGCCCCAAAATATCACAGAAACCCATAAACTCTGAATCTGAAAAATACTTAGACTCACATATTAATTGCTGTGCTGAAAAGGAAGTTTTATGTAACTGCCTATTTTCAGGTTTGTTATTGTCATTAGTAAGCCACCCAAATCAAGTATAGACATGATATTTACTATAGTTCTTTTGCTTCAACTCTTTGCTGTTTATAAAGTGATGGATGAAGTTAATATTGAAGAGGCTGACTACAAAAGGAGAGAGTATTATCTAATCCTAGTTAGTTCAAATTCTGGTTCAAGTCCTACCTGGTTGAATAATTAAGCTCACCCACTTTCTTCTCACTAAACATATCACCCAGAGGAATACAGGCTTTCCAAGAAACAGGGATCAACCGTTCAATTGATTTCAAAAGGGAGCCTTCTGATGGCTTAGTGAAAGCAATATCATAGGGTTAAGAACTCTTCCCTTTAGCAAACAGGGAGCTTTCAGACAATTCTTCCTGGGAACCTAGGCAGCCTGCCACAGAAAACTTAGCAAGATGTTATCTTAAGCCATTTACCTCATGATAAATGAGGAGAGTATGCAATGAAAGCACGAGAGCAAGAGCTCTGTGCTCTTTATACAGAAAGATGTTAACGGCTTCTTCATGCACATGCTCTCTGACTGAATTTATGCTCAGGTAATTAAAGGCAAAATGTTGGGATCTTAAGTAAAATTCACCATAATGATTTTTACTCTTAAGTCTTTTGAATTTCTGTAAGAATATTATAATGAAATGACTTTTAGAAACCTTGCAAATATGGATTATATACAATGTTTTCTTGTGCATTCTCATATTCTTGACTTTCTCTTTCGAATTTTAATTTTACTATTTATTCAATAGCTGAGTAAAGTTTTTTCAAGACACCAGAATAATTTCTATAAATTGAATACATGGCTTTAAACTTTTCTATTTTTATGAATTTCATATAAGTTTACATGATTTATTAAATAATTTTTTTAAAAAGATGTCATTTTTTATATTCCTGGATAAAAGTTCACACTGGTTGAATTGAAGTATATTAGTCAGTAAAAGGAAGTCCAAACACAATCTGATGCTTTGATCGCTAATAATGTATAGTCATTTTTATTAACTCTTTATCATTTATTTAATGTATAACTACACAGAACATGTCATAATTCTATGTACCTAGAGGATATAAAGACTTCCATCATATCCTCAAGGAGCTTACAGTATTGTAGAGAAGACCAAGTTATGTAATATTTTTCCTTCAATTTTCTCAAAAGAATAATTCTTCAGAAGGTTAAGCAAAAGCAATTAGCAAACAAAACAAATAGTAGGAAGTATGTCAATTATTGGCCAATCGAAGAGTCTACTGTGCAAGTCTCTCACTGAAAGTTCCATGTTGGGAACAGAAATACTTCATGATTTTACATTATTTTAATCCACAAATCATTATTGTAAGGGAATTTTGAAATCAAGAACCTCTGTCTGCCCCTGAATATGTCTAAGATTTCTCCATGTCCTAGGGGAAAAAAGCCAGTCACCTTATGTCCCATTCTAAGAGCCAAAAGCCTCACTTTAAAAAAAAAAACATATAAGAGAGTTCAGGTAATATTTTATTTGTCAAGCATTTATAGGCCTGAAATGGAGAAAGGAAACATGATTTAGGCATAATCTTGTTTTGAAAAATTTCTTAATTAACCAAATGATGTAAAAAAACATTCCTGAACTCTTACTAGCAGAATAAAAAATGACGAATAGAAAACAAAATGAAAACCGTGGTAGGAAATATATAATTGAGTGCTTTGTAAAGTTTAAGAGAGGAAAGAGAACTTCGCATTGCAGGGAAAAGCAAAGGTTCATAGCACTTGTTAGATCTTTAAAAACACTAAAGCTTGGGCATATGGAAACAAGAAAGGGGAGTTCCAGGACAATGAGAGAGCAAAAGAATAGAGTTCAGAAAGAAAATAGATTTGCACAGTATGCCATGATTAGTGTTAGATGGCATGAATTTATAGAAATCATGGGATATAAGGTTGTCGGGTTAGTAGCTAAATCATTAATGCTATACATATATAAGAAAGAGATTATTCTTTTTATTGTTATTCTTTTTTGTGCTTGTTATTTAATACTCCTAAATGAAAGGAGAGGGCTTTTTAAGTCATAGATGTTTCTAAACACACATTGGAACTTAAACTTTTTTTTTTTAATCAAATACATCTTAAAGATGTGACATAAATCGTAAAGCAGCATGAATGTCAATTTATCTAATTTGAGTTCAAAATCTCATCGAAAATGCTAAGAAGATACTTTTAGCACCTAATCTCCCACTCCTTTCCTTTTTAAAAATGGACTTTGTATAATAGTAGGAGGCAATTCATGAAGAAATAGTAGTAAGCTACAGCATATCCCACAGGCCAGGATCAACTGCAAATTTGATTTTTTTTTCTAAACTCAACCAATACCTGACCACAAACTGAATTTTGAAAGCCTAGAATCAGTCAGCCACAAATAATTCTGCATTGTCTATTAAAGGTAAGCTGCTGTGTTAGATGCCCTTGGGGGAAAAAGAATGCGAAATTATTACTGCACTGAAATAACTTAATTTCCTTTTGAAGAGATGAGACAGAGGCACACAAAGTCAAATAATAATGAATGATAATGCATACTTAGGTAAATACATAATAGATGTGGAAGACAGATAATTCTGACGGGGCAGTACTTTTTATTCTGGGGCACCCACATACCCTAGGTCACTGTGGGTAATAACTTGCTTGTGATGAAAGTATTTTCAGTATTGCAAAAGGCCTAATGGAAGGGGCATACATTGCCTAGACTCACATAAACTCAAAGTGACGATGCTGTTTTAAAAAAATAGGCTACTGCTACTGGGTTCCAATTTGTGTGTGTTGGAGGGTGGAGTGCCTGGGGGTTTTTGAGAAGAGTAAAGGAAGAAGCAATCAAGATTCAACTAGAGGAATGGCCTGGAAAGAGTATATTGTGTAAAATGATGCCCAAGGTCTCTTCCAGACTTAATTTCTATCATGGGACTAACAGAGGATAATCCACACGAAGTCACAGAGTCATAACATTGACTGCTCTCCAGTTGCACTTAACAAGGGTTTCTACTAATACCCTCATCATGATTTCCATTTTAATTATTTTAAGGGTCTTTGTTTTATCTTCTTAGACTGATTTTTCAAGTAGGCTCTCTTTATTCATCTCTATAACCCAGCCCCCAGCATAACACTTGACATTCATATATTATATATACATACGTTTACACACATGTATTATATATATATACAAACATATAACTATCCATATATGCATATATATATATATATACACACATATATAAAACAATAAATGTTTATGGAAGAAATAAATAGAAACCTGGAACCAAATCATGGAGAACACCGAATGTGAATTGGCAGGATCTAATCTGTAGAGAGGTTTTTGTGTGGAGGTTTGGCTTGACCAGAACTTTAGTGTAGGACGGCAAATCTCGTAGTACCATGAAACACAGATTGGAGAAGGGCATAAAGAAAGGGAGAAGGAAGTTAGGGGTTGTTGAAAGAGTACAGGAGGGGAGTGAGGAGGACCTGGGTTAGGATAGAGATAAGGGGAAGAGAAAGAGAGAGATTTTAGCAGTAGAATAAACTGGATTTAGTAATTATGCGGCTATGGACAAGAAGCAAAAGACCTCAAGCTCTTGCGTTTGTGGGTCTGCAACTGTGACAGACCATCAACAGGAACAGGAAGAAGCATTTGTATTAGATGAAATGATAATTTTAGTTTTGGACATAAGGAGTTTAAGGAATACTTGATTTATTTCGGTGGGAAAGTTTAGCAGATAGTTGACCATTCCAGAGCAATGATACTGGAGTAAAAATTATAGCTGTAATAATGTACATTATTCTAAACATTTGAGGGAAAGGGAGGAAGTCTGGGAGAAAAAGAAGTAATAAACAAATATTCAAAATGTCATTGTGTTATTGTTGTTTAAAACAAATTGAGTGGAATTATTTCAGAAAATAAATCATTCCTAGGTTGTAACTTGTTATAATTTGTGCATCAGGCCACCTTTTAGGGCTCTGAAGAAAAACTTGGCATACCAAAATACGGTGGTAATCTAAAATTCATTATCAGGACACAGTTTACATTTTGGGATCTCCCACCCTTCTGCCCTCAGCTTTATGCTCCATTCTGAACAGCTAGGGTCGATGGTAATTATACAAACATATAAAATATGTCTAAGATAGTACACCATATTTTTATCAGATATCTATTATGGTGCCTTACATAAACGGCAGAATAACAAGATAATAACTTTCATACTTGTCTAAGATATATATGCTTTGTAAATAAGTTCATTTGTATAATATTTTTTAGATTCCACATATAAGTGATATTATATGATATCACAGAAGCACACTCACAGACTTCGAAAACAAACTTATGCTTACCAAAGGGGAAAGGTTGGGGGGAGGGATAAATTAGGAGTTTGGGATTAACATATACACACTACTATATATTAAATAGATAATCAACAAGGACCTACCATATAGCACAGGGAACTCTACTCAATATTCTATAATAACCTATATGGGAAAAGAATCTGAAAAAAAATGGATATACGTATATGTATAGCTGAATCACTTTGCTGTACACCTGAAACTAACACAACATTGTAAATCAACTATACTCCAATATAAAACAAAAATTAAATTAAATTTAAAAATAAAAATATATATGCATACATTGTGAATGAGAGAAATTTTCTGAGGTCTCAATTATAACAACATGGAGTAATAACTTCCAGTTTCAGCCCCAGTATATAAGAACTTATAAGCCGTCACTCCTGTCCTTACAAGACAAAAAAATCTGAATAAACAGAAAATCAGTGACTTCTCTTGGTTCCATCAGAGAACTGAGTTTGTGGGGAAATCCCCTCCCCACACTCGAAACTGGGAGCAATAGGCAAGTCCACAGAGTCACAACTGACATCTTCAACTGGAGCAGAAGTTGCTGGAACCAGAAAATTATAGAAGCACTTATAAAGTAATTTTAACAAATTGCTGAAGTTGAGTGCAGGATAGCATGACAGCGGGAAACTCCTGGGGTCAAATCTTAGGTGGCACCCACTCTTTTGTGAGTTTCACCGCCAGGAAGACCACCCAATTCTCACAATAAAGATCCAACAAATCTCCCCTTTTGGCACTAACAGAAGGAGGCAAGGAATAATCATTATGAAATATGCCCAGAGCACTCTCCATAAAAAGGGCCTACTCTCCAGGGGAAAAGACTTTACCAGAGTCTTAGCTCAGCAGAGAGAAAGACATTGCTCCCACCAGATAATGCTATAGCCTTCCTGCTTTGCCAAAGTGAGGGAGCTCTGTTAAGGCCACCTGAAGATCACAGTTAGAGACACAGGCCCACTAAATGCTTAGCCTCCTTCAGACCTTGCCTCTACAATAGGACTCCAGTATTTACAGTGAATTACAGCTGAGAGGGGTGCAAGGCAGAGACTGTCTACTAGACAAGTCCAAAATTGAGAAGGTAGCCAAAAACAATGACCCTAGATCAATTTCTCCAGGCTGCCATCCTGCCCTATAGATTTTGGAATTGTCAGCCCCCAAAATTGTATGAGACAGTTCCTTAAAATCTATAAATCAATCTTTCTGTCCCTCTCTCTCTTCTGTGTATATACACACACACATATATATATATACATACACACACACATATACATACACACACACATATATATATACACACACACATGTGAGTGTATAAATATGTATATATATATACATATACATACATATATGTATCTCTCTCTCCAACTGTGCTTTTTTTTTTTTCTGGAGAATCTTGACGAATACACTAGGGACAGAGTATGAATGGTTCTTTCTCTTTAGTTCTATCACAGTAACTCTTCCTGAGTTTTGCTTTAGCATCTAACATCGGTTTTATATAATTGCATACATCCTTAAGTGGATAACACACGTAATTCTTTCCTCTTATGCAATCATTAGGGGAGGTCAGGTAAAACTATTTACAGTCTCTTTGCCTCCAAAATTCATCCCCTCCTGCCATCATGATACAGCTTAACTTGAGGAATCTGACCTACATCTTGTTAGTCATGACCTTCCAGAAAGTCATAATCAACATGCTTTGGCTTCTATATGACTGCCTAAAGGATTTGGTAGTGGCCTCTTAAATAAGGAAGCCAGAAGAAGATTGACCAGTATTAGTAGTGAAAGTCTTTACAAAAAGTCATAAATAAAAACAGTATCAGATATTAAGGTAAAAAATTAGAATATATATTATTCATGTAAAGAGTAGTAATACAGAAGATGGATATCATAATTCCAGTAGCAAATGAATGGATCTATACTGTAATATTTCAACTACAAAATAGAACCTTTGGAATATTCTGTCATACTTGAAGATCATAACAAAGTATATGAAGTCCTAAATAATCATATAAAGCATTCAATAATATATACAAAATCTTATTCTGCATCTAAGATTCCAAGCAAATGAAATACACAAAGCTGTGTTTCCTTTAAATGAAAAATTTTAAATTATCTGGCATTTTAAACAAATTACTGTGAGAAATTCATTACTCTAGCTTATTATTCACAATAGAATAATTTGTGTTCACAGTTGGCTGTATCTTAATGGAAAATCATATCTCATTTCTGGTAAAAATTCAAAACTAGTAGAATTGTGATACAGCCGTTGTACCTGCAAAATTAATGTTTACCGTTGCAAAAACAGCAACTAAAAATAAGGATTGGAGAATTAAAGACATTAATGTAAAACGTGATTTGTTCTCTGTGTTTAATAAATACATTAAGAGTTCTATTAATGAGGAGACCTTTCTGAATGAAATCTGTGACGCCTCTCAACCAATACAAGCAGGCCACTAACCTTGCGTATAGAGAGTAAATAAAAAAGTCAGAAAAGTACACCAGAGAAAGTGAACGTTAATTTCTTATATGATTTCATAATTATGTCTCTATAGTTTGAAGCAAAATTACAACCTAAATCCAATTCTAACACTGATTAATAAATAAAATTAATCTATACATTGATAATGTGACTAGTTGAGCCAAAGCCCTGCATATTTGCCAGGATTTTTCTAAAAATCAATATCACTAATACACTAAATTTAAAATGAAAATGAAAACTTCCTTGGTGAAAATATATATATATATATATTTGATGAAACATATTTAGCTTCTGAAAAATTGCCTCTCTCTTCTCGTTGGCCATACACACACACATGAAAGATAAAAGTGTGCATAAAATGTCAATGAGGATAAGAGAAACATACTGATGTACACAGAGCGCCACAGAGCCAGAAGAAAAAAATCTAAGTCAACATCCTGAGTAGGACCATGAATATAAATGTCTGTGGGCACCTGGCGTAGACAGATAAAGTGTGCCAGGTGTGTGATTCTCTTGACCACAAGCCCATAAAAGGCAGCTGCTCCTTCTTTACTCCAGCTGATTATGTCATGCAAAAATATGGGACACACAGACGTTTCCATCATCATCCGGTTGGCTTACTGTTTATCTTTGTAGAGATCAGCTTACATTTTTTCTCAAAAATCCCTGAGTGGATCAATACCCTGCAGACTAAACAAAACAAGTCTGCAAACTGCATTTTTTCATAGGCTGATAGTTTGCCACATCTAATCCAGACCATTCAGTGGCTCATATAACTTGCTTTCCTAATATAAATCTCCTGGGACTAATACTAGTTATAAGATCTTCACTAGGTATTTTAAGGTCTAATATAAAATAATCTTTCTTCAGTTTATACCAATTTCATCCTGCCTTCAGAAAAAACTGTTATATTTGACTTTTTTTTGATATTGGGTTCACACTGTAGATTATTATTTTTTTAACTCTCCTTCATGACCACATGCAACATTTAACCAAGTCCCCCAAATACAAAATTCTAATCAAGTTGTAATATGGTGATAAGATTATTGTTTGGTTCCTATCTTTAATAACATTACCATAAAGCCAGTTTTATCTGATGAAGTAGTAAGAATTAGTAGTAAATTTTCTAGATCACAGCATTTTACCCATTTAGCAACCAACTTGTTGGATTTCATACTTTTCAGCATGCTGTCTTAAATGTATTGTTTCCATAAACAGTAAAATTTTCATTTCACTTTTATTGCAAAATTTGGAGTCATCACGATGACTATAGTCATATCAATGTTTTATTATATTCATGCATTAATAGTCTCAGAGAATGAATATAAAAACAAATAGTATAATCTAAGGTCCCAAACTGATTTGGTCTTTGAGGTCATGTGTAGGTTAATTAGGATCTTCTGTTCTCAACCAGTAGTTAGCAGTGTGGTTAAAATGCAGAACTCCCCACCTCACCACTCTGTTCTCATTTTGTTTTGTGTTACAGATTTTCTATGATTTGAGACTGTGGGTGCTATGCTTATTAGAGAAACACATGAACTAGAGTTGGGGGATTTTAGAAGAGAGTTAGAATGGTTCTCATAGGAGCCCTTGTTTCCAGAATACATGGTGCAGTTTGAAGAAAACCACCCAAGTTGTTTTGTTTGAACTGGTGCCTTGCTTCCCTCTCTCCAGCAGGCTAACTGAAACACATGGAGGAATTACGCCCTAGTGCCAAGAGGCTGCGTTTTGGAGAGAGTTGTTTGTGATCCAACCTTCAGTACATGTCTGACCTTAGGTAAATCATGTCATCTGAGTCTCAGTTGTGTGGGCTGCAAAGAAAGGTAACATTCTTCTTTATAAAACTAAGACTCTTGTGCAGTATCAACATGGTCATGTATTTGAAGTAACCAGCACAGTCCCGGCACTTAGCTGCCCTAAAGTAAATATTGGTTTTATTTGCCAGTATTTACTAACCTTGTATATTATGAACACGATGAGAAAGTGAGAAGCAGTGCCTGACTTCTTTCTGTTGCTCACAGATAGACTGTGGCATTTTCCTCTTGAAATAAAGAATTTCACAGGACTTCAACATCAGACAAGGTCACTCTGTGACAGCGATGGATCAAGACAAAAAGCAAGACTCCTCCACAATCATTTCTGAACACAGAGCATAATTTCCAAATCAACCAAATTTACCAAACATCTCCCTGCCCTGGTATATAGAACCACTACTTCTTTACCAATTACAGCTGAGTCTCACTGTAGTCCTTCCCCGTTCTCCATAGGGTTTACCAAAATACCCAGTCATAAAACTACTTCTGCTTCCTGACAGTACCCAATTCAGAGCAAAGAGCTCTAAACCTTCTCTCAGGTAACCTAAAGTGAGCCCCAATCTTCAACATCCTCTTACTGAGATGGCCCGTGGTTCCCCAAGGTGTGTGTTCTTTCTCACTACAATGAACAATACATCCGACTTGTTCAATCACAGGTGTTTTCCTGATAGTCTTTGGCTGGAGAGAATTCACCAAGGAATACCAGGCAAGTTCCAAAATGGGGCAGCCATTTGCCAGAGATGACATTTATAACCATGCTGTCCTAGCCACCATATGGGCCAAAATTCCTTCAGAGATGGTGTGTTATTCAAGTTAAATATCAAACTTACTTAACAGAGGTTATACAAGTTACTAGCAAGATTATTTTTCTTTAGTCGAAATATTAGAAGTAGGAAATTCATCTCCATTCCCTTATACACTCATAAATGTGTTGAAGATCAAAATAGTTGACTTCCTTTTATATTTTTCACTAACTTAAGTATTAATAAAATAGAATGAAGTCAATTACTTTAAACTTCTAAATTGGGAATTTTACAGTAAAAAAAGTTCAGGAGGAGTTTTAAATTCATATTAACATTATATTTTAAAGTCTAGCTTAGGAAAGGAAACTATTTAAGAGGGAAAGTGTATATAACTTTAATTTTGATTTCAGTAATATTTGACACACTACAATCTTCGATAGATCTATAACAGCAGCACCACATGAATTATGAAATAAGGCTGTACTGGGCAAACAATTTATTCCAATCAGTGAAATAGTAATAATGCCTGACATCAATTGCACACTGATCACCAGCTAGGCACTATTCTACATGCCTCACACCTGTCATCTGAATTAATCTTCAAAATCACCATTTGAACTGGAAGTTAAAACTATCTCCACTTTACTGGTTAGGATACCAGGGCTTCGATAGGATAAGAAACTTGTTGGAAATTACATAGTTTGTTGATACAGTTGAAATTCAAACCCATAGAATCCAATTCCAGAAGTCACATGCTGAACCTTTAAGAACCACTTCCAAACTGCCCAAGGGTTCAGATTTCTCCTACGAGCATCACACATATCCACACATAATGAACGCTGTATATAATAATCGGACTTTAAAGCTTCAGAAAAACATCTGTAGTGAAGCAACTCTAAAACACCTCCAGAAATCAGGAAGTAACTCTTTGTGAAGTCTGAGGACTCAAGGGCTGGTGTCCTCGCTTCTGCACCATTGACTTGAATCTCACTAAAGATGTTTGCAATCAAAATAATAAGTCATGCAGCACACTGTCAATAAAAGATCACGGGAAGGAGATGTCAGGACACACGAGTTCTCATCCTGACTCGATTAAAGGCCTCTGTCAAGTAACGCCCACATTTTCAGAGGTGAACAAACTGGAGGTTAAATTCCGAAAGAGTTAGCAAAATATTTAAGTTCAAATTTGGAGCTAGGCATCAGTGTAATGCCCAACTCTGAAAATTTATTTTCAATAATTATGTCATTACAGTGGAGAGTACTTTTTTTTTTTTTTTATAATACAGTAAGTTCTGGAACAGGACAATGAATTAAAAGTTAAAATAAATTCACTAAAGAATAATACTTATTTTAAACATGTGGACTCAACACCTCTTAAAGAGTGGGCCATTTTTATATTCGGGAATGGCTATTTGTTACTACAATATGCAGGAGATGTAATTCCACAAACAAACCCTTCAAAAGCAGATAGAAATTGACATTCCCATTTAGTGATTTAAACACATTTATTACAGGCCTTTTAAGAGCTGAACACTGTACTAGACACAAGTGGTATATTAAAAATAACTCATCTGGAAAATAGTTTAATATCTATGGGTTAAGGTTTACAGAAAGTGAGAGAGAATCATGTGTAACTTGTAGAATCTACTTTTTAATATATAGTTATACCTCATGGTTTGATCAAGTTCAAGTGTCATTCAAAACACACTGATCGTACCCAAGTATTATTATCTCTGTCCTTATGGAACCAGTAAAAGGGATATTGTTACATTCCCTTTGGTTCTCTACACATAGCTAATAAGTTTAGTTTTGCAGAAGGCTTGAGCCAAAATGGCAGAAAATAATTCTGTATTTAAGAAAAGCATATCGCCTGGAGCTCACATTAGTAAATTCTTTATCATGAGTCTAAAAATGATTCTAAAATTCTACACCTTTTCAGCTTTCCTAGGTTTTTCATGGACCATGGCTTTTCTCGTATGTTGAACTAAGAGTTTAAAAGAAACTATGTCTCACTAGGTTTGTAAAGCTTTAAATAGGCTCAGTTTAATTTGATGAAGTAGTCAAAGGTAGTTACATTGACAGATATTCTATGGTCCATTACATTACCCTAGGTAGAAATGGGCTGGTTTTACAGGCCTCTCCATTGGAAGGACATAGATTATTCTACCTGCTGAAGCTTAAGTGAGTCACTGGGGTATGATTTGAGGTCCCTAAATGGAATAGTTTATGTTTCATTTCTTTTCATGTGAAGTTTATATATACATATATATATCTGCAAATAGCACCTATAGTACATAATGTAAACAGTCCACTTGGGTACATGACAACCAAATTCTAAACTTACTACTTCTGCCATAATGGTTGAAAAATAGTGAAATATATTTACATAGCATTTTTATTCAGAATTAATTGGCCAGGAGTAGGCTATCATCAAGATGTTTTGGCACATTGAAATGAAAGACAAATGCTTTGCTCCCATAATGATAATTGGAAAATGAAAGGTCATATCTGGGGAGAGTTTTCCTATCTGCTCTACAGATAAAATGTTTCCTCTAGTCATCCTGTAACACAGGCAGTTACAGCAACTTGGGATCACTGAGTCATCAGTGATACCTTCACAAAGCAGTCAGGGTCATATGAGCAGATCAGCCCTCATATGAAGTTTGCCTTGAGTGTGCTTTCAACGTGAAAGGTGGTGATGGGTAAGGAAATTCTGGCAGCACCTGCATTCATCTAGCCCTTTAGTGCACATATGTTATGACCACCACCCAATCATAAGCATCATTAGTCCACAATTCTGCCTCGATCTCTGTCAGCATAGACTATTGCTCACAGTTGAAAGAAAGTAACCATTTGAAGCAAAGTTGCTGTTCCCCCTCCAAACCCCTCACACGTAACTTGCATTCATCTGGCACCAATTCTGCACTGATTCTGTCTGCCAGATGAGAATAAAGCTATTTGTGAAGCTACCTTACTCTACCTCCGACCTCAAACTTCACATTCTGGAATTGTCTGCTTTTAAGATCACTCTGTGGGGTTTTTTAAGGAAGAGAAATGACACACACGGCCTTTGTACTGCTGAGATATTTCAGAAATTTTTTTTCAGAAAAATATTATAGGCGAGAATTATAAGTTGATTACATAAATGATGGGGTTGTAATTACGTTTCCTTAAGTCATGCTGAGTCTTAACAGAGCTGACTAAAATCATTTCAATTCCTAAAAGCAAGTTTTTGTCTAACATAGCAGGAAAATAAACAAAAAATTACAAGAACAAATGATTTCTGAGGTTGTGATATCCCATCCTAGGTCTCCAAGTGAGTTTCAGAGTCCTGCCGCAGGAAGATGGGATGGATTACAAACTGGGCACAAATGCCATGTTTGCATAAGCACCTATACCTGGATCAACCTCTGCCCCATTTCCTGGGAGACTTGGCTGAGCTGCCAGTTAGTTCATCACTTACCAATCAGACAGCAACTGAAAGAAACTGGAGTGAAAGATTAAACTGTGAAAACAGTATATATATATATATATATATATATATATATATATATATATATATATATATATATATATATACACACATTAATATGGCATTTTGTGAATATATTTAATTGAAAATATTTCTCTTGGCACCATAACAATTCTCTAATTTTTTCACTTCCTAACTTCGGAAAAACTGCTGAACAAATGGCCTTAATTAACTAAATTGTGCTGTAATGGAGTAGACGGATACTTAACACTTTTAAACTGAATACTAAGTATCTAGTTTTGTTCTCTATGGACAGGGTTTACCTAACAGTTGCATTCTTAGAATTACTACTGGTTTTTCTGCAAAGTAAACTCCTGATCTAAAATTTTATTTCTCAATAACTTTAAATTGACAAAAAAAAAATTCTAAGTTAAAATAGAACTTATGTTTCATCGGGCCTTAGGTGGTTAATTTACATATCTTCTAATGCACATAAAGGACGGGCTTTACTAAAATGATTAAATAAAGAGGAATATATGATGACCTGAAATACTTTATTGACCAAAAAATTGACAATTGGCTTCAGTGCTTCCTCTCTCAGTGTTCCCTTCTTTTTAAGCCTCATTATATTTTCAAAGGATGCAAGAAGATTCAATATACCTGTGCGTGAACTAGAGGCAAAACAAAAGGATTAGAAACCCTCTTTCCTGTTGATTTTGAAAGGCTAATAGATATTATTCTAAATGATAAATGATTTACCATTCAGTTTAAAAACAAGTAGTCATTTTATGAGCATGTGTGGAATATTTCTTCTTTTTCAAGTGAATTTTAGTTGTTTAATATTCCATGATAATTTCTACATAAGGTATTGGCTTAAACATTCTTTACATTAAAAAATAAACTTTAATGTTTCCTCTGGGAAATGAAATGGCAGGTGAAGAGGATGTGAGAGCAACATGCCTCATACATATTGAGATGACACTGTCCTTTTTATGGCCAATGAATTCAATACTCTTGTCTATTGTCTTGCAATTATAAAAGTGCTCTACATAATGTGAGTTCTTATAATGTGTATTATAATGTGCATGTCCCATTAACTGATATGAGCTAACCATGGGCACAAACTTCTTGTATAAGCACTTTGCCAACACTTTTGCTTAAGTTAAACTTGAACTATATAATGGAGTCTAGTGTACACAACCTCGACTAAAGAAATTTTAAGAAATTTATATAAACCTGTCTGAGAATATGCTCTTGTCATGATCAGTAGCACTGTAATTAAAGTATAAAATGCAATAATCCTTGTAACCACTCTCCAGACTAGTAAAATAAGCTAAATTCCCATTTAAATCATAGATGTGAAACCAGATCTTCCTAATTTTCAACAATTCACTCAACATCACCCTAAGGTAGGTAGGATGGATATAATTGATGACAGTGCAGGAAACCAAGGACCAGACAGCACAATTTAGTTTGCAAACTTAGAAGCCACTAGTGTTTTGCAGACACCAGATTTTACGCAGCATTCTGTGAAACTTGATTATAATGAATAGGAAATGACATACAAGGTTTGAGGTATAACATTTAGATCAGGAAGATATTGGCATTTTGAATGTTTCCTTATCAGCCCTACTTGGATTTACTCTGGTAGTTTAGTTCTATGTTTACATTATGATAGTCAATTATTTCAGTAAGAATGAGCTAACAGAAGCTAGCATTTAGAGAAGGTTGTCACTCTCTGTAACACTGTTAAAAGAAAATTTCCCTGTGGTCTTAGAAAAAGGATAGTCTCAAAGGTGGAAACTTTAGGTATGCCCATATTCTAAAGAGCCTTAAGGAGCTTCCAGATCCATCTCCATGAAATCTTTAAGTTGGCCGACCTGGCCCAGTTACCACCAGCAGACTACACTCCTCCAGTCTACAAAAGCAGAGCTATGAGAGCAAGGAAATTAGATAGGTTCTCAGGAGTGTGCTGTTCTTGGTGAGAGATTATTTGGGGATGCAGAGAGTTGCCTCTCTCCCAGAGGCCAGCCTAAGTGAGGAGGGCACACCAAGGGAATCACTCCTAGGGAAAGACGCTGCCAAAGAAACACACAGCAACATCCCACCCATCCAATGGAAGTTGGCTTATGTCGCGGGCTTGCAGATCTTTGCCCTTTGCTAGGCTGAGAAGGAGAAATGAATTATACTGAGACGGCTGAGAATTTTAGCAGCAAAGCAGCCTGCAGAACAAGCCTTCGACATGGGAAGAGAGAGCAACGTATTGGTGGGTAAAATGGACACTGTTGACAGTCACCAGGATTAAGCATCTTTCCAGCATCCAAACCAAGAGAGCTGCTGCTCAGGTGAGGACAGATAGCAGCTAGCTAAACTACAAAGATTAATAAGACCAGAAAGCATCAAGCTGGAGAGGATCTCTTCTGCCAGAGAAACATGTGTGAGAAAAACACCCCCTTCCCAATTTCACATGTGTGAGCCACGAGAAAGCCAGCATTTGACTAGTGACTCTGCAGAGGACACAGAGAACAACTAACAGTGCTAATTAAGGCTTTTGTCCCTTTTCTCTTACTCCCCCCCGCCCCGCCTCCTCTTGTCCCAGCAGTGGAGGAATCAGACCAGAGGAGAGGAATAGAAGGAATAAGGAAAAGAGTGTTCTTTCTTGGCACTACAGGACTCAGACTGGGACCTGGGCGGCACCGGAACGAGGGGAGAACATGAGCATCGACTTAGAAGGAACATTGACTTGACTAGGGTGAACTTGAGCAGAAAGACATATGATCTGCCTCAGACAATATCGATGTAGGAGAAAGGGAGTTTCAACAGAGTATGTTTGAGCCAGTGATTGCAGAAATAAGTCAAGTCTGAACTCCACTAAAATAATAAACTGGCTTTATGGGTAATCCTCAGACAGTTACTTAATATTGCTAAATATTGCTTAATATTACTGGGCTTTGGTTACCTCATTTTAAAAAGTGAGATGCTAGTACCCCACTTTTATACATTTATCCCACAAGTATCTATTAACTACATAGTGTATGCCTGTTATTTTCCTTCAGGCAGAAGGCTAATATATATGATCAGAAGACTGGCCGTTCTGTGTATTTTATGGCATTGCAGAAAGTTAGAGGCCTTAATCAAGTAACAACCTTCAAGAAGTCAAACAAGGTAAGGATTATCCATCATTTATATCTCATGTCCCATATGCCAGAAACTGTATAATGCACTTGGGGAAAAAAGTATCACCACCCTAAAGATTCTTACAATCTACAGTAAAAACATACACAGGGATTATTATTTTTAATTGTGGTAAATGTAATGATGAATTTCTGTTTTCCATTTCAAATGTCACAAAAACTCTGTCAAAGGTCACATTAAACCAAGCTTTATGAGAAAATTAAGTCATGGTGCCAAGAAAAAAATATGCTATAGTTTTGAATAAAGGTCTACTTGGCTCCAAAGTCTATACTGTTTTGATTACATCATTCATCATAATCTCAAAGACAAAGCAGTGCTTCAGATATCCAATTTATAACCTCAAGATGAGCTAAAGTCTGGACATATCATGTTAAAACAATGGTTTTCACATCAATAATGAGTTATTAAGAGAATCTAAGGACATTTGAAAACAGTAATTCCAACCTTCTTTGAGGGATGACATGGACAGACATGGCTTTAATGGTGGCTTTACTGGGCTGCCATTTTTACATGTTATCTTTAGTTGGTTTTAATTAAGCCTCATCCCTTAGTTTCACATATATGACCAAGAATGGTCATACTCCCAATCCAAAATCTTCTCGGGAATAGCAAGAAAATGGTATCTTCTTTTGGCTGAGTCCCTAGATGTGAGGATGATTAAGCCTAGAGTTCTTTATGGCCAACTGTTCGCCATATTTTCCATCATTTAAGGAGACCTGCCAGACAATAAAGGCATTAGAGAGAAAAGAGGGAGAGAGGAAGGAGTAAGAAGCGGAGGAGGGAGAGAGAGAGGGAGCTTCTCTAGTTCCTTTTAGCTGGGTCGAGAACTCCAATATGTATGGGGCAAAATAGAAGCTAAGGAGTTCAGCTTCCCTAGCTTAAGAATCATTAAGCAAGGATTTACCAGTGCATCCCTACTATACGTCAGCCTGCACAAAGTGCTAATGTGTGTTAGCCTAAGTAAAATAACATACTACTGTATTATTCTAACTTAAAGACGATATCCTGTGATTAATGACTCTTTCTGCTCAAAAAAAAAAAAAAAAAAAAAAAAATTCACTAAACGGTCCAACAAGACCAAGGTTTTGACAATTCCACCATTTTTTCTCTATGGATCATTATGTGTTTTTTAAAATCTGACAATGTAAGACTACTATTCAAAGATAATTTCAATGGGACTTTTTTCTTTTTCTGAATTCAATCTAAATTTTTCAATCATATGTCTGTGAAACACATTCTTTCCCTCTCCCTCCCCCGACCCTTCTCCCTTTCCCTGTCCCCCTTTCCCTGTCCCTCCTTCCTTGGTTAATGAATTCAAAAGTTAGGGAAGTTGAATGATTAAAGAGAATAAATTTCTATTGGTCAACTTTTCTCATTCCAATTTCCATGCATTAGGATGCCAATAATGTTGCACCCATCTGGCTCTACAAGGATTGAATCATTAGCCACTGCAGTTGCTGACCTTTAACAGACTCTGAAAGGAGTTCAGGGTGGAGATCAGGAATGAGGCACTCTGTGCTGTGGGAAAACTGGCCGAACAGGCTTTCAGATAGATATTTTCAGGAGAAAATTTTATGAATCCAATTTCTAGCATCTTCTCATACTTAGAAAAGCCCGAAAATCATTCGGATATCTGTGCTTGGTAACAAGCAGTATCCTTCTACCAATTCATGGGCTTGATTGCATGTACCCCTTCTCCAAAATCACATATAGGCTGAACTCCCCCCTTACCTATTTGGAGCAGGTTCCTCAAAGCTATCTGAGAGGCTGTATCCTGGGCCATAGTGCTCAGTAAGCCCCCAAATGCAACAAAACTCACAGCTCTCACACCTGTTTTTATTTCAGTCAACATTACAGAGACAATTTGTTCCTTTGATTCCATATCACTTGGTCTTTCAACAATTTTGCCCCTTGCATACTATGAATTGAAGCCTAGCAAACCTAGCCAGCAATCCTTAGACTATTACACTAGTGCAAATACGATTTAATAAACATTCACTGAACACTGTACTAATCTTGTCCTTGTCCTCAAGGAGTTCACAGTACAGTGGGGGAACACAGGCAAAATGTAATTAAACTTCATAGTGAGAACTGTAGCACAAGCATGAGCCACATATGAAGGCAACATAGAAGAATAATTCATTCTATTTGGAGACATTTAGAAAGGCCTCATGGGAGAGTTGATTCAAAAACTAAGGTTGGAAGGATAAAAAGAAATTTGCCCAGTAGACCATCACAATAGAAATCAAGAAGAATCAGAACAGTTCTTTCTTGACTTTATTCCAGGACATTTTTCTGAGTTAAAAAGTTACTTCATTACTGAAAAAAGTTGTGGCAATTTTTTCTAGGAAGAGTCATGTAGTAAATATTTTCAATTTTAAGAGCTGTGTTGTCTCTATCACATAATTCACTTCTTAAGCCATAGCTTGAAAGCTGCCATAGGTAATACACAAAGGAAAGGGTGTGGCTGTGAGAAAATACCACTTTATTTAAAAAACAGGTGGTGTGTGGATTTAACCCATGGGCCATGGTTTGCAGTTCCTTGATATACAGTAATTACCAACAGCACAGAAGAAAATGATCTTCAATTTTTGCCAGAGTTCCTTGCATCAGTGAGAGAATATTCTGGCAGGGGGTGGGAGGGGAGACATTAAATTACTGAAGACTCCTTATTATTGTCTTCCTTTTTCAACTCAGAATCTAGGTGCACAGTTTATTTTCTTCCTAGTTCAATGTGTCTTTTGGGAAGGGACAGAACATTTTGAAGAGATTCTAATTAGCTTTCCAAAAGTGTTTTAATTCCTTTCAAATAATAACAATGTGGGGAATTGAGTAAATTTTGTCACAGAATAAGTTACAAGCAAGAGATGGTATTTAAGGAACACCAGGGAAAATCCTTTGAACACAGGACAAAAATTATTACTAAAAGTGTTCTAAAATGCAGTAATCCCAAGCTTCTTTATAACTTAGAATATTCAAGTTTCATCAGTTACCACATGGAAGAATAAAACCAAAGAAATATAAAGACAAAACTGAAGGAAATAAAACTATTTCAAACAAGGGTAAAGAAAAAAAGATGAAATCTTGAAAAATATTACATCAAAATGGATTATACTTTGTAATATACATACAAATGTTTATTCAAGATAATGAAAATTTAAATTATTTATTAGATATTTTTATTTTCATAAAATAAACAAGAAATAAATTGTGGAAATTATAACTCAAAATTAATTCTCCCGACTTATTTTAAGATTTTTTTTCCTAAGCTCTTCTAAGTCATAGTATATTTTGTAACATTTTAGTTGTATTAAGTTGTTAACTTGTGTGTTTTTTTTTTAGATGTATAGATATGTTAGTAATTATAAAACAAAATTTTAAAAACCCTGCTAATCCTGCACAACCTGCAAAATCCTTAGGGTCAATCATTGTATTTTAAGCTTGAGTCTCTAAAGGCTTTAAAATTTGGTTCATTAAATACTCCTACTTGTGAGATTTAGAAATGTGGATTTTTGACAGCCCTCCCTCCAGGTGTTTCTGATGCAAGATACCACACTCTGAAGAGGAAATAATAACACTTTCCTAGATCCAAATGACTGAGAAAAAACCAAACCTTGCTCTTTCAACTCTGCTCGTAGAACACATTTTATATCTACTTGGTCTTGGTGCTCTAACAATGCCACGTGAACACCTGTCTTGTAGGAACTCTCTCCCAAAGAACTTCGTACATGTTAGGCACTGATGAGTTTGGATTAAAATTAGTATTCTGTTTTCCTTTTTAAATATAAATTTGCAAAATTTTCATTTTAGAACTTATAATTTATTTTACACTGTTAAATCTACATAATTTTCATCACTTAAGTTACATAGTTTGGGGTGAAAGTATAACAAACAAATGTAGTTTGTGAGGTATAATATATTTACATTTGTCATAGATTCTTAAAAAGGGAGTCTAATTCATTTTGAGAAGGTATATTTTGTTTTTAAAATTTTATGTTTTAAATTTTATTTTAAAACTTCAGTGAAAGATTAAATATACCAATGGACAACAGCTAGACATTCTATGACAAATGAATTCTGACCCACAGTTTCTGCAGCAACTAGCCTGGGAGGTAAAACATAACCTCTGGAGCAATCAGCTCACAATATGCATGAGTTTGTCAGTGTCTTCCAGCTCTCCTCTTTTTGGCCCTTGACTCCAACTAGGACCAACAAATAACAGCCAAATATGCACCCCAAACATCTTATGAGACTCTGTTACTTGGTCCTTCTCATGGTACTTTTCACCTCTGCAACACCTAAATCCTGCCAATTTTCTGCCTTTACCAGGAGAAGGGAAATAGGAAGTCCATATCTATCAATAATTACTGTAATTATAAATGCATTTGAGAATTTTAATTTCCTCAATCAAAAAACTCAGCATGGTTGAACAGATAAAAAAAAAACGAGAGAAGCACTGAGGAGCTTCAAGATGGCGGAAGAGTAAGACGTGGAGATAATCTTCCTCCCCACAAATACATCAGAAATACACCTACATGTGGAAGAACTCCTACAGAACACCTACTGAACGCTGGCAGAAGACCTCAGACCTCCTAAAAGGCAAGAAACTCCCCATGTACCTGGGTAGGGCAAAGGAAAAAAGAAACAACAGAGACAAAAGAATAGGGACGGGACCTGCACCAGTGGGAGGGAGCCATGAAGGAGGAAAGGTCTCCACACAGTAGGAGCCCCTTGGCGAGCAGAGACTGCGGGTGGTGGAGGGGGGAAGCTTCGGAGCCACGGAGGAGAGCGCAGCAACAGGGGTGCGGAGGGCAAAGCGGAGAGACTCCCACACAGAGGCTCAGCGCCGAGCAGCACTCACCAGCCTGAGAGGCTTGTCTGCTCACCCGCCGGGGCGGGCGGGGCTGGGAGCTGAGGCTCGGCTTCGGTCGGATCGCAGGGAGAGGACTGGGGTTGGCGGCGTGAACACTGCCTGAAGGGGCTAGTGTGCCACAGCTAGCCGGGAGGGAGTCCGGGAAAAGTCTGGAGCTGCCAAAGACGCAAGACTTTTTCTTGCCTCTTTATTTCCTGGTGCGCGAGGAGAAGGGATTAAGAGCGCCACTTAAAGGAGCTCCATAGACGGGTGCAAGCCGCGGCTTGCAGTGCAGACCCCAGAGACGGGCATGAGACGCTAAGGCTGCTGCTGCTGCCACCAAGAAGCCTGTGTGCGAGCACAGGTCACTCTCCACACCTCCCCTCCTGGGAGCCTGTGCAGCCCGCCACTGCCAGGCTCCCGTGATCCAGGGACAACTTCCCCGGAAGAACACACGGCGCGCCTCAGGCTGGTGCAACCTCACGCCGACCTCTGCCGCCACAGGCTAGCCCCACACTCCGTACCCCTCCCTCCCCCCGGCCTGAGTGAGCCAGAGCCCCCGAAGCAGCTGCTCCTTTAACCCTGTCTTCTCTCAGAGAAGAACAGATGCCCTCAGGCGACCTACACGCAGAGGAGGGGCCAATCCAAAGCTGAACCCTGGGAGCTGTGCGAACAAAGAAGAGAAAGGGAAATCTTTCCCAGCAGCCTCAGAAGCAGCAGATTAAAGCTCCACAATCAACTTGATGTACCCTGCATCTGTGGAATACCTGAATAGACGACAAATCATCCCAAATTGAGGAGGTGAACTTTGGGAGCAACGATATATATATATATTTTTTCCTTTTTTCTCTTTTTGTGAGTGTGTATGTGTATGCTTCTGTGTGTGATTTTGTCTGTATAGCTTTGCTTTTACCATTTGTCCTAGGGTTCAGGCTGTCTTTTTTTTTTTTTTTTTTTTTTAAGTATAGTTTCAGCACTTGTTGTCATTGGTGGATTTGTTTTTTGGTTTGGTTGCTCTCTTCTTCCTTTCTATTTTTTATTACTTAAAAATTTTTTCTTAATAATTATTCTTTATATTTTATTTTAGTAACTTTATTTTATTTTATCTTCTTTCTTTCTTTCTTTCTTTCTTTTTTTCTCCCTTTTATTCTGAGCCACGTGGATGAAAGGCTCTTGGTGCTCCAACCAGGCATCAGGGCTGTGCTTCTGAGGTGGAGAGCCAAGTACAGGACACTGACCCACCAGAGACCTCCCAGCTCCACATAATATCAAACAGCAAAAATCGCCCAGAGATCTCCATTAATGCCAAGACGCAGCTCCATTCAATGACCAGCAAGCTACAGTGCTGGACATCCTATGCCAAACAACTAGCAAGACAGGAACACAGCCCCACCCATTAGCAGAGAGGCTGCCTAAAACCATAATAAGGTCACAGACACCCCAAAACACACTACCAGATGTGGACCTGCCTACCAGAAAGACAAGATCCAGCCACATACACCAGAGCACAGGCACTAGTCCCCTCCACCAGGAAGCCTACACAACCCACTGAACGAACCTTACTCACTCGGGGCAGATACCAAAAACAACGGGAACTACGAACCTGCAGCCTGAGAAAAGGAGACCCCAAACACAGTAAGTTAAGCAAAATGAGAAGACAGAGAAACACACAGCAGATGAAGGAGCAAGGTAAAAACCCACCAAACCAAACATAAGAAGAGGAAATAGGCAGTCTACCTGAAAAATAATGCAGAATAATGATAGTAAAGATGATCCAAAATCTTGGAAATAGAATGGAGAAAATACAAGAAATGTTTAACAAGGACCTAGAAGAACTAAAGAGCAAACAAACAGTGAAAAACAACACAATAATTGAAATTTAAAATTCTCTAGAAGGAATCAATAGCAGAATAACTGAGGCAGAAGAATGGATAAGTGACCTGGAAGATAAAATAGTGGAAATAACTACTGCAGAGCAGAAAAAAGAATGGAAAGAATTGAGGACAGTCTCAGAGACCTCTGGGACACCATTAAACACATCAACATTCAAATTATAGGGGTCACAGAAGAAGAAGATAAAAAGAAACGTCCTGAGAAAATATTTGAAGAGATTATAGTTGAAAACTTCCCTAATATTGCAAAGGAAATACTTAAGTCCAGGAAGCACAGAGAGTCCCATACAGGATAAATCCAAGGAGAAACACGCCAAAACACATATTAATCAAACTATCAAAAATTAAATACAAAGAAAAAATATTAACAGCAACAAGGGGAAAACAACAAATAACATACAAGAGAATCCCCATAAGGTTAACAGCTGATCTTTCAGCAGAAGCTCTGCAAGCCAGAAGGGAGTGGCAGGACATATTTAAAGTGATGAAAGGGAAAAGCTACAACCAAGATTACTCTACCCAGCAAGGATCTCATTCAGATTCCATGGAGAAATTAAAACCTTTACAGACAAGCAAAAACTCAGAGAATTCAGCACCACCAAACCAGCTTTACAACAAATGCTAAAGGAACTTCTCTAGGTAGGAAACACAAGAGAAGGAAAAATCCTACAATAACAAACCCAAAACAATTAAGAAAATAGTAACAGGAACATACATATTTAAGGTGTTTAAGATAATTACCCTAAATGTAAATGGATTAAATTCTCCGACCAAAAGACACAGACTGGCTGAATGGATACAAAAACAAGACCCATATATATGCTGCCTACAAGAGACTCACTTCAGACCTAGGACACATACAGACTGAAAGTGAGGGGATGGAAAAAGATATTTCATGAAAATGAAAATCAAAAGAAAGCTGGAGTAGCAATTCTCATATCAGACAAAATAGACTTTAAAACAAAGGCTATTAAAAGAGACAAAGAAGGACAACACACAATGATTAAGGGATCAATCCAAGAGGAAGATATAACAATTGTAAATATTTATGCACCCAACATAGTATTTGCCTTATGTACTGAGGTACTCCTAACAGCCATAAAAGGGGAAATCAACAGTAATACCATCATAGTAGGGGACTTTAACACCCCACTTTCACCAATGGACAGATCATCCAAAATGAAAATAAATAAAGACACACAAGCTTTAAATGATACATTAAACAAGATGGACTTAATTGATATTCATAGGACATTCCATCCAAAAAAAAACCAGACTACACTTTCTTCTCAAGTGCTCATGGAACATTCTCCAGGATAGATCATGTCTTGGGTCACAAATCAAGCCTCGGTAAATTTAAGAAAACTGAAACTGTATCAAGTATCTTTTCTGACCACAATGCTATGACACTAGATATCAATTAGTGGAAAACTCTGTAGAAGATACAAACACATGGAGGCTAAACAATACACTACTTAATAACCAAGAGATCACTGAAGAAATCAAAGAGGAAATCAAAAAATACCTAGAAACAAATGACAATGAAAACACAATGACCCAAACCTATGGGATGCAGCAAAAGTAGTTCTAAGAGGGAAGCTTATAGCAAAACAGTCCCACCTTAAGAAACAAGAAACATCTCAAATAAACAACCTAACCTTACACCTAAAACAATTACAGAAAGAAGAACCAAAAAAAAAAAAAACCCAAGTTAGCAGAAGGAAAGAAATCATAAAGATCAAATCAGAAATAAATGAAAAAGTAATGAAGGAAACAGTAGCAAAGATCAAAAAAACTAAAAGTTGGTTCTTTGAGAAGATAAACAAAATTGATTAATCATGACCCAGGCTTATCAAGAAAAAAAGGAAGACTCAAATCAACAGAATTAGAAATGAAAGAGCAGAAGTAACAATTGACACTGCAGAAATACAAAGGATCATGAGAGATTACTACAAGCAGCTATATGCCAATACAATGGACAACCTGGAAGAAATGGACAAATTCTTAGAAAAGCACAACCTTCTGAGACTGAAACAGCAAGAAATAGAAAATATGAACAGACCAATCACAACCACTGAAATTGAAACTGTGATTAAAATATTCAAACAAACAAAAGCCCAGAACCAGATGGTTTCACAGGCGAATTCTATCAAACATTTAGAGAAGAGCCAACACCTATCCTTCTCAAACTCTTCCAAAGTATAGCAGAGGGAGGAACACTCCCCAACTCTACGAGGCCAGCATCACCCTGATACCAAAACCAGACAAAGGTGTCACAAAGAAAGAAAACTACAGGCCAATATCACTGATGAACATAGATGCAAAAATCCTCAACAAAATACTAGCAAACAGAATCCAGCAGCACATTAAAAGGATCATACACCATGATCAAGTGGGGTTTATCTCAGGAATGCAAGGATTCTTCAATATACACAAATCAATCAATGTGATACACCATATTAACAAATTGAAGGAGAAAAACCACATGATCATCTCAATAGATGCAGACAAAGCTTTCGACAAAATTCAACACCCATTTATGATAAAAAACCCTCCAGAAAGTAAGCATAGAGGGAACTTACCTCAACATAATAAAGGCCATATATGACAAACCCACAGCCAACATCGTCCTCAATGGTGAAAAACTGAAACCATTTCCACTAAGATCAGGAACAAGACAAGGTTGCCCACTCTCACCACTATTATTCAACACAGTTTTGGAAGTCTTAGCCACAGCAATCAGAAAAGAAAAAGAAATAAAAGGAATCCAAATCTGAAAAGAAGAAGTAAAGCTGTCACTGTTTGTAGATGACATGATACTATACATAGAGAATCCTAAAGATGCTACCAGAAAACTACTAGAGCTAATTAAAGAATTTGGTAAACTAGCAGGATACAAAAGTAATGCACAGAAATCTCTTGCATTCCTATACACTAATGATGAAAAATCTGAAAGTGAAATTAAGTAAACACTCCCATTTACCATTGCAACAAAAAGAATAAAATACCTTGGAATAAACCTACCTGAGGAGACAAAAGACCTGTATGCAGAAAATTATAAGACACTGATGAAAGAAATTAAAGATGATACAAACAGATGGAGAGATATTCCATGTTCTTGGATTGGAAGAATCAACATTGTGAAAATGACTATACTACCCAAAGCAATCTACAGATTCAATGCAATCCCTAACAAATTACCAATGGCATTTTTCACAGAACTAGAACAAAAAATTTCACAATTTGTATGGAAACACAAAAGACCCCGAATAGCCAAAGCAATCTTGAGAAAGAAAAATGGAGCTGGAGGAATCAGGCTCCCTGACTTCAGACTATACTATAAAGCTACAGTAATCAAGGCAGTATGGTACTGGCACAAAAACAGAAATATAGATCAATGGAACAGGATAGAAAGCCCAGAGATAAACCCATGCACATATGGTCACCTTATCTTTGATAAAGGAGGCAAGAATATACAATGGAGAAAAGACAGCCTCTTCAATAAGTGGTGCTGGGAAAACTGGACAGATACATGTAAAAGAATGAAATTAGAACACTCCCTGACACCATACACAAAAATAAACTCAAAATGGATTAAAGACCTAAGTGTAAGGCCAGACACTATAAAACTCTTAGAGGAAAACATAGGCAGAACACTCTATGACATAAATCTCAGCAAGATCCTTTTTGACCCACCTCCTAGAGAAATGGAAATAAAAACAAAAATAAACAGATGGGACCTAATGAAACTTAAAAGCTTTTGCACAGCAAAGGAAACAATAAACAATATAAACAATACGAAAAGACAACCCTTAGAATGGGAGAAAATATTTGCAAATGAAGCAACTGACAAAGGATTAATCTCCAAAATTTACAAGCAGCTCAATATCCAAAAAACAAACAACCCAATCCAAAAATGGGAAGACCTAAATAGACATTTCTCCAAAGAAGATATACAGATTGTCAACAAACACATGAAAAGATGCTCAACATCACTAATCATTAGAAAAATGCAAATCAAAACTACAATGATATATCATCTCACAGCAGTCAGAATGGCCATCATCAAACAATCTACAAACAATAAATGCCGGAGAGGGTGTGGAGAAAAGAGAACACTCTTGCACTGTTGGTGGGAATGTAAATTGATACAGCCACTATGGAGAACAGTATGGAGTTTCCTTATAAAACTAAAAATAGAACTACCATACGACCCAGCAATCCCACTACTGGGCATATACCCTGAGAAAACCATAATTCAAAAAGTCATGTACCACAATGTTCATTGCAGCTCTATTTACAATAGCCAGGACATGGAAGCAACCTAAGTATCCATTGACAGTTGAATGGATAAAGAAGATGTGGCACATATATACAATGGAATATTATTCAGCCAAAAAAGAAATGAAATTGAGTTATTTGTAGTGAGGTGGATGGACCTAGAGTCTGTCATACAGAGTGAAGTAAGTCAGAAAGAGAAAAACAAATACTGTATGCTAACACATACATATGGATCCTAAAAAAAAAAACAAAAACAAAAAAAAAGGTCATGAAGAACTTAGGGGCAAGACAGGAATAAAGACACAGACCTACTAGAGAATGGACTTGAGGACACGGGGATGGGGAAGGGAAGCTGGGACAAAGTGCATGGACATATATACACTACCAAATGTAAAACGGATAGCTAGTGGGAAACAGCCGCATAGCACAGGTATATCTGCTCGGTGCTTTGTGACCACCTAGAGGGGTCGGATAGAGAGGGTGGGAGGGAGGGAGACGCAAGAGGGAAGACATATGGGGATATATGTGTATGTATAGCTGAATCACTTTGTTATAAAGCAGAAACTAACACATCATTGTAAAGCAATTATCCTCAATAAAGATGTTAAAAAAAAAAAAAAACAAGAACCAACTTTGTGCTGCCTGCAAGAGATTCACTTAAGTTTTAAAGAGACAAAGACTGAAAATAAAGGGGTGGAAAAAGATATTACAGGAAAACAGAAAGTAAAAAACAGCAGGGGTAGCCAAACTTGTATCAAACAAAATAGACTTTAAGCTAAAGACTGCAATAAAAGGCAAAGAAGGTCATTAATGAAAGAGCCAATTTTTTGAAAGTATAAACAAAATAGACAACTTGTAGCTAGACTTACCAAGAAAAAAACTAGGACTCAAAATTTTAAGTGAAGAGGAGACATAGAAACTAATACCACACAAATACAAAGCATCCTGAGAGACAACTATGAACAATTTTATCCCACGAAATTGGACAACCTAGAAAAATGGATAAATTTCTAGAAACATACAATCTAATAAGACTGAATCATGAAGACATAGATCCGAATAGACCAATTATTAATAAGGATTTGAATTAGTAGTCAAAAAACCTCCAACAGAGAAAAATCTAGGACCAGATGGCTTCACTGGTGAATTCTACCAAACATTTAGAGAAGAATACATACTAATCTTTCTCAAACTCTTCCAAAAAGTAGAAGAGGAGTGACAACTTCCAAATTCATTTTATGAGGCCAGCATTACTGTGATACCAAAACTAGATAGGGACACTGCAGGAAAAGAAAATTACAGACCAATATTCCTATAAGTGGAAAAATCTTTAACAATGTGTCAGCAAACTTAATAATATATTGGGAAGATCATATGCCATAATCAAGTGGGATTTACTTCAGTGAAGAAAAGATGGTTCAACTTTTGCAAAACAATAAATTAAAAATCACATTAACAAAATGAAGGATAAGAATCATATAATCATTTCAATAGACGTGGGAAAACATTTGACAAAATTTAACATCCTTTCATGATACAAACCCTCAACACACTGGGTGTAGAGGGAACATATTTCCACATAATAAGACAATATATGAGACAAACCCAAGGAGCTAACATCATTCTAAACAGTGAAAAGCTAAAAGTTTTCCCTCAAAGATAAGGAACAAGACAAGGATTCCAATCTCACAATTTAAATTCAACACAATACCGAAGTCACAGCCAAAGAAGTTAGGCAAGAAATAGAAATAAATGGCATCTAAATCAGAAAGAAAGAAGTAAAATTATCTCTTTGCAGATGACATGATATTGTATATAGAAAACCCTAAAGGATCCAACAAAAAAATTATTAGAACAAATAATTTTGACAAAATTTCTTGATACAAAATAAATATACAAAAATCAGTTGCATTTCTATACACCAAACTATCAGAAAGAGAAATTAAGAAAATTCCATTTACAATACATGAAAAGGAATAAAATACTTAGGAATAAACTTAACCATGGAAGTAAAAGATTTGTTGTACACTAAAGACACTAAAGCATTGATAAAAAAAAAAAAAAAAAAAAAAAAACTGATGACACAAATAAATGGAAAAATGGTCCATGTGGAAAAATATTGCTAAAATGTCCATACTACCTGAAGAAATCTATAGAGACAATGCAATCCCCATAAATTTCCAATGGAAGCTTTCTAAGAAATAGAAAACCCATCCTAAAATTTTATGAAACCACAAAATACCTGGAATAGCCAAAGCAGTCTTAATAAGAACAAAGCTGGAGACATCACACTTCCTGATATCAAACTATATTACAAAGCTATTTGAAACAGTATGGTATTGGCATAGAAAAAGATGCATGGATGAGTGGAACAGAATAGAGAGCCCAGAAATATACTTATGTATATATGGTCAATTTAAGACAAAGGAGCCAAGTATATACAATGGGGAAAGCACAGGCTCTTCAATAAATGGTGTTGAGAAAACTGGACAGCCACATGCAAAAGAATAAAACTGTACCTCTTTTTAACACCATACACAAACATCAACTCAAAATGGATTGAAGACCTCAACATAGAACCTGAATCTATAAAACCCCTAGAAGAAAACATAGGTGGTAAGCTCTTTGACATTAGTCCTGGCAACATTTTTTTTTTTATTTGATTCCAAAAGCAAAAACAACAAAAGCAAAAATAAACAAATGGGATTACATCAAAATAAAAAGCCTCTGAATAGCAAAGGAAACCATCCACAAAATAAGAAGGCAAACTATGGAATGAATAAAATGTTTGCAAACTAATTATCTGATAAGGGATCCAAAACATATAAGAAACTAATACAACTCAACAGCAAAAAAATGAAATAACGCAATTATAAAATGGCAAAGGATCTTTACAGACATTTTTCCACAGAAGACATACCAATGGCCAATAGGTACATGAAAAAGTGCTCAAAATCACTAATCATGAGGGAAATGCAAATCAAACTACAATATGATATCACTTCATACCTGTTAAGATGGCCGTTTATCAAAAAGACAGAAGAAAACAAATGCTGGTAAGAATGTGGATAAAAGGGAACCCTTGTACACTGTTGGTTGCAATGTAAATGGGTACAGCCACTATGGAAAACACTATGGAGGTTTCTCAAGAAATTAAAAATACAACTACTTTATGATTCAGCAATCCCACTTCCGGTTATATACCCAAAGGAAAGAAAACCATTATCTTGAAGAAATATGTGTACTCCTGTGTTCATTGCAGCATTATTCACAATAGCCAAGGTAAGGAAACAACATAAATGTCTGTCAATGGATGGATGGATGAAGAAAAGGGACTAGTCAGTGTTATTATTGATGTCATAGTGGTCATTTTTCATCATAAAAAGATTAATTCCCTTTAAACAAAGACATTCTTATAAAGCATGCTAACTCAGGGGCACAATAAAAAAACATAACTTGTATATCAATTACTGGCAGAAAATCTAACTCATTACAAAGCCTACACCATTGGGGAGAAGATACTTTTATACAAAAAAAGTACTACATTAATATATAGCACTTTTAATTGGGCATTTAAACATTTTTTGTAACCTCAAAAGGAATTGGAAGGACTACAAAATAAAGGACCAAGAAACTAAAACATAATGGATACAGAAGAAAGTCCTCAAATCAGAAATAACTAAATATGAACAATCAGAGACAAAATATAAGCTTGCTGAATTTCCTGAAATATTGTTATATATAACAGAAATATCTATTTTTTTAAACACACAGACATATACACAATGGATTATTATTCAGCCTTGCAAAAGAAGGAAATCCTGCCATTTGTTGACAACATTTATCCCTTATATGTAGAATCTTAAAAAAAAAAAAAAAAGTTAAACTCTTACAAACAGAAAGTAGAAAGTGGTTTCTAGGGTCTGGGTGATGGAGGAAATAGAGGTTGGGAAAAGGGTACAGACTTTCAGTCATAAGATGAATAAGGTCTGAGGATCTAATGTTTAACATAATGGTGATTACAGTTGATAATACTATATTGTATAGTTAAAATTGGCTAAGAGTAGTACTTAAATGTTGTCACAAAAAAAAAGGATAAGCATACGAGGTGGTGGATTGTGTTAATTACCTGAATAGAGGGAATCCTTTCACAATGTATACATATATCAAATCATCATGTTGTACACCTTAAATATCTTTTTTTTTTCAATTACATCTCAATAAAGCTGAGAAATAAACACATAAAATTGAGTTGTGGATTGTGGTTATGTTTACTAAGTTGTCAAACTGTCACACTTAAGGCTGGGGAATTTTGTGGTATGTAAATTATACCTCAATAAAGTTGTTTCAAAAAAGTTAATCACTAACTCTGACAGTTATTAACGATACTCCCTCTGCCCTGGATAGAATACAGATCAGTTTCAACTCCTTGGCACAAGTAATGATACACAATTACATTGCTCTAGGTTTTTTGTTTTTTTGTGAGGTTTTTTGGGCTTATCATGGTGGCATCTATGCTACAGTTAGTTCTCCTTGCTGTACTTGGATCAATGAAACAGGTCAAGTAGAACAGGCATTACACTGGCCTAAGTAAAAAGCAAAATATGTCTCTAGGACTGGCCCTCATAGTCTGTTATTTGTTCTCTTGGTCTGAATGCTTTGGGTTCCAAAGCATCTTATAGGGACTAGTCATTATTATTTTTGTCATAGTGGTCATCATGCTTTTCCATTGCATTCTATCTGGAGTCTAAATGCTTTTGTGCAGCTGCTCTTTCATCAATAACTGCCATGATGCAAAAAGTAAGTCACAAGGATGTAATATACAGTATAGGGAATATAGTCAATAATATTGTCATAATTTTTATGGAGACAGATGGTAACTAGACCTACTGTGGTGAGCATCTTGTGATGTATAAAACATTAAATCACTATGCTGTACATCTGAAACTAATATAATATTGTAAGCCAATTATACTTGAATAAAAAAATTACCACAACAAAATGGTCAAGAATATCTTGTGATATAGTTGACTATGCAGACAACTGAACAATCCCTGAGCAGTTAAGATCTGAGTCTCTACATTGGTCAACCTCTTGCCAGTGAGAGAATGACCAATAGCGGGTACTAAGAGGTTGAATATATGAACAGATAATACTATGACATTAGAAGTCTGATCCACAATCTCAGCAGCTATCCGCCCAGAATAGTAATGAATTGGCCAATCACTTCTAGCGTCCCTATTGTTGCCTCCACTTCCAATTCCGGACCAAACAAAATCAAATATGTTCCCCAAACCAATCACATGCCCTAATTTTAGTTTCCCCACCTCCAGCTTCCCCATGTCAACCATCTCCAACCAGAGCATAGCTGAAGCTTTTCTCTTTTTTACGCTGTAAAATTTCTCATTCCCCTACCTGCCTTTGAGTCTCTGATGGTGACTGATTTCCTAGTTACGAACGAATAGCTTGTTCATTTTCATTTGGGTGGTTTTCATTCATTTCCACATTAGTAAGTCTCCATTTTACTAAGAAGAAAACCTAATAGGTATTTAATTAACAATTTTGATACCTCTCACCATTATATCAGACTAGAATACCAAGGTCTCACAATTCCCATCTTTTCCTTCTGAAACAATATGCCTACTGTGGGTCTTTGTGAACCTTAATGTGAAGATATCTTATGAAACCTTTAAACTGCTAATAGTGGCTTCTCCGTTCTAAGCTGCAATCCTCACTGAAAATTTCTCCAGCAAATTTTGCATCTTCTTTCTGGGACTCAGAGTTATGACCCATATTTCCTACATAATGTTGTTAGATATGCCTGGCTGATTTGAACCATACCTCCAACATAAATTGTCACTTTTCTTAATTATTTCCCTCATCTCCTTGTACTTAACCCTCACATGATCACACTTCAGTGTTGATGAATATTTTGATGCATCTTTTATTCTGCTATCATATTGTTTCTGGCTAGTATCCAATTATAAATTGCAAATCCCCAAAGGCAAAAAATATTTAAATTCCACTGTAATTCCCCAACAGAACATAGATAAGGCTGTAAACTCTATGGATAGTCATGTCATGTGGGCAATGGTATAATGGGATGAAAAAAAGAACCAAATGATTAATTTGAAACTCTAATTGTCCTCTTTCTAGATACTTAAAAGACAGAAGTTGTTCAGAGTTCTGAGACCACTCAGCGATTGTGGACTAGTGATTCTCAAGATGTGGTCCCTGTACCAGCATCACCAGCATCATCTGGGGGCTTGTCAGAAATGCAAAGTCTTACCCCCACCCCCATATACTGAATCAGAAGCTCTGAGGGGCAAGAAGTGTGTTTTAACAACACTGTCACATGGTGATTCTGATGCATGCTAAAGTTTTGGAACCAATACTGTATACTCATACTACTGCAATTATTGTCTATGGAGCCAGAAGTTTTGGCATCATCTGGGGACTTGTTCAAAGTATCTTAGGCCTCATTCCACACCTGCTGAATAAGAATCTATATTTTAATTAAGAATCTGCTTGGGTGATTTGTTTTTGCATATTAAAGTTTGAGAAAAGTGGGTCTGGAGAATTTCATTGTGCAGAAACTATCGGAATTATATCAAGAATATCAACCATCCATCTTATTTTATTTTATTTTTGGTCTGGGAGGAGGCTTTTACTGGCTCTGCTCATAACAGTCAATTGTGCACATCTCTTGTGAACTAGGAGTTCACTGCCATCATGTCAAGAGTTTAAGATCAATCATCATGGAAATATTTACACCACAGAAATCAGCAAATACTACAAATCAGAGCCTCTGACCTCTGTCCCCAGCTACTTTACCTGCATACCAATGGTAAGAAGTGTCATTTTATTAAATCTTACTCAATCTAAGGTATGGTTTATTCACCTGACAAGGAATCAGAACTTTTTTGAGGAAAGAATTATTTTATTTCTGAAACCTTCTACTGGCTTTATAGCAGTGTGATTTTAACTGAGGTTTGAATCTATACCATGGTTTCTCTTTGTTAAAAGAAAAATTTCCAAGTTTGATTCTATAGTTATTGAGAGGGTTAATAAATTCACATCTGAGCACAGGTTTCTATTCTTTTGTAGGAAAATTGCAACCCAAGGTCAAAGCAATGTGCTATAATATTCATGGAATTATTGAATAATTCCAAGAGAATATGAATGGCATTTTAGTAACTACATTCAGCAACATTATACCAATCATGTTATTATGAATTATTTATTAGTTCTATGAGACTAACCATTCTCCTTCCTTCACTGTTAATCAGATGAAGGAACATTATTGTGACCTTGGTTAGTTGTGGTGGGATTTGTCCCTTTTGGAAAGAGTAAAAAGAAACTAGCTAGAGCTGATTACTATTTTTCAATATTAGCAATTTTTATTAGAATGGACTTTGTGATGTATAGAATTTCACCTCCATAACCTTCATACTGCACTTTAAAAGAATCTTCTTTGTGAGGTATGTTCAACAACAGAATACTCGCAGAAATATAAATGCCTGTTAAGTTAGAAAGAGATTTACAATCACAGGACATGAATAAAGCATCTGCTGGAAATCAAAATACAGAGATCAAACTTCCTAAGAAGCTTGGACTTTCATACCCAAGAGGTTTCCCTGGGCTTCTAATGTGATTGTAGGAAGTGAGAATAGATACAGCTGATAAATGTTTGCAGGAGTTAGTGGTTTCAGTGGCTCAGTGGTCAGTATTTCTTTCTACAAGGAGAACATGATATGTGACGTATGGAGAAGGACTGATGTCAATTACATACGAATTTCTGACACACTATTAAAAGCAGTGTACATTAGCGTAACAAGGTATACTATGCATTTTTCTATTTTTACTTTAACACATTATTTTTCACTTTAAATATATATATGCTTACTTTAACACATTAAAACTAACATGTTTTCCAGATACTCATGTGTTAACCTAGCTGATGGCATTGTCACCTATGTTTTGTGAAGCATGCAGAAAATTATATTAAGGGATTATTCACACTAAACCTACTGACTTTACAAATAGGAATAAGAGAATATACTTAAACAACTGCCCTAGTTTCTTTACTGTTTACACTGTAAAAATAAACAGTGTAAATATTCTACTTCCAAAATATTTCAGAGTTATAATTGATAACAGAGACAAACTACAGATTACCAAAAAAGGAGTAGTTAATGTATCATAATGATGTAGTTATTTCCTTGCTGTATAACATGATGCAGGCACAAAGTCCTGAACAAGTCCATTGAGTTCACCTAGTTCAGATAGCTCTTTTCAATAATAAAGGCATCTTTTTAACGTGCAATTTAGTCAAGACAAAATGATTACTTCAGATCACAGTACTCAAACAACATTTTTCTTTTTAGAGTCTTTGTCTCACAATACAATTGTCCTCATTAGAGAAAAATTACCTACTTATTGGATAGAAAAATAACAAGGTCAAGGACAATGCCATATAATTGGCATTAGTGGATTAATTCTCATCTGAAATACTTTCAGTAAGTGGCATTATAAGCCAACAAAAACAATAATTTTCTGTTTTTGTTTTGTTTTAAGTATGCCATAATTTAACAGCAGTTTCACCTGAAAGAGTTATATTTAATTTGGGAGGAAATTATTGATATTATAGGAAGATCATTTGAAAAGCTGGGTTAGAATTAATACATTTTTTGGAAGGTAATGGTTGTTTTTATTTACTTTTTCTTTGATATTCATGGAACATTCCAGTGGTTCACATTTTGAAAATTATAGAAAATACACTTTCAACAGGGACACTTTCAGCTATAAGTTTGTAAGCTAGTGTCTCAAAATATTGAAGATTCAGTGTAATTCTGATCTATTGCTGCTGTAAAACATTATTACAAATTTAGTAGCTTTAAAAAAATTATTTATCATCTCACAGTTTCTGAGGGTCAGAAGTCCAGGAAAATCAGCTAGATACCACTCAGACTCTCACAAGGCTAAATCATGGTGTCAGCTGGTTCCTTTCTGGAGGCTCTAGAGGAGAATTCCTTTCTTGCTTATTTAAGTTGTTGGCAACATTCAGATCATTGTGGTTGTAGGAATGAGGTGGTCATTTCCTTGCTGGCTGTCACCTCAGGGCCATTCATAGCTTACAGCAATCATTCATATTCCTTGGCCCATGGTCCCTCCTCCATGTTCAAAGCAAGCAACAGCAGGTTGAGTCTGTCTTATGCTTTGAAACTCTCCTGCCTCTCCTTCCGTTGCATCTCTCTGACCTGTACTCCTCCTTTCTTCTACTTTTATGGGCCCATGTAATTATATTAGGCCCACTGGATAATCCAGAACAATAATTTTAAGATGGAAATAACCTTAATTCCATCTGCAAAACCACATTGTCGTATAATGTACCATACATAGGCATAACAAGAAAGGATGAAGGATATGAGGACCAAAATTCTACCTACCACATTCACAGTTCATAATTAGTGAAGCAAAACCCAAAAGACAACGAAATAAAATGGCAAATAGTTTTGGGTGCTGGAAGTCAGTGAGAAAATCTTTATGAAAAAATGAGTTCTGAAATATAAATTTTGGTGAATAAGAAAACAATATGAATTTCCAAACAAAATATTATGATCTCATCATATAAAGTATATATTGTGAAAAATTAAACTTTTTAGGGAAAATACTGATGATACGTATACTCAATGCACTATGGACAGTAATTGCCTTCTAAAAGAGTAAAACACAACTTCTAAACATTTCAGTAGTAAGTGGATAATGCTTTTTACACATATTGGGAAGTGGCTCTAAGTTAATTTTCTATCTTATGTTCCATTTAACTTAATGTTAGATAAAGATGATTCACATGCCAATTTTTTCTTCTTCAATTTGTGTCTTCAAATTTTTAAAGCAAACCACTAATTTCCAGGTTTTAGAGAAAATTAAGTAGGTGGAGTTTCCATGCCATCTTAAGAAATCATCAATGTTGTTGACATAATAGGTGTCCTTATCCCATCTGACAATAACTCTAAGGTAACGGTTCCCTGTGTATTTTACAATTCAGAAACTACAAATCTATTGACCCTTTAATGGAAAATAAATTAAGCATTTGCAATCTAAGCTCAGTAGGTGAACAATGCAGTCCTCTTGTTAAGATTCATGAACCCTAGAGAAAACCAGATATTGTATGTCATAAGGAACTAGAAGAAAACACAGTTTTAATGGGCTTCCCCAAACCATATGTCCATGGACCATATGTCCATGAAGCATTAGTCTTACAGCTATTCCTACACATTTCATTAAGTTATTTCATATTCATTTTTTATATAGATTTCCAAGGGTTTTGACCAATCTAATTTTGTAGTGCTCAGCTAAATTCTCTATATTCAGACCTGCATTTATAATTACATAAATATACTCAAATTTTAAACAGTGATAGAACTTAAGATTCTTGCTGTCACCTACGACAAAATAGCCAGCCTTGAATTTGAAATAATGATTTAATGATTCTGGAGCGATGGAGAAGTCTTCTGGAGAAGTATTTACTAAAGTAGTCTTAAAGAAGGACCTGCCTGAAAACACTGACAGGACAATGCCTAATGAGCATCATACTACACAGACTTATTAAACATTTGTTGATTTTCTTTAATAGGATTGTAGAGTTAACATTTGAAAGTACACCATAAATCTTTTTCTGGCCTTTAGCAGTGTACTTATTTTGGTATCTTGTGAAATTATACTATAAAAATCAATTCTAATTACTACATATAATACAACACAGGCAAAAGATACGGAAATGAAATGTTAATGGTAGGTGATCATGCATTAAACTGCAAGGATTTTTATGATGAGAAGTTCTGAGAATTGGTATTATCACTGCTCTTAATTCATTTTTATTGAGGTTCATTGAGCAAATAGCTTAAGACCCATAAAGTAGTTTTCCTGGTATAATTTGTAGTACTGATATCCAGAGTTCTATTCATTCAGGCTTCACTTACTGGGTGCACGTTTGGTTCAATATACTATGTTGGGTACCAAAGGGAATACAGCAACAATGACTGCATTAGAAACATCTCTAAAGATGCTATAACTGTATGACAGTTATTACATTAGAGTCTAATATTCAACTGTCTTATATTTTTACTTATTGCAATCTCTGTGAGGCTGAGATTATATCTTGCTTATCATTCCATCACCCCAGGATCTCCCAATACTTTGCTAATAGTAAGTGTTTAGCAAATATTATCTTGATGAATTTGTCTGGTCTATGAATGAGTCGAAATTTTACACAGATCAATCAAGACCAGGGAGACGATGCACGGGCTAAGACAAGACAATGCAGAAACTTCTTGCTTGACTACAAACCTAAAGACAGTTTTTCTTCTCACACAGAGAAAGTATTAACAGAAAACCAATAATTACTCTTCTCCCTGGAAAACCAAAGGGAGTTCTTAATTCAGAAATGTGTATGCCTGGTTTTAGTTAATTAGTCTCACTCCAGCTTTTCAAAGGACCAGAAAATTAATACCTAGTCTTTTAAAGTAATTTGAATTATAATTCACTTATAAGCCATTCAATTCATTACTCTCACAAATTTCATAATTCAGAGCAAAGTATTAAAATGACACTTCCGAATTTTAACTTTCAGGATTCTGTTTAATTTTTACAAGTTTTTTTTCTGAGGTTAAGAGTAGAGCATTCAGCTTATTGGGGATAATAAAAGGTCTTTACTTTAGTAACTGAATGCTTTACTGCTGACCATTCCCACAAGTATAACTGATCTATCGACTCCTAAAAACCATCTTGGAACTCCTTTCACACACACTGCCCTCATTTCCAGCACTGAGGAAAATCCGACATTTGCTATTTTCATATTTCATTCCAGATCAGAAAGACCCTAGAGAAACTGTGTTTTTCATAAAATTACCTTACAAGTTAAGAAGGAAATGGAAAAACATGTTTTAAAACCCCCTCTCATTTCTTCATGTCAAATCACTGTATTTACCCAATTACATAAAGATATAAATCTAGAGTTTAGGGGTCTTAAGGTGGAAGTAAAAAATGAAAAAATAACTTTCAAAATGGCATTATCATTAACTTTGTAATATAGTGAGTACAAAGCATTGCTTATCAGCCTCAGATTATGTCACTGATATTATGAGAAAGGTAAAAAGTGACAAGAGTTTCAACAGACAAGAGGTAAAATAACCAAATGCTTTAGCTGTTGAAGACAGTGATAAGAATATCCGTTAGAATGTCAATTTTTTTATAGAATTTTTGTGGCAACAGAGTTTCTACTATGTAAATGATCCAATGACCTTCTGGAACATTACTCTTAATGAATGCATCAGGGTGATTAAAATTAAAGAGGGTTTGTGTGTGATATGAACAAAACTGTTTATAACAATCACAGGATATGGAACAGGTTAAGTCTCATAGCTATGAAATTATCATCCTCTGTTGCTTTAGAAGCAGAGAGCTTAATGTTACCAACTCTCTGCTTAGGAGTTTGCTGATTAATGTGGTTTTCCTTCTTTCCATTTTTATTTGGTTATTTCTTTGTGTGCATTACTGGTATAAACTTTAACATATGGCAACAAATCGAACGGATTATTAATATAGCTGTTCTGTCTGAAATGGGTGTAAAATGATGATTCAATACAGAGAAGTTCAAACTATATTTTGAAGTAAAATAAATCTAGGCTACAATAATGCTGAAAGTACACCAAGTAAATGGCAAATTAAATATTGTTGCAATATATCAATTCCCAAATCCTCTTACTTTTCAAATAACAAAATTATATTTCTATGATATGTCCACTAGTCTTGAAATGCTAATGCCAATGTCTGAATAATAATGCTATCAGAATTTCAATCAAAGCATGAAATTTGTGTTGATGCTTAAGTGACATTTTTTCTTAGGTGTAGTACTGAATGTACTAGGTGTATGAAAGAAAGTAATGCTCTGTCTTACTTTCTAACAAATATTTAATAGAACAGCGATAGCTGTAATTGCTGGTGGCCTTAACTTTGAATTGAAATGTCAGATATAGCACTCAAATCTGAGTCTATCTGTTCAGACACTACATTTTTTTAAAAAAATGAATCCAGAAATACCCTTATAAAATGTTTTAACATGTATTAGTGCACTCAAGTTGTGAAGAATTTCAGAAACAACTTAATGATGCAATAATGCTAATTTTATTGTAGCTTGCTATTACTCATATTTGCCTGTGTTAATGAAAGTTATTCATGAGGCATCCATTCCTACAAGGTACTGAATCACCAGTCAAATAAAACACTAATTAATAAAAACTGTTAAGTGGAAATTTTATCTGGCTATAGGGAGAAAATAAGGGAGAGAACCAGCAGGCCCAGAATTGGAATACAGGGTACGTTGCTGCTACATATATTACTTTTAAATAATAATTACAAAGCTTTATTTGCTGGCTTTTACAATATATTTATATATTTTACTCAAAAATATACTTTTATATCATCACTCTTCTGGGGATACATGTTTTAATTGCTTGTTCCGTATTCTCATAGACTCGACTGGGGAAAACCAAAGGGAGGCACTAAACTTACAGGAAGACTGTAATAAATCTGTTTAGGATCAATGCTAAATCCTTTATTAGCAATATACAAAACATGAAAATATGTTTCCAAAATCAGTGTTGAATCTCAAGAGTAGAAATGCATCATAATCTCAAAATCTCTGAACTTCATATCCTCTACAATTTATTAAAATTACGAAAATATGAGACCTTCAAGATGGCGGAAGAGTAAGACATGGAGATCACCCTCCTCCCCACAAATACATCAAAAATACACCTACATGTGGAACGCTCCTCCAAAACACCTACTGAACGCTGGCAAAAGACGTCAGACCTCCCAAAAGGCAAGAAACTCCCCACGTACCTGGGTAGGGCAAAAGAAAAAAAGAAATAACAGAGACAAAAGAATAGGGACGGGACCTGTACCAGTGGGAGGGAGCTGTGAAGGAGGAAAGGTTTCCACACACTAGGAAGCCCCTTCGCGGGTGGAGACTGCGGGTGGCGGAGGGGGGAAGCTTCGGAGCCACGGAGGAGAGCGCAGCCACAGGGGTGCGGAGGGCAAAGCGGAGAGATTCCTGCACAGAGGCTCAGTGCCGACCAGCACTCACCAGCCCGAGAGGCTTGTCTGCTCCCCCGCCGGGGCGGGCGGGGCTGGGAGCTGAGGCTCGGGCTTCAGTCGGATCGGATCGCAGGGAGAGGACTGGGGTTGGCGGTGTGAACACAGCCTGAAGGGGTTAGCGCACCACAGCTAGCCGGGAGGGAGTCCGGGAAAAGGTCTGGAGCTGCCGAACAGGCAAGAGACTTTTTCTTGCCTCTTTGTTTCCTGGTGCACGAGGAGAGGGGAATCAGAGCACCACCAAAATGAGTTCCAGAGACGGGCGCGAGCCGCCGCTACCAGCGCGGACCCCAGAGACGGGCTTGAAATGCTAAGGCTGCTGCTGCCACCACCAAGAAGCCTGTGTGTGAGCACAGGTCACTCTCCACACCTCCCCTCCTGGGAGCCGGTGCAGCCCGCCACCGCCAGGCTCCCGTGATCCGGGGACAACTTTCCCGGGAGAACGCACGGCGCGCCTCAGGCGGATGCAACGTCACACCGGCCTCTGCCCGCGCAGGCTCGCCCCGCCTCCTCCGTACCCCTCCCTCCCCCCCCCCCGGCCTGAGTGAGCCAGAGCCCGCTAATCACCTGCTCCTTTAACCCCATCCTGTCTGAGCGGGAACAGATGTACTCAGGTGACCTACATGCAGAGGCGGGGCCAGATACAAAGCTGAACCCCAGGAGCTGTGTGAAGAAAGAAGAGAAAGGGAAATCTCTCCCAGCAGCCTCAGGAGCAGTGGATTAAATCTCTGCAATCAACTGGATGTAACCTGCATCTGTGGAATACCTGAATAGACAACGAAGCATCCCAAAATTGAGGCAGTGGACTTTGGGATCAACGATATATATATATTTTTCCTTTTTCTCTTTTGGTGAGTGTGTATGTGTATGCTTCTTGGTGTGATTTTGTCTGTATAGCTTTGCTTTTACCATTTGTCCTAGGGATCTGTTTGTCCACTTCTTTTTTTTTTTTTAGTATAGTTTTTAGCACTTATCATTGGTAGATTTGTTTTTTGGTTTGGTTTGTTCTCTTCTTTCTTTTTCTTTTTTCTTACTTTTTAATTTTTTAAATTTTTAATAATTATTTTTTATTTTAATAATATTATTTTATTTTTTAATTTCTTTCTTTCTTTTTTCTCCCCTTTCTTCTGAGCTGTGGGGCTGACATGGTCTGGGTGCTCATGCCGGGTGTCAGGCCTGTGCCTCTGAGGTGGGAGATCTGAGTTCAGGACAGTGGTCCACCAGAGACCTCCCAGCTCCATGTAATAGCAAACAGCGAAAGCTCTCTCAGAGATCTCCATCTCAACGCTAAGACCCAGCTCCACTCAACAACCAGCAAGCTACAGTGCTGGACACCATATGCCAAACATCTAGCAAGACAGGAACACAACCCCACCCATTAGCAGAAAGGCTGCCTAAAATCATAATAAGGTCACAGACACCCCAAAACACACAACCAGAGGCAGTCCTGCCCACCAGAAAGACAATCTCCAGCCTCATCCACCAGAACACAGGTACTAGTCCCCTCCACCAGGAAACCTACACAATACACTGAACCAACCTTAGCCACTGGGGGCAGACACAAAAACAACAGGAACTACGACCCTGCAGCCTGTGAAAAGGAGACCCCAAACACAGTACATTAAGCAAAAGGAGAAGACAGAGAAACCCACATCAGATGAAGGAGCAAGGTAAAAACCCACCAAACCAAACATAAGAAGAGGAAATAGGCAGTCTACCAGAAAAATAATTCAGAGTAATGATAGTAAAGATGATCCAAAATCTTGGAAATAGAATGCAGAAAATACAAGAAACGTTTAACAAGGACCTAGAAGAACTAAAGAGCAAACAATGATGAGCAACAAAATTAATGAAATTAAAAATTCTCTAGAAGGAATCAAAAGCAGAATAATTGAGGCAGAAGAACAGATAAGTGACCTGGAAGATAAAATGGTGGAAATAACTACTGCAGAGCAGAATAAAGAAAAAAGAATGAAAAGAATTGAGGACAGTCTCAGAGACCTCTGGGACAACATTAAATGCACCAACATTCCAATTATAGGGGTCCCAGAAGAAGAAGAGAAAAAGAAAGGGACTGAGAAAATACTTGAAGAGATTATAGTTGAAAACTTCCCTAATATGGGAAAGGAATAGTTAATCAAGTGCAGGAAGCACAGAGAGTCCCATACAGGATAAATCCAAGGAGAAACACCCAAGGCACATATTAATCAAACTATCAAAAATTAAATACAAAGAAAAAATATTAACAGCAGCAAGGGGAAAACAACAAATAACATACAAGGGAATCCCCATAAGGTTAACAGCTGATCTTTCAGCAGAAACTCTGCAAGCCAGAAGGGAGTGGCAGGACATATTTAAAGTGATGAAAGGGAAAAAGCTACAACCAAGATTACTCTACCCAGCAAGGATCTCATTCAGATTCAACGGAGAAATTAAAACCTTTACAGACAAGCAAAAGCTCAGAGAATTCAGCACCACCAAACCAGCTTTACAACAAATGCTAAAGCAAATTCTCTAGGCAGGAAACACAAAAGAAGAAAAACACCTACAATAACAAACCAAAAACAATTAAGAAAACAGTAATAGGACCATACATATGGATAATTACCTTAAATATAAACGGATTATATGCTCCTAACAAAAGACACAGACTTGCTGAATGGACACAAAAGAAGACCCATATATATGCTGTCTACAAGAGACCCACTTTAGACCTAGGGACACATACAGACTGAAAGTGAGGAGATAGAAAAAGATACTCCATGCAAATGGAAATCAAAAGAAAGCAGGAGTAGCAATTCTCATTTCAGACAAAACAGACTTTAAAATAAAGATTAACAAAAGAGACAAAGAAGGACACTACATAATGATCAAGAGATCAATACAAAAAGAATATATAAAAATTGTGAATATTTATGCACCCAATGTAGGAGCACCTCAATAAATAAGGCAAATACTAACACCCATAAAAGGGGAAATCGACAGTAACACCACCATACTAGGGGACTTTAACACCCCACTTTCACCAATGGACATATCATCCAAAATGAAAATAAAGAAACACAAGCTTTAAATGATACATTAAACAAGATGGACTTAATTGATATTTATAGGACATTCCAACCAAAAACAACAGAATATACTTTCTTCTCAAGTGTTCATGGAACATTCTCCAGGATAGATCATAACCTGGGTCACAAATCAAGCCTTGGTAAATGTAAGAAAACTGAAATTGTATCAAGTATTTTCTCCAACCACAATGCTATGAGACTAGATATCAATTACAGGAAAAAATCTGTAAAAAATAAAAACACACAGAGGCTAAACAATACACTACTTAATAACCAAGACATCACTGAAGAAATCAAAGTGGAAATCAAAAAATACATAGAAACAAATGACAATGAAAACACGATGACCCAAAACCTATGGGATGCGGCAAAAGCAGTTCTAAGAGGGAAGTTTATAGCAATACAATCCTACCTCAAGAAAGAAGAAATGTCTCAAATAAACAAGCTAACTTTACACCTAAAGCAATTAGAGAAAGAACAAAAAAAATAAAATCCGAAAGTTAGCAGAAGGAAAGAAATCATAAAGATCAGATCAGAAATAAATGAAAAAGAAATGAAGAAAACAATAGCAAAGATCAATAAAACTAAAAGCTGGTTCTTTGAGAAGATAAACCAAATTAATAAACCATTAACCAGACTCATCAAGAAAAAAATAGAAAAGACTCAAATCAATAGAAAAAGAAAGGAGAAGTAACAAATGACACTGCAGAAATACAAAGGATCATGAGAGATTACTACAATCAACTATATGCCAATAAAATGGACAACCTGGAAGAAATGGACAAATTCGTAGAAGAGCACAACCTTCCAAGACTGAACCAGGAAGAAATAGAAAATATAAACAGACCAATCACAAGCACTGAAATTGAGACTGTGACTAAAAATCTTCCAACAAAGCAAGCCCAGGACCAGATGGCTTCACAGGTGAATTCTATCAAACATTTAGAGAAGAGCTAACACCTGTCTTTCTCAAACTCTTCCAAAATATAGTAGATGGAGGAACACTCCCAAACTCATTCTACTAGACCAGCATCACCCTGATATCAAAACCAGACAAAGATGTCACAAAAAAAGAAAACTACAGGCCAATATCGCTGATGAACACAAATGCAAAAATCCTCAACAAAATACTAGCAAACAGAATCCATCAGCACATTAAAAGGATCATACACCATGATCAAGTGGGGTTAATCCCAGGAATGCAAGGCTTCTTCAATATATGCAAATCAATCGATGTGATAGACCATATTAACAAACTGAAAGATAAAAGCCATATGATCATCTCAATAGATGCAGACAAAGCTTTCGACAAAATTCAACACCTATTTAGGATAAAAACCCTCCAGAAAGTAGGCATAGAGGGAACTTACCTCAACATAATAAAGGCCATATATGACAAACCCACAGCCAACATCATCCTCAATGGTGAAAAATTGAAACCATTTCCACTAAGACCAGGAACAAGACAAGGTTGCCCACTCTCACCACTATTATTCAACATAGTTTTGGAAGCCTTAGCTACAGCAATCAGAGAAGAAAAAGACGTAAAAGGAATCCAAATCAGAAATGAAGAAATAAAACTGTCACTGTTTGCAGATGACATGATACTATACATAGAAAATCCCAAGGATGCTACCAGAAATCTACTAGAGCTAATCAATGAATTTGGTAAAGTAGCAGGATACAAAAGTAATGCACAGAAATCTGTTGCATTCCTATACACTAATGATAAAAAATCTGAAAGAGAACTTAAGGAAACACTCCCATTTACCATTGCAACAAAAAGAATAAAATACCTTGGATTAAACCTACCTGAGGAGACAAAAGACCTGTATGCAGAAAACTATAAGACACTGATGAAAGAAATTAAAGATGATACAAACAGCTGGAGAGATATACCATGTTCTTGGATTGGAAGAATCAACATTGTGAAAATGACTATACTACCCAAAGCAATCTAAAGATTCAATGCAATCCCTATCAAATTACCAGTGGCATATTTCACAGAACTAGAACAAAAAATTTCACAATTTATATGTAAACACAAAAGACCCCAAATAGCTAAAGCAATCTTGAGAAAGGAAAACAGAGCTGGAGGAATCAGACTCCCTGACTTCAGACTGTACTACAAAGCTACAGTAATCAAGACAGTATGGTAACTGGTACAAAAACAGAAATATAGATCAATGGAACAGGATAGAAAGCCCAGAGATAAACCCACACACCTATGGTCACCTTATTTTTGATAAAGGAGGCAAGAATATGAAATGGAGGAAAGACAGCCTCTTCAATAAGTGGTGTTGGGAGAACTGGACAGCTACATGTAAAAGAATGAAATTACAACACTCCCTAACACCATACACAAAAATAAACTCAAAATGGATTAAAGACCTAAATGTAAGGCCAGACACTATCAAACTCTTAGAGGAAAACATGGGCAGAACACTCTATGACATAAATCACAGCAAGATCCTTTTTGACACACCTCCTAGAGAAATGGAAATAAGAACACAAATAAACAAATGGGACCTAATGAAACTTAAAAGCTTTTGCACAGCAAAGGAAACCATAAACAAGACGAAAAGACAGCCCTTAGAATGGGAGAAATATTTGCAAATGAAGCAACTGACAAAGGATTAATCTCCAAAATTTACAAGCAGCTCATGCAGCTCAGTATCAAAAAACAAGCAACCCAACCCAAAAATGGGCAGAAGACCTAAATAGACATTTCTCCAAAAAAGATATACAGATTGCCAACAAACACATGAAAGTATGCTCAACCTCACTAATCATTAGAAAAATGCAAATCAAAACTACAATGAGGTATCACCTCACACTGGTCAGAATGGCCATCATCAAAAAATCTACAAACAATAAATTTTGGAGAGGGTGTGGAGAAAAGGGAACCCTCTTGCACTGTTGGTGAGAATGTAAATTGATACAGCCACTATGGAGAACAGTATGGACATCCCTTAAAAAACTAAAAATGGAAATACCAAACGACCCAGCAATCCCACTACTGGGCATATACCCTGAGAAAACCATAATTCAAAAAGACTCATGTACCACAATGTTCACTGCAGCACTATTTACAATAGCCAGGACATGGAAGCAACCTAAGTGTCCATCGACAGATGAATGGATAAAGAAGATGTGGCACATATATACAGTGGAATATTACTCAGCCATAAAAAGAAACGAAATTGAGTTATTTGTAGTGAGGTGGATGGACCTAGAGACTGTCATACAGAGTGAAGTAAGTCAGAAAGAGAAAAACAAATACCGTATGCTAACACATATATATGGAACCTACAAAAAAAAAAAAGGTTCTGTTGAACCTAGCAGCAGGACAGGAATAAAGACACAGATGTAGAGAATGGACTTGAGGACACAGGGAAGGGGAAGGGGAAGCAGGGACAAAGTGAGAGAGTGGCATGGACTTACATATACTACCAAATGTAAAATAGATAGCTGGTGGAAGCAGCTGCATAGCACAGGGGAGATCACCTCAGTGTTTTGTGACCACCTGGAGGGGTGGGATAGGGAGGGTGGGAGGGAGACGCAAGAGAGTGGAGATATGGGGATATATGTGTATATATATATATATGGCTGATTCACTTTGTTATAAAGCAGAAACTAACAAACCATTGTAAAGCAAATATACTCCAATAAAGATGTTTAAAAAAAATTAGGAAAATATTATTTGTAAACCAAGTTTACACCTTGTTATAGTGTGAAATAATATAAGGCCAGTTTTGTATTTCTAGTATTCCTTCAGGAAACATATAGTACTTAACTATAATCTTAGTACAATGTCCCCCAACAGAGAACAAAACATTAATGTGTCCATATTCTAGTAAACACTGTAGGGTATCTTTGCAGAATATTACCCATGCATTCATCTGAATTTCAGTTTTCACAAGCCAGGTTTCCAATTTTCAAATTTATAAGCTTAATAAAATACTTCTCAGCTCTTTTTTTATATCTTTCATTTCTCTCCTAGTCACACATATATTTTCCTCTACTACTTTGAATGTATGGAGAGTAAATCTGAGAACTGTTTTGTCATCCTTATCTACTAGTTCTATCATCATTTTCAGTTTTCAGAATTTTCTTTTAGAGATTTTTTTAAAATTTATTTTATTTATTTGTTTTTGGCTGTGTTGGGTCTTCTTTGCTGTGCGTGGGCTTTCTCTAGTTGCAGCGAGCGTAGGCTACTCTCTGTTGTAGTGCACAAGCTTCTCATTGCAGTGGCTTCTCTTGTTGCGGAGCACGGGCTCTAGGCACACAGGCTTCAGCACTTGTGGCACACGGGCTCAGTAGTTGTGGCTTGCAGGCTCTAGAGCACAGGCTCAATAGTTGTGGCACACGGGCTTAGTTGCTCCACAGCATGTGGGATCTTCCCAGACCAAGGCTCGAACCCGTGTCCCCTGCATTGGCAGGCAGATTCTTAATCACTGCACCACCAGGGAAGCCCCCTGTTTTTCAGTTTTGATTCCATTTTTCTTTACCTCTTATTTATCTCCTGAATATGGATGACATTTTTCACTTCTTTGCCTACCTGGGTATTTATGATTGAGTGTCACTGTGTATTTTACATTCTTTGTTGCTGCAATTTTGACATGTCTTTTAAAAGAGTGTTGACCTTTGTTCTGGCATGCAATTAAATTATTTGAAAATAGTTAAATGCTTTCAAGCCTTGCTTTCAAGTTTCATAAAGGCAAATCAAAAACAGCTTTAGTCTAGGGCTAACTTAACCCCATGGTTAAGGCAACCTTCTGACAATTCTACCAAATACCCTGTGTATTACAAGATTTCCACTTTAGCTGGTGGGAACAGGAACTATTCCAGTGTTTTTCCCTTTGCTTTGGGTAGTTGTCTCTTCTGCTTCTGCTATCAGTGCCGAACCGAAGGCTTGAGGGTCACCCTTTTCATAGGGCTTTCTCTCTCTCTCTTTCAGCCTCCCTCCTCTCTGGTATTTGCTTCACAAATTGTAGCCATCTTGGCGTCCATGAACTCTGCTCTTTACTTTCTCAACTCAGTGAGACTTCTAGGCTCTGTTTGGGTTCCTCCTCCTGTACAATGGCCTGGGAAAACTGGAAAGTGAGCTGATATACTTGTAGTTCTTTGTCTGTTTCCCCCTTCCCTTTGCTTTTTTCCCAGTGTATGAAAACCATTTTTTTGATATACATCACCTACTTTTCTAGTTGTACAAGCTATGAAGCTAAACTTGGGTCCTGTTACTCTGTTTTGGACAGAAATAGGACACCCCAAATCTTAGTAAAGAATCTACATTAAAGGAATATTGGTCAAAAACTAAGATAACACCCTGCTACTTCTAGCAAACACAGAGCTTGTTTAACCTGAAGATAAATGTAAGAATTGAGCAATAGATTTTCAAGCCTATGTTTTCTGTGACATCCCAACATCTTACAGAACTTGCACTTGGGTTCATGGTGATGAGAGAAATCTAAGGACCATCAAAACCCACCCCTCTCCCACTGTTGGGGCGAATTATGTACTTGAATTTTAAAAGGCAGAAGAATTGCTAGTGACAGTACTCAGAAAAGAAGGATATATAATCGTCTTTTATAACTAAAACTGGTGACTGAAATTGTCTTGGCCAGTTTCTCTCTGTTAACAAAACTAAATCTCCTTGCCCTAGTTGGTCAAACATCTTTGCCTCACTTGATAGAGACTGAGAACAACTAGTAATAGTCTCTTTGTGCCCACATTTTAACAATACCAAAGGAGCCTTTAACTCTTATGTTTCGTTTCTGTTTCAACAAATTTGTCTTGATTTCTTCTGATTTCCTTCAGTACAATAACAATACCCACTCTATAAGCTTTCTTATTTATGGACTGGATGCAGTTTAGAAAAGCAACATTTATAGTCTAAGAAAAAGGAGAGAACCACCACAAATGCTTACACAAATTCACAGATGTATCTATAACAGCAATTTGAATTACAAAAAGGTATAAAACTTTCACTGAGTAAGTGAGAGAATAAAGTCATAGAAGATTGTTTTGTTCTTCTACATTATCTTTCCCTAAGCTAAAGAGTTAGTAGTAAAGTAATAATTAGTTTTTATTATCTCAATATCATGGTTGGGAAATCTGCCTGTAGAAGATTTAGAAGTTACCTAAGGTCTATAGCAAAAATGCAAAGCTTGCATTTAAACCTATGTGTCTTATATTTATACTAGTTTATCCATGTAGATAAACATGGATAAACCTTTTTATGCTATTGCCCAGCCTTTTATGCTATTGCTCAAGTCAGACATGGGAATGCCAAGCAGAACTTTGAGAAATATCACTTTTCTTGCCAGCAAATCTACTAATGCATTATTAGATAAAATTCTATCATCTGTTGAGATTTTCTTGAACCAGATCTTTGTCTTCAGTTTATTGATAGATGATCAGCACCCTCATTCTGCACAGGGACACTCTCCACTCCTAAAAGGCAAGAATATTATCCTATTCTTTGGCTGTCTATATCTCATTACTTATGTGCTCTGTTGTGGTTGATCCTCAGAATCTATCCACTAAGCCACACACTTCAGTCCCATGAGACACTGATTTATTAGTGAGTAGTATTTTGGGAGCAAAGAAACTGTTCTTACTCTCTCTCAGCTCATGTGTTGTCATAAACATGACAGCTTTCTTCACCCAAAATCTTGATCCATAATCTTAAGTATACGTATAGAGTTTAGAATTTAACCACTCCCTTTTTTGTTTTCCAGAAAAGGAGAAGGAGCCTGAAACTCAGAGACAAGTTAAATGTTTGGCCTCTAAGGTAAGCCAGCATTGTAAGTTGCCCTGACAGGGCACAAGTTTGAGTCTTCTCATCTCAAGGTTTAATTAAAGGTTACCTATCACCACCAGATATTGCAAGTTATGGCCTGTAGACTTTTGTGACCAAGGGGTTTTTTTGTTGCTGTTCTTTTCTGTGTGTTTATTTTTTAATTTGAACTAGCAAACAACATTTTATAAAATTATAGATATTGATAAAAATTCAGGTTTCCTGCTTCTCTGGGATAAAGGGTGGACTCAGTGACAATGCCTGCATTCCCACATGATGACAATTTGCTAGAACTGATGAAAAGAACATGAGCTTCTCAGTTCCCTCCATTGTCTGTTGTCTCCCTAGCACTGAGGCTAAGTCTGAACTGTTGTTACTTTATGTCGAGTTCACCTTACCCATTTATCTCACTGGTCTGTTCTTATAGACATTCATGTTTGTGACTTCTGTAATGCACACTACTTACTCGCTTCCTGCAATGCAGTGCTGATGGTATTATAAACAACTGCTCTACTCTCAGTCTTCCCTATACCTGGCATTTTCATCATTCTAGTTTTTTAGGCTGAACACCATGGAGCCATTGTTAATTCTCTCTTTCACTCACATCCTTGCCCGATCCACCAACAAATCTATTCAGTTCTCTAAAATATACCTAAAATAGAATAACTTCCCACCACCTCCACCAGGGAGGGTCTGGTCCAAGACACGATTATCTCCAACCAGGGAGATGTAAATAACTGCCTAATCGGTCTCCCTGCTTCCACGTTTTCTTCCCTAGAGCCACACGTTGTAACAGCAATGTTCAAAACCCACCCGTATGTCCCATCTCACTCTGAGTAAATGCTGAAGAGTTTAAGGGCCACCTGCTCTAGCTCCTCCTCCCCTACCCTCATGACCTCTGACCTCATCCCCCAGTTCTTTCTCTGGCTCATTCCCCTCCAGCCACCCTAGACTCCTTGCTGTTTTGGACATATTATCTCATAAGTATATGCATTCTCAATGTCTATTTGTGAAAATAATGGTTAAAGAATGAATCAATTAAATAATTAGTATACAAGGACTGTGCTGGATGTTCTGGTCAGCTATGAATTTGGAATTTTATTTATTGTAAGAGAAACAAAATTGAGGAGAGAGCTGAATTTAAAATAGGGCTGAAATTTTCCCTAATAGGAATGATGATGGGAAAGGAGTTGATGTATTCAGGGTAGTGATCAATAAGAGACAATGTGAATCTAAGCCAAATTATGAGGGAATTGAGGGCCTAGAGATAATGACTTCTGGTTAAAAGATGGTAGAGTCAATGAATGAGACATCCAGGAGGAGCCAAATAATTGTTGATAGAAGGAAGGAGGTTGTCATTATTGAGTGGGTGACTGAAAGTGAAATTTGGGGTGTGGGCTCTTATTGGTAACAGCCATGCAGTGAGGGGCTGATGTGAGTGACAACAAGGAATGATGTTGAACTGATCAGTTAAGTGGATATTGAAATAATCCAGTAAGGAGCAGAAACTGTTCAAGAGGAAGACAGTAAGGCAGGTGCTACAATCTTTCATAAACAAAGGTGGGGAGGGAATGAGGAGGATGGTATGACTGTAAAAATGGGACCATGTGATATAATCTGTTGGCAAATACCTCGGAGGGGCTCAATGGTCTGTAAATGCAGTGAGAAGCAGGGAGGGGCACCTTTTATCCAGCCCGGGGGCGAGCAAGGCAAGGACCATAGAACATGAGAGGCTGTAGGGGAGCAGTATCCTTAGGTGTCAATATCATGGATTCAGAGGACATTTCCTTAGGTTACTTAAAATATAATAAGGTGATTGAGTTCTTTTTTTTAACTTCATAAAAATAAATTGAAATAGTTTCTTCATTAAACAATGAATTTTGATTTTTCAGTCTTAAAAATCCAGTTATGTTGAAAACCACAAAATCTTCAAGAGCACTTAAGTTTTCAAGGTGAATAATTTCTTTTCAAATACATTAAACATATTTATGTATATATGTATACACATAGATACACTCATTTAATCAATAGCATATCAATTTTAAGAACATTAACTAGTATAGAACCAGAGATCATTTAAGCTAGTTTTGATAAAAACCTACTTCTATCCATTAACTACTTCTCACAGAGGTGATTCAAACACTTAGTCCCATGTCCATCATCATTCTATTACCCACTTTCTTGGTAACTAAATACCACTTGCGCTATTATACACACTGTTCTCCAGCATCTCAAGATCATTTTCGGTCTAGGACCTTTACACAGGTGTTATTTATGTATGGAATGCTCTTCTCTTAATTTCCGTATGACTGACTCCTTGTGCCTCAGACCTCAGCTTAAATCCCATCTGCTGAGATATGATTCTCTGACCATGCAGAACACAGTAGTAGCCCATTCATTCATTACTATACCATACACTTTTTAAAATCTTAATATCTAGCTTTACGTTTGCTTATTTGTTATCCCACCCATTAAAAGAATCACCAGCATTATTGCCTAGAATAACGTCTGGTACATAATAAATTCTCTGTAATACTAGATGATTTAAAGAATAAGTTATAAATAATATTAGTCTGAAATTGTCCAGAATGGGTTCTGGTCCCATTTCTACTATTGCTTACTCAAATTTATTACCTAGATCACTTCTCTATTTAACGAGCAACTGATAAAAGGGAAAAAGGATTTTAAAAAATCCTGATAAAATGCTTTGGGATATTTTAAGAAAGAAGTTATGCATATCTTAGCTATATTACTGTGGTCGTATCAATAGAAAGTGGCAAGGAGAAACCATGATTCTATATAAAATTGCATGATTCCTTAGTGGAAATTATATCAACAAAATCTATGATCAGCATTACTTGTCAAATTATCAAACAGAAACTTTACTGGCAACAAGTTCAGGGAGTGTGTAACTTTATAATCGTCACATTGAGGATTATGTTTTGACAAGGTCAAACCTAAAACAAATATTAAAATGTGGATAATGAATTACTGACAGAATACACAGGAAAGAGACAAATCTGTTTATGAACATTATTCTTTCAAACAGTAGACATATAATTAGTCCTAAAAAAAAATTTACTTTTCCAAATAAGATTTGTGTATTTCCATTCAAAACAGCTAAACACTCACAGTTGTGCATGGTGTGAGTATGTGTACATTTTTATTAATTCTTTCATGCTCAATAAATAAAAATTTCAGCATCAAAATGCATTGATAGTTGTTTTTTGTTACAATAGATAATCATTTAGTGCCAGATGTTTAGTGTCTTAAACATGGACACAATTCCTAATGAAGTCAGTGGTTATCCATACCCAAAAAACCACTAAGACTATAATCATTATTGATTTTTGAACCTCACAAACCCATCACTGGAGTAACCATAAGCCTCCGTGCATTATATATACTGATGATTTGTTTATGCATAGACTGCTGTATATTCAATTACTTAGTTATTTTTAATAATAAATTTTGTACTACAAATACTACACAAAACAAAATTTGCAACCAACCAATGATTCCTCCTTAATCCCATCCCTCTGCCTGATAATCTACAACCTGAGAATCTTTCCATTTCCATGCTTGTCCTTTCTTTACTTTCTACTTTATTAAGTTTTATATGCATATGCACTATGTATGTAGACCTTAAAAAGTCTTGTATTTGAGATGTTTCGTGTATTAAAATTCCACACAATCATTGATATGAATTTCATCAATTTGACTGTTGGCACCAATGCCACACTATCTTAGTAACCACAATTTATAATAAGCCTTACTTGGTTTAGCGATTATCTTCTTGATGATCTTCTGAGTGCCCTATATACTCTTTGTTCTTTACCCTTCTACTCAAAATCATATTGAGTCTCATGAAAAATTCTTTTGGATTTTGATTTGAACACTGATCAAGTCAGGCAGATTCAACATTTCACACTATTATCTTTCTGTTCATGAATATGATATATCTCAATTTAGTCTATTCATATTTATAATTTTCTCTGTATATTTACATTATATAGTTACTCTTAAATACTTGATATTATACAAGTTTAAATGATGTTTTCTCCTTAAACTTTCCAGTTTCCTGCCTTTTATAGAAATGCAATGGACTCTTCCATATTAAAAAATTTTTATATAGCACCATTTATCTACCACCTTGTCAAATTCTGCTATTCAATAATTTTCAGGTGAGTTATTTTGTGTTTTCTATGTAGATGATCATATTGTATGGAAAAATCAATTTTATTCCTAATTTACATTCTTTATCTTCTAATTATCTTTTTTTGAAAAAAAAATTACCTGGGGTAGAACCTCCAAAACAATGTTGAACAGAAATGGTGATAGTTGATTAATTGCCTTGTTTTTGCTTTTAAAGGACTGTTTCTAATGTTTTAATATTTAATATGTTTGTTCTAGATTTTAAAAAAATACTCTTTAAAGGAGTAAGTACAAATCAGTTCTGGTAAATTATGTTTTTTTAAAAACTGTACCATTTCACCTAATTTTTTAAAATTGTTGGTATATAGTTGCTGATACTGTTCTCATGCTATCATTAAAAGCTCTACTTTGTGTGTAGCTACTAGCCACCTTTTCATTTGTATCATTTTGTCTTTTCCTCATCATCTGAATATGTCTATTGTTAGTTCTTTAAGAATCAACTATCAAAAAAATAAATTTAAAAAACAATACCTTTTACAACTGTGTCAAAAAGAATAAATTACTTAGGAATAAATATAACCAAGGAGGTGAAAGACCTATACACTTGAAACTTTAAGACATTGATGAAAGACACAAATAAATGGAATGATATTTCATGCTCAGGGATTGGAAGAACTAACATTGTTAAAATTCCCATACTACCCCCCAATGCAATCTACAGATTCAATGCAATCCTTATCAAAATTCTAATTGCTTTCACAGAAATAGAACAAACAATTCTAAAATTCATATGAAACCACAAAAGACCGTGAATAGCCAAAGCAACCTTAAGAACAAAGTTGAAATCATCATGCTTCCTGATTTCAAATTATGTTACAAAGCTACAGTAATCAACACAGTATGATTTTGGCATCAAAACAGACACACAGATCAGTAGAACAGAGAGCTCAGAAATAAACCCGTGCATATATGGTCAATTAATTTATGACAAAGCAGCCAAGAACATACAATAAGGACAGGAAAATCTCTTAAATAAATGGTTTTGAAAAAACAGGATAGCTACATGCAAAAGAATGAAACTGGACCAGTATCTTATACTGTACACAAAAATCAACTCAAAATGGATAAAAACTTGAACATAAGACCTAAAACTACAACTCCTAGAAGAAAACATCAGGCAGTAAGCTCCTTGACACAGGTCCTAAAGATGATTTTTTTGGGATATGACACCAAAAGCAAAGGCACCAACAGCAAAAATAAACAAGTAGTACTACATTAAACTAAAAAGTCTCTGTACAGCAAAAGACATGACCAACAAAATGAAAAGGTAACCTGTCAAATAAGAGAAATATTTGCAAATCATATATCTGATAAGGGGTCTGTATCCAAAATACATAAAGAACTCACATAACTCAAAAGAAAAAAATCTGATTAAAAAATGGGCACAGGGGCTTCCCTGGTGGTGCAGTGGTTGAGAATCTGCCTGCTAATGCAAGGGACACGGGCTCGAGCCCTGGTCTGGGAGGATTCCACATGCCGTGGAGCAACTAGGCCCACGAGCCACAACTACTGAGCCTGCGCGTCTGAAGCCTGTGCTCCGCAACAAGAGAGGCCACGACAGTGAGAGGCCCGCGCACCGCGATGAAGAGTGGCCCCCGCTTGCCGCAACTAGAGAAAACCCTCGCACAGAAACGAAGACACAACACAGCCATAAATAAATTAAAAAATATATATATATTTAAAAAAAAAAAGAGATGTACTTCCTGTAAAAAAAATAAATAAATAAATAAAATAATGGGCACAGGAGCTGCATAGACATTCTTCGAAAGAGACATACAGATGGCCAACAGGTACATGAAAAAAGCATTGAGCATCACTAATCATATGGGGAATGTAAATCAAAAAATCACAATGAGATATCACCTTACACCTATCAGAATGGCTATTATCAAAAAGACAAAAAATAACAAGTGTTGGTAAGTATGTGAAGAAAATGGAACCCTCGTGCACTGCTGATGGGAATATAAATTTATGCAGTCACTATGGAAAACAATATGGAGGTTCCTCAAAAAATTAAAAACAAAGTTATCATTTGATAAGAGAAATACCACTTCTAGGTACTTATCCAAAAGAAAACCAAATCACTAATTTGAAAAGATATATGTACCCCATGTTCATTATATCATTATTTACAGTATTCAAGACATGGAAGCAAACTAAATGTCCATCAATGGATGAATGTATAAAGAAAATATGGTATCTATATACACAAAGGAATATTATTCAATTGTTAAAAAGAAGGAAATCTTGCCATTTGCAACATGTATGAGACTTAGAGCATTATGCTAAGTAGAATAAGCCAGACAGAGAAAGACAAATACTGTATGATCTCATTTATATGTGCAATCTTAAAACAAAAACAAAACAAACTTATAGTTACAGAAGAAAAGATTGATTGGTGGTTGCCAGAGGTAGGAAGTGGGTGAAATGGGTGAAGGTGGTCAAAAGGTACAAACTTCCAGTTATAAAATAAGTCATAGGGATGTAATATACAGCACGGTAACTATAGTTAACAAAACTATATTCTATATTTGAAAGTTGCTAAGAGTACATTTTAAAAGTTCTCCTCAAAAGAAAAGTAAAATTTGTAAGTATGTGTGATGATGTATGTTAACTACCCATATTGTAGTGATCATTTCACAATATATACACATATTGAATCATTGTGTTTTATACATGAAACTGATGTAATGTTATATGTCAATTGTTTCTCAATTTTTTTAAAAGGCAGGGAAAATATGCCATTAAAGGTAAGTTTAAAAGGACAGAGAATACCCTAAAGGGCAGCAATCTTTAGAATTTTTAAGAACCCATGCTGAATCCCTAACTGCTATATTTTTATATTAATATATTTATTAACACAAATAGGCTCCAGAAATAAGGTTAAGTGAAATTTGAGAATACAACTCATATATCTAAATAATTATGGGTCAATGGTATTATTACTGTATGAAACATTGGTTTACAGAAGCAAAATGACCTTTTAAAACTGATTTTCATTATTTGCCACATGAATATTATATCTACTTGATCATTTCAGGAAAACACTCTTATTCATCCTTATCTTTTAGACAGCACTTTATTTTTTGCCTTTTGAATGTGAGGTTGAGCTTGTCATTGTTGTAAGCTTCAACTCTCTCCTTTTATAAGACTAGATAACAGATTAGAGAAAATGGGAATGGAAAACAACATATATTCAGTAAAATTACATGAAGGGGAATTAAATATGATAAAATATTTTATATAGAACAAGTCTGGGCAGAATATAAAACTCTGCCATATTTCATTTAGGTAATTTAATGTTGAATGTTATGTTGCTTAGTTCAAAATTTGAAACTGATTTTTATGAACACTAGGATGTTTGAAATGTGGTCAGTGTTAGGAGGAAGCTATAGAAATGTTAATTTTATAAAATCATGCTCAGATGGGTTCATTTTAAAAATTGAAGGAATATCATTGTGTTTCAATACGTGTCTGACTCATATCAAAATAGCCTTGTTTGCCTAGTTTGTCAAAAGCAGTAGAATCTGAGAACTCATGAAATAAAATAAGGTAGCTTTAAGAAAAATAAAACTAACATAACATGATTTCAGTTCCATTTCAGAGGAAAGCAAAATAAAAGTAGTTTAAAGACAAGAATATAAGCACAACCACAAAATCAAACTGAAAGCACTATTCTTTCTCATAATATAGGGCAATTGAACTTCACTTGGTCTTCCAAACTCTCAGTAATTAGTAATTTCCTGCTCTCTCTGGCTCCTGGGATATAGGCACAGACATATTGATCTAAATGATGGTGAAGTATCACTTTGCATTAAGTGTCTAAGTGGTGTTGCAACACCTGCTACTTTCTGACAGCCTGAAAGAGAGACACCACCAGACCTATCTTGTTATCAAGAAGTAAGACCAATTTTGGTCCCTTGATAAATGAAATAGAAAGTGATTGTTGTGAATTTCACATCTTACCGTGGTACTTTTTCATATATTAGCTATTTAAGTTTTTAATTAAAATATTAAATATATAAATATTATGTTCTAGGTGGAAAGAGAAAATGATATACTAAATGTTGTAATATATGAAAGCGAAGTGCAAAGAAAAGTGTGTAAAGCAATATGATAAAATAATACTCATAGGTTTAAATAAATCCCCTGAAGATGACATTTCAATACTTGACTAAGCTGGAGTAACACAAAATGGTGACAAACTTTTCCATTTATTAGGACTTAGAACTTTCACTTAAAAACAATGAGAAAGAATGGAAGTGTCTTCAGCACTACATTTACATATGTAAGGAATCATCTGACATCATTGTCAACAATAGTTACCAATAGTGGGTGCACAGAAACTAGTTAGGAGGCTACTGCAATATTCCAGGGGAGAATCAGTTACTTGATGAACTATTAATAGGAATTTATGACTAATTAGACATGGATGGGAACACCTAGTTAAGGAATATAAAATAAAAATAGAAAATTAGAGTTCCAAGCAATGGCCATCATGCCCTGAAGAAGGCGATTGGAGAGGGCAGAGTGGAGCAAGAAGCTGCAAGGTAAGAGGTCAGGGCCTTAAGAGTCAAACAATTAGAGGAGATCAGAGGTTCCAGAAAATTCTAAGAAAAGATAATTCAAGATAAGACATTAGGGAAATGAGAAGTCAAGATATCAAACAAATCAAAGGTTAAAAATAGAAATTTTAGGACTATAGCAAGACAATTTATAAACATATACATACTACATAAGAGAACAGCGATTTCTGTTCTCTTATGAGGTAGGAGAAACCACCTACCTCAACCTGCCTCTGCTTTCATAAATATAACTTTGGGGTTTTGCACTTCATTTTTTGGTTGATAAAGTTTTTCCCCCTCAATAGATGCTACTCTTCAAATTTTTATAACATTTTATTATACTCAAAATTGTATTTATTTAAAATTTAGTAATAGGGGATTTACTCTGGCAAAAATGTTATGTCATTTGTAATCACTGAAATTTTATTTTTATACAAACTTGAACTTATGAAATCAGCACCTCGACTCTTAATTATGCCATCAAGGCATTTTTTTTTAAATTAATTAATTTATTTATTTTGGGCTGTGTTGGGTCTTCGTTTCTGTGCGAGGGCTTTCTCTAGTTGCGGCGAGCGGGGGCCACTCTTCATCGCGGTGCGCGGGCCTCTCACTATCGCGGCCTCTCTTGTTGCGGAGCACAGGCTCCAGACGCGCAGGCTCAGCAGCCGTGGCCCACGGGCCTAGTTGCTCCGCGGCATGCGGGATCTTCCCAGACCAGGGCTCGAACCCGCGTACCCCGCACCGGCAGGCAGACTGTCAACCACTGCGCCACCAGGGAAGCCCATCAAGGCTTTTTTGAAGAAGATTTGAAAATATATTTTTTGCAATAAAATAAATCCCTAAAATAGTCACAACATCCCTTTAAAATCACCAATACAAATAGTTTCTTTTAATCTTGTAATTTAATTCATATGTTTTCTTTAATCTTAAAAAATAAACATGTGTTCCATAAATATCAAACATTTACAAGGTGATACCATTATATGATCCAGCAATCTGCCTTTAGAGATTAGGCCTAAATTTGTTTCCTCCATAAATACTTGCGAAGATAAAATTTATTGTGAAATATTAAAGTAAAGCCCTTGAAAGTCCTTTTTACTAAGAAGAAAATCACAGCAAATTAATGATGCTTATAATTTGGTATTTTTTAGCTAAATATTTCATGATCTAATCTCACATTTGCTTGAGAATATGGACATATTTCTTTTATGCAGACTTTCCCGAAACTAAACTAAAAGTGAAATACTATTTTCATTATTTTGCCAAATATTTCTTAAAATATATCTATAATTAAAATATCAGTCTAAAAACTAAGAAGGAATAGAGCAAGTAAATGCAATTTTGAAAAGCACAAGCAAATGAACACAATTTTTGTTCTTCAGCGCTTTAAGACAAAATGATGTTCTCTAGATGATATTTTTATGTTTTACAACCCAGTGGCCTATCTGATGACACTAAATTCTGTATAGTAGGAACCACAAGAAATTTTTTTCATTATTTTTACCCATTAGAGCCAAATTGAGTTTTTACACCTCTTGGGAGTAGAAGTCAAATACTTAGTTTCTTATAAAAGCCACAGTAAAGTTTTTTATTTTCAATACAGCCATGTGACTGTTTTTAATATTTCATACCTTAACAGTTTCAAATCCAGCCCTATCAAAAGGTAAAGAACCAAAATTGCAATGCTTGAAACAGAGAAATGTTTCAAAATAAAAAGTTTTTAAAGAAAATCTAAGATTTTTATTTTTATCTACAACTAAATAATAATTATTTAGTTTTATAACTATTTCAAATATTTAAAATACTTAAAATTTAGATTCAGTCAGATTTCAGAAACCGGGGATCGATACTAAGAGTTTTGATTGCATCTACTTGCTTAATATTCTATTTTGGCTTTGATTATGAACCTTGTCATTGAATGAAAAGCTTCTTTCCTAAATTCCACCTGTTTTCATCACTATATGCCATTACTGCTTCCTTGAAAATAGATCAAAATTATTATTTGCATACAATTTTATTATGGAAATGTATAATATGTAAATATTTCCTGATTGACATTAATTAATAAGCCCAAATTTCATCTCTTCTCAACATTAAATACTAAGGTATTATTAGTTCTTCTCTAATTTTTGTCAATTGGTTTCTATCCTGAGTATATTTTTGGTAAAATATGTAAAAATGACAAAAAAGTGAACACTTGTTTCAAGAAGTAAACACCTGACTAATGTACTTATCCTCATGTTTTTCTTCATAGATACCAATACTCCACATACTTATGGTCTAGTACAAAGAAATAAACACTTTTGCAGATATTTGTGTGTGTGCGTGCATTTAGCATCATAAATACATTTAATCCATTGTTAAAACATAGGTATAAAAATAAGCTACCTAATAATTATGAATTATTAGAAAATAACATTTGTTTTAAATAAAATTGTTATAATAATAATACCTTGCTTTAACTGTCCTTTAATGCCTTCTGGAAATGTCCAAACTAGTAGAAATGAGTGCCTGAATTTATTAAAATTTTAAACTAACACATTTGCAGTAGCTTTGGAAATTGCCCAGCTCAAATGTACCCCAATTTTTATATATACCAAATCAACATTTTTCTGTGAGTATGAGATCAAATATTCTTAAAAATACTTCCCAGTCCATATTGCTATTTAATTGTGTAGTTATAATACCATTTAGTTCATTCCTAAATGGAAAGTGGTTATATAAACATGGCAGAAGTCTAGATAATGTTATGAAGCTCGAGTCTCTGAATATGCCTCCCAGTTTCATGAAGTAACATGAATAAATGTTACCCAGAACACTTAATGGCTCCTTAAAAGGTTCTGTTTTAATATTATTGATTATTCAAACACACGGACTTCTCATTAGAAATCTATGAAGCAAAAATTTACAAATAGAAAATGATTTCCCAACCTTAACATATTACAGGCATAATAAAACCTTCTGCCCTGAAGGACCATTTTTAATCACTAGCAAGACAAACTGAAGAAATACTGGAAACAGAAGGTGCTATAGATGAATAACCTCTCATATCCAAACACATACATATATATATTATATGTATTCATTTCTAGCATCCATTTTAAATAGAAATATTTTGAGATGGTCTAACTTGTGTCAAGCAGGTACCTTTGTTTAAATAAGTATTTTAGGGAAATATCTTCTTTACTATTCTGTTCTTTTCATTAAGGCTGAGTCTATAAAGGGATAAAATTCAGTTTAAGAAGGAATCATCAACAGCTATTTTCTTGAACAATGAAAATTTCTCTATTTTCTAAATTAAAATGTGTGATCTGCTTCCAAATTAAATTGTAATAATTGTAACATGTTGATTGCTTACGCTCCACTGTGCTTACGACTCACAGCATTCCTATGAAGTACTCTCGTAGTTCTCATTTTATAACTGAGAAAACTGAGGATTGAGGCAATTATAGAAGTGAATTGTCGAGCCCTTCCAGGAGTAAACGAAGCTGGGATGGGGCACAGATCCCCATGGCTTCAAAGCTCCTGCTATTAACGCTACTTATTGTCTGTCAATCACCTTTATCCCTCACTGCTAAACACCACTTACAGGTAAAGAAGAGGAAAAAAAACAAGGCAGAAGCTATCAAATGGATACCCTCAGCTTGTTTATTCTAGTCCCATTAAGAAGTACTCTCTTTCAAAAGGCTTAAGCCAACTTCAGATACATCCCATGTTACCTAAAAAGTACAGTTTATTATTATGTATTTAATCAAAACTTCTGAAAATGTAGTGTAGACAAAGTTGAAGGATTTCAGAGTCATTATAACAAAAGGAATCATTTGAGAATGTTCAGGGTGGTGGCGTGGCTGCATGGGGGGACACCCATGATGTTAGCAACTAACTTTTCAAGAAATACTTCAAAGATTTTTAGTGCTATAAAAAGGGGAATTTGCACATGTGCCTCTAATTACACAGTTTATATACTCAGTTGCTTTCGTATCATTGAAAATGGTAATTACTTCTTACTTTGCTTAGTAATTGAAAATTCCTTCAGCACTCCTATTTGTCTTATTTTTGTTATTGAATTGAAAATATAATAATCCCCTACTGGGTGCATCTTAGTAAGCATGTAAATACTCATTTTTAATAAAGTTGTAATTGTCTGGCAAAGACCTGAAGACAGTAGTGTAAGACTGCTTTTTTGATGAGCAAAATTTTGATTGTACTGATGTATATTTTACTTTATTTCATATTATATAGTTCAGCTCAGCATTCAGACAAAAATAATATATTTTAATTATTTTTTGGAATTTTTTTGTCTCAAGATGAATGTTTACCCTTGCATTAATGGAAAGCCAGTGGAAGGGACGCAATTTGAAATCTTTGTCATCAACACAGCCAGTATGTTACTGTGCCCTTATTTCATCCAGCTAGCTCAGTCACTGATATTTTGCTTTACAATTAACATTATTGTGAATATAAAAACTAAGAAAACTATTTGTTTTTCAATTTAGTCTTCTTGTTAGTGAAACTCCAAATTTCACCATTCATCAATTTCTCATTATGTGACAAGGGATCCAAAGACAAAGAGAGGAACCGGATGAGAGGAAATAGCTTAAACTTGCAGATTTGATTCATTTCGAGAAAATAAAAAAACTGGAGGCAGTTTGTAATAATTATGCTTTAAAATATATTTCTCCTTTGTTCTCTGCCTCACTTAATTTAGGGTGTACTTCCGTGCATTAAAAGACTGAGGGGAAAAAAGGAAGAGGGGCAGCCTGGATCATTGAAGAAATTATGCCCTCAGGCTTCACTGAAGAATGAGCCACGATAATACACAGGCAATTAAAGATTCAAATCACCTTAGAATGTTCTAAAAATCTATTTGGACTTTTTTGTTAAATTGCCTAAGATGAATTTAAAATTATGGGAGCAATAAAATTTAATTATAATTTAAATGACCCTAAACTGTAAGGAGAGAAAAGAACTGCTTGCTATTTTTATTTAGAATCAATCAACTTTGAAAACAAAAATGATGGATTATATTATTATTATTGTTAAGGAAAGGAAGGAGCAAAACCATCCAGGGATTTCTTAGAGTTGGCTGGTGGGTCTTTGTTGACCAAGGAGTGTAATGACGAGTTTCACTCCCCTGAAGGCTCAGCCGTGCCTCACACCTGAATTAGGTGCTATGTGTTCTAACAAGCATGGCCAAGGTTACCTTGTTCCTAGGAGATATGTTCTCTGTCCATCTAGCTTCTTCTCTGGGAAAATAGGGAATACTTCCAAGAAATATGATTATTTTTAAATAAAAAGCAATACATAAATATGTTGTTCATGAAATCAAACATTTTAGAGGGGGTTTACGTGAAAAGTCCTCTTAACAGTCCCTCACCTTCTGATTCTACTCTCTCCGGGCCAGGAAAACAATGCTAAGAATATTTTTGTGTGTTTCCGATAACTTTCACAGAATGAATTTGCACACATCTTTTTAAAAATTTACATACATAAGATTAAAATATACATGGAAACTGCTTGTTTGATGGATGAATGAATTTAAAAAATAGTGAATGAAGAACCACTCTTCTGCAAGAAATTGTTTCACCTCTAAGATATGCCAGGGGCTAGTATTAGGTACCATCTCAGTAAGAACTGAGGATCAGGAACTTGGATAGTCACACTGAGCCGATTGCAGTCCTCCATCACTGGCAGCCTCCATTAGCCAATGAGGGGACATAATTGGGAAGAGAGTTCCCTTGGGTCAGGAACTTGCAGCATCTCAGCATACCAACCCATTGCGTTGCTAACCACAGTCTCTCATCTCCAAATGGTGATTTATGATTTGTTGAGCTGCTAAGTACTCAATCAGCCATCCAACAACTCCTTTAGTTCTCCATCTGACTAATTAGGAAAAATTGGCTTGAGGCATGGATGTGTGAGAAAAAGGGAAAAGCTTTGTTTCTACAACTTAATAGTCTCATAACCAGTTCTCTTTCATAAAAGGGGAAATTAACAACATCAAAGCCTCTTCTAACTCCAGAACAATTATGTAGAAGGCAGTTTGTCTAGTTGAAGTGAAGGCCCCTCATGGAGGGATCTCCACAATTTACATCTTCCTTTGATTACTGCTTACCAACCCAGAACACCATGGCTGCCTTATGCTGTCTTCTTGGCCACTGTTAATAGACCACTATAGCCATCGTCTTTTTGCCTTTTCTAAGCCCAACATTTACACTTCAATAGACTCCTTGAATTAAAATGAATAAACAAACACAGCTGGAAGAATAATAATTTCCCCCCTTACTTCTATACTGTTTGAATTTTGTTTTTACAGTGTCTTAAGAAACGGATGATGAGATAGCTAATTTACTCCTTCATACACATTCGGGGGAAGGCTAATCATAACCTTGTAGACTCCCTGAATGTTTCACATCCTTAACTTCTCAGGAATTTAGGATTGCAAGCCCTAATGTAGGTTGGGGCACAAAATCCTAAGTGGTTGAAACTGGCAGAACCTGACTGAATGCCCCAAAATACCAAGTCATCGGCTGAAAGCTCTTATGTATAGAACCCAGTATGGACTAAAAATAATACTAAAAAGCACCACCTCAAAATGATGACTAATAGGAAACCCAACCAGGACCAGAGCATTTTAAATAGGTAGGAATCTAGAACCTAAAGAAACACTTTGAGGTATGGAAATTGACAAGCCTTTTGATTAATCCTTCTTTTCCTTTCCATGAATATGGAGATATGAATGAATTTGACCAGCTGTAGACATCCTGACATAAGTCTGCTCCTGGCCATGAGTAGTTTCAGGAGCTGTATCATTGGTACCTTGTTACTTGTGTCATTTGCACAATTTACTCTGGTTCTTTTCAAATAAACAACTCTCACATTATAGCCTAGCTCTGGTAATACATTCACTCTCATTCCTCTCTGACAAAGGCCTTGCTTTAATGCCTTTCCTAATATTGCCATTTACTTGGGACCAAGATTTCTACTTATTTTACTTGCTCTCTTAGGAATAAGCAAGCTGTCTAATATCCCCAGATCCTACATCTTTGTCCCTTTTCTTTGTATCTGTTATTTCCCTTTTGAGAACGTCCCATCAGGTTGTTCATCTGCATTTTGCAGTCCTCCAGATCCTTGTGTTGCCATGTTCCTTTTGCCTACCAGGAAAATCACTGTACTACATTCCCAGACTTTCACCTATTCCTTCCACAATTATAGATTGAAGACTTATGTGCCAAGCATGTGCACACTCCCAGAAATACAAAGAGAAAAAGACATATTTCCTACCCACATGGGCTCTCATTTCAATAAGGATGACTTGTTAACAACTGGATGAATCACAGTGCCATAAGTACCATAAGAGGTATATACAAAGCTCCCTCTGCCTCCAGGTAAGGCAGTAAAAATTATGCAAAACACATTTCAAGGAGGGGTCAGGATTGGCTAGGAAAAGCTTCACAGAGGGCTATGTTAGGCTTTGGATATGAATTAAAACTTTACCCAGTGAAGACAAGATGCAAGCATCTTCCAGGCATAAGGAACTGCATTTTAAGTGGCTTGGAAGAATAAGAGGACTTTCAGTGGGAAGTGAGGGATTTGCTAGTAAGAAAGAGAAGGTAGGAAATGATATAAGAAACATAATCTGGGGACAAAATGAGGGGGTTCTTGAGTATCACAGTAAAGAGTCTTGATTTTGTTCTGTAAGAAATTGAGGAGCCATCTATAAGCTTTTAAAATTAGAGAAAGCATGATCATATCTGTGGCTCACAAAAATAATGCTGATGGTAACGTTCAAGATGGCTGCGTGATTGGATCTTCACCAGCTCTTGTTACTGGGGAGCTGCACAGACTATTCACTCTGTTCTAGCAAATACTCCATTTTCCCTGATCTGGTCCTCCTGACCTACAATCAAGGGAGGCCTTATTTTGGTAGCTTGAACGCTGATTATCAGGGAAACCTTAACTACCAGAATATCTAAGCAAACATAGTAATTTTCTCAACTGGACAAGTATAATCTCTCCAATGTATTAAATGGTAACATAAGTACGTGTTATACACAGCAGGGAACATACAAGAGTTGAGTTTTAGACTGGAAAGTGTTTTACAAAAAGATACTGAGTTTTCCCGATGGTACAGCAGTAAATCTGAATTAAGTAAGAACACTGTAAATTAAACTTAGACATTTGGCTCTTTTCTATCAGCTGGGAACCAAAGCTAATGATGTGAAGAAAGCAAAGGCAAAAATGGTGAAATGGGTTTAGGTTCCTGAAGTAAATTATTATGAACAGGACTTTGTAAAGAGACTAGAACTCACCAAACCAGGATAAACATTAATTCTCAGAATGTTGTGAACAAAGGAAGCACTGAAACAGATTAGCCCAAGCTAAAGACAAGAGAGACAGGATGAAAGGATGAAGGTAATACATAAGGTGAGGTCACACTGGTTACTGCTGCCAGGGTCACCATGTAGGCGAAAGCGAAATGTTTACGACTAGAGAGGGGCATTGCTTCCCGGCCATACAGCCCGAAGGCAGACAGCTGTGTGAACTGCTGTCCCGAAACCTGTGCTTGGTGAAGTAGACAGAAAAATGAAAATTGCAGGAAGGAGCTAAAGATTAGTCAAGGTAGAAGTGACTGGCAGGAAAACTGAGTCAGAGTAAATTAATGTCATTTGCTGCAATAGTTAATATGCTAATAGAATGACCAGACCTTAGTCTTGCTAAATTGCGATCAAATCTTTGTTCCATCACTTAGTAAATTCCTGGCCTTTGGCAAGGTACTGCCCCTCCCCCCTTTGCCTTCATGTTTATTACCTGAAAAATAGAGATTCTGACTCAGTATTCTGACTGTAAAGTTGTTAATGTAATCAACAAAAAATAGGATAATATACAAATCGCACTTAGCACATAGCAAGTATTCAACACATGTTGAGAGAGAAAGATATGTATTTTTCCACGAGATGGAGAGGCCTCTTGCTCCCAATAGTATAATGCAATTCATAATGACATTTTTTTTTAAAAAGACCAATAACAAATGAAAAATTTCAATGGCAGCAGCACTTAAGGTATAAACCTTGCCCACCAGAAGTGGCTTCAACAAGCATTCAGAATAGAGAAAGCAGAGACCAAACCTGTAAGGACAAACGTGAAATCTGAGCCTGAAGACCCTGATCGGGACTGAAGCTCTGCCTGTAGCCTGTGTCATGAAAAATGACCCCCAATTTGGAAGTAGGCAAAAGGATTCAAGGTGCCTTTGCCTAGTAGTAGAAGGTGTTCTGGTAGCTCAATTTGCTTGAGGAATTATCTGACTTTCAAGATTCGTGTACCTTTGTCTATTTACTATCAACAAGTATATTTCACAGAGTTGAGGTTAGCATACAGAAAACCAGTAAGAAAGCAGATGACTGAGATCAATGAAGATAATTTTATACAATGGTAATATAATAACTTCTGTCCAGGATAAAAGGTATAGCCAGATATTACTGTTTATTGCCTTGAAAGAATTAGTTTTGTACCTATTAGCACATTCATTTCTCCACTTCTTTGACTGACCAATCCATAACTCTCTATTTCTTGATTCTGTTTCGAACTAGTCTTAAACACCATACACATCCTCTCAGTATTCAATATGTTAAATTACATCTTTGGCATATATTCAAATTTGGTTTCTATGAGAATTTCATTAAGTTTTTGAAAATGATATTTTAGCACAAACTTCTTTAAATGATAGTACAATTCTCTGAGAAAGAAGACTTGATTGCTATGTGCAGTTGTTACTATTTCATTATAAGTATACCTTATTTAAATATCCATATGTAACTCACTCCAGATGTTACTTTCGTCTTTTGTAGTTAATTTCACTGTTTTCAAAATCCTAAAGATTCCTATCCAAGTGTTGCTAAAAGGGAAACTTTGCGTCCATGGGGATTGGTTCATAGTTCTGCTGGGAGTCTGCCAAGTTCACTAGCCTTTATATTAACTTCGCCTACACAGCTGCTGATCAAAAAAGGACGGTGCCAGATTTCGACGAGGACAGGTTACCGCATCTTTCACAAAAGCAGTTAAAGTACAAACGCTGACTCCAGGGCAACTCCGTATTTCAATATAAGAAGTGAGGGAGAGAGAGCATGAAGGACAGGCTTATCCATCACTTCAGGCTGTACCAGAGCAGCCTCAATGACCACCTCCCTACCTCTTCCCAACACACACACGCTCACGTCATACTCTCCCCACAGGAAATAGAGACGCTACATCATAAAGCATTCTCTGAAAGCTATGCACACGATTTTTCTTGGGTAACATAATATATTCTTTTTTTTAACATCTTTATTGGAGTATAATTGCTTTACAATGGTGTGTTAGTTTCTGCTTTATAACAAAGTGAATCAACCATACATATACATATATCCCCATATCCCCTCCCTTTTGCATCTCCCTCCCACCCTCCCTTATCCCACCCCTCCAGGTGGTCACAAAGCACCGAGCTGATCTCCCTGTGCTATGTGGCTGCTTCCCACTAGCTATCTATTTTACATTTGGTAGTGTATATAAGTCCATGCCACGCTCTCACTGCATCCCAGCTTACCCTTTCCCCTCCCCGTGTCCTCAAGTTCATTCTCTATGTCTGCATCTTTATTCCTCTCCTGCCCCTAGGTTTATCAGAACAATTTTTTTTTTTTTTTTTTTAGATTTCATATATATGTGTTAGCATACGGTATTTGTTTTTCTCTTTCTGACTTACTTCACTCTGTATGACAGTCTCTAGGTCCATCCACCTCACTACAAGTAACTCAATTTCATTTCTTTTTATGGCTGAGTAATATTCCATCATATATATGTGCCACATCTTCTTTATCCATTCATCTGTCGATGGACACTTAGGTTGCTTCCATGTCCTGGCTAGTTATTACTCTAGTTTACAAATAAGTTATTACTTAAACTTTCAAATAAGTTATTACTTAGTAATAATTTACAAATTACTTACAAAAGTATTTGATAAGCCCTTACTATACACAAAGCATCCTAGAGGTTGTGTGGGTGTGTATGTGCTAAAAAAGAAGCATAATTCCTGCTATAGACTGTGTCCCTCTAAAACTCATATATTAAAACCTAATGCCCAATATACTAGGCAGTGAGGCCTTCAAAAGGTAATTAGGTCATCAGGATGGAGCATGAATGGGATTAGTGCCCTTATAAAAGTGACCTTTGAAATCTCCCTTGTCCTTTCTGCCATGTAAAGTTACAGTGAGAAGACCAGTCTAGGAAGCAGGCTCTCACCAGATACCGAATCTGTCACTGCCACGATTTTGAACTTCCACCTCCTCACTGTGAGAAATATGTTTGTTTTTTGTAAGCCACCCAGTTTATGGTATTTTGTTATAGCAGCCTGAACAGACTAAAACAATACCTTTAATGAAAGTATTCACCCTCTACAAAAAATAAATTAATAGTAACTAAGTGGCCCCAAAACTGTCAATTTTCAAAGGCCTGATTTAATAAGCAAGAATTACTTAAATTTTGTTAGGCAAAGATGTTGCCTTTACTTGATTTAACCAAGGATTAAACAAGGGTCCCACACTATGATCACTGAAGTCATCAACTGAACAAATAGATCAGCTGGGACACTAGAAGGAAAGGGAAAAAGAAGACACCATCCTGCTGAAGTGCTAACATTTCACCGGCTTGGGAAACACTATTTTTCAAACAATTGATGTTCATTAAATATTTTTCATGAACACTTAAATGTTCTATCACTACTGCAAATGTAATGTGAAGTCAAGTAGACTCATAAGATATTAAAAAAAAGAAAATAAACTACCAAAATCAAACAAGTACACAAAAAATGTACACACTGGCTGAGATTTCCATAAAGACTGAGTCGCTTGAGGATAATGTCATAAAATGTTTAGTCCAGACTATACACATGCAAGCTCTTTCTTAATAGTTTTAGGGAGGGAAAAAGAAAAAATATATAATAATTCATTTATCTTTTGTTGTGCAAGTCTGATTTTTTTTAAAAAATCAGACAGGTAAGCTACTTGCTGGTAGAAGAAATTGCACATGAATGAGAACATCAGAAATCTAATTTCCTTTTTTTTCATTAATAGCTTTATTCCTCATCTTAGAGTGGCAATATCTAAATAACACATTAATTGTTTTAGATGATTTTGAAAAATCTTAGAATCACATCTGGGATTCAAGAATTCCTAGTTAATATGGCACTGGAAAGTCATACTTTCTAAACATATTTATTGAAGTATAGTTGACATAAAATAAACTGGACATATTTAAATATACAGCTGGATAAGTTTAATGTGTATACACCCCTAAAACAACTACCACCATCAAGAAAATGAACCTATTCATCAAGCTCAAATGTATTGGGGGCCTCCTCTGTAACCCTTCTCTGTCTGCTCCATGCCACATCCATAGACAACCACTGATTTTTTCTTTCTGTCACTATACATTAGTTTGTATTTCTTAGCACTTTTTATAAATGGAATTATATAGTACAAACTCTTTTTTGGCTATTTTACTTCATTCAGCATAATTATTTTGAAATTCAAGCATTTTATAGTATATATACCAATAGTTCATTCCTTCTTAATACAAAGAATGATTCCATTGTGTGGATATACTACCATTTGTTTATTCAATCACCTGTTTGTCTGATGACAGACCATACACTATATTCCCCCCATTCCCGTTCTTCCTACTTCTTCCTATTCTTGATATAGGAAGAATTCATCCTCCACCTAAACAATTCATCCTCTGAACAATCACAGCAGGGCTGATCTAATCACCGTTCCCCTTACCCCCTACATGAACTGTTCTCCAACACTATAGATTCACCTAGAATATAAACTCAGGAATACCCCAGTAGCTTTAGAAGTGTGTTGGGTGTTTACTTTTGTTTTGTCTCCATTTATCTAGTCCAGTTTGACCAGCATGCTTAAATCAAGTTATTAAATTCCACATGGCCTTTCTTATCCACTTTACCCAATCTGAATCGATATGTGCTTTTAAAGGCATGGACTGTTTCCTTTCTTCACTCTGATGTGCACATCCATAGTAATTTTCTATAATCACTTAATTCCATTAAAATCATTGGATTGATTGATATATGTGAACAGATTACATTATTCATCTGAGAAGATATTCTGATTTTATACATATGACATGTATAGTATATAAAAATATATAAAATATACAAATATAAATGTATACACACATATTCCAGAAGTTATTATGGGTATATCCTCTTTTTCAGATTGACTTTCATTTGGAAACTTCCTTTCTCCCTTCCAAATATATGACAATATATTTGGAAAAGGTCATTTTTGCTTCTTTAAATTAAACTATATAATTTCATTCTCAGTCTGTAACGTTTTTCTGGTTTGTTTTGTGGGAGATGGAGTATTTCGAGGATGCCTAGATAAAGATAAACTACTTCCATAGTGACTGTAAAACCCTTCTTGATCAAACTTTGTCCCCTTTTGTGATGCAAAAGTCTATGATAACATTCAGCACATCTCTAAAACCTCTACAGCAAAATGTTGAGAAAGTCACAAGTCACACACATATGCAGAATGCTTTTACAGCATTATCTCTGACTTACAGATAATGTTGATTAGAGCTCACGCTATGACAACAAACTTCAACACAGTGTCTTATCGTTTTAAAAATCTTATTTCTATCCTCAAGTCTCTTAACTTGGCTCGTGTTCTCTAATCTGTGCTGATCTATAGTAAAGCACCAGAGAGCTGCCACCTATTTAACTGAACTTTACTCTCTGTCATTTATTATGCCAACCAGGCATTTAAAATATTTTATCTTCATTGCAGAATGCAAACCTTTGTTTCCTACTAAGATAATATTAGGCATTAATATTCAGGTATGGAGAATTACTTTGAATTGGCCTACAGCAAACATTTTTTACAACTAATCATAAGCTAGAAGGTGGATGTAGTTCTAAAATCATGTATTTTATGCTGAATCAGCCACACCTTTATGTGGTCTGTTTGGGGAAATTACTATAATCATTTTAAATATGGGAAATATCAAGCAATAGAAGCTTTCAGTATTCACTACTACTAAATATATTAGTTTTGCGAATATAACCAAATCTGCCTTATTGTTTTTGTTATCATTAACATATATTTCTTATTTGTTTAATTTTAAATTACTAGAGATATATATGCAAACATACTTTGATATGTGTTCATTGTTGTATTATATTATAAAGTCAACTCTACATAAAAGGAATAATTTTTTCTTCATTGACTTATTCAAATTTTTATTATATAACTCCAGAAATCTCTACAGGTTACACATGATACTATTTAACCTCATAACAAGAAAGGATTTCCATATTAGTTCTCATGAATGGAAACCACAACAAAACATGACAGTAGACAACACACAACAGGTAAAGGGATGTTATAAAGAGCACACTCATCTCAACACTACTTTTTCAACGTAGTGAAGCATGAATTGTTAGACAGCTTGAAATCACATGAACTAATGGATTTCTGTTTTCCTCTGCTCTGACATACCACCTATATTTATCTCAAACAAATTGTATTTTGAGTACATTTTATACACAGAGAACATGGATATTAGTAGAACAAAGGATTCATTTGATTTATGGACTTTAAAACGCTATTCTTAAGATCAGGAATCATGCGCAAGGAATCACTGACTTTTTAATAATTTTCAGTGTTTCCTATCAGTTTAAAAACTTATTTTAAAGATACTTTTATTATTAGATTAGATATTCACTACATAATTAGAAAGTTTTTGGAAATTTGGATTTTGGAAGATATATCAATATAGTACATTTTTAAATATATATGTCTTATTAATTTAGAAAATAATAATTGAATGCCTAATGTGTGTCACCTCCTTTATTTTTTTCATCATATAATCAGTTCAAACCAGTATTGTTGCTCTATTTTACCAAAAATACACGTGACATCAAAAATATTAAGTATCTTGTTTAGATGCTTAGAAATAGTAATTAAAGTTGATATTGAAGCGCTGATGTATTTGATTTCATAGACTTGCTCTTTTCATTACACAGCTTCCTTCAGAGCATCTTAAACTTATTAGCAAAGGGAGAAGAGAGAAGGAGATTAATTTTAGGAAATGTAAAATTCAACTATTAATTTTTTCCTAGGAAGAATCTTATAATAACAAGGTTGAAATTCTGCTTCTCTCTAACTTATAAATGTCTTGGTTTTTTGTCTCCCCTCACAGACACAGAGCTGACCTAAAGTCTTAGTAGGCTCTCTCTTTCCCGGTGTGAGATGTAGACACTTCCTCATTAAGACACAAATTTTCTGTTTTATAGAATGCTTGTGGTAGCAAATTTAAATAATTGTCTGACATCGAGAAATTCAGAGAGTAAATTGTGTTTTCAAGTCAGTATGTCCATGACATGAACTGAGCATGAAACATTATTTCTTCAAAGATGAAAGGCACAACAGAGTTCAGCCCATGAAACCTGTTTCTACTCAAAGATCTCCCATCACAAATACACTGAAATTTTAATAAGCTCACAAGTACTCTTTGAATACCTATGTTGACAGAATTGAATTTAGTCTAAAGAGAATTATAAAGGCATACAATCTAGCTAGTAAGACTGCATCAACCAATTACAAGATCTATGTGCTTGTATGTGTTCTTGCATTCTGCTTAGAAGGCCAGAATTTTCCAGTAATTTCTTCTGCTTTTTCTAAAAATTTCAAAACTATGTTTTACTTTTATGGTTTCACAAAAAATACTAACTTTTCTTTCTGATACAATTGTTGTCAGATGCTCCACATAATTTTCCTTTCCTTTTTTTCCTTTTTATTTTAATGCCCTAACTTAGGCCAGAGCTTCTGTTTATTTCACTAACCATCTATTTGGTTACTTGGCTACTCATCTCTCTTCTCCAGTCAAATCTAAAGCTCTACCACTTATTATATGTGTAAAGTTGCACAAGTTATTTAACCTCTGGGCACCTTTGTTTCCCCACTTGAGTTAACAGAGGCTATGTATTATTTATCTCTGTATTCCTAAGTTAGCTGATATGTCATGCATTAAATAAATACTTGCTACATGGATGAATTCAATTATTGTTTGGTTATAAATTAAAGTTGAAAAAGAAAAATTAGATTAATTATAATTACAAAGACTATTTTGACTAGTATCCATGTTTACTGTTGATATTAAGTACCATGGCAGCTATCATATTTCAAAGAAAAAGGAGCAATACAAGAAATTTTTTCAACCCGTTCTAAAATGGCTAAAAGACAAGAAATAAATATGACCACATGAGTTGAATTACAACAGAAAACATAGTAAGGAAATTTAGTGGCCAAATCAGTATACTGCAACTACAAAAGCATAAAGAAAATTGTTCCTGGGTGATCTTTCCCTTACATTCCAGTCTTTAAACTTAATCGTTTTTCAATTTATGCATTTCAAAATCTTTACATTTAACTTCTTAAATTTAAATGTAATTTTATTAGAAAAGCATTGATGTAAAAAGATGACAGTAACCACTGATACATTTATCTATAAAGAATTTTAAACTGGCCTACCATCAAGCTGTCCTCATTTGCTAAAAGATGGGCTGAGTGACTTACTCCAGATATATCTTTCACAATTTTTTTCAGGAAGGTAATTTCTAATACTACTATTCTACATTATGCAAAAGAGAAAACCAGTAGTAATTTGCTATCAAGCAAAATAACTCATATCAAAATTCGAATTTAATAAGATACCAGGGATTTATTATCAGTGAGTAAAAGATTCAACAAGTTCGGTTTATATATTTTGTAGATCATTATTGATTTTTAAAAATTCACATTAAAAAATATTCAAAATATTCTCTTTTTCCATAAATCATGTTGTGCTCCAAAATCTTTACAACAACTCAGTGAAATTTAGGCATTTGGGGGCCTGAATTAATTTTCGGTCTACAGTCTTTCTCATTGTTAATCAGATTTGGCATTTGCCTTATGTTTTGATGAGAGAGTTGCAGCTTTGATTAGAAAGAACTTTAGACAAAAGTATATTTTCCCTTATCAAGGGTCATTAAGAATTAAGGCATCCAGCAACAGGCAAGCTGGAACTCATTAGTTAGCTTAATAAAACACTTATGAGGAACATCATGTACTAAAAGAATGACTATATTTATATGGCCTTTTAAAATAAACAAAGCAAAGCCAAAAATTACAAGCAAAATGGCATAAAATAGATTTATTGAAAGGTAAAAGTTGAACAGCTAGAAAACAAAACACCTGCATGTCATTACCCTATATGTTGGAGAAATGTTTTTCTTTAAAAGAATAAACTAGGTCTTTATAAAATTTACTCCTGTATCATATTTTAACACAATGGTGATATTTTGGTTTGATTTTACTTTTCCCTCAATTAAAATATTTGAGATGATAAATAATTTAAGTTCCTTAGATTGCTTAACAAAAATGCATGAAACTCCATCTTCTAACATGGCTTTGCATTTCTTTCATACTTTGGGAGAAACTTCAGAGTCAAAACAAAAGAAAGTGGTATTGATGTACATTTATAAGTTACATCCTACATTTATTTTTCTAATTTAGGCTAAGGGAGACTACTGTACAGCAATAGGTAAATTACCTTGGCATAAAACTCTGTATTAATATGTGCTAATGATACTTAGAACAATATATGGAGGTTGAACTAGTAAATGGAATTAAAGACCATAATGCACTGGTTTCCATAGCCTGTTGAACTAAAGATTGGAATATGACACGGTGCAAGATTTTGTAAACTCTTTGAAAACTTTCTCTGAAAGATGGTGGTCATAACAACTTTGATTTACTATACTGTAAAGTATGCCTGACAAATAAATGTATGGAAATACCTTACACCAGGTAGATAATACTCAATAAGGGCCAGCCACATTGAACATATTCAGAAAGTAGCCTCTTTTTCTTAAAATGGAAAAGGTCAACTATTACTGGAGTAATCATAAAAATGTTGGCTCCTGGAACTTCAGTATTTATGTAGAATATATTACATACATGCTGATGTGCCAGACAATCTGTGCAGTAACACAGTGGACAGTGCTTTAGGTTTTAGAAATGGTTGATGATGGGGTAAGGGTAGGTGACCTTTACAAAGAATGAATTTCTATCTTAATTCACATTTTTTTAAACTGAACTCCTCTTTTAGTTTTAGAGATGCATTCCCATGGAGAAAAATACTTTGGCCTCAAATTGTAAGAAAGCTCATAATTAAGATTCCTCATGTTTTTACAAAAGTATTCTCCCCTAGTCAATGTAAAATTTATGTACAGTTGAGCCTTGAACAGCACAGGTTTGAATTGTATGGGTCCACTTACACATGGATATTTTTCAACAGTGAACACTATAGTACTACATGGTTGGTGGTTGGCTAAATCCAAGGATGCAGGGGGCCAACTATAAATTATAGTCAAATTAACCCCCTTGTTGTTCAAGGGTCAACTATATATTTAATTCACTAATACCAATCCTGAAAGAGTGTGATAATAATCACTCCTAAAAATTGCATAAACATTCATATTCTCTTTTATTCAAGCACAACAGATATTATTTCCACTTTAGGGATAGTTTTTAATCTACTCAAAGAAACTTCAATGCTTGCACTGCCGCCCTTCTAGTTTCCACCCTCCTCTCCACCAGCTGAAAGAAAAAAATGAAAATAACTTGGCAAATAATGTTTACATTTAAATAAATGGGTGCTTAAATACATGAGCTCTCCTTGAAGTAGCTCCTTTATTCAACCAAACAAAAACAGACATTCACTGAAAATATTCTCCATACCAGTTCCTGCATGCGTTCCTGGGGATGTGGAAAATAACATTTACGAAACAAAACAAAAATGCTAAAAACACATCTACCCCCCCCACAAAGACTTCAGAGATTAGTAGGGGGACACAAAAAATTATAGTATCATGTGATCATTTCTAAAATAAATATCTGTAATTCTATGGGAAAACACAAGAGGCAGTGGCCAACTTTACAACAATAAGTGGCTAATAACCTAATTGATTAATGGCTATTAGGATAGTATGAAATCATGTATCCTGCACTGAATTGAGATTATTTTCGTAACAGAGTCTCTCTTAAGAGATGGCTGGCAATTGTCAAAAATTTTGCGAGCGTGTGGTTAAACACAGACATTTTAAAAAACTGTATGTTTACAATTAAATAACATAGTAAAATCAAAAATAACATTCAAAACCTATAACTTCCTACTTATTTTATAACTTATTTCATTATTTTCTATGCTCTTGAGATTATTTAAGTCTGTATGGTGGAAATACTATAAAATACACCTCTCCTCCACATTCAGCAATGTCATGATGGAGATTTGAAATCAGCCATGATATTTGTATTTACCACACAGTAATTGGAAAACACTGCAGTTCAGGTTTTGGGGTGTGTGTGTGTGTGTGTGTGTGTGTGTGTGTGTGTGTAACAAATTATTAAACATTTTCTAGCATACCACTAAAGGCACCCAAAAGCAAGCCATCTGATTCACAACCGTATCAATATCAAAAATAAAAATAAACAGAAAATATACTAAGTTAATTTGAATTGTATACTTCAAGATGCCCTGAATATTAAAAAAAAAAAAAAAAAAGAGAAGAAGAAAGGAAATCTAAGTCCTTCTAAAGTAGGTATGATTGTATTGTCAAAACTGAAAAGCTTCTATCAGGCAAATTAGGAATTGATGTTAAGAATAAGATTTTCTCAGCTTACATTTGTAGCTTTCAGATAGGGGACTCTCAAACCTACATTAATCACTAACTTCTGGAATATGCCTTAGCCAATGAATTACATTATCCAGAATTGAAATTTTCTACACTGAAATACTTAAAAATCTTATACTGACAAGATCTTCCAGATTGTTGTAACAATTAGAAGAGCAGGATCCAACTAAAATGTCAACTGGCACCTCTTTCAAACATACAAAAGCTAAATACAACAAAAGGCAAATACATCCCTTTAAAATCTGATCTTCTCTTCTAATTTCCATCATTCTGAAACCCCCAGAAATTCCTCACTTTTCCTGAGGAACTCTCTCCCTTGCTCTTTATCTTGGACCCTCTTCCTCATCCTGCCACCTCCCACCCTTCCACGGAGAGCGTTCCGAACTAATCACACACACACACACACACACACACACACTTCTTGCTGTCCACAACCCCAGACAGTTCTTTTGTCCCAGACACACTATCTATCACCATAATGACCTTTATCTCAAGAATCGTTCCCCTTGGGCAACCTCCAAATACACTTTTGGGGTTTGGAAAAGGCTCTGGACTGCTACACATTAATAATTTTTGGCAAACTGTGACATATTTAGAAATATGAGAGCTTATGAATGTAACTTCTTGAGCTATGATTTGATATGAAATTTTCTACAGCTTACTTTGAATATAGAATCAACAAGAAAGACCACAACCAAAGGAAGAACAGCAATTTATTACATTAGGGGGAAGAAAATGTAACATTTAGCACTTAGAAATAAGAATAATTTATGAGTGATTAAAGGAAAAACATTCAATATAAAAGCTGACATAATTAGAGGTAAACATAATCAAACATTATGAAAACACTCAGCAAAAGAAACGCAGGGAGCATGAAACCCCTTCTTTCATCCAGAATATTCCTTTCAAAACTCTTATTTATAGAGATACATATGTAACTTTTTCTCTAGAAAATTAATCTTCAACTACTTTATCAACTGCAATACTATACTTGGAAAAAATTGTTTCATTCCTTGTGCATTTGAGCTAATATGTTACTTTGAGTCTGTTAAATAGAGCCTCAATGCTCATTCAGATTAACAGATACTCAGTACTGATATCATGTCTTTAGTTTTTATTATACTTTTCTTTACAGAAAACTATTTAGGAAAACAATAGGTATATAAACACTTAGGTAGTTATAATTCCATGGCTAAAATGTCATTTTACTGGAAGCTAAATAAATATATGGGTGTACAAAATATGACTCTGATTAGTGCTAAAAGCTAAAGGAAAAGTTACATTCAGGAAAGCATGATAATTATTGCATAGTCCCTACACTTGAGTATTATTATCCAGACAATCAATGTCGGGGTGGGTGGGTATTTTCTATGTAATTAGCCCGCAGATGTTTAAAAATACAACTTCAGCCATTTCCACTAGGTGGAAAGAAGGTAGTGTTGGTCAGTGTTTTTTTTAAGTTTACATAGTTATTATTTTTTATTATCTATGATTTTCTGTTAAAATTTCTTACTGAACATTACCTTCTCAGTATTATACACAGATTGAGATGTAAGAAAAAGGAGAAATGTAATTGTCAAGTAGAAAGACTTTAAATACAATAAAAGTCTTCTAATCAATGCTATTTGAACCTTCAGTTAGTTCATTAATTAAAGTCAAAGTGGGGAATTATTTAAATATATTATATACAAATGACATATTCATTTTAATTTTATTTTAACCATTTAAGAGTTATATGTATTCACTAGTCTTTTAAGGGAAAGATAAGCCTTTTTCTTTAATACAGTTACTGAATAACTGGGGTATCTTTGCATAAACCACATCCATAAACTATCATCTATTTTTTTTCTAATTTTATTTACTTTAAAGTACAGCAGAAATTAAAACACTTAAAAATGATCTGAGTGGGAGTCCTTCTCCGATGTTTTCTAGTTGTTTTCCCAATCTGTGTCTCATCCAAGAAAACTCTTTGATCAGTTTACCTTCACTGAATTGCTCCAAAACTTGAGTTGTAATTTTTATGGGAAAATCTCACTTCAGTCTCCCTACTTAAGTTTACATATTCCACTAAACTAGACACTTGTAACATCAATTCAAGTGACCAACAAGGTTGGAAGCAGACAGCCATCTTTGAAAATATATGTAGTGTTCAACAGGTGGAGAGGCAACATGAGAGGGGCTCTTCCAACTCTGAAGTTCGAGTCACTGTGGGCATGAGTCAGAACATTACAGACCAAATGGGAAGATCTGGTCAGCCCACTGTTTTATTTCAGTGAAGGTCAGGAAAGAGAACTTCTAAGAAACTAAAACTGAAACTTGAAAGTGAATCCTTATCCAATTGCCCACACCTGGAAACAGATTATTTAGGAGTCTTTCCCATTTATCACACCCACAACTCCTCAAAACTTCACTTGTCTATTCCCTCTTTTCCATTACCATTTCTACTACTCTAGCCTGGGTAACCACTGTCTTGCTCCTGGATTATTTCAGAACCTTCTAAAAAGGATTTCCATTTCCACTGGTGCCTTTTGCAACATATCCTAACTCACAAGCTAATGCCTTTTTACTAAATTATATCTGATTTTATCACCCTTGAATTTAAAACCTAAATTAGTGTTCTATTGCCTTTTGGTTAAAAGCCAAAGTCTTCAATGCAAAATACAAGGCATTTTATAATTGACCCCTTGTCTCAAAGTCTTTCTCATAAGCTTTCTATGTTCTTATCATATTACTATTATTTTATTCTTCTGTTGCCATGTGTTTGTTTTGAAAATATGGTGATAGAAAAAAACAATTTCTCTTACTTTGGAGCACTTTTATGAATGCCTATTCAATTTCACTCTCTCTTCATCTGGATACTTTTTATTTATCAAGTGAGAGCTTACAGTTATCTCCCTTACCTCCTAGAGTGAGTAGGTCAAGTATTTTTCATATTCATATAGAAACCGGTTCTTCCTCACTACTCTATTGGAATAGCCCTTCTCCTGTTTGTTGCTTTATCTATGATACACATAGAATGCCTAAAAATGTGTTTTTAGTAAAAGAAAATAAGTGGCGAATGAATAAATGCTTTTCAAACAATCAGTTACTATCCAGTAAGTGTCATATATAAAAGCATTTCACATGATATCGCTCATCTAGCAAAATATTAGTCACCTACATTCCTTTCTAACTTTTTGGGGTATGTCTAATGGGCAGAAAGTTATTTCATTGCAGTTATTTCAGTAGGTCTGAGTCTCCCTCTGCAGTGGAGGATACAAAACTTGGTTATTTTGAGCCTGGAAGTTATAAGAAACTGATGAGGAGCTATGACAAAGGGAATTGAGAGAGAGAAAGATACAAGATACTTGACAACTGCCCAGATACACTTGCTTCTAAGAAAATTCAGGAAAGAGCAGGCATCACTGAAAAGAAATTTTAGGCAGTATTGCAATGTGGTATGTGCTATAGTTCTCCATTTGCCTCAGAAAAACTTCACTAAAAATCCATGAAATTCTAATTTCAGAGTTTATATACAATTTTAAATTTAATTAGCATTCTGAGCTATGTTATTTCAAATTCATAGAAGGACACATGATGAGATCAGCCTAAAGGAGGGCCATGGAAGAGTTCAAATTTATCCAGGTGATTACTACATCTGGAAATGGGAAAATCTCTCTTGTTTTCTTCACTCTCGTGTGAAAAGAGCATTCCCATACAAGGTACAAAATGGAACTAAGGTCTGATGGTTAGGAAATAAAGGAGAGGTGTCTAAATAGAACTTTTCTGTCTGGCTCCAGATTAGACCTTTAGGCATCAAGAAGAGGATAAAGTCTGGGTGGGATTAACCTTTGAGCCCAGTTGGCTTATGTTGATAAGAGTAGAGCAGGGATATGGGGCAGAGGTCCAATCCAACAATTTGACAAAATCATCCTATATACCCTCTATGTTTCATGGTACAGGCAAAGCAGAAACTGGCCATCTGAGGTTTTACTTAGGCCAACATAAGGGAATCTTAACTTCTGGCACAATCAGCAAATAAACAGAACCTCAACTTCTGGAAACAGTAGACACATCATACGGATTTTGTTTTTAATCATTTTACACTTGTTGTTGTTACCCTAAGTTGTTTGTCACAAATTATTTGTAAATGTCTCAAGGGCAGAAGGCCCTATTCTTTAGGCAAAATTTTGGGACTGTATTTTAGGTATAAATGGTACTGGGTAGATCAAGATTAAAAAAAATCTGTTACTCTTCTTAGCACAGCTCCCAGGAATTGATATGGGAATGTTATTCTTTGGGGAGTGGAGAAGTGACATGAACTTCTACTTCAATGACCTTGTTGGCTAGAAAAAATGCTGTGTGTATCGGCGGCCCTGTTGCAATTTTGTTTCCTTACTCATATTGTTTTTTTCCCTAGTTTCTTTGGCCCAAAACACTTAGAATTCCCATTCCAGGGACAGTGAGGTGACATGCATTGATAAAACTACTTTGAGAAAAGCGATTTTTGAGGAAAACAACTTTTTTCTCTGAGTTGCTGCCTAGGAATTTTACAGTATGATAATTTTACTCACACCCAGAGTCTGGACTTTTAGATAAGGGCTTGAGTTTAGAATGCCAGGTCTATGTTCCCACTTTGGTTTCCTCGGGGCACTTTAAAAATAACCAGTTAGATTTAAGTCCACAAAAAAATTAGTGACCTCTGCCCCAACCACCTTATAAGAATAGATGCTTGCTACCCTGGTTCTCTATCTCCTGTTAACCAATGACCTCAGAGAGGACTATCCCCCTTCCCTGGCTCAAGGATGTTCCTTCACTTCTGGGATATGTAAGAAATTATAAATCTTATGACTCTACTTCCTTTGTGTGGGGATACTGAAACTGCCCCTTTAGTAAAAACCCTATGGGTTTCCCTTCCCCAAGCAGGATCTGGGATGCTGAGGGAGCTACCAGTCACCTCCCTCCCCACTGTGTAGGTGGCTAGTGACTTCTCATTGATCAGGTCATAATAGTCTGTATATTTTTAATTCAATACACCAACTCTGACTTCAACACATGACAATTCTGTTATTTAGAAAACTTACACTTTATATGAACAAGGAGATGGTCTACATAATTAACTAACACTAAGAAGACTTCTGGAGTTACTATATGGAGCCTGTTTCCTCAAAAAGTAGACATTTTGAAGTTAATAAATAGTATTGAAATTTGTGACCCATTTGAATTAGAATAACTAATAAATTCTTATACCACAGATACTTTTTTAGAAATTACTTAGGTTTTGGATATTAAAATCAAGAGTTGGAAAAACATTTCAAAAATTTGAGATTAAATGTTACTTGTTAACAGAAATTAAAGACGAAATTATACTCACAGGGAATGTCTTTTCTAATTTAACATGAAGATAAATTATATTCATGTCACTTTAAAATTACATCAATAGGTCATGTCAGTAGAAGGCAAATTTATGATTAAATTTCAAAGGGAATTTTAAAGATGAGAAGAGCGAATGGATTTTATTCTGCTAATGAATATTCAGTGTATAACATTAAGCAATTATATAGAGTATGAAAACAATATATGTTGATAACAAGTGTTGGCAAGAGTGTGGAGGAAATGGAACCCTGTATACTGTTGGTGGGAATGTAAATTGATACAGCCACTATGGAAAACAGTATGGAGGTTCCTCAAAAAATTAAAAATAAAACTACCATATGATCTAGTGAAATCAGTATCTCTAAGAAATATCTGCACTCCAATGTTCATCATAGAATTATTCACAATAGCCAAGATCTGAAAACAATTCAAATTGTTCGATGACAGATGAATCAAGAAAATGTTAGTTATATATACAATGGAATATTATTCCACCATAAGAGAAGGAAATCCTGCCATTTGCAACAACGTGTAGAAAGCTGGATGGCATTATACTAAGTGAAATAAGCCAGACACAAACATACAATTACTGTTTGATACCATTTGTACATGGAATTTTAAAATGTCAAAGGGGAGAGGTGACCAAGACAGCCAAGTGGGAAGACTTTAACCTCACCTCCTCCCATGGACACACCAAAATTACAACTACTTAGAGAGCAAATATTTATAAGAATAACTTGAAGAGTAACTAGAAAGATTTTTCCACAACTAAAATCATAAAGAAGGAACCATCATGAGATAGGTAGAAGGGATGGAGTCTCAGTATAGTCAGGACCCACACCCCCAGGTCAGTGACTCACAACAGGAGGAATAGCACAATCATAGAGGTCCAGCCTAAGGAGAGAGGGGTCAGAGCCCTACATCAGGCTCCCCAGCCTGGGAGTCCTGCTCTGGGATGGTGAGCCTCCAGATGTCTGACTTTGAAAACCAGCAGGACTTATGTCTGGAAGAGCTGGAGAACTATAGGAAAATAGAGACTCTGCTCTTAAAAGTCACAAAATCTCACATTTACCAAGTCCCAGCATAGAGACAGAGCTTGAAGGGAGCCCGGATCAGACCCACTTGTTAATCTCAGTGAGCCTCCCAGAAAGACAAGTGGCAACTCTAGACACCCCTGAGGACAGAGATGCTGGCTGCAGCTGCTTTGGGGGAGCTCATTTTACCTTGATAACACTGGCACTGGCAAACACCATTTTGGAATGCTCCCTCTAGCCTATTAGCACTGGGAACACTGTCATACACTCTAGAAAGCCAATACTAGCCCAAGGCCTCCCAGAATACACAGACAAGCATGCAGGAACCAAGCCCCACCTTCCAACAGGCCAGCACCAGCCTCTGGTCCCAGGCTATGCAGTCAACAAGACAGGAAGCCTCCCCTACCCTCTAGTAAGTGTACAGTTACTGCACAAGGAATGGCCTTGCAGCCAACTGGGCCAGGGTCCACCCTGCCTACCAGTGTGCTCACAGTAGTTAGCCTCACCACAATAGAAGGACCTATACAGTTCATGCAGAGGGCACCCCTTGAGGATATAGCTCTGGGCATTAGAAAGGAGCAAGCTTGTGGGACCTATAGGATACCTCCTACATAAGGTCACTTCTTCAAGACGTGGAAACATAACTTACCTATGTAACAGATAGAAATAAATACACAGAACTGGGCAAAATGAGGAGACAGATGAATATGTTCCAAAGAAAGGAAAAAGACAACCTCAGAAAAAAACTAAAAGTGTAGGTAAGTGAGCTACCCAATAAAGAGTTCAAGTTAATGATCATAAACATGCTCGCCAAATTAGGGAGAAGAACAGATGAACACAGTGAGAACTTTAACAGAGTTAGAAAATATAAAAAACAAAACAGGGCTGAAGACTAAAATAAGTGAAATAAAAAATTTACTAGAACAAAATCAAAAGTAGATTAGATGATATAGAGGAACAGATCAATGTTCTGGAAAATGGAGTAGTGGAAATCACCCAAGCTGAATAGGAAAAAAAAAAAAAAAGGAATTTAATAAAATGAGGATAGTTTATGAGATCTTTGAGACAACATCAAGTGTATTAATACTTACATTAGAGTGGTCCCAGAAGGAGAAGACAGAGGAAAGTGGCAGAGATCTTTTTAGAAGAAATATTAGCTGAAAACTTCCTGAAACCCAAGGGAAGGAAACGGACATCCAGCTTCAGGAAGCACAGATAGTCCCAAACAAAATGAATCCAAAGAAGTCCACACCAAGACACAGTATAATTATAATTGCAAAAATTAAAGAGAGAATCTTAAAAGCAGCAAGAGAAAAGCAACTAGCTTCATACAAGGGAACACCCATAAGACTTTCAGCTGGCTTTTTAACAGAAACTTTGAGGGCCAGAGGGAGTAGCATGATACATTCAAACTGATGAAAAGGAAAAAAAAAATACAAAAAAACATAAAGCAAATATTAATGGACATAAATGGAGAAACTGACTTTAACACAAGAACTGCAGGGGACTAAACACCCCACTTACATCAACAGCAGAAAATCAGTAAGTAAACACTGTCCTTAAATGACACATTAGAGCAGATGGATTTTTTTTTTTTTTAATTTTTTTGGCCACACCATGCAGCATGTGGGATCTTAGTTCTCCAACCAGGGATTGAACCAGTGTCCTCTGCATTGGGAGTGCAGAGTCTTAACCACTGGGCCGCCAGGGAAGTCCAAATATCAGATGGACTTAACAGATAAATAGAGAACATTTCATCCAAAACCAGCAGAATAGACATTCATTTCAAGTGCACAGAGAACATTCTCCAGGATAGATCACATGCTAGGCCACAAAACAAGTCTCAATAAATATAAGATGACTGAAATCATATCAAGGAACTTTAATAACCACAACTGCATGAGACTAGAAAAAAACTACAAGAAGAATACTGCAAAAAACTTAAACATGTGGAGTCTAAACAACATGTTATGAAACTACCATGGATCCCTGAGGAAATCTAAGAGGAAATAAAAAAAAAAATACCTCACCAAGTGTTGGTGAAGATGTGCAGAAAAGGGAACCCTCATGCACTGTTAGTGGGATTGAAAATTGGTGTAGACAGTGTGCAAAACAATATGAAGTTCCTCAAAAAATTAGAAGTAGAACTGCCGTATGATCCAGAAACTTCACTTCTGGGTATTTACTCAAAGAAAACCAAAACATTAATTCAAAAAAATATATGCACTCCAATGTTCATTGTAGCTCTATTTACAATGTCCTAGATATGGAAGCAACCAGGTGTCCATTAATAGATGAATGGATAAAGAAGATGTAGTATACACCTATAGTGGAATATTAATCAGCTGCAAAACAATAAATAAAAAAATAAATGAAACCATTCCATTTGTGAAAACATGGATTGATATAAAGGTAACTGTGATCATTGAAATAAGTCAAACAGATGACAAATATTATATGATTTCACTTATATGTGGACTCTAAAAGAAAAAAAGAAAACAGACTCATAGATACAGAAAATAATGGTTGGTTGTTAAACGGGAGGGAAGTGGGGAGGGTGAAATAGGTGAAGGGGATTAAGAGGTAAAAGCTCTGGTTATAAAATAAATAAGCCACAGGATATAATACACAGCATAAAATTATGGTCATTAATATTGTAGTCACTTTATATGGGGACACATCATTTATAAACTTATGGTGGTGATCATTTCAAAATGTATGCAAATATAAAATTACTATGTAGTACACCTGAAACTAACATACATATTGTACATCAGCTATATTTCCATATTTTTTTTCATTAGAAGTCAAACTCGTAGAACCAGAGTAGGACAGTGGTTGCCAAGGTTTGGGGGATGGATGGGGTGGGCCACATGGGGGAAATGTTGGTCCAAGGGTACAAACTTTCAATTATAGTATGAGTAAGTTCTGATTTCAGAGGATCTAGAGCACAGCATGATGAATATAGTGAATAAATTACTGTATACCTGAAATTTGCCAAGTAGGCAACTTTTTCTTATTACAGCTGACCCTTGAACAACATGAGTTTGAACTGTGCAGGTCCATTTACACATGGATTTTTTTTCAATAGTAAATACTACAGTACTAAAAGATTCCTGGTTGGTTGAATCCACGTATGCAGACTTGCAGATACTCGAAAGCCAAGGATATGGAGGGTAGACTACAAATTATACTTGGATTTCTAACTGTTTGGATGGTTGGTAGCCTTAACCACTGTGTTGTGCAAGGGTCAATTGTATTATCTTGCAGTAACCAGTGTTAAGAAGTCTTTGTTTTGTTTGTTTTTAGCTTTCTGAATATTATGTAATATATGCAGGGCCTTAATTGTGCAGAAACTGCTTTTACTATCCTCTCCTGCAACTTATTTTTTTCCCACTCAGCAGTATGGTATACATCATATAGTGTTTCTTACCAAAACACAGATGTTAAATCTCCTTTAAAAAGAGAAGGAAGAGGAGTAGAAGAAAGGCTTTGACTTTCATATCCTTTGCAAACTCACAATATTATAAACCTAATCTAGTCCCACAGAGGCCAATGTAATCTCTTTAAATAGCAAATCTGATTTTTCCACTATTGTGGTTAAAATCCTTTAATGACTTCCAATTGTCCTTGGAATAGAGACCTAGGTCCTTTGTCCTTTATGTGGTCACAGTGGTACAACTGCTTGTCCCTGAATCACCTGACTTACTCTACTGCCACACTTGTTCTATTAGCTTTGGCCACCTTGGCTTTCTCAAAGTTCCAGGACACCCTCTGCTTTCTCCAAGGGCCCTCACATGTACTCCATCCTCAAACTGGATTACCTCTCCCTTGTCCATGCCACACCCCCACTTTATTTCCACCCATCAGAGCTCATCCAAAGGTTATTTCCTTAAGAAACAACTCACTGACATCAAGACTAAATCAAATTTTCCTGTTCCTACCCTTTCTCCAACACATATGACTAATTAAATAATGTAAGAAGATATATTTTTTAATGCCTAATTCCTCTAATAGTAGGTAAATCCAGTGATGGCAGGGACCATGTCTGTCTTCTTCACTGCTCTATCCTCAGTGGCTAAGATAGTTCTAGTACTAGTTAGCTGCATTACAAATATCTTTAATAATTACCTTGTTTTACATTTTTAACTACTATGTGACTATTTTTATAATTTAAGATTACTCTTTGTCTTACATGGATTCTCATATGTGTACATCATATTTATGAATTTACAATTATTTCTGTTCCTTTGTTCCAGAAAAAAATATTAAGTTACACTTTCCTTTGTGAGTCTTTAAATTTTTTTCCCTTTTAAATTTCTATTTTTAATTTTAGGCTATTTTAACACTTGAAGCCTGAAAATTAATTGCTACTAAACACAAGAGATATTCAGGGGAAAATGACATGATACATTCAATTTGGATAATCATCCCAGCACTTTTTCAAACTTTCCTCCAGAAATATTTATTTTTGTTATCTTTATGAATTAGTCATTCACTATTCTTTCCCTATAATCCTATAATGTGGTTATTTGTATACAAAGTGCAAGCTCAATGAGTTTTATAGTGTTTTCGTATTTTGGGGATATATGTATATTGCAATGGAAAGAAATGAAATTAAAATCTTAGAAAAAGGCAGAAAAGAGGATAGAAAAATATGACCTTAAATTTTTTTAAATAGAAAATGAGAGAAGGTAAATGACTTAATAAAAAAATTGGGAAAATCTACCCCTTTCTATGATATGGCCAGTCCACAGATAAAGTGTAGGTTTGAATTTCCCACTGTTCTACTTTCCAAAGAACTCTGAACAAATGGTTTTATGAAGGCCATCTAATGCACCTTGCACAGAATGAGATGCAACTCTCCCATTAAAACCATGTTCCTGCTTTCCAGAAAAGTCGAGCTATAATATGTACTAAACTTTTGTCAGAAATAGATGTCTCCTTTTGCTGTACCACAGACTAATATACATATGAAATTGAGGAATATGATGACAGATTCAATACAAAAGCATTCAGCAATTTTACTCTTAGACACCAGACTATTCATGTATAACACAGCAGAAAATTTACGTCACTCAAATATGTGAAAGTTATTTTTAAAAAAAGAAAGAAAGAAAAACACTGTTAATTTGGAGGGGATTTTAAAGTAATGTTTTAAAAAACTTTTTAAAGGCTGTTTATTTCTTAATTATTCACTAATAAGCTAAATGAATAAAATAGATCAAACCAGTGGCCTGAATTGATAATAGTGTGATAGGTATACCAGATTAAATGTGTTTATCTATAAATACATTTAAGCTGTTCTATTCCTATAATACGAATAAGAATACAAATATTTAATTAATTATACACATTGTCATGAATTCTTAGATATCTGAAATAAGCTTTGAGGAATCATATAATTATGTCCTATTGCAGGATTTAGTTATTAATCTTGTGCCTGTAGATTCCCAGTGAAAAAAATATACATATATTGTCTCCTCAATCATTGCAGTGTACTGCAGCCTTTACAGTCAGAAAATTGTACATTTTACCTTCAATTACTTTTTCTTATTATCTAAAATAATATATACTTTTACAACATGCACAATAGGGTCTATATTCACTCCATTCTGCTGCAGATGTTATCTTGTTTTAGACAACTATTAAAAAGCTAGTTTTTTCTTTTCATTTCATGAATGTGTTCAATATTTGCATAATGATTCCTCTCAAAAGATAAGAGAATGAACGAGGAATAAATAAATTGCAACCTCCCTGCATAATGACTCTACCTTTAAAGATGGATCACACATGGCCACGCTTGAATGTACCCAATCAATATTAAGTAGACAGAAAGCCAATTGAACCATAACTTGCGTTGTGCTAAGAAAGAAACACAGAAAAGGATATTGGAGGATTATTGAGAAGAAACTTAAGAACCCTTCCCAAAGTCAGTACCAAAAGCTCCTACTGAATCTTCCAAATTTTTATGGAATTAAACAAGCCATCTACAGTGGAAATTAGAGAAGATAACTAAATAGGAAATGGCTATGCCCTGTCAGAAAACCTTATTGAGTTCTTCAAACAAGGATCTTCAGTCTCCACTTGTAAAGATGCTCTGTACAATCACATACATTGTACAAGAAGTTTGTTATTATAGATTCCTATTTTACTTCCCCAGTTGGAACTTATTCCTTGAGAACACAGTTGTTGCTCTGATGTATTTTGAGTTCCACAGTAAAGTGTTTAGTAACTGCAAACTAGTGGATGGTGAAGAATTAGTGCAGTATATTTGAAACGTTATCATTCATATACCAAAACAAAAACAAAATGCCACTCCTAAGCATGGCTTTACCCCCTTTCTTGACTCTAGTAGTACTCATGTTTGTTGAACATTCTGTGTGGCAGCTGCAGTGCAAGCACTTTCCCTCGGTCAATCATTTAATTCTGACAAACTCTAAGTTTTATACTGTTCACTGTACAGATGAGGAAAACAAAGTCTGAAGTGTTATTTTAGCCTAGGTTAAAAAAAGTAATACAATTGACCCTTGAACAAGATGGGGATTAGGGACACAGGTTCTGTGAATTTGAAAATCCGAATATAATTAATAGTTGGCCCTCTGTATCCGTGGTTCCTCAATATCCTCTATTCTACATCAAAGATTAGAACCAACCAACCACAGATAATGTAGTACTGTAGTATTTACTATTGAAAAAAAAAATTGCTTAGAATTGGACCTTCGCAGTTCAAACCCGTTGTTCCAGGGTCAAGTGTAATCAGAAATCTGAGGCATCAAACACACGTCTTTCTGATTCTATGGATCATGCTTTTAGCCATCGCACTATAGGGCCATACAGCGATTAACTCGAAAAAGAACTAAATGAACAGTCTAAGAGATTTAATAATTTAATGTAAATTTTCAGCTCTCACTCTCTGCCTGACAATTTAAAATGTAGTCTCACACACAATGAAGGCATACACTTCTTGAAAATATTTATCCCTAGATGGTGAGAAAAATAGGAGCAAGTTATTCAATCTTACACTACCCTATTTTCTCTATCTGTAGTATGTATATATATTGTTTGGGAATTTTTTTTTTTTTTAGGCTTTTCTGTCTGTGTATGTGTTTCTTTTCTGTGTTTTCTATTTTTACCTCCCCTTATCCCAGTGCCTAAATCTGGCTCAGTTTTCAGGGGATGTTTGTGGCTTTTGTTTCACATAAGTTTGAGCCCAAGGAAAAGGAGATATTGGTAATGCAAGAATCAGAATACAAGATTTAAAAAGAGATACCTGTTAAAAAGAAAATTTCTTAAACAGCTTTTACCTTGTCATCATGTATGTAATCTCAACAAAAGAATAGTCTAAGGGTCTGAGGAAATATGTCAAATTTCACCTTCTGATGAAAAGCTACATTTTACAGCGAGGAAAAGTGGCTAAATAGCAGACATTTTCAATATCCTGTGAGCTCTCTTTCACTGACTTTGGCTCTCTTGCTCTCTAATATAAGACCTTTGTCCAAAAAACCCCACTATGTTATACTCTTCTAAATTAATTGGTTCCAGGGATACTGGACAACTAAGCTCAAATACAGAATAATAATGCAGCAGGCTAAAGGTGAGCTAGAGAAAAAAAAAAAAAAAAAAAAGATTTGATGTTAAGGGTAAGGCCCTCTGGAGCCACAATTCACTACATGCTTTCCGGTTAGATCAAGAATTGAGAGCAGAGTCTGGGCAAGATTAGCTTTCAGAGAAGTAAGAAGGACACATCTGGCTACAGTCAAGTCTCCATTAGACCCCCTCCCACATGAAGCTGTCTCTTGTCTGAATATACTTTCTTGTCTCTAAGAATCCTTCAAGCTCTTCTACTTTTTCCAGTACAGCACTTTTCTGTGCACCTCCCTTTATGCTCCTTTTCCCCCTACTTCTTTCCTTCCTTACCCTCTTAAACATCTCAAAGTGATAGTGTTCCACAGATACTGATTCTGAGACTTCTGAGCCACAGGGCAGGGGGTGGGGAAATAAAAGTTCCACTTCTTACCAGTTTCAGGGTTTCACACAAGATCTCACTGTTTAAAAAATGGACTTCCACTTTTGAAAAAAATTCCAAAGCTATGAAAAACATTGGTCTATTCTCAATTTCTTACTCATCATTTACTCTGCAGCATCTTGCAATCTCATTTCCAATCTCACCACTCGACTGAAACAATCTTTTAAAAGTCACAGCTGGACTTAATGGATAAGGTCATTCATTTGCTCTCCTCAGCCCAATCCTTTCCCATCTCTCTGTATCACTTCAAACACCTGACAGTACCTTCCTTTAAAACACTCTATACTTTGCCCTTCTTAGGCAATGTGGTATCCCAGTTATGCTACCCAAAAAGCTATTTCCCCGAGTCCTTCATTAAATATCATTACTTCAGCCACAATCCATTGGCAAGGCAATACCTGGCAGGGCAAGAAATAGTGGACTTGGAATCTGAAGACTCGGAGCCAATGAGGGATTTGGGAATTTTCTATCAAATATAATCAAATATATTACAGAGTTCTAATCACAATAGGTGCTTAATAACTGATTTGAAGAAAAGAATATAATGAATAAATATATTCTTAGAAAAGTATGGATATAAACTTAATGACAAATTTGAAATACTTGCTTTGGAATGACATTTTTTAATGATAGTCTTTGAAGTGAAATGCAGTTTGTTTTAAAATCTTGACAATCTAGTTTCTTGACCCATGATATTTCCATGATGGGGCTGTGTGAAGGGAAGGATACAAAAATGACCAGTAGATTCAGTCAAAGAAATGTGCTGAAGGTCAAGCCTGAGGGATAGATACCTTATTTTTCAATGTATACTAAAAAACAGTTCTGTTGACTGAATATTTTAATGTTAGGTTAGTTATTTGGTATTTTATCATCAGTTCTATATATTTCTACCAACTTTTTAAAAAACAGATTAATTGGGCCCATATGATATGTGTATTGTAATAATTCTACTTTGCTTTGGAACATATTTTTAGACTCACATAACCTGTGTTTTGAAAGGATGGTGATGTGTGTTTGCCCTCTAACTGAATGTAGCTTTGATGACAGATATAGATCACAATGGTACTTCTTTAGTGTGAATAGTTGGGTATGAGCAATGAGTAATACAAAGTGATTCTGACAATTACATCACTTGGCAGACTATTTTTAATCTTTGAAAATAAATTGTTTAAATATATTCCTTTGAGATAATGATTATGGCTATATTCACTTCACATCCTTTTTAAGGGGCATTAAAATGGATCTCAACAATGGAAAATGGATTTCTGAGATAATGAGCCATATCTCACAATCAGTTCATTTGAGTGTAAATTTAGTGGGGAAAATATATCAAAATCTAAAAAGAGAGAAACAAATGTTTCAATTCTACAGAGTTACAATACAAACTATAATCTTTCTAAATATGTATTTAAAGGAATATCATTAAAATTTTGAAAATTTATGAGTTTAAATGTGCATGTTTAAGTCACATATTTGAAAAAATTATTTAAAAAATTACCTCTGGTCAAAGAAAGAATGTATATGGGCTAAATCTCTTTACAACACACAATAACTGGAATTACCATAAAGATGGTAAGAATGTCTACCTATTTATTACCTTCCAAAAATTGGGTTCCAAGAAACAACTTAAGTTGAAAGCAAATGGCCATGTCAACACTCTGCATTAAAATTTGGAGAGCTCAGTACCTGGGGGAAGAATGAATCCTTCAAGATATGAGATTCGATGTCTACAGACATCATGAGGTCATACGTTATTCTTAGTTGATGTGTATTCACCATACTTCAAGAGTAAATAATAGCATAGAACATACATAGGAGCTGGTAGAGGTACATCACACATAGAAACTACCCTAGGACATATGGAGTCTTTTTTTTTTTTTTTTTTATACTATTGTAAAGTTATATAAACTCTTGCTCTCCACCCTCCTCCCTTGTTATTTGTCTCTAATGGTCTGTCTCTATGATGGCAATTCTACCTGGCCACCTAGATTCATGTTTCTTGAGTTGTCAATATTAATCTCAATAGTCTTCAAGTGCTGACCTTTCTGTTTGGAATCCTAATATCTGCTCATTCCCACCCTGCATACTTGAATTAAGTTTGAACTGTTTCAGAACTAGATATTCTGCACCTGCCTTTAATTTCTGATACTGAACTTTATGGATTATAGTGACTTACTTAACTTCTTTAACAGGTATAATGCTCAATCATCCTTTGTACTGTCACTGAAACCCTGGCATGATGTTGTTTGCCTTTCTTGAAAAGAAGGACCAAACATGATCCCAACCACTGTTGTTCCCAAACCCCCACAGCTCTGTACTTGATTGTTTCATCCCATCTCTCTCTAAGACCTGTTTAGTATCTGTATACTTCAAAATTACAGGAAAGGAACCAAAGAAAAATTAATAATAATGGAGGGGAAAAAAAGAAATAGAGGAGTTGTGGTTACAAAGGGAAAAGATGAAAATGAAGTCTAGATCATAAGTGGAAAAGTTGATTGTGAATAACAGGAATGGTTTTGAAAATGAAAAAAAGTAGAAAAACGAGTAGAGGGACAGTTATAAAGACCAGCCTTCTTTTCAGTGCTTTGATCCTCCCCTAAGACTATAGGAGGGAGGGTTTTATTGCAGGAGAGAAAATGGAAAGACATGAGACTGAGATCTTAAGGAGATAGTTAATGTTTTTTTGAAAAACGTGTGAGTCATTCTTCAGGGAATCAAAAGGTGTTTTGATTTAAAAAAAAAAAAAAAAAAAAAAAAGAGGCAATAGTCCAGGTGATGTCATTCAGCATAAATACACAGCTGGCCAAATTTTATCATAAAACGCTGACAAGATAATGTACTTACTATTCCTGCCCACCAGAAAAAGTGACAGACGTAATTATACTCATGATAAAACTTAATAGATTTTCTCATGTACTAAATCTCTATAGAAATGGATAGTCCAACAGATAACTTACTTATACAAAAGGTAGAATGAGAATACATGCAATATTCAGCATAAAATGTGATTCTTTTGATTCTTGGTTTGCTACCTTCTTTCCTTTAAAGCAAACTACTGTAACAAAAAGAGGTTTGCATTTGGGTTATGTCCAAGGACACAATTCACTTTCACAATTTCCTCTATACTAATTATACCGAGATCATTTAATTCATGTGCATAGAAGCACTCAGAAAAATCTATGTCAACAATTGTAGTACTTTATTCTTTTCCTTATGGGCATCATGTTGCCTAACAGCCCTTAAACAACATAACAGAAAAAATATTAAGTGCAACATTAATTAAAATGCAGAAAATTAGTATCAACATTGTACTTACAATGTTTTAAATGGAAGACTAATGTGTTCAATATTATTTATTTTTCAGGGTCAAAATTCATATTTATTCATATATCTCTATATATACATGAAAATTCATATATACCTACGTATGTAAAAACATACTATATTTATGCCTATATATTATAGATATTATATCACACAGATTATGTAATTATTTAATTATATAAATATAAAACTATATATCTATGTGTATTTACATACAAAATTCGTGTATATCTCTACATGATAGAATGTATATAGTATAGTAATAGAGCAGATTTAACTGTGTGAAGAGTAAGTTAAAATGAATAAATTTAAAGTATAATCACAGTCACAAAAATAATAAAATCTTAGGCTCATAACTTTATAATTTATAAGACACTTTTAGAGCTGTGGCCTTTTTATATATAATCCTTAAAACAACATGATAACAAAGAAAATGTATAATGCTCACTTCGGAAATTAGTAAACTAAGTTACAAATTGGTGAAGCAGCATGTACTAAGTCACAAAGCTAATAAGTGAAGAGTCCGAATTTTGCAAGCAACCAAGTTTTCTAACTTTTATCTTGCTACTATATTTTAATACATTTTAGTGCCTATCTACACATAATATAACTCTACACATTTAACTAGATCCTCAGAAATCTTTTTACATGTCTTGGCACAGACCATTCTCCCATTTCCAACAACAGGAATTCTGAAGCTTCCATCTTCCCAAGCCCTTTAAACCCATTCTTGACTCCTGTCTAGAAGATGATTACATGATCTTCCACTTTGAAAAACTTGAAGCTATCAGGAAGGAATACCCAACTTGATATGTACAGAAGGACCCATATTGTCCTGAGTTCCAATATTTCCTCTAGGATTAGAATAAAAGATGTTTTATTTCCAGACAAGTTGATTTTAAGTGGAATGGTTTTTGGTGTACTCCCTCCCTTTTCTTATACCATGTGCTAGTATGTTACTATGCTGCTTCAATAGGAGAAGAGCAGACTTTGTCTTTATTGCTGTTGAAACTGCAATAGCAACCATATTAGTCAGGAATCCATCTTTTTACCAGTTTCAGGGACCAGGATCTTTAAATCCGGAGGTTACCCCTGCTGATGCAAATCTTATCTGACAGTAATCCTCCAGGTGATTCTATTACAGCTAAAGTTTGAGGACCATTGCTTTATGTATTAAACAGTGAGAATATAGAGGAAAAAAACCCCAACTCTCTAGAGGAATTAAAGAAAACCGTGGAAATGGGTGCAACTTGTTGTGGACATAGGTCTTTAGTAATCACACTACTCTTTGTATGTGGTCTAATTTCCTATTGTCCCTTATCCCCTCAAAACAACATTCTGGAATGTTATCCATTGCTTATAGTCCTCTGCAAGTAAGAAGTGTGCTTCCAGAAAACCCACCTTCAGGAGAAACTAAGAAATTTCAGCTTTACGTGATTTCAAACTCAATTGAATATAGTTTCATTGCTTCATGAGGGGTTAATCAATTGTTTTCAGAAAGAATTTGATTTAAAAAACAACCCTTCCAGGTATCGTTACAAATCTGTTGTCACACTATAAAATCTGGTTCCAGGGTGGGAAAATTAAGTGAGAATCACTCCTTACAGAACGTCAATTTCACAGACCAGCTTCTTCACAAGCCTCAGGCGGACTATATAATTTGCATATCATACAAATGATACAACATAATCATATAGTAACAGCTTAGAAGTTTCTACAATGTATGCAATACTTAGATAAAACACCCACATTCTGCAATAAAACCCACTTTAAAACAATCATTACTAATGATTTCTTAGTAAGTTAAATGCGTACATAATTTTAGTTATAAAAGACGAAAACACAAAAGGTTACTTGAATGTTTAAACTAGAATAGTTATCCTTTCACTTTTTTTCAGGGTTCAGAAATAGTAATCCTTTTTTTTTTCTTCTTCTTCACTATTCAGAAATAATTAGGGTTAGGGATCTTCTGAAAAAATAGACAAAATCTCTACGTCATAAAAATTTACACTGTACTTACTAAATATTTTGTTTTTATTCTATGTAAGAAGAAATTTTGTTATAAAAGGAATGTGCTATAATTGGCAAGATTTTTCTGATATTTTAGTACTTTTATTTAAAAGGAAATGTTAGTATTGGAAACTAACATTTATAATTCTGAATGTTAATGACAGTCATTATTCATAGTCACTCTTCTTTTGGAGGTTGGATAATCCCCTACTGTTTAACTTTTCTTTGAATATTTAATGAACTACCAAAGAATTGTTCCTAAGGATATTAGCTGCTGTGAAAAGATTTTCTTTCCTCCAGAAATCGTTTAAGATAACCCATGGTTTATTATATGGAATGCTCTGAAGTTCTGAACTATGGCCTTGAAAATAGATATTCATAAAGATTTTTGTCATAAATTGTGGGACAAAGAAAAAAAACTTGTATGATATTTTAAGAGTTGGAGTGATATACATCACATATGTCAAACTTATATTTCCAATAAAAAACATTCTTTATAATTCGATAACTTAAAAACACTGGAAAACAGAATCTTATGAAATCATCATTACCTAAATTTAAGAGATTTCCAATTTCAGATTCTCAGCTTATGTGAATCTTCTATATTAGCCCAAAATTTTTGCCTGAATTTGTTTTAATCAGCAAGTATGCAAAACTAAGGGATTTGTCAAATTAGTTGTAATTTGCATTCATGGAAAAGTGCTGTAAATCAAAATAACGTAATTCAAATCCATTACCTCATAGAAGTTAGGTTACAATAGAGGCTTAGTTTGCTCACTAAGTCTACTGACTATATTTTTATAGCAATGGGCAAACAAGTTGCATAATCAACTACCAATTAATATATACCTGTAGCCTTGACTTTTTGAAAGTTTCATGTAAATAGATTAAACAATTCAAAATATTACCTTAAATTTGTATAATCTTTCACTGTATTGTCAGACACATATCCCCTAACTGCTACTTTAAGAAGTATTTAATATGATTCTATGTTATAGAATGTGTGTATACAACGGTGTATGTGGGTACTTTTTACCTAGCTTCCAGTTCCTGCTGAATTTCTTTTGCAACAATTTGAAAGAAATATAAGGCTTATGGTAATTAAATTCTAAAGAAAAATTTTAAGTGGATAATTGATAGGTAGCTTTGAGAAGTCTTTTAGGGGATCTTTAGGCAGCTCATGAGCCTCCTAAAAGGTGTACCTAGAAGAGTATATTTTACTGCTTTTTAAAAAAAATATTAGTACTATGGAAAAAGAGAAGGGCGATGCTTTTGATATCGGCATACCCACCTTGCTTTTAAGTTGATGAAATTTATAATGAGAAGAGCTAATGATGAAGCATACTAATCCTCATGGATTCACTGATTATTTTTTGACATACTATGACAGTCTCTGATATATAGTAAAAATTGTTACTTGATATTAGAGTTATTATTAATAAAATCATGCTGTGGTATATGTGGTAAAGAAATTAATTCATACAATTGTGACCTTCGTTTCTATGTTATTTTTTACAAAATAAATTGTGTTTGAAAAAATAATGGTTGAAAAGCTCACAAAAGTTATGAAAGATATCAAATACTCAGATGCACACTTAGACACATTACAGCTGACCCTTGAAAAACATGGGTTTGAACTGCATGGGTCCACCTATAGGTGATGTTTTTCCATATATATTTTAGTACTACATGATCCACATTTGGTTGAATTCTTGGATGTGGAACCTTGGATATGGAGGGCCGACTGTAAAGTTATACACGTGTTTTCCACTGTGTAGAGGGTTGGCACCCTTAACAGCCAGGTTGTTCAAGGGTCAAATATATAATTAAACTGTTAAAAGACAATAACAAAGAGAAAACCTGACAGTACCAAGAAAGAAGTGACTCACCACGTATAAGGGACTTTGAATAATATAAACAGCTAATTTATCATCAGAAACTATGGAGACCAGAAGGCAGTAGGATGTTTTATTTAAAGTACCAATTCATCAAGAAGATAAAACCTATACACAGGAAATACCAGAGTCTCAAAATATATGGAGCACACATTGACAAAATTTAAAGATGATACAGATAGTTTTACGATAATAGTTAGACTTCAGTAACCCCCCTTTTAATAATGGATAGAACAGCTAGAAAGAAGAGCAATAAGGAAATAAAAGACTTGAAAAACACTATAACCCCAAAACACTATAACCTAACTGACATACAGAACACTTAATACCACAGAGTATACATTCTTCTCAAGTGTACATGGAACATTCTTCAGAAAGACCGTATGTTAGGCCATGAAACAACTTTCATGTTTAAACAAGACTGAATTTATACAAAGTAACTCCTCTGATCACAATGAACTGAAGCAATAACTAAAAGAAAACTCAAAGATAGGTGGAAATTAAACAATACACTCAAACAGATAATAGGTCTTTATTAGGTTGTAGGGATACCATAACAAAGTACCACAGACTGGGTTACTTCAACAGTTTACCTTCTTACATTTCTGGAGGCTAGAAGTCCAAGATGGTAACAGGATTGTTTCTTCTGAGAGCCTCTCTTTGCCTTAGAGAGGACCATCTTCTGTCTTCACATGACATTCTCTGTGTGTGTTGGTGTCCTAATATCCTCTTATAAGGACACCAGTCATACTGTATTATAGACCACACAGATGACCTCATTTTATCTTAATTACCTCTTTAAAGGCCCTATCTCCAAATACAGTAATATCATAGGGTATTGGGGTTAGGACTTCAACATGTGAATTTTGGGGGAACACAGTTCAGCTCATAATAATATCAAAGAAGAAATAACTAGGAAAATTTGAAAATACTTTGAGGTGAATGAAAACAATCACAGCATACCAAAATGTACTGAATGCCACAAAAGCTGTGGTCAAAGGGAAATTTACAGCTGTCAATGCCTATATTAATAAAGACGACAGACCTCAAACCAACAACCTAACTTTACACCTTAAGGGACTAGAAAATAAAGAGCAAATTAAGCCCAGAGCTAGCAGAAGAAAGGAGATAAGGCTAGAAAAGAGAATTGAAAAATAGAGAATATATACAAAATCAATATTGGTTCTTTAAAAGGATCAACAATATTGAAGAATCTTTAGTTAGACTTACTAAGAAAGAAGTGAGAGGACACAACTAACTAAAATCTGAAATAAAAGTGGGACATTATTACCAAATTTACAGAAACAAGGATTATAAGAAAATATTATGAAGAATTATATTGACTATACATTAGATAATTCTAGACAAAATGGATAAATTCTTAGAAACATGCAAATCACTAACTTTGCCTCCCAAAAATTTAGACACTCAATGGACCTCTAATGAATAAAGGGATTGAAGCAATAATCAAAAACCTACTGACAAATTAAGTCCAAGACTAGATGGCTTCACTGGCGAATTGTAGCAAACTTTTAAGTAATCAAAACCAACTCTACTCAAATCAAACTTTTCTAAAAAATAGAACAGAGGAAACACTTCCTATGACATTCCGTAAGGCCAGAATTACACAGATATCTAAGTCAGACACAGATACCACAACAAAAACTACAAACCAATATTCTTTATGTATATGGACACAAAAATGTTCAGAACACTAGAAAACGAAATCCAGGTGCACATTTAATGGATTATACTTTATGACCAAGTGAGATTTATCCCAGGAATGCAAGAATGTTTCTATTTAAGAAAAGTAACCAATGTAATACATGATATTTACAGAATTAAGAAAATATAAATATGATCGTCTTAATAGATACGGGAAAGGCAACTGACAAAATTCAACACCCTTTCATGATAAAAATTCACAGCATACCCAATGGTGAAGGACTGAAAGCTTAGCTTCTAAGATTAGGGGAAAAACAACACAAAGATTCCCACTTTTACCACCAATATTCAACATTAAACTTGAAGTCCTATCTAGAGTAATTAGAAAAGAAAAACAAATAAAAGGCACCCAAATTGGAAAATAAGTAAAAGGATCTCTATTTGCAGATGACTTGATTCCATATATAGAAAATCTCAATCTACAAAAAAGTAATGTTTTTATATTTTGAAAATGAGTAGTTTAATATTTGTATTTGTCCATTTTTTTTGAGAGCAATTGGCTAAACTGAGATAGATGTATCCTGAAATTCCAGTTTCTTTCTAAAATAAAAACTTAATTTTTATTTGGCATCCATCTGTTTACACTACATTATTAGTTTTAATCAAGTGGTATTTAAAGATATAGTGAGAATATGTGACTATTTTTCTAGTGTCTAAATACCGTCAAGTCAGAGGTCAGTATTATCCTCTATATATCCATATAATTTATGTAACAGATGTTCATGGACTACATACTGATTGAATGAGTACTTCTTCTCATATAGATAAATGGAGAAAAGATGTCTGCAATGCCATTTTATGATCAAAATTTTGAATCTCAGTTTTTGAACATATAAATTCTTGATCATTTAATTTTACAATAGCCACCATAATGGCAATAAAAAAAAGTAAAAATAAAACCTTAGCAATGAATTTTAAGGTATTCTCAAAGTGTTTTATTAAGTGTCGTTGGCAACAGGAGACAATGAATCATTCATTTACATGTGTTCTGGAACTTTAAGAGGTATCTTCAGCATTGGGGCAAATAATAAGTGATGTATAATCTTGTGCTTTTTCTGACCATATGCCATCCGAATCTTTGATCACCCTTGAACAAAACCCCCAGCTATAATTAGGCACCAAATAGAAATACAAGTGTATTTCTTATAAGATAATCCTCACTTATTTCTTATTTCTTTGGAATATACATAAAATGATTGATTTGACCTGTGACATAAAATTCATTTCTGTGTTTCTCCCCATGAAATTTCAGTGCAACCACTGACTTTGCCTTCCTCTCCATTGCCCAAGGACACTCAAGCTGTTAAGTGTTTCCAGACCAATGGTGCATGTCTGTTCTCTACACTCTTGAAAAAAATCTATAGACTTGTGAAAAATATGAAACAGAGCTGTGAAATTGTTTCTATGTTATTTATTTCAATAATAATAAGGAAAAGGGAAAAAGTTGAAAGACTGAATCAATCAAGCATAATTGAAACTCACCCCAGTGTTGCTAAAGCAACTTTCTGGGGCTTACATTTCCTATAGATTTAATGTAAAGTGAAGGAAAAAGACTAAAAGTAATGTTTACTCTTCATATTTTCAGTGCACTGAAATAATGCTGCAAATATATATCTTGGTCTGGATGAATAAAATTCTACTTGCTTCATCATTTGTAATTACTTTCTGTGAACTTTATACTAAAATTTTACCATGTAATGCTCTCAGTTCTGCAAAGGTGTTAATTTGTGGCAGTGGTAATAAACGTAAAGTATAGTGAGTCTTTATAAGTCTACTGGATCACTGCATACTAGGATCATTTATAGTTAACATAAAGCCACTAATTCTTTTCAGCAGAAACTCTGCAGGCCACAAGGGAGTGGCAGGATATACTTAGTGATGAAAGAGAAAAACCTACAACCAAGATTACTCTAGCCAGCAAGGATCTCATTCAGATTCTAAGGAGAAATCAAAAGCTTTTCAGACACGCAAAAGCTCAGAGAATTCAGCACTGCCAAACCAGCTTTACAACAAATGTTAAAGAAACTTCCCTAGGCAGCAAACAGAAGAGAGGAAAAAGACCCACAAAAACAAACCCAAAACAATTAAGAAAATGGTAATAGGAACATACACATCAATAGTAACCTTGAGTGTAAATGGATTAAATGCCAAAAATCAAAAGACAAAGACTGGCTGAATGGATACAAAAACAAGAAACATACATATGCTGTCTACAAGAGACCCATTTCAGACCAAAGGACACATACAGACTGAAAGTGAAGGGATGGAAAAAGATATTGCATGCAAATGGAAATCAAAAGAAAGTTGGAGTGGCAATACTCATATCAGATAAAATAGACTTTACAATAAAATCTGTTACAAGAGACAAAGAAGGACACTACATAATGATCAAGGTATCAATCCAAGAAGAAGATATAACATTTGTAAATGTTTATGCACACAACATAGGAGCACCTCAGTACCTAAGACAAATGCTAACGACCATGAAAGGGGAAACTGACAGTAACACAATAATAGTAGAGGGCTTTAACACCCCACTTTCACCAATGGACAGACCATCCAAACAGAAAATAAAGAAACACAAGCTTTAAATGACACAACAGACCAGATAGATTTAATTGATATTTATAGAACATTCCACCCAAAAGTGGCAGAATACACTTTCTACTGAAGTGCACATGGAACATTCTCCAGGACAGATCACATCTTGGGTCACAAATCAAGCCTTGGTAAATTTAAGAAAATTGAAATCATATCAAGTATCTTTTCTGACCACAATGCTATGAGACTAGATATCAATTACAGGAAAAAATCTGTAAAAAATACAAACACATGAAGGCTAAACAATACACTACTAAATAACCAAGAGATCACTGAAGAAATCAAAGAGGAAATCAAAAAATACTAGAAACAAATGACACTGAAAACACGACCCAAAACCTACGGGATGCAGCAAAAGCAGTTCTAAAAGGGAAGTTTATAGCAATACAATCCTACCTCAAGAAACAAGAAACATCTCAAATAAACAACCTAACCCTATACTTAAAAACAACTAGAGAAAGAAGAACAAAGAAAACCCAAAGTCAGTAGAAGGAAAGAAATCGTAACAATCAGAGCAGAAATAAATGAAATAGAAACAAGGAAAACATAGCAAACATCAATAAAACTGAAATTTGGTTCTTTGAGAAGATTGATAAACCCTTAGCCAGACTCATCAAGAAAAAAAGGGAAAGGATACAAATCAAAACAATTAGAAATGAAAAAGGAGAAATCACGACTGACATCACAGAAATACAAAGGATTATAAGAGACTACTACAAACAACTATATGCCAATAAAATGGACAACCACGAAGTAACAGACAAATTCTTAGAAAAGTACAATTTTCCAAGACTGAACCAGGAAGAATTAGATAATATAAACAGACCTATCACAAGTAATGAAATTGAAACTGTAATTAAAAATCTTCCAACAAACAAAAGTCCAGGACCAAATGGCTTCAAAGGCAAATTCTATCAAACAATAGAATTCGGGTGAGCTATCACCCATAATTCTCAAACTCTTCCAAAAAACTGCAGAGGGAGGAACACTTCCAAATTCATTCTACAAAGCCACCATCACCCTGCTACCAAAAGCAAAGATACCACAAAAAAAGAAAATTATAGATCAGTATCACCAATGAACATAGATGCAAAAATCCTCAACAAAATACTAGCAAACAGAATCCAACAACATAATAAAAGGATCATACACCACGATCAAGTGGGATTTATCCCAGTGATGCAAGGATTCTTCAATATATGCAAATCAATGTGATACACCATATTAACAAATTAAGGAATAAAACCCATATGATCATCTCAATAGATGCAGAAAAAGCTTTTGACAAAATTCAACACCCATTTATGATAAAAACTCTCCAGAAAGTGGGCATAGAGGGAACCTACCTCAATATAATAAAGGCCATATATGACAAATCCACAGCCAACCTCATACTCAACAGTGAAAAACTGAAAGTGTTTTCACTAAGGTCAGGAACAAGACAAAGATACCCACTCTTGCCACTCTTATTCAACATAGTTTTGGAATTCCTAGCCATGGCAATCAGAGAAGAAAAACAAAATAAAAGGAATACAACTTGGAAAAGAAGAAGTAAAATTGTCACTGTTTGCAGATGACATGATACTATACATAGCAAATCCTAAAGATGTCACCAGAAAACTACTAGAACTAATCAATGAATTTGGTAAGGTTGCAGGATACAAAATTGATGCACAGAAACCTCTGGCATTTTTATACAATAACAACAAAAAATCGGAAAGAGAAATTAAGGAAACAATCCCATTTACAACAAAAAGAATAAAATACCTAGGAATAAACCTACTTAAGGAGATGAAAGACTTGTACTCAGAAAACTATAAAACACTGATGAAAGAAATCAAAGATGACATAAACAGATAGAGAGATATACCATGTTCTTGGACTGGAAGAGTCAATATTGTGAAAATGACTATACTACCCAAAGCAATCTACAGGTTCATTGAAATCCCTATCAAACTACCAATGGCACTCTTCACGGAATTAGAATAAAACATTTTACAATTCGTATGGAAACACAAGAGACCCAGAATAGCCAAAGCAATCTTGGGAAAGAAAAATGGAGCTGGAGGAATCAGGCTCCCTGACTTCAAACTATACTACAAAGCTACAGTAATCAAGACAGTATGGTACTGGCACAAAAACAGAAATATAGATCAATGGTACAGGATAAAAAGCCCAGAGATAAACCCATGCACATATGGTCACCTTATTTTTGATAAAGGAGGCAAGAATATACCATGGAGAAAGACAGCCTCTTCAATAAGTGGTGCTGGGAAAACTGGACAGCTACATGTAAAAGAATGAAATTAGAACACTTCCTAACACCATAAACAAAAATAAACAAAATGGATTAAAGACCTAAATGTAAGGCCAGACTATCAAACTCTTAGAGGAAAACATAGGCAGAACACTCTATGACATACATCACAGCAAGATCCTTTTTGACCCACCTCCTAGAGAAATGGAAATAAAAACACAAATAAACAAATGGGACCTAATGAAACTTAAAAGCTTTTGCACAGCAAAGGAAACCATAAACAAGAAAAGACAACCCTCAGAATGGGAGAAAATACTTGCAAATGAAGCAACTGACAATGGATTAATCTCCCAAATATACAACTAGCTCATGGAACTCAATATCAAAAAACAAACAACCAGTTAAAAAAATGGGTGGAAGACCTAAATAGACATTTCACCAAAGAAGACATACAGATGGCCAAGAGGCACATGAAAAGATGCTCAACATCACTAATTATTAGAGAAATGCAAATCAAAACTACAATGAGTTATCACCTCACGCCGGTCAGAATGGCCATTATCAAAATATCTAGAAACAATAAATCCTGGAAAGGGTGTGCTGAAAAGGGAACACTCCTGCACTGCTGGTGGGAATGTAAATTGATACAGCCACTATGGAGAACAGTATGGAGGTTCCTTAAAAAACTAAAAATAGAACTACCATACGACCCAGCAATCCCACTACTGTGCATATACCCTGAGAAAACCGTAATTCAAAGAGACATGTACCACAATGTTCACTGTAGCACTATTTACAATAGCAGGACATGGAAACAACCTAAATGTCCATCAACAGATGAATGGATAAAGAAGATGTGGTACATATATGCAATGGAATATTACTCAGCCATAAAAAGAAACGAAATTGAGTTATCTGTAGTGAGGTGGATGGACCTAGTGTCTGTCATACATAGTGAAGTAAGTCAGAAAGAGAAAAACAAATACTGTATGCTAACACATACATATGGAATCTAAAGAAAAAAGTGGTTCTGATGAACCTAGGGGCAGGACAGGAATAAGACGCAGACATAGCGAATGGACTTGAGGACACGGTGGGCATGGGGGAGAGGAAGCTGGGATGAGGTAAAAGAGTAACACTGATATATATACACTATCACATGTAAAATAGACAGCCAGTGGGAAGCAGCTGCATAGCACAGGGAGATCAGCTCGGTGCTTTGCAACGACCTAGATGGGTGGGATAGGGAGGGTGGGAGGGAGGCTCAAGAGGGAGGGGTATGGGGTGTATGTATGTATGTGGCTGATTCACCTTGTTGTGCAACAGAAACTAACGCAGTGTTGTGAAGCAATTATACTCCAATAAAGATGTATTTAAAAATAAAAAATAAATAAAGCAACTAATTCTGACAAAATAATTCAAAATAGTGTAAACGTTCCTTGCAATGTGTTCTGAAACCTGGCAGGTAGTTGAAATCATAATAAGTAACAAGGACAGAGAACTAGCACCCAAGAGTCACGTTTTTTTTCTAAGAGCCCAGGAAAATGTAATGGTCAGCTTAATGCTGAGTTATTTTTGGTTGTGATTTTAAATACAAATAAATATTGTGGGATTTTATTTTGACTCTTTTAACTGTATTAGTAATGCAATGGCCCCAAAGAAAAATTTTCTTGTCAAAGAATACATTAGCTTTCAAAGGAAAAAACCTATGAAAAATTAGAATTTTAGATGGTAAAAACAAAGCATAATGGCTAAACCAAACATTCTGGAAAAGCAGAATGATTAGGGACACTGTGGAGCACAAATTATTGCACTTTAATTTTTAAATGAGCTTAGACATCTGTGAAATTTAAACCCCAGAGCCAGTGATTTGTGTGGCACTATACTACAGAAGGAACAAAGCTTTGACGTGCAAATTTCAGCTTTATGTTGCATCAGCCCAGGTAACCTTGCCAACAACCTTCACGCACACACTGGAAGCTGAGTGATGCCTCCCATATGCATGCATCCTTCCTTTTCCCTTCCCAGTCAAGTTGACAGCAATTCTCTGTTCATTTCCTAAACGGACTGAAAAAAGTTATGCTACCCCTGTACCTGTTATTAACCTCCCTTGTACTATTATTACTCATAGTTTTTCCTTTGAGATAAGCAGCTAGACACAGAAGCTGATCTTTGCATATGGTGGGCTATTGCCCCAGAAAGAGAACTGCAAATGTCAACCTATTATTGGGTCATTAATGTCAGGTCATGATATTTCAGAATTTGATGTTTTTAACCTTTACAGACATTAACCCACATACAATACACTTTTGAAAAGAGTTTATTTATCCTTAGAAACAGTGGATGCATGCTCCAGGAATATTGTTCTGTAATATTAGGTACTGTATATATGGTAAGGATCATTAAGTATATTTAGGTAACCACCTCTTCAGCTTAATTTGGCCCTTCATCTATTACTTTAGAGGAATCGAAAATCATGGACGAAAGAAATGTTCAGACGTCTGATAGGAGAAATGGGGAATGAAACAGAATTTAATAGTGTTCTCTTTTATTAAAGAATTACTCCCAATTCTGACACTGTTTAGACAAAATTTGCAAAGATGATATTATCTTATTTCATTTCTTTTTCTTTGAAAGTCAAAATTGTTTCCTGTTATAAAATTCAATGAAGTCAATTTCAGTACACGACGTAGTTTTAGGGTATACCGTTAAAGTCATAATTCAAGAGGCTGAGGAAAATCTAGGATGAAAGCATTTAAGTAGGAGATTTTATACACAGCTGCAGCAATGCATGCATTGCTCTGGATACAGGCTTGTGTGATGCAGATTCAAAATATGAGAAAAAATGCAGGGCGCATGTGTATTTTAAAAATATCTGAAGTATTTTTGCTTTTTTATTTTTATTGTTTTGTCTTATGTCCCTACCTTTTAGCTTAACTGGCCACATCTTATAACAATATTTTGAAAACTAATACATGACAATGGAAAGTAAGAAAGGAAAGGATACAGTCAGAAGAAAAAACATGAATATAGTGACACACATTAACTTATGCTCCGAGGAAGGGATATTCTGCATATTTCTGTAATGAAGTGTCCACAGAAATCATCTGTTCGTTGAATGACTCATTCATTTGGAGGCTATTATTTCATTACGTACTATGCACGAGCGCAGTTCCGGGCCCTACTGTGGTGGGCAGACGTTAAGATGGCTTCCATGATCCCCACATCGTGTAATCTGTCCACTGGAGTGTGGACGGACCTACGCTTACTCCTATGGAACAGAATGTGGCAAAGGTGATGAGGTACCACTTTCGTGATGATGGAGCCTAAGAACGTAACTGCCGTCCTGCTAACAAACCGCCTCTACTGTCCGCTCAGTTTGCAGGCTTCAGTGAAGCAAGCAGCCTTTGGGGACAGGCTCACACGGCAAAAAGCGGAAGGTGGCCTCTGAGCAGTGGAGCGAGGAAGCGAATTCTGCCAACAATTATGTGAGCTTGGAAGCTGATTCTTCCCCAGTTTCAGCCTTTAACGAGACTCCTAACTGACACCTTGGTTATGACCTTGTGAGAGACCTCCAAGTAGAGGACCCAGTTAAGGCATGCTCAGACTCTTGACCCACAGAAACTGTGAGGTAATAAACGTGCCTTTTTAAAGCTGCTAAACGTGTGGTAATTGGTTATGCAACAATAGATAACTAATAAACCTAGGGACGCCATAACGAATAAAGCCATTAATCGTTGCTGTTTTGGGGGGATTTTTGTACAGTCCATGGGGGGAGGAGCACACCGTCTAATACAGCATGATGGACGCTGGCTCTGAAGAGAAAGGTGACTAAGACTCAACTACGGGGACACAAATCCAGAACCAAAAACTGGGTCGTGAGAAATGAGGAAAAGATCCCAGGGAAGTAGCAGCTGAGGCTTGAAGGATGAGCATGAGCTACTCAGGAGAAGGGGTGTGTGTTTTCATGCACCATGGGGACGGGAGTGGTCTTAGCCTGGCGGAGGAAGTGGTACGTGAAAACACACAGTGGGGAACAGGTGAGACAAAGTATGGCCTGATCAACAAGTCTGGGTTGTTGGAAGCGAGGCTGGGAGTAGTAAGAGATGAAGATAAAGAATAAAAACTGAAAGCAGATCATGTAAAGCCATGTGACTCATGTTTATGATGAAAGCTTTGCTTACAGTAAAATTCGAAGGGTCATATACATTATATGATTTTGCAGAATTATTGTATGTAAGGAACATATGCTCCAAAATATGTTCTAATTGCTTTGATAAAGTATAATTTTCAAGAAGTTTAAAATGTGACTTTACTACAATGTAAAATGAATGTGTGGTCAAAGATTAATTGATGAGGGAATACATGCCAAAGCTTATTTAATAAGAAAGCCAATAAAACATTTAAATTGGGTCAAATTTTGAGAGACTTTTTGATAAGAATTTGAGTTAGATTTACATTCTCAACTGGACAAAATTATCTGCACTGGTATAGACAGGACTCTCTGGCTTTCTATCAGTTTTCTACAAGTTGATCTGTACTCCTGCAGAGTTGTAAAAGAACCTGGTCAGTTAACTATACACCCTTCTATAATCCCTTATATCATCGGGTAATTCCAGGAGGGTCCATTAGACTAGGTTCAGTGATCCACTGAAAGGTACGACACAGTCATCATTTTGCCAATTTGCAAGTATTGAATAATGTTTCTTATTGTATGGCATAGCACCCTCTTATTTTCACCTCTGTTTCCTAGGGATTAAATACTTGGACCACCATTTCTCCTGAAACTTGGATTTATTGATCCTTTTTCTCCTGGCACTTAAATTCACAGAGAAATTTGAACTTCTTTGCCAAATCGTTGTATCTTTATCAGAAAGTTTTACCATTTTGTACTGTCACTTTGATTTTCTAAAACCATGTAATTATCTTACCAGAGCGTGTCTAGGGAGGTGAGACTCCTTTTATTATTTTGATTGGAACATCAGATCATCTGTATTTTTATACCTGGTTCTCTTTCGTTATTGTTGTTTTGACAGAATGACAATTGTTAACATTTATTCTGCACTTATCTGTACTGGGCATCAGGACAAACATCTTACATGCCTTATCCCTGTAAAAACCTCGTAATACTCAGAAGACATTGTTACGATCGGTGTTTTACAAATGAGAAAACTTGATCCACAAAGAGGTCATTTCCTCAAGGCGACAGAGCTAATAAGCATTGGGATTAGAGGTGGACTCAAGTTGCCCAGTCCCACTTTGATTAGTGTAAAACTATCATCCAGTGATTGATTCAACGGATAGTTACAGTATTCTCACAACCTCCAGGCATGGTGCTAGACCCTGGGAATACCGTGCTAAACAAGATAAATGTTACAGTCTAGAAAACTTTCTAATGTTGTTTTAAGTTTAAATTAAAGCAAACATTGTGATTAGAAAGAAGTCTGAGCAATAAGACAAAGCCCTGTTTGTTTTCAAGTGAATTACCACCATCCAATTCCCAGAGAGATCCCAGGGAGTATCACATTGGCCTCAGGAGCCCCACCACGTAAGCGCTTTAATTCTGCTCTCACAATGTTAACACTGCTTACTCACTCATCTTTTGCTTCCTAACTGTATTTTTGCCACAGTCTGGCTTTCTGTTCTTCTCAACTCGGGATCATGCTGTCTCCAGCATCCTATCAAGGATGTCAAATTGCTTTCTAAAATGTTCTATGGGCTCTGTAGGAAATCATTTACAGAAGTGTGTCTTCTTCTGAGTCACACAGATTCTACTCCCTCCAGTTTGATCTGCAATACATTCTTTTAAGCCCCATGGTGTTGGGTTTCATTACTTTTCTCAGCTTCAACAAGGAGGGAGCAGTACAACATTGGCATCTGCCCTTGGCTTTGATCGGTGGCCACAAAGGTCTCGGGCCCAGGATAATCCCCTTGTCATAGCATGTGGAACAGCAGACTGTGCTTCCAAATGCCATTCCTCCTGTGAGCCTGGGCTGTGCAGGGGTAGTAACTTCTTCTGCCCCAGTCTGGCCCTCTGACAAATTGGTAGCATACACACTGACTGGGAGGATTGAGAGTCACCATCTTTGTTTTGTATTTCAAACAGGAAAACCAGTTCTATTTCATAAATGAATGAGAACATTTTTCCAGACGGTTAGGTCATAGGCAGTATTCGGGAGGTAGCCCCAGTGGAGAGCAGGCTGGCTTTCAGCCTTTGTGCTCTGCACTGATGTGAACTTCTCCTTCTTTCCTTCCTGGGTTCTTATCTTCCTTCTTCCCTTCCTTCCTTGGCTTCTCATACTTTGGTAAGATATTGGGGAGAGGTGTATTAAGATCAACTAATTTAAGTGCTTTTACACAGAAAGTCATTTATTCCAATGCAAATCCTGACCAGTTTTAAAACTTCCTTGTTAGTATTTCAAGTGCATTTAGGGTTCCAGGATTCAAGTGCCCCATCCCTGCCTTTACTGGCTGAACAGTGAACAGAGTTGGCATCTGGAATGGAGAAGATGTAGGCTTGTCAAATAAGACCTGGGATCCCCTATGTTTTCATTGCCATTCATTCATTAATTACCTAGTCACATATACTAAGACTTGCTGAACTTTGCTCACTCTTGCCATTTCTCTCTAGATCTCTACCCTTCTGCCTCTCTGCTCTCCTGTGCCTTCACAATACTACCCTAAATTCCCATCATCCGGGGGAACATTGCTATGCCTTACATTCTTACTAAATTTACTAAATGCTTTTAGAGGATGATGACTTAGAAAGCTCTCTTTTCATTTTATTTAGGACCTGTTGCATTATATTCCTGTGGCATTCTATCTTTGTCATCAGTTTATTTCTCTCTCAGAAATATGGTTTTAGCAGCTAACTTTATAAACAACAATGTATGTCACTATTTAAGATTGTTCTCTTTGATTCATGGAAAACATATGTTCCAAGGGAGGTCACAAGTAAGGTACAAGTCATAAGAGTAGGGTTAGAAACAGATTGCCCATCTATCATGATCCCTGGGAAAATATTTTTGCTGGAAGTGACAGGTTGCTCTCATTCTAAACTTAGTTTAAATGTAAAGCCAAACATGCCCATACAACACATTTTATTTCTCCCCAAATTGTCACCTTTGGCAGAGCACAGTAGATTCAGTCACCCAGGCATTGCTCTGTACAAAAAGATACTTCAGCAGAGGTCACACATTTGTCTCACAGCACTGAGGCTCCAGGGAATTGGGTTCTAAATTGTTTCTATGGGTGCTCTGGAAATTACAGTGCACATCAAATGAGAGGTCATCTCCCAAGTTCCCTGGGGAGACCACAAGAGTATGTTTGCCTTTTGAAGGCAAAAATAAATATTTTTAAAAAGCAGTACTTTGAACATGCAGCAAAGGTGCATACCAACCATACGTAAGCCAGTGGAGCTAAAACACCTCTTTCTTCATCAAATAGAGAACAAGACTATGAATTATAAGCATGCATAGTACAGGTCAGGGCTAGGTTAGCTATGCAAATGTTAACATTTTAGAAAATATATATTCAGTATATTTTTAAAAGGAGTTTAGTTTTGTGATTTGCTCAGAACAGGATTTAAATCAAAGAACTGAGTCCAGAATTTTCATATGAGGTTTTCCTATTAAGAAAATCAATGCATAATGCCAAAGATATTTTCACATCTTCTTCCTATGATGTACAATTTCCATCATTAGTTACTATCTAATGAGGAGTACCTGACAAATGTCCACATTTCCTAGAAATATTAAGGGAATATCCAATACACCTCATCAAGTATTAAAATATCTTTTATGGTATAATCAACATACTTCTGTCACTATAGTTAAATGGTTTCATCACTTTCCCTTCATGGACTCCTTTTCTATTGCTGTAACTCATGACTGTGGACATAGAAGAGATCTCTCCTCCCTAACCACACCCTTACTGAACCACAGTTACCATGGGGGCTTGCCATGGGATCAGAAAATGTCTGCAGTTGGCAAACAGAATCATTCAGGGGATGTAACTAAGTTGCTTGTGTGAAGCTAGGTTTGGGTAGGAACTCTTACTAATTAGGAAGCTGAATGAGAAATGCAGATAAAAGGACATTACTAAAAATCACCCATCCAAACTATGGCTCTTTTGGAAAGCAAGAAAACAGAACGAAACACAAAATTCTACCCTAACTTAGGCAAACTCTTCTGTCCCACAAAGCACAAAGACTCAAAAGCTCTGTAGGGGTTAGGCTTCAGAAGATTTATCTACATTATTTTATACTCACTTATGTAGTTAATGAGTCAAAATGGCAATAGAACATATCTATACCTTACATAAATTTTTTTTCAGAGATTGAGGAAAAACTATTATTGTTTCTCCCTTTGACATATGTTTCTTACAAATCACTTTCCATAGTGTCTTACATCACACTTTATTTACTATTATTTACATGAACTTATGCTTACCACACTAGCTTGGAAGTTCTTTAAGAACAAAATCTTTTTTACATTCTCTACAGTTCTTAATACAAATTGTTACATATAGCAGATATTCCATAAATACTTACGGTGTTGAATACATTTTTGAAGTATTTAGCCAAATGGAACAGCAGAAGTTTTAGAGCATTAGAGTTTCAAGTCAATAAAATTAGACAATAATTTAGTGATAATATCTATGTGTCAGCAATATGAGAAGCTAGGACAAAAGAGATAAGATGACTCCTTCTCTGTAAGAACTTAAATCTAAGAGAAATGGGAATCTAGAAACAGATGTGTAAACAAAGCTACTGTAATTAAGACCATTTGACATGGGAACACAGTTGACAAATAGAAAATTACAACAGAATAGAGAACAGAAAGGAAGTCAGATATATAGTGATAGAAGTATTTCAATTCAGAGAAGAAATAATGGATTATTTAATGAATGGAACTTGGCAATTTACTATATGATTTGAACAAAATAACCCTACAACCCAGTATATACAAAACAAATTCCAAATGTATAAGGACTCCAGTATTAATGAATGAATTTTTTAATTAGAATAATTTCTATATTCTTTAGTAGAAACCTTGAAAAAACCCACAGCTGGGACTCTAGGTAAGCCCAAGCCTAGAAGTCTAAGTTAGAAAAAGCTCCTGGAGAAAAGCACTCCTTCCAGTTAGAGAATCAGGAGGGGACCCCCTGCAGGACAGACCTTCTTGGAATTTCCCTGCTCTGGCCCAGATGAGTGGCAGCAGTGAAGCAGCAGCTCTCCCCTCTTCCCCCGGCTGGTACCAAATGCAAACAACAGCAACTGTCCTTCAGAGAAGAGTCTTTTGACACTCCCCATCGTACACCAGTTCAGCACCAGCAATCAAATGGCCTGCCTCCCCTCTTCTCTGACATAGTTGAGACCCACTTGTGCAGGGTGGAGTGTTCAGTTCTCCCTGCCCTACAAAAAGTGAGCTCCAGTAGTGACACTACACCCCTGATGCAGAGGCAGAACTGGTGGAGGTGGCTGAATCAGCCCTGCAGGTTCTTTTCTCTCATCACTCTGCCCATGTTGGGCCACTTTGTGGGGATTGTGCAATACAGTGCAGAGGCTGAAGTCCCAACTTCTAAAAATGAACAAAAGGAATGAGAACACTGGGAAACCACAGAGGGGGAAGAAGGATCATGGAGAGGAGGAAGCAGAAGGAAGGGACCCTTTAAATCTTTGCATGAAGTCCTAGTCACCACACTAACAAAAATCAAAGAAACCTGGAATGGCTATATTAATAGCATACAAAGAAGGCAAATGACCAGAGATAAAGTGGGACATTTAAAATTGAGAAAGGGTTAGGTCACCAAGGAGACAAAACATTTTTATGTTTGTACCTAACACTAGAGCTGCAAAAACACAGCAGAAAAAACTAATAGAACTAAAAGAGAAACAAATTCACAATTATACTTGGAGTCTTCAATACTAATTCATAGAAGAGGTAGACAAAATCAACAAGGATGTAGAAAAGTTGAACAGCACAATCAGTTAATTGGACCTAAGTGACACTTATGCAACTCTCCACCCTCATCTGAGTCCACATTCTTTTCAAAGGTACATGGAACATTTTTTAAGATAGACCATCTCCTTGGCAAAACAAATAAATCTTATTTTTATAGAAAACTGAAGATGTATGAAGTTTGTTTTCTGACTATAAAAGCAGTAACTGAAAAAACTGAAATATGAAAAATCACAAATTAAAATTTATAACATATATCTAAGTAATCAAAGATGAAGTTTCAAGAGAATTTTGAAATTATTTTCTACTGAATTATAATAAAAAACTGTTGTAAATACATCAAACTAAAAATCTTCTGCACAGTAAAGAAATGATCAAAAAAATGAAAAGGCAATCTCTGGAATGGAAGAAAATATTTACAAATCATATATCTGATAAAGGGTTAATATCCGCAATATATAAGGAACACATAGGACTCCATAGCAATCAATAAACAAATTAAAAGGTGGGCAGACATTTTTGTAGACATTTTTCCAAAGAAGATATTCAAATGGCTAACAGGTACATGAAAAGGTGCTCAATGTCACTAATCAGAGAAATGCAAATCAAATGCACAATGAGGTATCACTCCACAACTGTTAGAATGGCTATCATCAAAAAGATAAGAGATAACAAGTGCCTGCAAGGATGTGGAGAAAAAGCAACCCTTAGTACACTGTTGGTAGGAATGTAAATTGGTACAGCCACTATGGAAAACAGCGTGGAGGTGTGGAGGTTTCTCAAGAAATTAAAAACAGGACTACTGCATGACCCAGCAATTCTACTTCTGGGTATCCATACAAAAAAAAAAAAAAAAAAAAAAGAAATCACTAATTGTTCATAATAGCTAAGGTATGGAAACAACCCAAATGACCATTGACAGATGAATAAAGAAAATGTGGTGTGTATATATATATATATATATATATATATATATATATATATATACACACACACACACACACACAATGGATTATAATTTAGCCATAAAAAAGAAGGAAATCCGGTCATTTGTGGCAACATGGATGGACCTTGAGGGCATTATGCTAAGTTAAATAAAACAAAGACAAATACTGCATGGTATTATTTATATCTGCCATCTTAAATTAAAGAAAAAAAAAAAAAGGCAAGCTCAGACAGAAAGTAGAAAAGTGGTTGCTAGGGGCTCAGGGGTGGAAGAAATAGGGAGTGGTTTGGCAAAAGTGTACAATAAGAAAAAGAAAAAAGGTTAACATATGATTTATTTCACTTATATGTGGAATCTAAAAAAAAAAAAAAAAAAATCAGAAAGAAGAGATTGGTGATTGCCAGGGGCAGGGGGTTGGGAGTGGAGGAAATGGGTGATGCTGGTCAAAGAATATAAACGTCCAATTATAAGATGAATAAATTCTGGGGATCTAATGTACAACGTGGTGTCTATAGTTAATAATAATGTATTGTATATTTGAACATTGCTAAGAGAGTAGATCTTAAAATTTCCTACTTAAAAATAATGTTTAACTGTGTGAGGTAATGGTATGTTAACTAATCTTCTTGCAGTAATCATTTCACAATATATACATGTATAAAATCATCACACTGTACACCTTAAACTTACACAATATTACATGTCAATCATATCTCAGTAGAGTTGGGAGAGAAGAGAATAGCAAAAAGCTGTTAAAACTAACATAAATATCTAGTTTACAGCTAAACTGCTTAGTGAGACTTTAACATTAAAAGCTTACATTACAAAAGAAAAATCAGTAATTTAAGTTTAGATTAAGAAACTCGAAAAGGAAGCGCAAAACTGTGCCTAAACCAAGCAGAATGAAGGGAATAATAAAGAGGAGAAATTAATAAAATTAAAAACAAAAATAGAAACAAATCACTGAAATATAAGATTCTTCAAAATCAGTCAGTTGATAATTGAAATTGATAAATCTCCAGCTGGTTTGACCATATAGTAAAAGGAGGAAGGGAAGATGCAGTTGTGGATATTGACAAATGAGTGGATATCACTACTCACCATATAGAAATTAAAGAATAACAGATTATTGTGTATCACTCTATGCCCATAAATTTAACTGAGGTGAAACTGACAAATTCCTTAAAAGGAAACAAATCGGCAAGACTCAGAAGAAACAGATAAGCAATGCTATTGAAAAATAGTGAAAATAGTAAAACGTTCTAAAAAAGAGATCTAACTTCATGCTCACATCATTTTGCTGGTTCATTCTACAAAATATTTAAGGAAGAAATGAAATCTAGACAGTCTCTTCCAGAAATAAGAGGGAATTCTATTTTATGAGGCTACCATAAATTCATAAGAAGACAGAGAGAAAATAAAATTTCACACCAATATACTTTATGGACAAAGGCATGAAAATCCTCACCAAAATGTTAGCAAGTCAAATCCAGCAACACATAAGAATAATGAGAACCAAGTCCTGTTCAATCTTTGAAAATCAAGGTAATACCATATTATCAGACAAGAGAAAAGCATATTATACCAATAGATGCAAAAAATAACAACACACACTGTAATATTCAAGACTCATTCATGATAAACTATCAGTAAACTAGACATAGGAGGGCTTCCTTAAACTATTAAGGGACATTTAAAAAACAATCCATAGTAAAGTCACACCTAATGGTTAAAGACTGAATGCATTCCGCCTATGATTGGTAGCCAGGCAAGAATGTTTGCCCATACCAGTCCTATCCGATACCACGCTGAAAATTCTACCAAATTCAATAAGGAAAGAAAAATAAAATCACTTGGACTGGAAAAAAAGAATTAAGAATATCCTTATTTGCAGAATACATGATTGCCTTTAAGACAAGGAATTTACCAAAATTTCTTTTAACTGTAATTAAATAAAGGTAGTTCACTGGGTAAATATGTCAATTCTAGCCAAAATGATCTTTACATAAACATAACCTCAGCTGTATTCTATGTATAGATATTCTCACAGTAAACTTTATATGAATAAAGGACTCAAATAGCCAAAATAATTTTAAAAAAGAAGAATCAAGTTGGAGTACAAACAATACCTGATTTTAAGATATACTCTAAAGCTTGAATAATTAACTAAATGGCTAAAGGAAGGATCAACGAACTATTGCCCAAAGTCAGTTCAACATTGTTTTTGTAAATAAAGTTTTATTAGAACAAAGCCATGCCCTGCCATTTACATATTGTCAATGCTGCTTTTCAGGTACAACAATAGAGTTGAAGGGAATTGTGAGAGTGACCTCTATTGCCAATAGAAATATATGCCTCTTTCAAATCTTGGGCTTTATTAAACTTCAACTACATGTGTTAAAATATATTCCTCGTTTGAAGAATCAGTTTTTAGCTTTTATATACATCTTTTAATACATACATGTATGTAATAAAATATATAAAAGCATTAATCTGTGTTACAGAAGAGGTGATTATGCCTTTTAAAATTAAGGCTTAATTCTCCAACGTTTAAAAGTTTGTAAGATAAAAGAAGGTAGAAGTACACCCAAACATCACCATGAAATTCCAGTGGTCATAGATACGCATATTTCAATTGGTGCAGAGCATCCCTATACTTTTCCACGCTCAGAGTAATATACTTGTGTATTCATAAACACACTCACAAGCTTTTTTCTTTACAAAAAAGTTTTATGCCCATATTATTATACATTTTTTCTTGAAGATGTATTATAGATACCACTCTATAATACAATTATATAAACTCTATATCAATTATATAAACCAATTAGGTTGGTTTATATAATTAGTATATTTGGTCTTCTTCCTAAATCTTCTAATGTTCCTATTAACAATATATTGTTTTTTTGTTGACTTTCTAATTATCTTGCTTTTCCCACCTGTATTAACCAGTTTTACACTGAAATTGCCTTCTTTGCCTCTTATAATTTGGAATTTCTGAACATATCTCTACTGTAGTGATTTTCTACCTGTAACATTTAAATGCCTTTAAAAATAGTGTATACAAGCCCTCATATGATCATAATTGCACATTTAATTTTCCTCACACCTTTCGTCCTACTTCCAGTGTTTGAGATAACTTGCAACTTTAGATACATTCTTATTCAGGGCTTTTAATAATATCATAGGATAATAACATGCATACAATTCTATTCCATTATGAATATACAGAACGAGAGAATCTTATACTTTACTACATTATCTTCAAAAGAAATCACAAGACAACTGTATATGTTAAAAGTTGAGCTAGACCTAGAATAACTGAACTGAGTAAAGCTTGGCATTAAGCATACTTCCACTTTTATCTTCCACTGACTTTAATTCTGGTTCTCAGCTATGTGACATGACACCCAATATCCACATTTAGAGTATTTTTCACTATTTCATTTAACAAGAAAATAAAAGATATTGAATATATATCATGCACTGTGCCAAGTGGAAAAAAACTGAAAATGGTGTTTGATCTCACAAAACTACCAGTTTAATGTGGCAAAAAAATAAATTGGTTGTCAAATGTAATAGAATGAAGTAAGTGCTGCGATGGGCAAAATATTGAGTGCTACAAAAGCACATAAAAAAGGAAACCTATTCTCCCTCTCCGAGGAAAAGATATCAAGGAGTATTATATTGCCTGATATTAGGGTATACTACACATGGATATAAAAAAAGAAAAAATTGTGGCGATAAAGATACAGTTGTGAAATAGAGTAATAGAATGACAATTCATTGTGACAGAAAGATTACAGAAAATGGGGAGCAGGAAGGTAAGAGTCCAGAATGATGAGAAGCATTTTAAGTATAAAAAGCTTCAAAAGTCTTGCTAAAATTTTGGACCTTACTCTCAGGACAATGTTATTCTAAGTCTGATTAAATCAGAGCTTTTACATATTATTCTTAATAGCAGGCAAAATCCCCTCATTTTTAAAAAGCATGCAAAGTCTATATACACTTGACAAAAAAGGACAGGTTGAAGTCACGAATTAGTGACCCTAGTTGAAGCTAGTATGCAGCTCAGTGAAACATCAACATAACCTAGCTTTCAAAAAAAGCAAGTAAACCAGGTCATTTGAATGCAGGAGGGCAGTTTATGGTTTTATTTTCAATGGTGCTCAGAGTAGATAGCAATTTACTGTAACTCTGCTTCATAATGAAGGTAATCATTTGTTTTAGAGACATATAACAAACGATGTAAAAAGTTTTATTGAATTGTTTAAGAAAATAAATCGTTTCACAAGGGTGTTGTTTTCATACTTATTTCTTAAAGTTGACAAAGAACCTTAAGCATATTGTTCCAGCTAAGCCAAAGAAAATACAGCTATTATTCAGTGTCCTTCTCAGTGAAGGACATAAAATTACATTTTTAATTTTGAAATGGAACTAAAGTTGAATAAATATTTAATGGCTATATGGTCATATTCAGAGTAAATTATACTTGAAAACAGAATTTATGAGTTTGTTTTTGGCCACTAGGGCATTATGTTCCCATGAAGCTATCTGACAAAAAATAATTCATCTCAACCATAAAAGTTACTTTACAAAATTGTAGATAAGTTTATTATATTATGCATGTTTTCTTAAAATAGAGGTAATTGGAGTATACACAACAATTTCTGTTGTAATGAAGTATTAGCAACCCAATTTTACAATGACTACCCTGGGCATTACACTGTCATTGCCTAGATCTTCATGCACAGATCCTTAAGGATTAGGGTTTTTTTTTATTATCTTGTCTGAAAATGATCCTATTTTTTAGTTATTTTTTCATGTTACTGTTATGTGAAGACATGAGTGTATTATCATTATATCTTAAAATTAAGGCCTTTTAGAGTAACCTTTGTTAGACCACATCTGAAAAAATTAAGGAGGTGGCCAGGGCTATGCTTCTCTGCTGGATTCCTGTTGGTCAGAGTTGATAGCACCTGATAAGTTCTTCATATATATGTTCACCACTAATGAATGAATATCAAATTCTTCATGCGTATTAGCCTACAATTGAATTCTGTTATTCAAGGTAGTTGTGGTCTATTAAGTCACAGAAAACACTGAATTAGCAGGTATTGAACCACTGCTTGTAGGGGAAATACAGAATCAGGTTCCTGTGAACCTTTGTTCACAACATTTTCATCAAATGATTAATATATAACCTTGTTGTATATATGTTTCTGTTTATAGACATTGTATTTACTAGATTGATTCATTAACATTGAACTCATAGCCAACAGCACTATAACTCAAGCTTGAATAAAGCTTATCAAACACACACATTTTTCACCATAAGGTGTATCAGAGCCTTCTCGTACATAGGAACAGTGGGCAGTTTTCAGCACTACAATTGGGAGCCATTTTGAACAAAGTCACCAAAACAAAAAAAGGCATAAAAATGCTGTAAATTGAGAGCTACAAAGAAAAAAAACCTGCCAAATTTTTTTTTAGAAGATTGAAATAAAAGGAAAGATATACTATATTCGTGGAATGTAAGCGTCAATGTTGTTAAGATTTCTCCCCAAATTGGTCTATAGAATTAGTGCAATTCACATTCTAGAAAGCTTTCTTTCTGTAAAAATTGAGATAATTCTAGGAGTTACATGAACGTGCAAAGTACCTAGCCACATCCAAAATCTGGGTGAAAGAAAACCCAGAAGACCAAAGTTGGTGGACTCATACTTCCTGATTTCAGACTTTCTATAAAGCTACAGTAATCAGGAGTGTGGTAATCAAGAAAGGATGTATAAATCAATGGAAGAGACTCACTGATGTATAATTCAAATGATTTTTGCCAAAGGAGCCTCGATAAATTAATGAGGAAAAAATATAATTTTACTAGTATGATTAATAGGAAAAGATACTTTTGTAAATTGTAAGGTAAGATATTGGAAAAATTAACCTTAAGTGTAATTTTCAAATAGGCAGTAATAAAATAATTTCCAGTTATATTTAGCAGAATGATAACTGGACAAGTACACTGTTTCTCATCATTCAGCCCATAGAATCTACTAGTTTATTTCTGATATTCTTGTTTCAGACCTAGACTACTTCAGAGAGCACAGCTTGTATATTTCTCAAGCCCAGAGATAATTTGAACAAACACAAGAGCCTGAGACCTACTAGTCTTGAAGAAAAATTTTCCATGTGTTGAAAACACAAGTTGGGAGGTATCAGAAATTTTGTGCTGTGTGAGAATACAGGGTAAATACATATCTTTATTGTATATGTAAATACATATCAAGTAAATACAGGGTAAATACATATCAGTAAATACATATCTGATAGGTGGTACATATACAGGATTTACCTCTGCCCTTTGATCGCTGATATTTGTTATTTTTGTAAAACTTTCAAAGGCACTTATAAGCTTAAAATGGGCAATTTTTGAACAGGTTTTCCTGTGTCCAAATTATAGATTCTCAGAAATGATTGTTAAATTTAATGAGGTACCGGTTACTCAATAATTCTAGTTGACCAATTTGTTGTAACTGTTTACAGCAATATGAAACATCTATAGTTTCAACATAAGGAATTTCCTGCATTCTTTTTGTTAATTAGTGCTATCTTTTGGTAAACTGACTTTTAGTATTACTCTTAGTAGGGCTAATATCTAGATTGAAAAGGGAGAGATGAAAATCTAGTCTCTTGTTTATATAGATACTCGTTACCATGTCTATTACTGAAAGCACTGGGCGAATGAGAAGAATGATTGAATAAACATGTGTATCAAATAAAATTTCTTAACATTTCTTATTTTTACTGTAAGAAGCATATTTCCCCAACCAAAAAGATTTAAAACAGTCATTAGTCTCAACTTATTTTTGTTATTTATCTAAAAGCAGTCTACAAAGGATGGGTGGTTCCTACATACATAAGTTTGGGTAAGTGTAATGTTAACATCTACTAGCAAAATGTTCAGCAACCTATTAAAATACAACCCTAAGTGGAACAAATCCTCTGTTAAGGCATATTTGTTTCAAAATAATCACATCTCCAGAATTGGATGTCTTTTTTACCCTGGTTTGTATGTGTGCAAGTGCATTATCAGAACATATGGATGTGTTTTGGAACTAAGAACTAAAATTAATAAGCAAATGGGAAATAGATAAATATTCAGTAACCACTGAGGGACAAATAGATCTGGATTATGTGAAAATGTTGGGTCTCTATTAAAGGAGTTATAACAAGTATAAAAGGCACTGAACTTTATATACTTTCTGAGGAATTACAAGTAAGAAACATAGATAACAGATTGGTTCACTGCCAGAGAAATCATTTTCTGGAAATAGAATTTCTATTACCATTCAAATACCCACCAAATAGAGCAAACCTAAAAATTTCTTCCCATGGGTTAACCGGTGATAGAATCGTCTTGAGGTGGAACTGAGGCAACATCAATTCAATCAAAATATTCCTTTGTTCTCCACCCCACCCTTATCAGAGACCATTTACTCTAAGAGTAACTTAGCAATAGGATCTTGACAAATTGCATTGGTTTGGTAATCTAACACCTCTTCAGTAGCCTTAGATGAAATGAATAACAAACTAAATTATGTCTGCACCATTATTATAGACAGTAGATAATGCTGATATCATGAACAGATTTGATAGAAAAATATGAAAATAGAGTAATTTTTTCTAAAAGCAGTATGTTCCAAGTGTTCATACACTGATGTTAAAAGTACGTGCTTTCTGCTAGCAAGATTGGAAAAAGACACATACCCAAAGATATTTTGTGCATGGTAGTCCCCAACTGTTTTGGGGAAAGTTATCCCTCATTAGCTTATACAATTATCAGTTACTTCTAAGAGTTAAAGGGATTTAAATGTGGTATCTAAAATATGAGAGGAAAGTCCAAACATTTGGTTTTTTCACCTCACCCACATAATTTGCCGACTAATTCAGTCTTAAGGACAGAAATATTGCTAGGCACAGGGTTTTTAAGGCTGAAAGTGACATGAACCATATTTTTAACTTTTAAAATTGAAATATCATATTCATACAGAAAAGTGAGCAAAATTTGAAACTGTCCATAACTATGTAGCTGACACTAGATCAAGGAAGACATGGTGGTCTGCCTTGGTTTTTTCCTGATTTCAGTAGGATATTTTTGAATTTTAACTATTATGTAACATGTTAACTTCTAGTGTCAAGTTTATGCTGTTCTTATTTTTTAAGTTGGAAATTTTCCTTTTTTGTCCTATCTCCTTGAAGAATTGTTCTCAGTGTTACTTCTTCCATAAGTATTTGGAAGACTTCATTATTGAAGCTGCTGAGTCTGTAGTCTTCTCTGTGGGGATTTTTTTTTTTAATTACCAATTCAATTTTGATAACAGAATGTAGACTATTCAGTTATACTATTCTAAGTTTGCTATGTTGAATTTTTCTAGGCATTTGTTCATTTCAAAGTTTTCAAATCTATTGGCAAAAAATGGAGTCATGCGGTTCACTTATGGACAAATATTATAAAATATACAATGTCTCATTTTTTGTTCATGATATTAGTAATTTGTACCTTCTGTCTCTCTCATTAGTTCTTGTCAGGGGCTCAGTTTTATTCTTTCCACAAAGAAGCAATTATTTTCTCTTTCAATTGAACGTAATTCTGTTTTATAAATTTCTGCTTTTATTATTTTACTTGCTTTTTTGCATTTAATTTGCAGGTATTTTGAAGCTTTTCTAGGTGCAGATTGATTCCTAACCTTTCTTCTTCATTAGTGTATGCATTTAAAGCTACACATTTTCCCCTGAGCACAGCTATAGCTGTGTCCCACATGTTCTTATTGTCATTCAATTCAAAATATTGTTTAATTTTCTTTGATTTCTCATTTAACCTACAGGATAATTATATAAGTTAACGTATATAATGGGAACTTATATAATTAAAAGATAAATATTTTTCCTACTTACTTTTTGTTACCAATTTCTACCTTATTTATGCCATATTCATATAATATGTCCTATCCTTGAGAATTTATTGACATTATTTTGTGGTCTTGTGTATGTTTGGTTGCAGTGTGTGTGTACAGCCATGCTCAAGAGCAAACCCAAAGAACCACAGAAACACTTACAAAAAAATTAGATAATTAGGTGTGAAGGTATTCTCCTCCAAAAGACAAACTGGAAATGAGATACGGAAAACCAACAGCAATCACAGAACCGTGGGTTATTTTCAGGTGTATGGGGGAAAACTGAGGAAGGCAACAGGGCATCTGATGGGCGTGGTGAACCTAGGCGCTGTGCCCAACTCTTAAAGGCCACCTGCAATTTCTAACCAACATGCTCACTTCCTCCCTGAAGCCAGTGCGGAGATGCTCTGGGGTGGGGGTCTGTCAAGATGGATTCTTATGTAACACAGCATAGTCACAGGGGTGACATCGCATCATTGTCACCATTTTGTTTGTTTGAAGCAAGTCACAGGTCCTGTCTACCTTCAAAGGGAGAAGATTACACAGAGACATAAGCACCAGCGAGGCAGCTTAGAGTGTGTCTGCCATAGTCAGGGTGGGGCAATTGACCTCATCCAACCTGTCATTAAAATGGTTCTTTATGAAAGCAGGTCTCTCTGAATAATGCAGATTATTACTTCCAGGGTATAACACTCTACCGATCCTAAATCTGTGTCTAATTTGTGTCCCTCACAACCATGAAGAAGTTTAAAACTCTGCTTAGCTTCTCAGTCTCTGGGATCCCATTCTCCTTGGCTTCTAGGCAGCTAACCCACAGTTAGTCACAGTTAGTGATTCTCTGTTTAGCCCATTTTTTCCCCTAAGGCTTTGTAGAAAGCATATTTACATTATTCCATTAACTTAAGTTTGTACACCGTGTGAAACATGTTTGAATGAAATACACATTGTGATCATTTGTAAGGTAATGGACCCTAGTTCCTTCCCACTAAGGTGTTTTTGTCTCAATCTATGACTTGTTACTGCCTAAGCTGTATTTGACTGTTATCTGCCAGTCATTCTGTTCAAATGATCATATTAAGTATGCTCTGAAAAATAGATGAGGTAAAACACATGGCATTAATGCTAATAGGAAGCTCCTTTCCAACTTTGTTGGCCTCCTGGCCCAAACTCCTTCACTCTAAAAGACAGATAGAGAATGACACATCTATTTTCTTTATTACATCAGGTCTTAACCCACCATTAATATCAATTGAATAAAAATCTATTTTAAAACTTCCCCCAAATGTCACATTATTCAAATAGATCATGCTGTCACAAAATGCAGTATCTATTAAAGCAATAAAAGTAAAACACAAATGCCCCGTGTTGACATTTCACTGCAGGGTATCTCCACTAATAAGATTCTGGCTCCAGTTCTAGTTCTAATGCACTTGTGAAACACTAGAAACCAAATATAAATCAAATGTTATAAAGCAGCTCCAAGCTCCATGGCAGCAGAAGAACCTAAAGAAAAAAAGGCAGTGGAAGGAAAAAGGGCAGGGAAGTTCTGCTTCTCCTCCCCTGAAAAATAGGCAAGCATTTTTCTTTCCTTATTCCTTGTTATGTTTATTGTATTAAAACTGTAAATTTGGGAAAGGAAATACCTGACTACAAATACTGTACATACAGTAAAGCCTCAAGAGGTATTTTTATTTGTGTATATTTATATATATATACACACACACACACACACACACACACACCTCTCACCATTTACAACACCACAACAATAAATGTCTCATGAGGATGTGTGCTTGCACACGCACATACAATTTTACTTGATATACACACTATATTGTCTTATGTTTTATGTAATATTTTATCATATGCTGTTTTCCATTTTTAATGTGTTCACAATTGCATTTGACTGGTTAGAGGGATTTTCCATCTAACCATTATTATTTCCCTTCCAAATTCCCCATCTGAATCAGTAACTTTACTATATCCTGCAAAAGGGATGATAAAAATACTGTCTTTGATTGCCTTATTCCTTTGGTTTTCTTTCACCAGTGAATAAGTTTTGTCTTTTAAATTACGTTTTCTCTTTTGATTAAAAGTAGATGTACGGAAAGGCAACTATAGGAAGAAAACTTCCAGTTGAACTAATATGGAACCCATTTGCTAATTGTGGGGTGAAAAAGTTTTTTTTAATTAAAAAAATGTACACATACAGACAACATTGTAAAGTATTACAACCATTTCTCAAACATCCATAGATGTTCTTATGTTTCTTTATTAGCTTATTGGCAATCATTGATATATCATTTATTCATTTAGAATTGCCTTCCATAATCTCTTCCCATTTCCTATTTAAAATTGGTAATTTTATACTTTCATTAAGTTGCATTAACATTTCCCTTTGCTTTTACAGAAATTTACTAAATGTTAAGTTAAATAGCTTCAGAAAGAAGCCAATATTTGAGCAATGTATACACTGAAAAATACTGTATTAGAAAAGTTTGATTTTTTCCTCTGGAAATCATTTAGTCTTACATAAATATGGGTGTGTTAAGTTCCAAAGTGTCTTTCTGCACAATGATTTCATACATATTAGACATTTATAGTCACCAATGGAAAGCCACAGGACACAGTTTTATGTTCGAATAATGTTATTTGACTTGCTAAATGAAATGAATATCCAAGTTGTATTTTTCAAAGGAGCATATGACAGCTTTTCTGAGGAAGACTGGGGAATTTTACTTTTTTATCTGATGAGGCATTTTCCATTATTTCTGGGGAATAGAATTCCTACAAAGGGGTGAAAGTTAAATATCAGCTTCCTTTCATTGTCCAAACCTTTATTAAAATTTAATGAGTCTTTTTCAATATTTACATAATGTACTTTATTATCAAATGTTTAATGTCATGAATTAATGTCTTTTTAATATGAAAGTAGTCAAGTTTTTCCATTGACCTGTACATCATTCTGCTCACTGATATAATTAGTGGTAATTAAACATTATCTCCCTTAATCAATTCTTTAAAGCTAGCAGGAATCATCAGTTTTATATCCTTCTCATTTAGATGAGTAATGTATACTCTGCAGAGATTTTTTTTGTCCCATTTAGGTGAAAATATGTTTTTAATATATTTAGAGACAATGACCCATTCACCTTACCAATGACTAACCAATGTCAATATTTACTATATAATACTAAATTCCTTATTACAATGTAGGAATTTTTTTTTTTTTTCAGAGTTTGGCCTCTAAAGCAGTTAAGCTTTCAATTACCTATGCAGTATGTGAGATACTGATTGGAAAGATTACATGATTCTAAATCATTTTTCGTTCTCATTTTCTATGATGTTAACAAAATTAGAAAATAGAAGACTAAACAAGAAAAAAGAAAATAATTATTTGACAGAAAGATAACTGGTATTCATTAGCCACTCACCTATTTTTTCATTTAATAATATACCATAGAATTGTTATTTTAATAAATCATTTAATTACTTTTACATTTTAAATATGAAGGTGTTTACCATGTTGCTGTAATATTCTGATGGTCATTTTGTTACACAAATGATATTACATAAGAATTGAGATCAGTTTTGGAAACTTGAGATAGTTCCCAGTAATTTTTGTTATTTCAACTACTTTGACAACTGAAATTTAAGTTCTAAGGATTAAACGCTTAGCTTTTAATTCAAATAAATATAAATGTCTTTAAGCAAAGAACATCTAATCTCAAGAAAGCTGGTTTTGAAGTCTCATATTAATTAAATCAAGTAATAAGGTAGGAATGAAGATGGATGTTATGTAATAGATCTTCTACCAAGAAAACATAAGAATGCTATAAACAGACGGGAAGAAAAAGAAAAAGGAACTAAATCATGGTTTCCTAAAGTGGCCCAACCCATCCCACTAATTTCCTATGGCTTATGTGCAGATGTTTTTAGACTTGGAAATTCAGTGGGGAGTTGGAGACAAGGCAAGAGGAATGGCAAAGCAGCAGAGGCTCTGGTTCAGGATGTAGTGGCACAGGATGTCAGGCAAGGAGCCCAGGCCTGTGCAGAGGGTGCTCCCAGAGACTTGCTTGGATGAGCAAGGCCTACTGAAGACTTAGAGAACAAACAGCATGTAAAACAGTGCAGTAATGTGCAGTAATGACAGGACATTAGTGTTACAGAGGGTTAAAACAGGATTCTTCCTGTCTCATTTTCAACTTCGGAATGAAGAGTAGATACTACATTCCAGAGAGAGTTAGACAAGCCACATTGCACAGTTTCCAAGAAGGGGCTTAGAAGTAATTTAGAAAACTCATCCACATTGAATTGTTGAGATTTGGGAGAGTCTCTGAAGAGAGTTTCTGGGGAGAGCTGCACCCTCCTACCCACCAATGTACAAGAGTGGCCAAGAGCTAGTTCTTATTTCTAATTTCAGTTAGACTTCAACTGGGTATTCCAAAAAAAAAAACTTGACATGAATTCTAGCCTTAGTAGGTAGATAAGATTGATTCATGTATGGAAATCTAGAGGGAGAGGAATAAGCAGGTTATTTGCTCTGGCTGCATCCCAGAGGGCAGTTGCTGTTGCAATGGATTTGGCTTGTTTTCCAGAGTTTGAGCCTAGGATGGCATAACCATCTCCCATCCAAAAGATTTGGGTCCCACAAGTGAAAGCGAGCATGAGAATTACATGAGAGCCTCCCCAAATGGGCCACTGAGAGAGGTGATGTGACCCGAGACACTTGAATTTCTGAAGCAGAGGTGCAGAGGCAGTAAATCACCAAGCCAGTGAGGAATGCTTTGCCCAAGCCAAGGGAGGGCCCCAAAACTGAAAAATCTGTTGAGACCACAAGTTCCTTTTAAGAGGAAAAACTCAAGCTCTAAGAACCTGCCAGGCTCAGTCATTTTAGGATAATTCAGGTAAGAACATTCATCACTGGCATCTCTTTGTTTTAACTTTTTATTTTATGTTGCAGTAGAGTTGATTAACAGGGTTGTGTAGTTTCAGGTATACAGCAAAGTGATTCAGTTATATATATGTACACATGTATCTATTCTTTTTCAAATTCTGTCTCTTTCTTGTTCCAACCTCATACCAGGTACCAATTGTTAGTAAGATGAGAAACTTGAGTCCAAGTATTAGGCAAAGAAGAAGGGAAAAAAACAGGGCAGACTATTCTAAGCACTGGACAGAGTCTGTTTTCCACTTAACTTGAGTTTTATTATCCTCCAACAAGAAGAAAATAATACTCTTGGAGCTTTCAGCTGTGGGTAGGGGAGAAAATTCCTCCAAAAAATACTTGTTAAATGGACAGTGGAGGCAAAAATTAAGCCTCATATATTCCTTTCATCTGGTTTGTGCAAAATGTTACATGAAGCTTCTACTTGCCTTTAGAGGCCACCCAGATATGAAGAAAAGGGCAGGGGAGAAGAAAACTGATTGTGATTAAATGTTTACTCTAAAGAAAACAACTTATAAACCTGAAGTAAATGAGGGAACTTGAAGTGACAATTATAAATGGTTCCTACCAACAGCAGAAATGGGAGCTTGGAAGAAAATTGAATTCAGATTTAGATAGAACTGTCACGTGTCCTATATACCCAAGTTGTATTCTGTAAACACCCTTGCTGGGCACATACTGTGAAAATTATCTTAAACAAGATTGTAAATTTATACCCCCCTTGAGTGGTATATGAAAATGCAAGCCTCACTCTACCTCACAAAGCTCTTCAATCTTCACCAAATTCACTGGCAAAAAACAGAATCTCAGTGTTAGTCACCAGGGCATCACAGAGTTGATTTCATGTGTGTCTGTTTAGTATGAAGTTTTAGGAGTCTACCAGTCAGCATTAATATGGTTTAAGATAGAATTAATATTCTGGATTCAATTTACTTCCCAATCCAATATATTTGGAGCTGTATTATGAAAATAAATCCTAAATATGTCTTACCTCTTCCCAAGTTATAACTGAAAAAGCCTTCAGATTCTCTTTCTTCATTGATATCAAGGCACTGATCGGAAAACTATACATACTTTAACAACTTTAATCATTGGAATCCAATGTTGTTAAGTCTCAAAGGTTACTCCCAAATAATAGTAATTATAGAAGGTATTATAGTTGTGATATATCCAAGTTCATTGAGGATGAAGTTTTAGGATGCATTTCTGCACACGTTAGAAAGTGCCTGGTAGATTTGACTTAAAACACTAGAATTAGCATTGTTCTTGAACTCCTAAGGGACACAGCCCTATTTTTTATTGGTTGCCCTGGAATCTCCCCATAAATAAGTGAAATTGTATCTTACCAAAAAGTTTCGATGAAAAGAATCCTAGGCATTTAGTTATCAGAAAGTGATTTCCCATTATTTTTTCCTTTTCAGATCTATAATTTCTTCTATATTTTAACAAAGATTTGATGAGCAACTCATGACTTAGTAAGGCAATTTTATGATAAATTGGTGACATAAAACAAACCCCAAAACAGATTACACCTTTCATTTTATTACACCTTTTAAATAAAACCTCTTCTTACTTCTGGGTAATTACTTAAATATTAAAAGTCAAGTTCATTTAGGCTCACGCACTCCACAACTCAAACTATTACCAGATACTCCCTGGCAGATCTTTTCTACTTCAAATAATTCTTTTTGGCTTTGTTTTGAATCTTTTCAAGGGACTTACCTAAAGTGAAATATCTAGTCCCAGCTGAGCAAGTTTACTGCTGTGTGTTTTCACTTTTTCACAGATATTCAGCAACTGTTTTCTAATATGAGTTTTAAATGAAAATTTAGTAGTATAGAAGATCAAATAAAGCAAATTTAATTCTATGTTTTTTACATGATGAGGGGAAATAATGCAGAGATATGTTTTTTAACAGAAGGTAATAGAACAATTTTGCCCCAGGAACTATCAATTAGAGGATTGATTTTAACTGGCAGGAATTCATAATGAGCGAGGTAACTGTTTTAATAGTAAATCTCTTCTTTTCAATAAACAATGGATTAAAATTAGGTACATGTTATACTCTGTAAGTGCAGAGTTAAACAGTAGCTTGAAAATCATGACTAAGAGATGAGAAAAAGGTTGTAAAGTAAATGATGGAACTAAAATTCACCCAGAGCTACAGGAAGTGTCAGAGACTCTCTCTCAAATATTGAGACCTCTAGATAACCCCTGATAATATGCTGAATTTAAAAGTTCTGGAATCATTGGGGTATTTGGCTATGTAACTTAACCTAGTTTTCATTTTCTTTTCTGTTATATAAAAGTATGTCTAGCTGACAGAGACTTTATGAACATTCAAGATAATAATGTGATATTTGCAATGAATTAGACACATGTATGGACATATGACATTCAGTAGAATATACTGTCTTTGAGTGACTACCATGTGCCAGGAGCTATACCACAAAAATGGCTATATATTTGTCTATCTACATTTCAAGCCAACAAGTTCTACAAATAAATTAAGCCTTTTTCAAGAAATATAAAAATTACAGGTAAGGAAATTATGGCATATTAAAAAAGTAAAATATACATTCATTTCATCAATGTTGTTTGACCTGCTTTAGAGAATCATTGATTCAGAATATTAAGTCCTATTGATTCTCAACCTAGATGATTTTGAAGAGACCCCGTAAGGGTATGCCAGAAACTTATATAGAATTGTTCCTTCTTAAAACATTGTGTACTCCTGTTTGACGTTAGCAAGGCTGTGAGAAATCCTTGGAATAGAACTAGAGACAACATAAAGAGGTAATAAATGGAGAAGGAAAATGACAATATTGATAGAAACCAAATATTGTGAAAGTTCCAAATGCCTCAAAGCCAAGGGACCCAGCTGTGTTACTGTTGAAATATATCTCTATGCTAATATTCCAAAATCTACTAAGAGATCTAATGGAGAAATCCAGACTAGCAGCGATTGCAAAAAGAAAATATCTGCCCAAGCAACTATATTTTGTTCCTTTAGATGGGGCCTGAATATCATGATCTTTTAAGTTCACATATCCTTATTAAAATTTTAAGTTTGTATTTTTCAGTACTGAAGGATATTCAGCATTAAAATAATATTTTATTTTTTAAGCTTATATGTCCAGATGTATAAATCTGTAGAAGACAAATTTATCCCCACCTAGAACCTGAAGGAATTTACACATTTTTAGGTTAGGTGTTCTTCCGTGCAAGTTCACTGATTTAGAAGGCATGGTTGTTTCAATTAAGAAGAATCATAACTCTTTCTTTTGATGTTCAGACAGAAAGTATGCTTAGCTCTTTTATGCCCCATTCTAATGAAGTACAGAGGTGTTTTTGGTCTGCTTTCACAGCTCTTTTACCAACATGTTCTTTTCCTTAGGAGGTACCCCAGAGAATAAAATATAAAAATCAGTTCATTCCCCTTTGTCCACACAAGTTATTTCCTTTTCTGGACAAATGAAGAAGAGTGCGGAACTAGTTCCAAAATTACTTTATGTGAACCTATACAAACTTCATTAAATGCAGAATGCCTGTCATTTCCCAAAAGGTTTTTCAAAGAAGCTTCCATTATTTTTTGAGTAAGCCTGGGGTATTAACTAAAGAATAGAGTCTGATTATTCAATTGTCAGTACTATCAACAATTACTAAGTCAAAAATTCTGTCTAAGGTCTCACATTTCTATCTGTCTATTAGATCTCCCTATTGGCATCTGTGCTGAGTATCTCCCTTTGTGTGGGTTTATTCTCCATCCTGCTGCCTGTCCCAAGACGCTGACGTGTATGGATTACCTTCATTGGTTCTCATGCTTCTTTGGCTTCCAGTTAGATTTGCCAATGGGGAATCCCAGTTGGATACCAAAGGAAGGGAGAAGAGAGTCATCTAATTTTGCCTTCTGGTTCTTTCCCTGTGAGGTTGCATTGGTCTGCCTGTGGCCCTCGACTACTTGCAAGACCATTTAGCAATGCAGAACTCTTTCTATCTCTTTCTCTCCTCATCCGTTCAGCCTCGGGTAGAATCAGTTGGGCTGCTACTTGCTCTGGGTTCTTATAGTACAGTATCTTTTGAAGTTCCCTTACACCCTGTTGACATCCTTATAATTAACCATTTTGTAAACAAACCCTACTTTCACTATCCTAATTTTTTTCCTGTTGGGACCCTAAATGGTACACTATCTTCATTTTGATCTTTCTAACATTAAACTCATTAATTTCCCCCGAATCTTTTGATTTTTGCAATTCTGTTAACATGAACATTTTTCTAGCGATGTTATGAAATTTAATAACAATGTTATTCATTTTCTTAGAGCAGTATAATTAACAAGTCTATTTCATGTACATCCTTTCATTTAATCTCACAACTTCTGCATTACTTGTACTGCACACATGAAGAAATTTGCTTTGCAACATGATGTGTTGGTCATCCAGAATGCTATCTTAGCTTCAGTGCACTTGGTCTCCACTAAATACAGGTGACTTCTTTCTTACCTGAATGACTGTTAATTTAATTCCATTCTATCTCTAATGCCTTTTATTTCTATTTTTATGTCCCATTATTTCCAGCCATAGAGCCCTAAATAGATTTCCCAAAATCCTAACTCACCCCAGTGTACCTGCAATAAAATAACCTTTCTTAGAGCTCTCGTGTTTTTTCCAAGTTCCAAACCCTTTAGTGACTTTTCATTGTCACTAATAATTTCCAGTTTCCAACGGTCTAAACTGTAACAACCCCTCAAGACTTACCTTTCATTATTCTCCTTGCTACTCCCTTCATTTCAGTCCAAGTAGATGAATACAATTGTACCTGATTTTCTCTATTCATTTGCTTTACTCACAATTTCTCCTATACTGGGAAAATCTTCCTTTCTTAGAAACTGATCAAATACTCCTATCTTAAAAGGCCCAAGTAAAGTATCACTGTGGATTTCTTCTGCCAGAAGGAAACCACTTTGCTCTCTGAACATCCGCAGCATTTCCACACCGCCCCCCTTCTCTTTATCACGTCATGCTTCTATTTTAGCTTCCATGTACGTATTTTGTATGCCCATCATATATTTCAGATCCTTTAGCTAATGGAATGTGTCTTACTTGTGTTTGCAGCTCTTAGGAGGGCACTGAAACTTGATTGATTCAAAGAATTAGGCTCAAAGAAGACAGCATTTGTAATTTTTTTTGTTTTTTTTTAGGAATGTCAATCAACTCAGTAGTGTATTAACAGCAATGTTTCTTTAAAATTTTTGATCATTGCTATTAGCTACATTACCAAACCCTACTTTCCATCTTGTAATAGCATCTTAGGTACATTGTATAACTTTACGGTAACCTCTAGCAGAGGAAGTATAATCCAGAAAAACTTTATAGAACAGTAATATTTATCTAAGAAACAGTGGAAATATACATATACACACACACACGTGTGTGTGTATATATATATATATATATACACACACACGCACACATATAGGTCTATATGTATAAATACTTGCCTATATATGTAATTTTCCATTACATTATAACACCTAGAACAGACCAATCATTTTGCAGCATCAAAAGTAAAAAAGCAGAAATAAGACTAAACGTTTCTTCTGATTTTATATTAATGCTGTGAAATCCATTTTTAATACATTCATAGACATGTAATAAAAACCTCATTGCAACGCATAGGGACCTTCTTTCTCACACATATTTGCATTTTTATAATGTAATTATCTTCAGTTAACTAGAAATAAATATAGTGTATTCAAATATCAATCTCCTTGCTTTACAAATAAAATTAACATCATCTTCAAAAGCACAGGTCTTACTCCTTTTCTATTCTCCTTCAAAAAAAACTACAAACCGTACTGTCATAGAGTCCAGCCATATCATTAATACTTTCCCAGACTTGAGTGCTACCTCAAATCAATGGTTGGCTAATGTTTCAAGTTACTAAAATTCCACCCATTCTCAGGTATTTTCTCTCTTCAGATAAGATGTAACACTAATGGAGATAACCACATTGGAGAGATTATTTTACCTTTTGACTGCATAAACTCAGTTTGAGATAATTACATTAGGATGTTTGATGTTCTCTTTGCTTCTAACTACATTTACCCTTGCTCTGCGTTATTGGATAACACTGTGCTATAGTTGGGGACCAGATTCCTTTGGATCTCACATGATTTAAGATGAGCCAGAATAAATACTCCTAATTGGGGCTATGAGTGCTCACTTAAGAAGCTGTAGTTTAAGCACAGTTTGCTGTACACTTACAGAGGAGCTTCATCAAAGTCTGGCTTTATTCTGCCCCTCCCAGTACCACACCATTTAAAAGGAAATGGATATTGTCTTTCAGGGTCTTTTATGTGCCAGGCACTGTGCTAGGATATTGTATATATTACTTCCTTCCATTCTCTCTACAAAAATGCATTTTATAAATGTGGTTCAGAGAAGCTAGCTTGTTCCCATGGTCATGTAGGGAGAAAGACAGTAGGATAGGATCCTAAAGTCCACAGTCTTTTCCAGGCTCCATGCTACCCTCCAAGAATGGTCCAGAGGAACAGTAAAAGCAGCTGCCATGAAGCACAGAATCTACACAGACATACAGTGGTGGGCTGGTAAATGAGACCAAAAAAGCTTTGATTTGTAGCATTTGAAGATTTCGTGGTTGTAACTACTCCTACCATCACTAATTTCAGGCTACCAACCTGAGGTCACTGAAGGCAAACTTGGGAAGAAGTGTGCATAGCTGGCTCCTGGGAATTCCTAAGAGCCAGCTCCTGCACACCACTGGATATTCCAAAGGAGAAGAAATTATGCTATCAAGGAAATCAAAATGCAAATGGTATTTACCACCTAACTGGTGAGTATTGAAAGGTAGGCGTGAAGCAAACATGGCAACTTCTGCCCAGACATCATAAGGCCATCAACAATGAGTCACAGGCTTTTTTTTTTTTTGATAAAGCAATTGCTCACTTCATAACTGAACCATTTTCAGAGTAGAATCATCAGTTCTTATTGCAAAACTATTTTCACCAGAAAGTGGTACCAAGAAGTCTTAGATTATATCAAGGAGACAAAGATACCTCACAGAAAGAGGTTAACCCCTTGATGGAGGATAGAACCTGATCTTAAGTATGCCAAAAAAAAAATTCTTAGGATATATTATGGGTCTTTCTCCCAATTTTGGACTCTATTATATAAATTCACATTCATAAATGTGCATATTCACAGAATAATTTATTCATTCAATAATTGATCAACTTCCATGTGACTGCATTGTTCCAGACCCTGGAGACATATCAGTAACCCAAACAGATTAAATTTCCTGTCACAGCAGGCTTGCATCCCGTTAAGGAGAGACAAGTCAAATTGTAAACATAATAAGAAAATAAACTTTATATCTTGTTAGATATAAACAAAGTAAATTTTCCAAAGTCCAAGCTATTGTTTCAAAAGACAGAAGAAATACACCTTATTTTATCTAGTACCCAAACATTTTTAAGTTATATTCTGAAAACCTAGAAGTCACTTATTCATCAAATATATTTCTTGAGTGCCTACCATGTGCAAGCAATATTCTAGGAAATAAGCAAATTGTTGTTTCCAAGTCAGTTATTTTCCCTCACCTTAAGAGATTTATATTCTAATGGAGGAGGGAAACAAACATTAGTAAATGAAGATATGAAGACATTAGATAATTTCAGTTAATGATGTGTGCTATTAAAAAGTGATAGTGTAACAGAGTGACTACATGACAACTTAGTCTAAAATAGTCAATAAAAGAGTTCCTGAAGATGTGGAGTAGAAAAGTCTCTGAGGGGCTTCCCTGGTGGCGCAGTGGTTGAGAATCTGCCTGCCAATGCAGGGGACACGGGTTCAAGCCCTGGTCTGGGAAGATCCCACATGCCGCGGAGCGACTGGGCCCGTGAGCCACAATTACTGAACCTGCGCGTCTGGAGCCTGTGCTCCACAACAAGAGAGGCCGCGATAGTGAGAGGCCCGCGCACTGCGATGAAGAATGGCCCCCACTTGGCTGCAACTGGAGAAAGCCCTCACACAGAAACGAAGACCCAACACAGCCATAAATACATAAATAAATAAATAAAATATTTTAAAAAAAGAAGTCTCTGAAAACACTACCTCTCAGTGCATCCAATAATCCCAATGTCTCTTCCTGCCTTTACTTCAAATTTCCAGGGGTTTGAACCTCATTCCTTTTAGGACTATGAAAAGATTAGGAACAAAGCATTCCAGGCTGATGAAACAGAAAATGCAAATGTCCTGAAGAAAGAAAGAGCTTGAAGTATTCTAGATACAGAAAGAAGGTTCATATATAGCCCAAGAATAGAGATGATCATGGAATTCAGTATGAGAAAGTCAGAAAGTTTTGCGGAAACCCATTACAAACAGCCTCATAGGCCTTGCTAAATCATTTGGAGTCTACTCTAATCCCAAAATGGAATCACTAGAACATTTTGAGGAGGAAAGGGACAAAATCTGTTTAATGGTTTTTAAAAAAGATCATTTTGAGTACTGCCGCAGCCCTTGTGACAGATGATGGCTTTGGGGACTAGGGTGTAGAAAGACATACAGGTAAGTGGGAAGGTTGGGCATGTTTTAGAGATTCTGATTCAGTCTGAGTCCTGGTATCTTGGAAGACTGTTTGCTCTGTATTAGTAGCTCACTTATGCTTGAGGTGCTGTCTTCCACAAGCCTACTTCATTTTCTTCACTGTAGTGTCTGAAATTTGTGTGTTTACTTGCTTGGTGTCTACTTTCACTAGAATACAAGTTCTATGAGTGCAAGGAACTCGTCTGGCTTAATCACAGTTATAACTACAGTACACAAAACACTGCCTGAGACATAGTAGGTGCTCATTAAGTAAACAAATGAGTGAGTGAACTAATGAACATAAGTTCTGCCCAATGGTTCTCATTCTACACCTTGGGTCATATAGGACAATTCAAGTCCTATTCCAAAAGAAAGCTCTTAAAGTAAATGCAGCTATGTTATATATTTTGATATTCTTTTCTAGACTATTTCTACTTCCTTAAAGTATTCCTCTTATACACTTTTTAGTTTCTTAAATATCAGTTGATTTTAAAACTTTGATTTATATAATACAGTGATTAAGTGAACTTCTAATCATATATACACAAAGGTATATAAATTAGATATGATTAAATTATTAACAGCTTCCTCTGACTTTGCTTATGTTTTTTCCCTACTGCTCTTCTTTGCTAAGTTTAATTAGTTGATTGTAGTACTGCCCATATGATATCATCATTTTGAGGGTTCAGAATTATCTTTTACTTATGATCTGTCCTGATAAGTAATTTTTATTCCTGCAAACTTGGTCTAACTAAATTCTCCCATGGAAAAGGAGGTAGTTATCTATAATAGGACTCAATGGTACAGACTTCTACTTGCCATCCATGAACTTATTACTTGGTAATGCAAAGTTGATTTTATCTGAGGTTATACTGACCAGCTCTTTATACAGCTGAGTTTGGTCATGTGAGTTTTTGGGCCAATTAGATGTAAGTAGAAGCATGAGAGGTCAAAGGCTGTTTAAAGAAAACTTACTGTGTTGGAAGGAGACCTTTTATTCACCTCCCCACTATGTGGAATGTGGACGTGGTATTATCCTGTAGGAGTTCCTGTGGGGATCTTGGAACCTGTACATTTAGTCATATACTAAGAACAGTGGAACAGAAAAATTGAAGAATTGTGGTCCCTCATAACCAGGAGACACCCTAACAACTCTCAGTTGTTTACCTTCCACTTGTTTTATGTGAGAGAGAGAAATTTCAGTCTTCTTTAACCTTCTGTTATTTGGGGTTTTCTTTTGGATACAGATTAACCTAATCCTAGTTGATGAAGAATTCAGTGTATTTCTAAATTTCTACTTTACATGGTCTTTCCTTGAGACTTATAAAAATTATTATATCATTTCACTGGGAAAAAAATGGAGGAAGATGTCACTGTGACTGCTTTTAAAATTGATGGCAAAAGACAAATCACAAATATTCAACTCCAGCTCTGTTCTGCTCCTTTTTTTCCAATTATTTTCTTTGATGAATCAAGCATGTATAAATACATAAATTGGAACTACTGGTATTATTTGCTTGTTGGAAAAATAAACATGATAATTGGTTTGATTTTATAAATGAAGGATTGAAAGTTCCCAATCATGCTTATATTTTTCCTGGATTTCATAATTGCCATTTACATGTGCATGGTCACTGATATTATTACAATAATATATCTTTAAATTTTAACTACATTGGTCATTGATGGAATATATTCCAAGTTACAAGAAAAGTATTTAATTTATATTAAATATCCATGAACTCCATCTGCTTAAGTTATAAGCATCCTAGTTCCATTTGAATTTATAGGTAATCTAATGAATTCAGCAAATCAATAACATCTAAATATCCTAATATCTACAATAATACATCTATATGTATGTTATATTCTCTACTTTAAAAATGCCTAATACACTAGAATCCAAGCACAACATCAAATACTTACAGAGCTCTCAGACATGAAATCGATTGTGTGTTATAAAGTTACTCACTCTTCCTCAGGAGAGATGGACACAAACACATATAACCCACTGTGAGTGTTTATGGTAGGTGTCTGGAGAAAGCTATGATGGCAATGAGGTGGTGAAGAGAATCTGTGTTGGCAGTAGGGAAAGAGGAAGTAATACTTCAGCTGGGTCTTGAAGGATAAGAAATCAGCAGGTAGAAAAGAAAAAGGAAAAATGAACCAGAAGGAATGCCCTGAACACAAGCATGGAAGCAAATACAAGCCACCTCCGTCACATTATTTTCCCAATAGCAAACCTTGGCCTAACACATTGACAGTACCATCGCCAATAATTTGCTAACCTCTAAGAGTTCCATTTCAGACACTCTGCTGTTTGATACACCACTTCCTATACATCCAGCCTATTGATTTACACTTTGTCATTTCATCAGTACCATCCTTAACTGCCTTCCTAGCTTTGCATCCTATTTGCTGGAGCTTTAGGAGGGATTTTGTGGTTTAACTGATGTTATGTGGCATTATCAAAATATTTAAGCGTATAGCACATGAATTACAAAGAAAGTAAGGGACTAAGGAGAATCCTGAATATAGCTTACATATTTTAAAGCATTACCATATTTTATGGATTTAAGTCATTTTAACTTGGATTTCTAATCTAAAGCCCATTTTGGGGAACAGACTTATTTTCATACATGAAAATCTTCAAATAATGAAGATGACCTGCCTTATGCCATCATAAATCTAATCAGACTTTAGTTTTTTTATTACTTTACATTCCATCCTCACTTAGCAGGATCTACAAAAGTCCGAAAATCCAGTTATGTCAGTCATCCAATACTCATATGCACATGCATTCTTTTAATAGATTTTATATATTTCATCTATAGTTATTTTGATAACTTACCAAACAATGGTAAGGTGTGGTCATTTTCATGTATCAAAAGTGATAATGTTAAAGTAGAGAAAACAACAGCAGTGAGTGTCACCTGAGCTATTTTGATGAACCTCTCCATACCATTGCCTACAACTTGGAGTGATGCTGTGCCGGAGTCTTTGAATACACTGCCTCTCTATGGACACAGAGGGTGAGGTGTACGTGTAGTCTGCCCAACACACATGGTGTAAAGAGCATTGTCCTCTTGAGGACCTTTATGCACATTTGGTGACAGCTGTCATCTGTGAGCACCATTTTAAGTTTCATTAATGGGAGTTTCTTTCAAACTTATCTTCATTTATTTGAAGGCTAATATGAAAATGGACATATGGTAGTTGCCTGTATTATGAGTGAAACTGCCTAAAACCAAACCTATGAACACAAGTACGCAGATGTACACATAAAACGCTGTACTTCTGCTGCATACACACACATATGCACGGGTGTTAAACGGTTTTCTCTCTCAATTTCATTGGCTGAGCATATCAGCGAATTCCTGTAAATTAAGTGCTTGAGGTTACTCTATAATTTATAATCTGATCATCGTTTGCCAGAAGAAAAATATATATTCATACAAATGAATGCATCCCCAAGAGGATGGAAGAGGGTTCGACTCCTTCCTTTCTTGATCACTGTAGATTAACGTAGGCCGGTTCTTCAAATGTGTGATATGGTGGAGGGCATCCGTTTAGCCACTCGAGGTTTGTGGTAGTAAGGTCTACTGCTAATACTTCTCATTTGGATGTGAATGCTTCCCAGATAATGAAGACTATTAATATGACTGCTGTTAATGAGATGAATGAACCTATTGATGAAATAGTATTCCATGTTGTGTAGGCGTCTGGGTAGTCAGAGTATCGTCGAGGTATGCCAGATAAGGCTAGGGAATGTTGTGGGAAGAAGGTTAGGTTGACACCCACGAATATAATCATAAAGTGAATTTTTGCTCATGTTAAGTGTATATCTTGAGAATAGTAAAAATCAGTGTACAAAACCCTCTATAATGATGAAAACAGCCCCCATTGAGTATGTAGTGGAAGTGTGTGACTACGTAGTAGGTATCATGAAGAACATGTCTAATGACGAATTGGCTAGGACAATACAGGTTAGACCGCCCACTGTGAAAAGGAAGATGAAACCTAAGGCTCATGTTAGGGCCGGTGATCATTTAATATTGCTTCCATGAAGTGTTGCCAGCCAACTAAACAATTTTACTCCTGTAGGGATAGCAATAATTATAGTGGCTGATGTAAAGTATGCCCACGTGTCAATGTCCATGCCCACCATGAATATATGGTGAGCTCATACGATAAAACCTAGGAACCCGATTGATACCATAGCTCAGACCATACCTATATATCCAAAAGGTTCTTTTTTTCCCCGAGTAGTAAGTTACAATGTGTGAAATTATCCTATACCCAGGTAGGATTAAAATGTATATTTCGGGATATCCAAAGAATCAAAATAAATGTTGATATAGGATTGGGTCTCCTCCTCCTGCAGGGTCAAAGAAAGTTGTACTTTAAATTTCGATCGGTTAGCAGTATGGTAATCCCGGCTGCTAGAACAGGTAAGGACAATAGAAGTAATACTGCTGTAACTAGGACTGATCACACGAAAAGTGGTGTTTGGTATTGGGTTATGGCAGGTGGTTTTATGTTGATAATAGTGGTGATAAAATTAATGGCCCCGAGAATTTAGGCTATGCTGGCTAGGTGTAGAGAGAAGATGGTGAGGTCAGCTGAAGCTCCTGCATGTGCTAGGTTTCCGGCTAAGGGAGTATATACAGTTAAGCTTGTGCCTGTGCCGGCTTCAACTATTGACGATGTTAGTAGTAATAGGAAGGAAGGAGGGAGTAGCCAAAAACTTATGTTGTTTATATGGGGAAAGGCTATATCGGGTGCTCCAATTATTAGGGGCACTAGTCAGTTTCCAAATCTGCCAATTATAATGGGTATAACTATAAAAAAGATCATTACAAACGCGTGGGCTTTTACTAGTACGTTGTAGATTTGGTCGTCTCCAAGCAGTGTGCTAGGCTGGCCTAGTTCAGCGCAAATTAATAAGCTTAGGCCAGTGCCTACTATTCCTGCTCAGAAGCCAAATAGTAGGTATAAGGTGCCGATGTCTTTGCGGTTGGTTGAAAATAATCAGCGATTCATGAACATAGGTAAAATGGCCGAGCAGGCATTAGATTGTAACTCTAAAGACAGAGGTTGAGCCCTCTTTTTGCCAAGTCCCGTGGTGAATGATCATTTTGAATTGCAAATTCAAGGAAGCAGCTTCAACCCTGCCCAGACTTCTCCCGCCTTTTTTTTTTTTCTCACAGCGGGAGAAGTAGATTGAAGCCAGTTGACTAGGGTATTTAGATGTTAACTAAAAATTCGTGGGAAATGTATCCCTCCAATCTAGTGAGGATTTAGCTTAAAGTGTTTGATTTGCATTCAATTGATGTAAGATATAGTCTTGCGGTCCTTATTGGGCAGGAATTGAGTAAATTGTATTTGCTTAGGGCTTTGAAGGCCCTTTGTCTGGTCTAACCTAAATTCCTACTGTAGGATTGACAGTACTGGTGTGAGAGGTAGAAGTATTGTGGATATTATGATTATAGTTGGTAGAGGGTTATTTGTTTTGTGGAGTCAAATTGTCATTTTATTTTCATGTTGTTTATAGAGGGGAATAAAGTTAGTGCTGTGGAGTAGGTGAGCCATATGTAGAAATACAGGTTGAGTAGTGCTGTGATGGCTATGAATGTTGGTAGAAAAAGGATATTATTTTTTGTTAATTCTTGAATAATCATTCACTTAGGCATGAATCCTGATAGTGGTGGAAGCCCTCCTATTGAGAGTAGAGTGAGTATGTTGAGGGTTGTGATAATAGGTGTTTTGTTTCCTGTCTGTGATAATGATAGTGTGGTGGTAGTTGAGTTTTGAATAAATAGTATAAATATAGTGAGGGTTGTTATGATGTAGATCAATAGATTTAGAAAAGTTATGGTTGGATTATACAGTAGGATGGTTGTTATTCATCCCATGTGGGCGATTGATGAGTAGGCCATGACTTTTCGGAGCTGTGTTTGGTTTAACCCACCTCAACCTCCGACTAGGATAGAAAGTAAGGATATGGTTAATATTAGATATAGGTTGATTGATGGTGAAATTTGATAAAGAATTGACAGAGGTGAAAGTTTTTGTCATGTTAGTAAGGATTAGGCCTGCGGTTAAGGGGATGCAGAAGAATTTTTTATCCATTGGCCTTTATTACTACATATTTGTAAGTTAGTTATTGCTCTCATTTAAAGTATGCAATTATATAAAATATGATTTTGCTAACCAAACCATATATATCATGTATTACCGCTACTAGGAGAGTTATTGTATTAGAACCTAAAGGAGTTAAATGGATAACATTTCCACTATGAAAAAGTTTCTACTATGAATATAATTTCTATAGCTTAGATAATTTGTTCAAGTTGAACAAGATGTTGACAAAACAATTAAAATAACCACCACGGATTCCTGAATTGCTTGCTTTGCTCTGTACTCTCTACATATGATCATTTCACATTCTGTCACTACCTTAAATATCCTAAAACATTGTATTTGTCATATCACTATACCCGCCTGAATTTTTTTTTTTTAATGTTCTCCTACTATGTATTCAAACAGGTTCCATCTGGCCAACTCCTCAATACTAATCTATAGAAAAAGTAAAAAAAACTATCAAGATAAGCACACAAAAACTCTCAGCCAGCTCTGACTTCTGTTCATAGGGACCAAATAGGGTATGATTACACAAGAGGAACACACAGAAATAAATTTAAGGAGCATGTCTTTGATTGTGGGTTGACAGATACTGAACACAGATACCCTTCTGTTATTCATACCCCTTTGTACTGGTCTCTGTAACACTGGTTTAAAACAAGCATTGTATTTATCAGAATTTAGCCATCTCATGAAACTTAAAACTTTAGGAACTTTGCTATAGTTCTTCAATGGGTGAAAGGCTGGATCAGGCAGCCTTTCATCATTTGGCGTGAGAGAAACATCCTTAGCAGCAGTAAAACAAGAATTTTCCTACTAGAATCCTCATCTCATTGCCTGTCTTCAGCCACTACTTTGTGCCCTTTGCAGATTAGAACCCTAGCTTTCTCTCCAAGCCTCCTGGTGAACATGAAAACTGTTTTTTTGTTTGTTTGTTTGTCTTTTGGCCGTGCTGTGCATCTTGCAGGATCTTAGTTCCCCGACCAGGGATTGAACCCTGGCCCCCAGCAGTGGAAGCATGGAGTCATAACCACTGGACCAGCAGGGAAACCCCATTTTTTTTTTTATTACAAGTTTTTACTGAACTCTTTACATACATTTTCTCATTTAATCCTTCCTACCACAACCCTATGTGGAAGGTAGTATTAGCACCATTTTACAGATGAAGAAAAAAGTGAGACTGGGGAGTTTAAATTAACTTGTTCAAGGTCAGGTTGTTGAGTTATAGTGAAAGCAGGATTGGAAAGCAGCTTATGCAATTCCGGAGCCCTAAATTTTAGCTCCTGTGCTTAGGTTCTTACTGTTTAGTATCCGATTTCCTTCCCGTGTCTGAACATCCACATGTTGTCTGTTGGCCGATTGGCAAGACACCAAGCTTGACTTGCTGCACACCATGTGTTTTCCTAAATACTCCTAGCCAGCCCTCCCAAATCCCCCAGACTATGGGTCTGAAAATCTAATGTTTTTCTATAATCACTCCTTTATTTCCTGTCCCACCAACCTCTCAAGGCATCCTGTAGTATCTACAGGATTAGGTCCTCCTCATGTCAGTATCACGCCTTGTGAGCTTGCTGAAGTAGCCTAGATGATTTGACTCAGCCTGGCAGTTTGCCTATTATCTGAGTCCCAGACATCCTGATAACCCACCTTTTCTCTTTCAGTGTTATTTAACATACTTATAGGACTTGTCTGTGCATTTAGATTATAAATGTGTTAATAGGATTATGTAACTCCATCCTCATAGTACCTATCAAAGGATAATACATATACCAAACAATTCAGGTAAAAGAAAATGGATAAATACTGCTTCCAAATTATAAACACTCTATTTTCCCACCAAATAATTAACAGTAAATGTTCAAATGGGTGTTAAGAGATCCTCACAAAAAAGAGACTAGTATTCTGTTATATTGTAGTTATAGCTAAGGTAGGACACAAAGTGACTTTCTGAATAAGAACAGCAGTATATTTCACAAATAATCACTCACCAACTTATTTGACTTACATGGCTTACTTCATCTTAAGTATCCCCTATGTATTATGCACATTACAATATACATATAAGGAGTAGTGTATAATGTTTCATAGACTACATTGTATTAAATACTATTAAAGTATTTTCTTTACTATTGAAATATAATTTACACTTGCTTAAAATATGAGTCAATATTAACAGCAACTTAAGTAGTATTAAAGAATTAATTATATGTTAGTGTTACCAAATGTAGTATATGGTGACATGAGTCACATTTCAGCTATTAAGTGACTACTCAGATATTTAACTAATCTAAATCTTAATTTCTTCATAATGGCCATCAAATAATACCTTCTTCATGGGGTTCTCAGGAAGAACAAATAAGGTTTTATAGGCATACATATTCATGCAAGTGAGTGGTTTAGAAGCTGCAAGTATTCGATGTGTTATTAACAGCAGCTCTGGAAAAGAGTGGTCTCTGTTTTCTTTTCAGAATTATCAGATTTATGATAAAGCAAAATTAAGTCACAGTATATGACTTAAATGATATATTTTAATTGTTTATTTTTATATGATGTCTTATGCATATCTAAGTATACTGCTGGTCTTTAATAATCCCACACAAGGCAAACATTGTCCTTGTGGGAGAATCACAATCCATCATGGCAAAAAAATTGAAAGAAATTTTCATATCACATCAACATCACTGAATATGGATTTTACCACAGACACTTAGACAAAAATTTCCAGTGGTTAATGAAAAGATTAGAGTTAGTGTACCAAATCTCTTATAAATTAAGATGAACTAATTTAAAAATCAATGTTGAAAACCAGTGCTAAAAAGTTGAGAAACATTACACTGTGTCCAACCATAATAAACTAAGAGAAAAATTGATACATTTAAAAGTAAAACATGTTTTCATAGCCAGAGACCAGAATTCAAAGACTGAACTCTATCCTGTTTCTATGTTCACCTCTGGATTATTAGTTAAGCAGATTGTTTTCACATATGAAAGGCTGACCTTCCAACACCAGCTTTTGCAGGAAATATTAAGAAACTGTGGTGAGTTCTTTCACCTCCCTCCAAGTCTCCACAGTGGCAATAACACTGGCAGGATGGTTGGTCAAGATTAGGGATGTGGTTCATGGGCAAATGACACAGAGACATCTTTACACCTGTCTTCCTAACAAGTAACAGACAAGAACAAGCAACTAAGATTCTCCCTCTGACTACCACATATTTAGACCATCTCCCACTGACACAAGCAGGCACATTATCCTAGTGAATGAATTCAATAAATATTCACTTGTTATAGATGTTATAGAGAACAAAATACTTCAGGGCTCTTTAGCCAGTAGCAAGTGGAGGTAATAAGTCAGATACAAAGTCCTCAAGTTTAAAATGAATGATGCCTTTTAAACTTCACTTTTCCCAGATAGGACCTGGGGATGTGTGGAGTAATGTACAGTACCAAATAGTTCTGGCCACTCAAAAGGAAAAGGCATTTTTATTACCAATTCTTACCTCTTACACTCAACTTAGTATTTCAGAATTGGTGGGGTAATCACAGGTAATGCAATTATTTTTATGACTACTTTACTACAAATGAGGCATATTTCTCACCTTTGTACTCAAGAAATTGTACAATAGAGGGCCCATTGTTTTCATAAGAATGTTCAAAAACAAATGCCCAGTTAGACAATCAACAAAAATATATTAGAACCCAACCAAAAAATAGATATTCCACCCAAAGATGTTAAAATAATTGAAAAGTATGATAATAATAATTAAAAAAAGATCCTGACTACACATCCTCAAAGCAACTTTAGTGAGGCTAGGGTCTACTAACTTCATAGATTTGATGTAGTACTAATAAGTTATTTTTATAGCAAGTATATCATAGTCAAATATGTTTTAGGTTATGTATGCAATATTAAGACACTAAATATATACCTATATGAAACCTGACAGCAAAGCACAGAAAACATTTGTATCATTGACTGAAAATATTCATGCGACTTAAGCAGGTGCTCTACTTTATGAAGAAACAGATTCAGACTCGTTTACTCATTCACTCACTCCAGCATCACTATTTGGCACCTACCACAGACAGACCAGGCCACACCCTGAGTGTTAGGAATATAATAGTGAATGAAACAGATAAAGTTCCTACTCTGAGCTTATTCTTGAGAGAGTAGGGAGACAGATACACTGTCAAGTGCGGATAAACACTACAAACAAAAATAGATCAGGTAGACCAAGGAAGCTATTTCACATATGGTAGCCATGGACAGCCTATCTTTTAGCAGAGAACTCAGTGAAATGAGGGTGGACCATGTATACATCTGGAGAGATGATATTCCAAAAAAGACGACAGTGACTTCAGAGACTGTCAGGTGGGAGTAGCTCAGAGTTTTTGAAGGATGATTGTCTTTCTAGATAGATGCTTCTTGAATACCTAGGAGAGGAACTGAGCAGACTTAAGCTGAATGAAAATATGCAATTTAAGTTGTTTTTATAATTATACAGTGACATCCCAGATTTACAGGAAAATCTTATATGTATAAATGCATTTGAGTGGTTTAGGAGTCCAAACAATGAAAAACAAAAAGGTGAATAACAGTGTTCCCTATTTTAAAAAATAATCTAAGGAAAGTGCAAATAGGAAAGCAAGCCAATAAGAAAAAGATCTTGGAGCCAGGATAGAGCATACAATTTAAGTTGCTAGGAATTTGTTGAAATCTTAGGAAATGCATGGCGTTCCCATAGATTGTGGAATATGGACTCTAGTCTGTTTTATTTAAATATCAAAGAACTGGTCTATGTTAACTGATAATTGGGTAACATTTATGACATTTCATTGAGCTGTTTCTCCACATATTTCCTAATGCAGGGCAAACGTCAAGTCAAAATGCAGTTCAGCAAAATTCACTATTCTGAAAATCAGAATGATTTCAGTCTTTTGATGGTCTGATTCAAAATGAAATCAATATTGGGGTACTCAGAAGAATGCACTGTGCATACTTTGAATGAACATCTATACAAATTCTTTTACCAACCTTTTGGTCAATAAGTAGTGACAGTGAGGTTAAAGTTATACTAGGTCCTGAAGTTCAAATACGAAACTATAAAGTTTAACGGTCAGCTCTTAGGAATGTTAATAACTCTACCAAGAACTCCCATCTGCCTGACACATTGCCTAACACAAAGTGTATTCTTCTATCCTAACCTTCCTTGACCCTCTATGCTTTATTCTACACAGATAATTTGTCGATTCTTTTTGAAATATTTTTTTTACTTTCTTTCTCTATAATTTAGGGGTTTTCTTATCCCTCTCACCATTTTCTCAGTTCTCTTTGATGGATGCTTCTCATTGGACTACCCCAAATTTTAGGGACCAAAAAAAGCCAGATGCTAGGTACTCTCTTTATAGTCTTTTACTAAGCACAGAGATCTACTCTCAAAGTTTTTAAAACTATTTATAGATTGTCCAATTTATACCTGTAATCCCAACTTCCATTAACTCCACACTCCTGAATCTTACGTTCTACTCTACTAAGATGACTAAGATAATTAAAATTTACCTTAGTCAAAATCAATCTATAAATTCTCTTTTCCTATCACACAAATCTACCAGACTTCTCCATACCTCAAACGAGCTTACCATCCATAAAACTAGTCAAACTAAAAACACGAACTCAACATTGATGCCTCAAACCCTCCTCCCTAGCTGTACCCATTCTATTCATTCTAAGGTATCAGCTCCTAAGGTGGGTCTTAGATCCATTAACTTTTGCCCATTTCTGTTGACAACAATCTAGTTCAAGGGACCCTAATCTCTTTCCTAAACTATTGCAATAGGCTCGTAAGTGGTCTGGCTGTTTTTTACTCTGGCTTCTCTTTAATCCACATTTTGGAGATCGATTTCCTACACATCACTTAAATTTCAGTGGGAAGAAGCTTCTGTGTTCCCAAGGTGGATTCGCAACTGAATCATCTGACAAATATCAAACCTTAATACAAAAGGGAAACAAACAGGTGGTAAAGCACAAAATGCAACTTTGGCTCAAAATACATGGCTGCACAATGACTGAGAATGTTTTGACAGTTGCAACAGAAATTAAGGTGAAATTTGTTGCAATAGCAGGTCACATTAAAGCTAAGATAAATATAGTTTTGTAGAAAGGATCACTCCTAAAGTAAGGCTTAAAAACAGAGCAGCTAAGGGAAAGTTAAGTTTGGTTTAACTGTAAATAATTGAGAAAATCAGGAGAAAGTCTGGACTGAAGATTCAATATATTGATACTTATATACAGTAAATATATTGAATAGACTGATATACAATAAATATTGAATATATTACATTCAATTGTAAAGTATTTGATTAACTTTGGGGTGAATATTGAACTGTATAAAAATGAGTAATTAACTTGAACGTATAGAATCCTAAAGACTTTATACATCTTAAAGACTCTTGAATATATACAAAGACATGGAGATAGCAGGTTATCATGTAAAGATAATAACTCTTTAATAAATGTCCAATGTCTGGTGGTACTTGCTGTAGCCTAAGGGCTTATGGGCATGTAATCAATCTTTGCGCATGCCACATGGTTCGTCTCATGGGTATAAAGCATAAGTACTAATGAATTTCCTAAATAGATGGACATACCCCTGATAGAAATCAATAGCAGGTTAAGCGGGACTAGATACAGATTTGGGATAACTTTTTTGATAAACTTCAAGAAGCATTTTTACGTTATTTCAAACATGAGATCGTTTTCTAAGAGTGCCTTAAAAATTAAGAAAGTTAATTAGGAATAATTAAGAAAATCATGCTATAGCTATTAAGAAAGGACTATTAAAAAGCTGGAATAAAACAAAACAGCAAACTAAATTGAGAATCAAATTCTGAGCATGTCCATTCAGAGAGACGTGTTAGAAATGGTCTGCAAGGTGAGGTAGAGGCTGATACTTCAGTCCTTTAAAATCAATTAGATGTGGTCTTGAGGAAAGCTGGACAGATTTTAAGTGGTGGCAGGAAGGTTTGATGAGCTGAGCGGACTTCTGACTTTTCTACTCTTTCCTTGGCTGTACTAGCTTGTGTTGTTAGAGTATTTGAGTTCAAAAAGTATTAGTTGCCAAGATGAAATTGTTTCTTCAGAAGCTAGTAAATAAGTGGCAGAAAATTCTATACTAAAACTCAGAGAGCTTTCTTATTTTCTTTCCTAATGTAATTAACACTTCTCTACTTTTAGATGAGAATAGTACAGCAACTTCAAAGAAATAGATGTCTGTCCAAAAGACAAGTGACAACTTCAAAACTGACTTGTAAGTTGTTTTTTTTTTCCAGAACGTAAAATGACACATTTCAAGGCTTTCAGTAATATCGCTGTAGTCAGAGACACTCAGAAAAACAGAATGAACTATTTTCACACCATGTTCCCAAGAGGACCTGTAGTCATCCATTTTTTACTCAAAATGCACTTCAACAATGTATTCCTTTTCTATTCCCTGAACTATATACCATTACTGTGAGATGTTTCAATTCTGAAATCTGAGACTGCCATTGTCCAATTTTTTATTATAAAGTTTATTCTCCAAGCTTTTCAAACAAAACATTGTATCTCAATTTTGCTGAAATCTTTATCTCCAAGTGACTCTAGTTCTCTCCATTCTTTGACCTTCTCTCTCATTAACTTCAATCATCTTTTCCATGGAAAGCCTATGTCTTCAATAACTCACTTCTTGACATACAGATTTCTTGTCCCCAAAAGTTTTATTTCCTTTTATTGGTTCTTACACCAATAATTCTGGGATAGCATCAGATTTGGCAGAAACACTCTTAAGTGGTTTCTCATACCAAATGTCTATTTTATTTAAGGTTACTCCCGAATGATAGGGAGTGAATATTTCTCTAAAGAATAATGTAATATACTTGGCTCTTGGCAAAGACATACTAACTTGATTGTATGGATTTAAGAGTATATTTAAAGAAAATAAGTATTTTCTCTCTCTAGCTATAGGTATTCCATCTAATCCTCATGCCTGATTAGTGTTTATAAAGAGGATTTCTTCTAAGAAGTTTTCTTCTAAGCCTTTTAAATTTATTTCTGTCTCTAGTTCACTTTTTCACAGTTTTAAAGACTTCAACTCCGTCTTCCAGAATGATAGAGATATTTTCTTTGCAAATTTAAACTGACTAACAAAAAGGTAATTTGTTGACTTATGCAGCTGAAAAGTCCAGGGGTAGTTAAGGTTCAGGTCCGGCTGGATCTGGATGTTCAGATAAAACCAGGAGTCTTTCCATATCAGAGCATTGCCATTTTCTTTATTGGCTTTTATTTATTTATTTTTTTTCAGGCAAGCTCATTTCATATCAGGATAACATGGCTAAGAATAGCTACAGGTTTACAAACCTTAAGCTCAGCTAAATGGATAAAGAATTCCTCTTTCACCTTTGTTCAGCAATAATCCCAGGATATTTGTCTGGCTTGTGTCACTAGCCGGCCCCTAAAACAACCACTTTGGCTAGAAGAATAAAATGCTTGAATGTGGCTCATTCCCATCCTAAGAAACAGGAATAAGATCATTCTTATCTGTAATGCATGGGCTGAGAGAAGGTGGTTTCTGAAAGAAAATTTGAAGGCTGCTATTGGATAAAGGGAGAACATTTTCTGGACAGTGGAAGAATATTCGATTCCTAATATACCATGAGTTATAAACTGAATTATACACCCCCAATACGTATGTTGAAGACCTAACCCCCACTGTGACTGTATTTGGAGATGGGGCCTTTAAGGAAATAACTAAGGTTAAATGAGGTCATAGAGTGGTATCCTAATCTAATAGGACTGGTGTCCTTATAGGAAGAAATTCACCAGGGAAGCGTGTGCACAGTGAGAAGTTCCTGTGAGGACATAGTGAGGAAACTGCAGACCTCAAGCCAAAGAGAGACCTTAGAAGAATCCACCCTTGTTAGCACCTGGATCTTGGTATTCCAGTCTGCAGAATTGAGAATTTCTGTTGTTTAAGCCACCCTGTATATGGTATGTTATGGTAGCCCAACAGCTAATATACTGTGTTAAACACAATTGATAAATATTGATACTTGGAAAATGGGGAAAGAAACCAGGATTATGTTTAAATCAGATAGGAATTTGGGGGGGGGAATTCAAGCTTCTTTTAACTTCGAAGGGTAGAAATAAATTCTATTTTCAAGGTCAGTGTTAAACTTAGATTGGCTAATGGCTTCAGTGTCAGTGTACTACATGAAACTAGGGACAATTATACCAATAAATACTTGTGTTTATAGAAATAACTGGAATTAAAAAAACAAAAACCCAGGACATTGGAAGTAAAAGATCTCCAAACATCACGAAAGCAGAGAAAGGGTTGAGGTTTTTCAGTCTCTTTATAGATATGCTTTTTATATCATATCTTATGAATAAATTTGATATCAAATAACTATAATATACACTATCAGTACCATAATATTTGCATTTTTATAAGCACAGGGTTTTGCTGTATCACTGAGGCACTATGTCAAGCAGGTGCCCTGTCATTGGTGTGATGAAGGTTTTTAATGGTGTAGATATTTCACTGAGTGATCTTCTGTCAAAAAGTGTTGTTTTACTACAAAGATTGTTCAATGAAATTATGGACCTAAGTAAATGGAAAGACATTCGTGTTTATGAATCAGATGACAATATTGTTAATGACAATATTTCCCAAGTTAATATACAGATTCAACAAATCCCTATCAAAATGTTAACTAGTTTCTTTGCAAAATTTACCAAGGCGATCCTAAAAATTATATGCACATTCAAGGGACTCAGAAAAGCCAAAACAATCTTGAAAGAACAAAATTGGAAGACTCATACTTCCCCATTTCAAAATTAAAAAGCTACAGTAATCAGTATAGTGTGGTACTAGACATAAATGTCAATGGAATAGACTTGTGAGTCCATAAATAAAATCTCACATTTATGATCAGTTCAACATTTGTAAGGATAAATTCAAGAAGATTCTTTAAAACAAATGGTGCAGTGACAACTGAATATCCATATGCAAAAAGAATGAAATTGAATCCCTACCTTATACAATATGCAAAAATTTACTCAAAATGAATCAAAGACCTAAATGTAAGAGCTAAAACAATAAAACCCGTAGAAGAAAACATAGGTGTTAGTCTTAATGATTTCTTTAGTATGACACTGTAAACACAAGCAACAAAAGCAAAAGATAGACAAAAGCAAAGCGGACATGAAAATGAAAGACTTGTGCTTCAAAAAACATCAAGAAAATGAAAAGAACCTATACAATGTGAGAGAACTTTTGCTAATCCTATATCTAATAATGGAGTTACATTTAGAATATTTAAGAACTCTTAAAACTCAATAAGAAAAGCAGATAACCCAATTTAAAATGGCAAAGAATCTGAGAAAACATTTCTTCAAACAAGAACATTGGTCATCAGGGAAATACCCATCAAAACCACATGAGATCACTTCACACTCACTAGGATGGCTATAAAAAAAAAACAGAAAGTTACTGATAACAATTTGGATAAGGTGGAATCTTCACATACTGCTCATATGAGTGTAAAACAGTGTAGCTGCTTTGGAAAACAGGATGGGAGTACTTCAAAAAGTTATCATATAACCTAGAATTCTATTCTTAGTTATATACCTAAGAAAAAAGAAAACTTGTTCATACAAAAATTGTACATGAATATTCATAAGAGCATTATTCATAAAAGGTAAGATAGAATCAACCCAGATGTCCATCAGCTTGTGAATGGATAAACAAGGTGTTATATCCACACAACGGGATATTATTCGGCCATAAAAGTGAAGTAACAATACATGATCTTATGACTAAGTGTTATGCATGATATATCTAAAACATGCTAGCACATGGATGAACCTTAAGAACATTATGTTAAGTGAAAGAAGTCAATCATAAAAACCACATATGATATGATTCCATTTATAAGAAATGTCCAGAATAAGCAAATCTATACAGACAGAAAAGTTAATTAGCTGTTGCCTAGAGCTGGGGATAGATGACTGCGGGTGTGTGGTTTCTTTTGGGGGTGATAACACTGTTTTAAAATTGATCATGGTAACAGTTATACAATCCTGTATATACCAAAAACCATTGAACTTTATACTTTAAATAGATTGTATATGAACTCTAAAAGATCTTATAAAAGTTAATGGTGTTTTAAAATATACTCAAAAGTAAATACAGGTGTGTACAACACACATACTTAGACAGTCAAACGATCATGAATTTATTAATGCCAATGAAGTTGAAGAAACAAGGCCTTCATTTGTGTAGAACTGTTATTAACAAAAAGACAAGGCAAAAACTAAGGTGTGCAGCAATGTCATCTGAGCTCATTAAATGTTCAGGATGAGTCTTCAGAGCATGCCAGTTCCCCCAGGTTAATCCCTCCAGATAAGAGGTATGTTTCCATGAATACTACCATGAGGAATCAGAGCAGCAAATGTACTGAAATCATCAACTAAGATGTTTATTTAATTCCAAATATATAAGAAGATGCATGAGATGACAACCACAAAGAGAGGACAAGGTCAGTAACTTGAGACATCGTGGAGGAAGAGACAGTAAGTAGAAGTAATCAAGACAAGAAAAAATACTTGCATGTGAGGAACAGAGAGACTTGCTGAGCATCCTAGGTAATTTGGCTTTACCACTGGGAACTTTGTACTAAGATCACTGTAAACACTTGATATCACTAACTTAAACTTCAGACAAGATACATATCCATAGTTCGTTAATTTAGTTGTAATTATATGCACTTAGATATTTTCCATTAAGTTTTAACTAAGCCTCAAAGAACATTAAAAGAATGATTTTAAAAAGAATCTAAGTAGAAACAATTGATTTAAATCTATGAAATAATTCTTATTCATATTAAAATAGCATTCAATTACTCAAACAGTGATATTGAAAGGTTAATTCAAGGTGAGGTAAATTCAGTTTCAGTCCCACAATTTCATCTCTGTCCAACACATTCCTCCAATATGTTTCTATTGGTATATCTAATACCTACGTCATGATATTATATTTTATAGACAGAGGTATACAAATTAAGTTATTATATAGATTTACATAGGTTTGTCACTGTGAAATACTGTATTAGTATTAAATTATTCTTTAATATTTCTTCTCCTTATCCAATTTCAGATTGGATCTGTAGAAGTCCTTTCATCATTAAGTCTGTTTTTTTGAAATTCCTATCTAAATTATATTATCTAAGTTAATTATATTTAAGTACAGTATAAACATTAAGAAATTCTCATTAAACATTATGTTCCAAAAATGGAACATTTTAAGTAAATCCTATTAAATTAGTGCTTTCTTATAATATTATAACATAAAACATCAATACTGTCTTATTTTATAAGAGGTCAGATAAGGGTTAGACTTCTATTATAGAGGAAGAAAAAAAAGTTTTTCCATCTGAATGATGAGGAAAAAAGAGGTCTAACTTATAATAAACAAGTGTCTCAAAAGAAATTTTTCCATTTTTTTAAACCAGTTTCAAGAAAATCTTTAGCTTTGGTACAACTAAAAATGCCAATGGCTATCACTGTTATGTCAACTATAATAAGCAAACAGAAATAATAATAAAGCAATAAACAAAATGATAATAAAAGAAGAAAACAATAAGTTTTGAACAGCAGCAACATAGGAAAGTCACTGGTAATAAATTAAACGATATCATACTATCTGGGTTGAATTGGAGATTTCAATTAGGACCACTATTAAATTTTCCTTCCTAGTTGTGTAAGATGTTCCTCTCAATTTACTAAGTTAATCAGCCCATCATTTTTGATAGAAAAAAGATTTGTGCCACTGCAATTAATCAAACAGCAGTCTATTTAAATGTACAAAATTCAACTTAGCTAAAAACCACAGAAGGAATGTGTAGAAGTATGATGTATGTAGAATATGGGTAAAAAAATTTGAGGAAGACATATTTCATAAATATACAATTTTCATGTAGGCAGTCAAATAAGTGAAGTGGTATTTAATATTTAAATAACTGAAAAATTTGGGTGTAGAAAATAGTCCTAATGATCAGGAGTCGCTTTCAATAAAATATACATTGGGGAGCCAACAGCGTACTACAGCCAATCCAGGGGTGCTCGGGCAGAATAAAAATTTTCCTATTTTAACTATGCACTAAAAGGCAACATTTCTGGATCAAGAAACTAATAGAAACAAACCTTGGAGTAAATAAAATGGTGACCTTTATTTAAGAGTATGAAACCTAAAAAGAGAAGATATTTTACCATTTCTTGTCCCCAACCAACCTTTTTTGGTTGAGTTAATGCAAATAGAAGGCTAACCCCCTCTAAAATTATAAATTACAGTTAAAGACTTCCTTAGGTACTTAAAATTTTAATATTCCCCTGTCTTTGCTCCCTGACTTTCCCAGATTTATTTATATCTTTCTACCTGGTTGTATGGCCCAAAATTGTTGATACTGTTTTTTGTATACTTGCCTCAATTTAAAAACACAGACTAGATTCCCTGCCACTTTGTAAATTGTCCAAATTCAACCCCATCAGATGAACAAGTGTTTGCACTGTTATGTCAACACACCAATGATTCATTTGCTTACTCGTTCAGTGTGAATTGCTCAAAACTGTAGTAAGATACCAATGTCTCTTTAATGGCCACAAAATTTGCTTTATACAGTAGAATCTGGTACTTGGTGACAGGAATGACTTCCAACTCCTCCTCCACATCTGATTTTGTACCTAAATTGGTTGTTTTAAGGCAGATTCACCATTTAAAAATCCCTTTCTGATGTGGTACCATAGGCATTGTTCTTTGTTTACCCTGAAATGAGATGATGACCAAGTGTAAGAGCATTTTGTAGCTATAGTGGCAATAAAGCAATAATCTAAGGACAGACCAAAAGATTACATGGAAGCTACAAAAGAGTGGCTGACATTTAGATATGATCGAAATGCTCAGTGTATTTCAAGCAATTTCTGAAAGAGCACCATTCATATATACTAAGAAGTTCTCCAGGTTAAGTTGAAGATTTTCTTGAAAATGATTTCAATACTCTTGCCTGAAAGGTTGAAAAAAAAAAATGTAGAAGTTTTGATAACTGCTTCAATTACACATTTAGTATGGTCTGTTTAGATCAGCAAAGGACCATCCTACAAATTGTACTTAATAGGAGGAGAGCTTAGATAAAAGCCACTGACGATAGAAAACTTCTACCCCAGAAATATTTTTATACCTAAAGTCTTTAATATATTTTAGGCTATAAATCCATGATAAATTCTATAAGTCTGATAACTTCCTAGTCATTTTAAGGCCTTCTTTTAGAAATGTCCATTATAGCTTTCAAAACAAAAATTTCTGTCAAGGAAGAGTGTAAGATGGGTCTACTGTATTCACGAGTTTCCATTAGTGAATGGTGATAGATTCTATTTGCCAGACAAATGAGAAATATTGCTGATCCCAGTCAACTTTAGTTGAACATTTGATATTCCTTAACTCAACTTAAATATGTAGAAATGCTATATGATTTTAGAAGAAATGGGCCATGAAAATAACCTTGCAATATTACTGGTAGCCCGTCTCTAAACTCAAATAAAATTGTTTGAATTTGACTTACTGAATAGAACTTAACTACTAGTACTAATCCACATACACTGAGAAATGGAATATTGCCGGCCATATTGGTAAACAAAGGATGTCACAGTCATCAGTGATTGCAGCTACTGCCAATGGTGAGCTGGTAAGCCTTGAGGAAATTCTGCAAGGAAAGAACGCCTGCCATCTAGCAGCCATCAGACTGCAGCCACTCCCCACAATGAGCTCAGAGGAAACTCAGGATGTGCAAACACAGGATACTGGCCCCAGATAGCTGAGGTGCACATCAAAGGAATGATTTCAGTGAGCCCAGACTCTTGCATCTTCCCATATATAGAAAAGCACTAAATTCCTTCACTTGAGATATCTTGTTTTCTTTAACAATAACCTTTTGAAGTTCAGACTACCTGCCCTTTGTTGCAAAACTCTATATATCCTGGCTCCCCCCTCATCTCCTCGGAGCAGTTCTCTCAGGATTACTTGAGATGCTGCCTTCTGGGCTTGAAGTCCTAAAACTTTCCGCAGAATAAAACATAACTCTCAACTTTTAGGTTGTGAATATTTTCAGTCGACACACACACATTCTGTTAGTTTCATACATGTGTTTTTGGAAAATTTGCCTGTATGGACATGGCAATATAACCACTGCAACATATCAGACTAGATGAAAAGCATAATTTAGTTCTCTTTCTACAATTAGGAAAATTATCAAAGGTAAACAAAACTAACTGCTGCATCAGTCTATCAGAATAATTTGCAACCATAAGGCATTATGTGAAGTTTCATTCATCCCATCAAGAACAAGGAGTTCACTCTTAGGGAATTTCTATCTAGCATTTATATTTTTCTTATTAAGCAATCTCTAGAAGTAGATATATCTGGATCTATATACTTCCACAGGTAGTTAAAAATTGTAGATTAAGGCTAGCTTAATTTTAATCCTTTTTCTCTCTTAATGATAAAGTTAAATTCACCTCAGGGGGATTTAAAATATCCTATTTTGTGAGGGATGCTTTAGGGATCTCTGCATCTATTAATGGACCGACCGGTGTTCTCCAAACAATTAGGACTAATTAGCATTTTTGTTGACTAGATTGAATAGGGAGCTCTGGAAGAAACACTTAATAGCCAAATAAATGATTATTTTACCCTGGAATTTTCTTTGCCAGCAAAAGAGGTAAAATGCACTGGGAAGAAGCATGGAAGAGTGAAAATTGCTTTACTCCATGATTGTTATTATGAGTTAACTTCCTTTAAGACAAATAAAAACATATTAAGTTGTTTATAATTCAAACTAGATTCCCAATTACAATGGCAACCATACACCATTGTTGAATCCTTTACATATTTTACCTCTTAGCCTCAGAAAAGTCTTACAAGTTAGGTACTAATATTACCATATTTACTTTTAAAGAAACTATTATTTGAAGAGGATATTTAACTGATCCAAAATTATAGAAACAAACTCCAATCCTTGGCTATCCCATTATAAAGGGCCTTTGTTTCCCCATGACACCTTGCTACCTCTCCATCCATCCTGTATTTTCTAAGGACATCTCATATTGAGGACTTTATTTATGAAACTGGAAAAGCATGGTGAATTATATGGTAACTGATTATGACTTTCTAATTTTATAGAAAATTCACTTCATATTTCTTTTCACTAATCAGTGTAATTTGAGAATTTACTGCAAGTCAATCATTGTACCAGACCCTGAAAAACAGGCTAATTAAAACAGTCCTTGCCCTAAAGTAAAGGGATAATTGGCAGCTTGCTTCAATATAAAATTTTAAGTCTATTCTGATTGTTATTTATACCCATTTTCATGCAGTCTCTCTAGTTTACTACAGTCATAGAAAGGTAATTGACTTAGTGGATCATTAATAAGCACATTGATTATTTAAGTTACTTTTGTTATTAATATACTGAGAATGAGAAAGCCACAGATACTAGAAATCTCAATATTAAAACAGCTAAAGTTAAGGATATGTTGATATCGAAACATACAATGAACAAATCATACAATAACTGGGTGGTTTCAGTGTTACTGAATATTTAAGTTAATATTTGTTCACAATATATTACACTGATATTCTCTTCTAAACACACATTGGTGGTGAGAGTTATTAAATACAATTTGACCACCTTATCTTTAGAAATCCCAAACTGCATTATAGCTCCAGTTTAAGTATGAAAATGTACTGCTACTAATGTAGCAATATCTTAAAAAGCCATTATATGAAGATTTATTTTGAACTTTTCACTTTACAGATAATGAGTTAGGCAAATATTAATCCAATACTTATTTACAAAGTGGTCATCTTTTTACTTTAGATTTTTCACATTGGACCATATCTTCTCCGGGTGTGATGATCTAAAGAATACTAATAAGATTTTAATTTTACCTTACACAAATATTAAGAAAGTTTACTTTAGAAAAGTTTCCTTTAATAATTCTCAATCTTAAAAGATAGCAGCATATGAAAGCTAGTAATTAAATTAGATTTAAATAAATCCCATCCTAATACAAATTTGTATTTAAAGTACTTGGGGAGATAAAAGACTATAAAACAATGCCAAATGGCACCTATATCAACCTGCCATTGGAACACACAAGAGTTCAGAGCAACCAAGATAATTCTTTGAAATATCTTTAATACTACGGCATAATATTTTGTCATATGTTCACTCTTGTAAGTCTCTGAAAAGTTAGAGTAACTTTTGGAAGCTCAAAAAATAATCAAGCATGGTTGCTGCCGAATTATTCACAAGAAGTCAAATATAAGGCCAAACTCAAAGACGCAGACGTAGGGAATAGACTTGAGGATATGGGGAGGGGGAAGGGTAAGCTGGGACGAAGTGAGGGAGTGGCATGCACTTATATATACTACCAAATGTAAAACAGATAGCTAGTGGGAAGCAGCCTCATAGCACAGGGAGATCAGCTAGGTGCTTTGCGACCACCTAGAGGAGTGGGATAGGGAGGGTGGGAGGGAGACGCAAGAGGGAGGAGATATGGGGATATATGTATATGTATAGCTGATTTATTTTGTTATAAAGCAGAAACTAACACACCATTGTAAAAGCAATTATACTCCAATAAAGATGTTAAAAAATAAAAGACCACATTGATGTTACCATAATGCAGAAACTTCCACAATAACCTTCATTTAGTTTTCTTTCTTAGATGCTCAACTTAAAAATTATGTACTTTATTCACAATTGAGATTTTATTAAGGGTATGAAATATAATCACAGAGTAGATCCAATCTAGCATAAATTCAATCATAGAAAAGGATTTAGTAAGAGACTAATAGTTTTGTTCTACTTCCCAATTAATAAGCCAATTAAAAATGTATTAGTACACTTTTCTACAATAGTTTAAAAATGAAATATTACCTTTCCTCAATAGAGAATTTTAATTTTAAGTTATGACTGATTCATATAATTTAAAGGATAATCAATGACTTATGATTTTAAGAAAAGCAATTCCCAGTCCTATTATTTGAATCTCATTTCCTCACTCCTGTTCTCCAGAGAAAACTTTTAGGTAGTTTAGTTCTTTCGTCAGGAATTCAGCTTCATACCCAAATACATATCGTTACACTGCTATTACTTGAATTATCAATCTCAGATACTGATGATGACTTCCTGCTATAGGAGGTAAGGATTTAATTTCTCACACTCCCATCTTTGACATTCCCCTTCCCCCCAGAAGCACTTCTAGAGTTATCACAATTTTTGGATAAATTGATGGAGTCTACATTTTCAAGAGTATGTAAACACTGCTCACTCCTGAGCCACATAATATACTATAATTACTTTTGCTTTTTTCTGCAAGTTTCTATTTTGCTATTATTTTTAGTTTGCTGTCTTAATATGTATATACATATTGTTCTTGAGACAAACACAAATACATCACTGTTATTTTTTCCCAAGTACTTAAGCAAATCTTTCAAATTTATCAATATCTTCCAAATAATCATTAAATGGGTAGACCGACCTTTGTTATTCTCCCTGGCTACCATCCCTGTGCTGGTTTCAGCTTGTTGCTCTATTTGCACTGCTACCCTCAGGGATGCTACACTGCCATCATCCTGGCACTCTGCTGGGCTATTTTCCAATTATGAAACTCCAGGTTCTTTCTCTTCATTTAGTTCCCTTTCTGATGAATATCCTCCACTAAGTTCAAGAAACTGCACAAGAACGGTGATGGTTTATGCCTAAAATGTATATATTATTCTCTCCTTTATTGGTAAATTAAGCAGCTATGTATTTCTGATTGAAGATCATTTTTTTTCAAACTTTTGAAAGTACTGAGTGGATAGGCTCTTCAAAATAAATTCTCACATACTTTACTTCTGGGGGATTTTTAACATTTCCAAATCATTTCTTTCCCTGTAGTTTCTTATTTAACGTTTTTACAACTCCTAACTGGTATATATAAGCCCTCCTAATTTTATATAACTTGACCTTATCCTTCCATTGATTGCTTAATTTGTAGTATTTTTAAGTATTGTAATACCTTATTTTTAATTATAATTTAATTTATATTTAGTTATATTTTATAGTTTTATGTGCCTTTGGAGGAATCTCTGAACATATTACATAATACCTCTAGTATCTTTTTCCTTTTACCATTTTTTTCTACTTTCCCTACTGTAAGAGTTTTCCAAATCTTTTTCCTGTGTTTTGATTTATATTTTTTACATTGAAAGTACCTCAAGTACCTGTTGACCTTTGACTCTTTATTTTTAAGAAAGGGAGCTATAAAAGTTGATGACAAGCCCTTTATGAGAGTATAGATTGGTAGGTTTCACTGAAGGGTCACTGGGTGAGGCAAAGTTTTCTTTGATTATCTCCTGTCACTCTTGAAGGGCTATCCTCTGGGGCCATCTAGATTCTCTGGGGGAATAATCACCTAATCTTATTGTCTGGGGTGTTTTTCTGATGCTGATCTCAGGTGAATGGAAAGAAAAGAGAAGGGACCTAGAGGACAGTGTAGTGTTCAATTTACAGATATTAATCCACTCTACCACAGGGGAGATTTGCTTTGATCCTCCCCTTAGCCTAGTTTTTCCATATCCAGAGTCTCTATATTCAATTTTTTCCTCCACGCAGAACAAATTCCTAGTCTGTTTCAAAAAAGGTCCAGAAGGAAGAGAAATGAAAGTTGGTATTTGCCTGGTTACTCAAGGATGAAGAAGGGACCTGGATTTCTAACATCTCCATGTATTATTGACTTTCAATAATTTTCATTGCTTACAGCTTTAATGGATCCAAGTTCAGGACCTTTCTTGGGATTCCCCCAACTGAGCACACTTGGTCTCTCTCTCTAATATGACATTCCCACTGTTACTCAATAACCACTCTTAGTCCTTTGTAGGTTCTGTATCTTTTCTCCCTATTGTCTCAGTTCACTTCTTGGTTGACACCTTGATGTCATTTTTAGATGCTTTAAAGAAGGGAAAATATTATGTCTGATTAATCTGCCGTAATTATTCAGAAGTGTCAAAATAATCTCAAAATTGTAAATTCATATTAAATTAAGTGAATAACTGAACAAACAAGAATCTCTGAAAATTTAACATCAGAAGGGCTAGATCTCCAGAATATTAATTGCTCTTCTCTTACAAACTCTTTTGACAATTCTATTATATCAAAAGTTAAGAAATACACTTAAATAATGGCTTTCAAATTTTTTACTTTTGAAATTCTATCCAGGGGGTTTTTAGCTTGTAGCTATTGCCCCGTAGTTAGCAATTAGAGTCTTTAAAGAGGAATTTTAAACAAAAACAAAGAAAACATGATATTGAGGCCTTGGGAAAGGGTTTATGAAGACATTTTTGGGAAGAATTTGAGATTGGCATTAGTTTGGTTTTTTTTCTAGAAATTGTTCTGACAAGACTAGTTTCTATGTTATTTTGTATGTATGTACATATACTTAATAATTTAATTCTCTTGAGTAATTTTGATTCCCTCTTATATGTATCCAGAAAGCAGCTGGCAGAAGTTCAAGCATTTTTATTCCAGGTCAATTAATCAAAGTTATTAGACTCCAGTAATCATTTACAGATCACTACATTGTTTAAAATTCAACAGCTGCATTTTACTTTGACTTCCCCTCATATTCTAAATTCCAGTCTTTGTATAGATCCTGAGATCAGATGCAAGTTGTGAAGTAATATCTACTTCAATGACATTCTCTTGTAAAAAAAAAAAAAAAAAAAAAATCACTTAATATGGTACAAATACATTCATTGAAGTCAAAGACATGATTCACACAGAGTATAAGCAGCTAAGGGTGACATAAGAAAAGTTAAGTCTCCATGTTCAAATACCTTAAAATCAGATAGGAGAGGAGATGTGGACATATCATGAAGTAGTTTGATTAATGCCTTAAGTGAATCAAAGTAAAATTCATGCCGTAAGTTAAACAAAGTAAAATTGATAGTTATAGTCAGAATATTCCAGAGTCATTTCCATTCAGGGAACAGTGAGAAAGTCAGGAATAATTTTGGGGAGGAGCGTCATCCATGCCCAGCACTGAGCCCAGCACTCAGTAGGTGATGGACTGAGAGGTGGTTGGGGGCTATGGAACAGGTATAGAAGTTGTAATGTATGATTGACAAAACTAGTTTCTAAGACAATTACTAAGTTGGGGGTTCCTAAGATTACCCCCAGTTTGGTCATTTGCTAGGACAACTCACAGGACTCAGTCCTTCTCAAGTCTACAACTTATTATAGCAAATGAATAAAAATTTAGTTCAGAAAAGGGAAAAGGGCAAAGGCACATGGGCCAAAATCAGCAGGGAACCAGACAATCTTCCAGAGTCTTCTTAGTAGAGCCATACAGAATGTGCTCAAATCCTCCAGCAACAGAATTGTGACAACATGTATGAAATGTTTTCCACACGGAAGCTCACCTGACCTGAATCCAAGGTTTTTTCGGGGGGGTCAGTCACAGAGGCAGCTCTGCCTAACACCCAACTTCTAGACTTCCAGAAGGAGAGCAGGTATTCAGCATAAACCAGTGTTTATACAGGTAATTAGGCAAGTGAGTCACTTTAATCAGTTCTGAGAATGGCAAGAACCCTCTTGAAATCCCAGTTACCATAAACCAGCCAAGGCAAGCAGGCCTTTCTAAGGAAAGCAGTCTCAGGCCAGCTATGTTAGTTCTCTTCTGCATGATTATTAACTACAGAACAGTTTGTGAAAGGTCTTGAGAATTAAAAGTCTAAAAATGTTTTCTGAAGCATTCAATCTTGTCATTGAGATAATTTTGATACACTTTGAAACAACAAGACGACTTCCTACTCTGCCACAGTGGAATTTACTAAAGTTTCATTTATTACTCTGCATTCTTCTGAGAAAATGTGAGAGTTCCAGGTCAACAACAAGATTACTGATAGTACTATTCTGACGGTGTGACTAGTACATTAGGTAAAGTTTTCTTTCATTAGTTCTTCTATAGTACAAAAAGCTCTTTTAGAGGTCAGATTTTTTTTTAGTTACAAGTTATCCTAACCTATTTTTGCATTGTTTTCTGTTTCAAATCTAAAAACAATTTTCATAATGTTGTACACACTGGGTTTGATAAAAACTTTGGATGTATGTGTGCTGGATGCTTATTTTTTTTCAATGTGCCATGAATTGCTTCACGAACACATTTCAGTTTTGCTCATTTGTTTATGTCTTCTCATATTCTTAGAGAGTTCACCTACAAGTTTTAGGCAGAATATTTCACAGCAGTAAGGCCAGGCCGAAGCTGAAATGCCCTTCACAAAACATTGACAAAAGAAGTTTTTTTTGCTGCTTAAAAGTTTGATCTTTCATGAGCTGCAATTTGTGCTGTCAACAACAAGCTAGCTTTTGTTAAGTATATAAACTAGTTTTCCAAACTTTTCCTTTCAACCCATTTTTTTTTAACCAATACCCAGAGTCATAATTATATGGAGTAAAGTATCCACATTGAAAAATATGTTAATGGCATTTCATCTTTTTATGAAATATGCTGACAACTCCAGATTTATACCTTCTATCACTGTGACTAAAGAAATAAGATCTCAACTTGCAGAAGCACTGTGTCTTTTTGCAAAAAAATGGTGAATGAAGGAAACTTTAGTGTATAAAAACATAATTCCCTAAATAGCTAATTATAGCTATTGTCCTGCTGATACAGACCTTTAACACTCTCTAAAGGGTAAGGTTCTTCTGCTGTTGCTAATGAAAGAGTACAACTAAGGAAAATTTGACCCTTGATATTAAATCAAATTTACTTTATCTCCAGAATAGAGCAGACCTAAGTTTGGTTACAATTAGGAGGTGTAACTAATGTGATGATTATTTCCATGTATCAAAACCAGAGGAAGCAGCCTTTCAAGTTCCCTAAGTCCAACTTTCATAAAACAGAATGGCTTTGAGGTCAGGTGTAAACTCTCGTATTTGTGCCATTTATCTGAACACCAAACAGTCGTTTCTTTCAGCTTCCACAACAAATTCTAATGGTTATATATCCTGTAAAAGTTATACAAACAATGAGAGAATGTGGCTAGAGAAAGTTACACTCAGGACTTACAGTCCTCACAATAAATCTGCAAACTACCTCAAAATATTTTAATAAGCCTAAAACAATTTTGCATGAAGTATGAAAATATATTGTGCAGCCCAACGCCTGATGCATACTGATGCTGTCAGGCAAAATATTATTCTGTTTTTGTTGAATGCTGTTTTTCTATAAATATGCTAAGTTTTTAATATTTGAAATAGTTTTAAACTAGCTATCAATACTACTATTTGAAACTAAGAATTGTATTTGGGAAACTCAACATGAAACGTTCTGAAATTGGGACATAGTCTCTAAATGAAATAAAACTATGTAAGAGAATATGGGAGTATCTAGAAAAATACAGGACAAGAAAACATTCTTAACAAATTTTAAGGATGTCAAAGCAAAAGAACAGTGAAAGGAATGAAATTGTTTTGTGCCTGAAAACTAGCTTCATTTCTTAGGTTTTCCTTAATCTAATAGCTTTGAATTAGCATTTTCTTCTTTGACCATCTGTTATTTCTGTTTCAGTGTTTTCTTCTCTTAATTTACTGTAATTAAACTTCTCTAATTATTTCTATCAAGTCTCAATTCATGTGCACATCTATTTAGACAATTTCAAATGCATCAAATAAATAGTACTATCATTCAATCGTGAAAAATATTTTAAGGCATAGTTTATAACCAGTTATTTGGTGCTATTTCTGCGTCCCATCTTTCCCTCCTAACCCACTGAGCTCAGAGATGATGATAGCCTGGGCCTCCTGTGTTCTGAGGGCTTTTCTTACCCTTTCACACAGTGGCAGTGGTGCCGAGAGATTATAGAATTGATTGGAGAGACCACAGGAAGATAGGTGCTTTGCCGCAATACAAAGTGCCACTTCACTGCACAGATTAGCTTCGAGAAAACAAAGGGAGGTAAGAAAGGTTCCCACCAGCACCTTTAGCTGGTGCTGACCAGCTAAAGGTCAGCGACCCAACTCCTTTATTGGCAACTCTCAAATACCACACAATTCATAAAATGCTTCTGCTTAACTGCTGTTTAAGCTATAGCTGGATGAAGCTAGTAAGACAGTAAAAAGTTCATTGTGCAGAAATGTGAATGTGTATTTTTCTGTAGTGAGCTTAATATGATACAGCTCTTTAGCAAGCGTATAGGAGCTCCAGAGTGGTGTCAAGAGATAGATCCTGTGTGCTGGAATCTAGCTGAGACAGCTTACACTGGAGGAAAAGTTGCTGCACAGAAAGGATGAAACTAATACAGAGAGAATGTTGACAATAATAGGAAGAAAAAAATCAATGGCAGGAAAGCACAGACACTGTGATATAGCAGTGATCGGAAGAGGCTTCATTCTAAGGCATCATGTGTGGACATAACTTTGGGACCGAACTGGCCCCCAGACTCCTGCCAAGTGCCCACCCCAGTGGTAATGACATTGAAGTTAGCGGAGCTCAGAGAGGGGATTGTGGCCCCAGTGCAGGAGGGTGTGGGTAGACATAGGATCAAGTCTCTGCTTCCGTCCCTACAGTTTCATGAGTCTATCTCAGGGAATCTATCAGAGCCTAAAGTGGGAGACCTAATACTATGATTGCTAATCAGGGAATGACCTTGTTTTATTCATCTTTAAAACAATGCTTCTTAGAATGAACACCTTAATTGTACATAGGACAAAATGTTGAGTTGCATGAAAGTACAGTGCATCTCAGAAAAAGCTCAGTCTGATTGGCCAAAACAGACTAGGCCTGAGAAATTAAATAGCATTACACCCTGGGGCAATCATAAAATAAAGTTCTCAGCTCTGATGGATGTAGTAGAACAGTAGTTTATTAAATAGCAAATCTTCTAAGCCAGACTGCCAAGGCTTAAATCCTTGCTTTGCCAAATATTACCAACCACTTACCAGCGATAATTGTTAACTAAGTTATTTCCACTCTTGCTGCTTTGTTTCCACATTGATAAAATGATGCTAATACTAGAATCAATGCCCTGTGATTGTCTTGAGAATGAATTAACATATGACGTGTGTACAATACTACTTACCATATAATAAGTGCCACTTGTATTGTTAGCTATCATTTCTATTACTATTACTGGAGTCGGGGCAGGCAGGCTATACTACCAAGCGGTGTAGTGGATGGTTACAGTATGGCTTTTATGCTGAGATAGTCCTGGAAAGTGGTACCAGTGTTACACTTATTTGTCATGGGACTTCAATTTTTTTTGTTTTAAATGAACCTCAGTTGCTACATCTATAAATCGATAAATAAAAGGCACTGCAGAAGCTTACAAGTGTTCAAAATCGGCTTCACCAAGGAACTCTGAAGAGGATGAGGGACAGAAGCAGATAGGATCTCAAACTGGTGACTTCAGTGGGTCCATTGTGTAGATAGGCCCCTCAGTCTCCTCCCTCAAGCCATTAGCCACGTGGCCCCTCTTCTGCTTGAGTAGAAAGCTAGACCTTTCCTACATACACAGATTGAAGGAGGAAGGCTACCGAGGTACACCCCCCTTGCCAATCAGAGGCAATGGGAGTATTTCTCCCCAGTGAAATTTTGACAAGCCCCTCACATGCCCCTTAAAAAGGCCTACAAAAAGTAACAGGGAGCCTCCAAAGAGTATCAGTTTTGACAATCAAGAATCGTGCCCAGGTAGACAGATTCTAGTCAAATTTTTAGTGTCCTATTTATAAATATGAATAAGTGTGTTAGACATGGAAGTTATTAAAAAAATTAATGTTTATTACTTGTTTATTATTCTGTTTAGAAATCTCAGTTAAAATAGTCAGAAGGCCAGAACAGGGAGCTCTTGTGCCCTGTGAGATAGGTGAGCCCAACAGGAAGAAAGACTTCCTCTTCTTTCCTGGCAAGAGCTCAGCCAATGAAAAGCCACTATACCTTGAAGTCTCAATTCCTCCAGTAGACTGTTTCCTCTAGCCCTCCCAACTTCCTTTCTCTCTTTACAAGAGCTTTCCTCTCTCCTTGTTGCCTGGGACTTGCCCTTGGCTTGCCATGGTTGTAGACCCTGAATTGCAATTCTTTGCTGATCCTGAATTAACCCATTTTTGCTGGAGAGAAAACAGTCTGTTTTAGATCAACAAAAGGTCATTTGAGAGAGAAATCCATACAAAGTAAAAATTTTTAAAAAGGAATTAATGGGAAACAATGAAGATTCAAAGAATGAAATAAACCACCCTCAAATTAGTATCTTAGTAGGTTATGAAGGCTTCAAGGGTATTTGTGGTATAGAAAAACAATTTTTGACCTCCTATTAAAAAAGTCTCCAAACTTGCCTTCCCTATTTCTTTCATGGTTTGATTCCAACCCCTCCCCCCATAGCACCCTGCACTTTCTAAAAAAATATCTATACTCCCCCGAAGTTTTATTAAATCATTTAATCTTCATTACACACTTATAGATTTTATTCCCAACTTACGGATGAGGAAGTGGAGTCATGGAGAGGCCAGGTAACATGCTCAGATCACAGAGTTGCCGAGTATCCAAAACAGTACTTTAACACAAGTGGGCTGGTTTCAGAGTCTCTGCTCTTAAACACTTTGCTCTGCTGCTTCCTCTATAACATTAGCTCCCTTAGGGTAGTTATTTCCCCAAACACACCCACCTAACTGTTAGATCTCTAGTACCTAGAGGAATGGCTACACAAGAGGGTGCGATGCTCAGTATATATTTGTTGAATGAATGAGGAAAACAAAAATGAAAAGCCAGTATTTACACAGAACACTACATTAAAACAGTATTTAGTCATAAATATATAAATATTAATTTAACCCTAAGTGTTCTACAGTAATAGGGGGTGATATGGAAAGAGGCCATATGTACATGGTAAGGTAAGAGACCTAAGTCTTTATAGTAGCAAGGCAATGCAAAAATGCATATAATTGGAATCCAGAAATAGTGGTGTTTAAGGCATATTGCTCAAAAGTACAGAGGTGAACGCCGGAAGAAACAAAACCTCTCAAGGGTGAGAAACACTGCCTCTGGTGCAGCGAGTATCATGGCTGGGGTAGGGAAGCAGCTGCCAGCCAAATGGAACCACCTCTCCATTCAGGATGGTTGCTCTGCGGTGCCAAAACCCATCCCCAACACTGTGTGAGAAGACATGATAAAGCACAGAGAAATAAACAGACCATTTCTCGCAGGAACATCGGGATGATGAAAATCAACAGTCATGGAAGGTAGAAGATCATATGTTTACTATGAACATACCTCCTTTAAAGCAAGCCTGAGGATGTTGTAGTTTCATTATGGACTTAGAAATTGACTTTGCAAACCTGTTTCCAGGTTCTGTCCCCAAACCTTTTACAAACAAAATCAACAAACTGCTTTAGTGTTCCTGAGAGGCTTTTTGCCCAAGGATTGCCTTTCTAATTAAGCCCTCCAACTCTTTAACATGCTAATTTTATCCATTAACTTGTAGATGAAGTGGTTTCAGCTGTTGTCTGTGAATCACACACAACAGGGCTTGAGCTACAATTTCAGGAAAGCTGGATTTCAAAATTTTGCTAGTTTTTATTAGAGAAACTTGAGTATTCTAATATAGCACCAATTTTTTTTTTCTTTTGTAGTTAACCAGAATTGTATGGACTGGCCTAAGGGAAAGATGATGATAAAAGGAGATCAGCAATGAAGCTGGGGTGGGAAGTTGGTAAATGATGGGGTGAAAGTTCTCTGGAGCACTTTGTGGATCTCCATCCTTAAAGAGCTCATCACAGAATGAAAGGGAAAAACCATTAAAAATTGCAGTTACTGAGACCCCTGGATATGTTACCTAAACTAACATCATTTGACCATATCCAGCATATGACCAGACCCAGAAAGAAATGGAGAAACAAGTTGGCAAAAGGCACGCCAATCTTAAGTAGAACTAGGATTCATCTCACTTAGTTCATTTAAAGATAAATTAAGTCCTAACTCCAAAACTTGAACTTCTTAACCTCCGGACACCTCAGTTTCTGTGTGCAAAAACTGAGGGTAAAAGTATTACTGGTGTCGTTGAATTGTTGGAAGATAAAATAAGACATTGTGTTTTATATGTTGCACTGTTATTAGAATATATGTAACCTATTTGATTAGTGGGAGAAGGATTTGGCTGCTGAATGCAGAATGCTATGTAAGCTAGTCCATAACCTACATTGAAGGAACTAGTGCATAAAAGCTTGTGCTCCTGAGTGTACAACAGGAAGTATGCCTTACTTTGAATCTAAGTGACATCACCTAGCATGCGGAATTTGAAGTTACCAAGAACCCACCCTTCATGGCTGAAAAAGGGAACAATTGAGGAAATCTGTGTCAAAAGCTTCATTGGATGAAGTTAAATAGGCAAGAAAGACTTTATCAAGACTACTGCAATATAGGAGAGAGATTGAACTCAACTACACTAGAACAATAGGTCACAGAGTTCTTAAGCATTGAAGTGAGTGAGCTAAAGGAAGAGAACTGGAGGGTGGACATAGGGGAGAGAGAGGTTAATCAACTGACCAGGCCATCAGTGTTTGTTAGTTGGCACTTGCCTTAAATTAGGCTCCTACTCTCCCATAGAGACTCTGGGAGACGGGAACCCTCTCTCTCTTGATGAGAGCCTTTCAAAGTGATGGCTCCCATAGTCTTGGTTTGTAATCCTGTCAAGGGGCGGGAGAAATTTTACATCTCAAAGGGGCAGAGAGAATTTGCAATTGCAAGTTTTGTAAAGTAAATGCTGTAAGAAAAAGGAGCCCGGGGACCTCTAGTCAGGAAGAAACCTGTTTGAAATTTAGTCCAGCTGAGGAAACTTAAGGTGATCTTAATTACCTGAAGCACTAAACCACTGCTACCGTTCGGGGAGGTAGTTTGTGTTCTGCATCCCAGCCCCTCCCACTTACCAGCTGTGAGACTGAGGGCAAATCAGGTAACCTGAGTTTCAGTTTCCTTGTTTGTAAAAAAAAAAAAAAAAAAAGAAAAAATAAAAAGGCAGTAATAGTACTCAGGGCCTCAGGGCCTGGCATGAAGTAGCTGCTCTATAAGTATTAGTTTTCATTGTCATTTGTTGTTCCTTTCAGTATCATTGTATGATCACTTGTTTTGCACTTTAGTATGTTTTTATGCTAGACAGTGTGAGGAAGAAACAAGTTTTCACCAGTTAGAGTAGAAAATAATTGTGAGGAGCTAGGCTAAAGGACACTGGTCTGCAGGAACTGCTTGTTTCTCAATAACAATGTTCCCCTCTGAAATTTCTTGAGGCTACACCTTCTTAGAACTTGTGCTTAGGAGGCTTGAGTCTAGTAGTAAATTGTTTCAATGCTGTTCCTCCCAGAGGCTCCAAGCGCTGTGACCCCATACCCAGCCCACTTACCGTGCGCTGTCCTGTACGTCTTCACAACAAAGCCTAGATGGAGGAGGGGTGACCAAAGTCCCCTCAAACCGCGTCCTCTGTCATCCTCTCCAACCAGGGTCCAGCGGGAGAGAAGACGCGCACCGCTAACGAGCACGAAATCCCATGGGTAGTGCCACCACCCATCCCTTACATGACTCTTAAGGAAAGCTACTATGCTGTAACCAACTCCTAGGAGATACTCTAAGAGGCCCAGGACAACACTGAAACAGCAACAGCTGAGGCCACCTTTAAGTGAAGCTTCCAAATGGTTCAAAGAATCCATTACCTTGAGATGCTCGCTTCCCAAAACAACTACGACCACTTTGTTTGGTGGGCGAGTGGGAGCAGGCCTTCCTCCGACCTCACTCTCCCCCTCTACAGACATGGAACTTCACCAGTTCATCACCCCTTCTCGAATGTCAGATTGAAAAGGAACCCAAATCCATTAAAGAAAAACCACATGAGTTATTTTCCTCCCCCCACCCCCGATTCCTTCGCCAAGTAGCAAATGTTGATGTATTAAAATTGCCTTAATTATTCCATTGAATTGTTCCAGTAATTACATTCTCTCAAATTAAAAGTTAAAAAAAAGCATTTTAAGATTTTTAATGGAAGTAAACTTGTTCAAGCTGTACAAAGAGATAGAAAAAATATTCCAAACCTTGATAGAAAACGATTTGTTAGATACACTTAAGTCACACTGCTCCTTCACAAGTCTTTTTCTTTTTAATTTAACTTCGTAGACCCCCATCTCCCTGTTTATCACATGGATGTAATCACTTCTACTAAAAAGAACACTTTATCACTCAGTTAAGCAAATCCCCCTTTTAGGTTTTAAAAAAATAGATTAAAACAATATGAATTTAGAACTTAATAGTTTTAAATGTCAGAAATTTGCAACGAGTCTTACTGTTTTTCCAGGCAGATCAGGTGTAGACAGGGCATTCTTCCCTCTGGAGGCTCTGGAGGAGAATCCATTTCCTTGACTTTCTTCTTCCATCTTCAAAACCAGCAAGAGCCGACCTAGTCTTGACCACCTCGCTACCACTCTGCTTCTGCCACACCCTCTCTCCCTGCCTTCCTCTTTCACTCTATATAGACCCCTGTGATTACATTGGCTCCACCTGGACAATCCGGGCTACAGGCCCCATCACAAGGTCAGCTAATTAGCAATATTAACTCCACCTGCCAACCTAAATCTCCTTCCCTGTGTATCCTAACATATTCACAGTTCCAGGGATGCAGGGGTAGACATCTGTGGAGCACCTTTAATCTGCCTACCATAGGGTGGTTAGGAAAGAAATGTGACAGAGGAATAAGAGCCTCCCAGGTTTGGCCTCCAGTAGAACCAATTTGACCCATAGAGTTGCATGAATTCTAAGGGACGTTCTCAGGTGATGATACTCAACGCAGATTGAAGTGTCTGAAGGCTTGAAAGAGTTAATAGCCAACTACCAACCTAAATCAGGGTGAGTTTTAGGGGCCAAGAATCTAATGTTCAGAAGGGTGAAACTGGATTTTTAACATGATGAGGCTCTTAAATGGACACTTCAGTGATGTTTATAAAGATCAGTGAATTGTGTTAAAAAACAAAAGTGCTATTGGTTATCTTCAGTGCTATGCAAAAATATGGATAAGTCCCACGTACTTTTTAAACTTTCAAGTAATTTGTAACAAACCACCAAAACTGAATAAACCAGAAATACTGAATAAGCACTAAAAACAGAAAGCAAGGCAAGATAGAAAGTGTTAATGCTAGAGCAGCCCTTGATTTTCACAAGATACAAAGCAGCTGGGCGGACTCAATACAGTTCCTAACTACTGCAAGCAAGAAAAAGTCACACTCCTTTCATCATGTATGATCTTTTTATCTGTGATCATAGCAATACGGAGCCCATTTTAGGCTTTTATAAAGAAGAGAATAAACAGCAGATTATAATAAGCTGTATCAATAAAATGTTATGTATAATGAAAGTAAATTTTTTTTGTGTCTGTCATGGAAAGTTCCAACCACAATAGAGGATTAGAAAGCTCTGTCTACATGAGAATCCTACAGTATTTTCCTTTATAAAGCACTTGAGTCTTCCAGCTTTACCTTGAGATACACTTAGATCTGTCTAATGGAATCAGGACAGCAGAAAAAGATTATCAAATGGAATTCAACTGACCTGAACTATTTGAGAGTTGAGCTTTTTTATTCTGAAGACCATAAAGGGGCTCTTTATTATCGTTATTGGGAGAACTGACATAACATTTTTGTTGTGATTTTGGAATGCCACAGATTATTAATTTTTTGATGGAAGGAGTTATAACACCCTCTGCTTTCTAAATGTTGGTTTACATAATGGCTCTGCCAGATTATAGAGTCATTTCAGGGCCAAAGGCAGGGTTTTAAGTTCCTAAAAAGGAATTATTCACTGGACAAAGATTGTTGTCAAGCAAGATTAGACCTCATTTTTTGACAGATTCTCACAGGTAAGTGTTCCATAGACAGCAAACATAAAATTTTTCTGTTCCAAGGCATTTTTCCCCCCTATAGCTAGACTGTCCTTCTTTTCACTGAAAATTATTATATGAAATAAAATCTGTCTTCCTGAGTTTTCCATTAAAAAAACTGATTTGTAAGCTCCAGGAAGATGGGAATTTTGTTGTATATATGTTTGATACAAAGAAAAACACATTGAAAATGTACAATTTATATTTAGCAACTGCAGGGAACATCTGTTAACTAAGGGACACATCTATTATTCAAGGCAGTCATCAACATAACTATTCCATCATTTGTCTGAGAAGCCTGAGCTTTGAGCTCAGAGAGAAATCTCTCCCTCACCTTTGGGCTGCTGCAGAGGACAGCAGAACTGTGGTCTGTAACAATCAGATTCTTGTCAAGATTATTCCCCTCGGTGGTAGCTGGGCTACAGCTGAGATAAAACTCTTTCACCACCCCCCCCCCATCCATCACTGATTGGCTGGATTCCTTGCCAAGTGATTTTGGTGGTTGAGCCTAGGAGTGATACAGTACGGGGACGAAGTACAGAATGTTTAACAACTAGGCCAGTGAAGGTATTATCCAATTAGAATGAACCCTGACACAAGCTCAGGGTCCTGAGGTCCCCTGCCATGCCAGGCACAGTTTTTAGGTCCAGGACCAGAATAAGGTCCTAAAGGAGGCACTAGGGTTGCTTGCGTCCCCAGAGGACATTAGCAGAGCTTAAGGCAGGAGCCACCTACTGATCTGGAGTGTTCCAAAGTTTTAACAACTAAACAATATCCAAACAAGCTGAATATAAGCTCTAATATAAGCAAAAGAAAATTCATTATTTCTTTGGGTCCAACACCGCCCCCCACCCAGATGGTAGGTCCATGTAGTAGGCAATTTCATTGTAATGTAACAAGAAGATGTAAAATTCTCCCTTTTAAAGATATTGTGCTTCTTTAAAGGACTGTTTTAAAGAATGGAAGTGTCCTAGTGAAATTCAGTAAAGCTGTGCATGGATTTTGCTGTATTCACTCATTACGCCTAGCAATAGAAGATTGTTTTTGAAATGGTGTAACATATCCCTGCGGGAAATAGAGCATCATGGGAAATGCTCACACATTAGAGGCAGACAGCCCTCAGTCAAGTCATGGTCCCATCAGCTAACAGCTCTGCAGCCCTGGGCAAACTCTTTCACCTCTGTTTGCATTGCTTTGTGTAGCCACAAGTAAGGACACTGAGGCCTGCTGCACCAGCTGTTCTCACTTTTGGACTCATATCATCCCACATAATTGCATGGCATCTTCTCAGGAGGCATTTCATGGCCATACTCAGAAAAGAATTGCTACCCACACATGCTATCATCTCTAGCACTTGCTACCTGCCAAACATGCCTAACTATATTTTTCTTAATTATTTTTTGACTGTTTCCCTCAACTAGGATGTAAATTCTATTAGGATCTTTTTTCTTTTTAAGTCACTATTTAGTTTTATATCTCCAGTGCCTAGAACTATGGTTGGCACATAGGAGTTGTTTCTATAGATCTATCTGTTGAATAAACAAGTCATTTCATTAATATTGTATATGTTCTGGTTCTTTGAATCATTTAGGATGTTCTGCAATTTCAGAAAAGTTGAACTAAACTGGTTTAAAGACAAAGGAAATGGGCCATTCTTACCAGACTGGGAATCCTGCACTATCCAAGTTGAAGCACTGTTTTTAAATGTTTTACTCAGCTTTCCCTTCACTGTTCTGCCAACAGACTGAATTCACTCATGCTGTCAAAAAGGCTGCCAGCAGCAGTTGGGGTAGTTTAGTGTCCTATTTAAATCAAAGGGAGTTAGAGAAAATCTCTCATATCCATGGAATAAAAGCTGCTTCTTTGGATCAGATTGAGGCTACCTGATTCAGGAGCTCATCTTTACACATTACTTTTCAAACTTGAGTGTGTATCAGAATCACCTGGAGGGCTTATTAAAACACAGATTGTTTGGTCCCTCCCATCAAGTTTCTGAACCAATAGTTCTCAGCTGGAGCCTAAAAATTTTCCTTTCTAACAAGTCCCCAGGGGACGCCAGTGCTGCTGGGCCGTACTTGGAGAACCTCTGTCTTAACCAGTCTCAGTCTTCAGAAAAAAAGCCACAAACTGCTTGGCTAAAGCCTGGGTTTTTGAACCAATCACTAGTAAAAGGGATGGGAGAGCCAAGGTTAGCCTGAATTTCAGGAGCCACCCTTATTGCTGAGGGCAGGATCAACTTCCCCGACCCACAATTAACTCTTTTCAGCAATGAGAACTGAACACCAAATCTCAGTAGAGAATTGTCAGAAAGTTCCTAAAGCACTTTTTTAAATGCCTATTGAGACACCTAAATACGGAAAGTGTCAGGAACAAGGAAGAGCAAAATGGATGGATTCTGGATAGGAAATTGACAACAAAATAACTCTTTTAACGTAACTGGCTTTTCAGAAACATGCAAAATATCCATTGTTATTTTTCTTTCCTCCTCAGATTACCCATGATCAAGAATTAACTACCTGAATTCAGTGGATTTCTTTTTCTTCCAATACCTTCTACTTTGCATATGGCAAGAGTCAGATGCCTTCCAACGCTCTTCCACTTTTATTTTATTCATCTATGTATTATACATTTGAGGACCTGCTTCCCCAAGCTCTAAGCACTACTCTGGGATAACCAGTAGAAGATAAAACAGCTTGATATTTAAGGAGTGGTCATTTAAAACTCAGCTTACAGTGCATGCTGGAGCCAATGACCTGGGGACTCTGTAAAATACAAAAGTCTATAATACAAGATAGGATGCATTGAAATCTAAAAGAAAGACTGGATTAATGTTGAAGTCTGCCTGATTTCTTTACTTCACGGGCCTCTTCTCAAAGCCATGCCATCTCGACACCTACTTCTAGATCATTTTCATTTCTGACTTGAGAAAGCACCCTTGCTATATTAGGACAAATAATTCAGGCTTATTTTAACGTGACGCAGATCCTTTGCTCCTCCCAGAGGCTTGCCTTACTTTTGATACTAAGAACCCACCTTGCAATCAGAACACTCTCTTTTATATATCATATATATTGTTCTAATAGATCTTATTTTGTATAAGTAATATATTAACTCTCTACATCATGACCTGTATATTTTAAAAGATTATGGAGCACTGTTATCAGTAATTATTATTACTATTATTAGAAACTGGAGAGGTTCATTAATTTGACTGAAAATAACAGATAGCTGTCGATAAAACGGAGGTCTATTAAGAAAGTTATTCAATCAGATTTTACTCACAGTAGGAAGAGTTAACTCTTTTCAGCAATGCTAAGGAGCAAGTGAGAACTGAACCCCAAATCTCAACGGAGGATTGTCAAACTTTTCCTAAAGCACTTTTTAAAATGCCTATTGAGGCACCTAAATATTTTGAATTACTCAGTAGGAAATCAGAATCCATTAGGAAAAAAGAAACAAAGCTTAACAATTACCATGATGCAAAACTGAAACTTCGAATTTCTATTGTACATAAAGAAAAAAAAAAAAGGTTCTCACTGTGGCAATACGGATCTGTTAACCATCTCACATATGGTGGAGGAGAATGCATACATAATTTTGTTTACATGAGATAGCCAGGCATTAATTTTTACAGTTAATGCAGAATTCTCACATGCATTTTATCTATATACCTACTGTGTCAAAAGGTTGTTAGGAGTATAAACTGCTATTAAACACTCACAGATTTGGGGTCAAGCTTATTACCAGCAGTCATTAGGAGGTCAGCAGATGTTAGTTCCAATTTCTTATATTCTTGTACATAGGCAAAAACTTATTATAACCATTTTATACAGAAAACTGAAATTCAACATATTTAAACCTTACACCTAGCGTCACAGAGCAGAGGCAAAACTTGAACGTTACCTTAATTGCTTAAATGACTGTTCTTTTCAACTAGGTGACATTATCTTCCCACTTATAATCTGGCCTGAAAATTCTTCCCAGTTCTAAAATTTTGGTATTTTATGGTGAACATTCTCAACATTCTCTTTAGTAAAAGAACAATTCATGAAATTAAAATCTTACTATGAGTGGATGTGGCCCAAGACTGTTCCAAACATCTATTTAAATTCAAGGCATTCAGAAATAATTGATAATTAAAAAGTTTAACTAACATATTTCTTTATTTCTTATATCTAGATTAATTGGGACATGTGATATAATTTATGTGGAATAGGTAAGAGGAATGGTTTCATAATAAAAGATATATTGGTAGTTTCTTTGTATATTAACCTTGATTTCAGGGTTAGCACTGAGGTGTTAACATTACTCTGTCTCCGATTATATGATTTTAGTTAATTTGTGGCTGTTTTCCACTGTGGTCAGAGAATATACTCTGAGTTATTTTTTATGGCCCAACATATTATGAATTTGATATATATCCTATGTGCACTTGAAAAGAATGTGCTCTCTGTCATTGTTGGGCTCAGTGTCCTTTTATTAGAGTCAGTGTTCTCTATGTCATTTAGAGTGGATCTGCAAATTACGTTGTTAATGTCTTCTGCATCCTTACTGCCTTTTATCTGCTTTTTCTTTCACTTATTAAAAAGTTATGTGTACATCTTCCACTAGGACTGTGAATTTGTGTATTATTTCAGTTGTGTCAATTTTTGCAAATACAGAAATGTTATATATTTGTGCTAGATTGACCCCTTTAGCTTTATGAAATATCCCTCTATTTTTTAGTGCTCTAAAGTCTATTTATCTGATATTAGTAGAGTTATACAGTTTTCTTCAGTTTTTGCATATTTTATCTTTTTTCTATCCTTTTCATTTTTAACTCTATAATATCTGTATATTTAGAGAGTTTCTGGAGAACAGAGCTATTTGGTTTATAGATGGCAACTAGCCGAATGGCCTGCACCCTATTTGGAAGGCCACCACTCTGACAAAGGTAAAAATAAATCAACTCAGTGGGCTGAATTGTATGTTGTTTGCCCCTATATTTGGGTTGTTACTCACTCATGGGCAGTGGCCAATGGCCTGCTCATATGGTCAGGCAGAAGGGCCAAGGAAAACTAGCCTTCTAAATGGATACTCATATGGGGCACAGACCTAAGGAAATCACTCTGGGAACTTAAGGGGACATGCGAAAGTAGGACAGGTCAGTGCCCATCAGAAGTATCTCTTTCCAGAATCAGAAGGCGAATGAAACCAGCAATGGACCTCTTGGTGCATTCACTTGGGGCGGCCACCTGGGTCCATGAATGAGTGGACACTAGAGGACTGCAGCAATGCAGAGATGGGCTAAATCTAGACATATTCCTCTTGCAGCCTCTGAAGCATAAAATGCCAGAACACTGTTCTGTCTGCCAGCAAGAGAGGCAGGGATTGCAGATGGCTACAGGGCCGATTTGCCCAGGAGGAAGCTCTGCACACAGCTGGCAAGTCGGACTGATGCCAATTGCCCCTGGAGGCTACACATGGGTCCTAAGAGGAATGGACACTTATTCTTGACTGGGCTTTGCCTACCCAGTGGTAGACACAAGTGTTCCGAGTACTATAAAACTACCAGAACAGAAGATATTCCACTGACTTGAATGGCCAAAGTGCAATTCCTCAGAGGAACACACTTTATAGCCCATAATGTATAACAATAAGCAGAGAGATACCAGCCTCAGAGTAATGGTTTCACGGGGAATTGGATTTGGCTATTGAAGCCTTGTTTGTCTAAAACGGAAGGAGATGAAAGCAGTAAGGGGTGCCTTTCCTGCCTTCATGAGTGTGTGTCCACACTCAGCATGAGGGTAGCCAAGGGATTGTTCCCACTAGATAGCTGCCCTTACTCTTATGGAAGATTTCAGGAAGTAGAGGTGGGGAGAATGATGGTATGACTATGTTATTCTTCCCATGGTGGTACTACTATATTTTTTTCTTTTTCTTTTTTCCCCACATGCCCTCAAATTTCTTTTCTCTCACCTAATCCAGTGGTTCCATAATCAGGGCTGCAACTCTGGGTATAGGAAGTAGCAATGTGTCAGCTTGACTGGGCTAAGGGCTGCCTGGATAGCTGATAAAACATTATTTCTAGACCTGTCTGGGAGGGTGTTTCTGGAGGAAGAGATGAGCATTTGAATCCATAGACTGAGGAAAGAAAATAACCTTTCCCAATGCAGGAGGGCATCAGCCAATTCACTGAGAGCCTGAATAGAGCAAAAAGGCAGAGGAAGGGTGAATTTGCTCCCTTTACTTGAGCCAGGGACGTCCATCTTCTCCTGCCCTCAAACATCAGTGCTCATGGTTCTCAGGTTTTCAGGCTCAGACCAGGACTTACATAATCAGACCCCTGATTCTCAGGCCTTTGGACTCAGACTTACACCGTCAATTCCCAGGTTCTCAGGCCTTCAGACTCAGACTGAATTGCACCACCAGCTTTCTTGGTTCTCCAGCTTGCAGAGAGCAGATCAGGGGCTTCTTGGCCTCTGTAGCTCATGAGCCAATTGTGCAGTAAATTTCATATATATCCCATGGGTTTTGTTTTTCTGGATTGCTTTAACCAATGCAATGGGCATTTTGGGTAAGATTACAATGCTAATATTAATAGACAAATATATTGGGTAAAAATTGAGTAAAAGCCTCCTTAGGATGTAATACCAATGGAAAATGACTCAATTGAGGAAAACAATGGATTTAACTAATCATCAGCTAATTTCTATGCTAAACAGTTTTGCACAAGTTTATCATAAGGTACAAATAGTGGTGAACCAAGGGAAAAGTATGAAAATGTATGTAATGGCATTACAGGATATATTAGATATTTTTTTTAAACCTAACCTTATCCCACACTGTCTCATCCAAATGTTAAGCATATTCGTATAATACTATTGCTGTGTTTGCCATATAAATGCTTGACCAAATGTAGAAGCCCAGACAAATATGATTGTTTTACTCTAAGAAAGCCTTGGCCAAAAGTGAGTGTGCCCTGGGCAGTAAAGAATGTGACCTCGCCTAAAGAGAGATCTGGACTTTGCTCCTGATTCCTGGGAGGTAATCTCTAAACCCAAAGGGCTTGACAGTTCTCCAATGTCTTTTGATTGCTTTTAATTTGACATTTCTAGTTCTGCTTCAGCAGAAGTATGGGTCTTCTATGAGCTACTCCATTATATCTATAGGGGAAAGTCTATGGTGTATTGATTATTTCATATTACAGGTGAAAAAATTAAAGTAACACATCTCTTAAAATATAGCTACAGATTTGCAAACCAGGTGTCTGTGATTCCAAATCCTGTTATATTTAAAAATTACCTATAAACTATTATTTTCTTTTGGTGGAAAAAGGAACACTATGGAACATAACAGTTATGAATTGTTATGTTATTTGAGATGGAGTAGTTTATCAGATTTTTACACACCTAAATGGTATTTCCTAAAATATATTATGCTGTACACCAGAGTTTTGCAATATGTTAATAGTTGATATGGAAAAAAATTCTATTGCCAAATTTTTTGGAGCTAATCAAGTTGAACAACATTCAATACAGTTGGCCTTCTGTATGGGTGGAGTATCCCGCATCTGCAGATTCAACCAAACACAGATTGAATTCAACCATGTGGAGCCTGAATGGGGGGACCAACTGTACTCTATTTTATATAAGGAACTTGAGCATTGGCAGATTTTGGTATCGGTGGGGATCCTGTAACCAGTCCTCTGCAGATTCTGAGGGATGACTGTACATTTTTTCAGAACCACTTAATAAATTAAAGTAGTAATAACCACTGCAAAAACCAAAGCCCATATACAGTGTACAACATTTCTTTGAGACTGTCCAATTCCTATCATTTGATTGACCTAAACATTACTCAGATAATGGAGTCTATTTCTGAGATCAAAATATATATAGAACAGATAAACGGAAAACACAGACCTGGTGGTAGAATCTTCACTGTTGATGAATAAATTAGTATTAATTTTTTGTACCGGTGGTGTCTCAAAACAGTCTTTCCAGGATTCAATACTGAGACATCAGAACTGAAGGATCAAAAGACTAGATAACAAAATAAATGTAAAATCAATTGCTGGAGCTTATTTTTTGTTTTAAAGTAAAAGGAAAGTAATTCAAATATGAACAAATTATTCAACTAAAATTAAAGGATCTGGGTTCCAAATCTAATTTGTCAATAGCTAGTCCTATGGGATTGAGCACTTTATTTAGCCAGTTTATAGTTTACTTTCTTCATTTCTAAAATTTAAAAAAATGGATTATATCAGTTGCTAGTTCTACCATTTTGGGACTTTTTTTTCCTGTAAATTAAGAAGTGAAAGGCACAAGGTCTCTTTTGAAAAGTTGGCATAAGACAATAAATTTTTAAAAACATGCCTCAGAAAATGCTATCATGGGAGACAATGGAATCCCTTTGTCTATTTGTTTTTCTGGAATAGTTTCAGCAAAAATAATTTGACTGAGATGATTTAGTTTCTGTCACTCTTGAAGAGGGGAAAAAACTGTAACAACTTAAGTCAATTTTCGATTCCCAGACCCTAAGAAGCCAATAGAATAAAATGTTAGTTACTTCAGTTTTACAAATGCTGCACTAAATCTTCAACATACAAGCAGCAGTACTGCCTGTGGCGTCTGAGAAAGAAAGGAGATTACCACCTTATTAGAAAATCTTAGATTTTTAATGACCATATTCCCAAGTGTGCTAGTGTGCAATCATTTTTCTGTCCTTGTTAGAACATTTGGTGTAAAAACACTGCAGCAAAATGATAATGCTTCACATATTTTTGAAATATAATTGAACTCTGTAGTAATTGACTATCTGATACCCACTTACTTGATTAGCTGTCCATTAGCATTTTCTGCTACTTACTGCCTCACTGATCTGTCTGAAGCTATAACCACTAAGCAAAATACAAAACACTATGAAAGTGAAAGAAACATGGCATGTTATGAATGCTAGACACATTTCAAGTGGGAACATTATGTATGTGATTTAGATAAATTATTACTGCACTGAAAATAAAAATATCACCCAGCCCTCTGCAAATTATACATCTGCCAAGCCAGAGTCACAGTATTTCCAAACCATCATTCTTAAGATAAAGAAACAAGGAATTCCTTTTCACATTTTTCATTCCATCTAGAATTATGTTTGAAACTGACGTTTGCTATAATCTAGTTCAAAATCTTTACTCTAGAGTTTATATGAGGTCCTAAGTGTTAATTTAACATCTCCTAGAGAGAAAACTTAGTTGGTGATCGAATGAAAATTAAATATAGGTAATCTGATTACTAGTATAAAAATCCTGCTACTCCATAATGTTGCCAAAATGACTTCCATAAAGTAAAATCAATTTCTTTTATTATAGTATCTCATTGATATCAAATACACCATAAATTATAAGGTGCACTATTATTTTATGTACTGTAAAGGAAAATTCCCTGCTAAATAAAATCTGACATGATATCATAATTACAATTCTACATAATTTCATCATTCAAGACTCATGTTCTTAGATTCCTTTCATTTATTTCAAGGCACCTAGCAATCTTTCCTAACTACAGTTGCATTGTACATAAATCTGTAATAAAGCAAAGCATAGCTTCATCTATCTGTGGGAATCCTCCTTCTTAGGTTCCCTAAAGTACTTGGTTTTTGCTCTAAAAGAAAAACATGAAATTGAATTATTTCTTTTAATTCTAAATGTTTACAAAAACACCAAATATGTGCATCACTGCTCTGTTTCAGTGACTCTCTGCAAACACATTTTTTTTGTGTTTTAATACTGAATCATTGTTTAATTCTTTTGAAGATATTGCATATGACAGTTGAACTCGATACATGTAGTATCCACCATGCACATCATTCAACTGAAGAGACAATGTACCATGGCTGCCACTTGGCTAGTAGCAACTTAAGACTCCATCAATTATAAGATTTAATCAGGTGTCAGAAATGTGACTTAGAACTGATAAAATACCACTCTCAACCATCTGATTCATCCTTTTCTGTTGTTAAATTTTACATTGTAGTCTATAACATTAATGTCTTCTCTTTGACAGCAAAAGGCATAAATAATGGCATCTCAAATTTCTGTAGAATAAAGATCATGAATAACCCAAAGCCTGTCAACTCATTAGCATTAGATTTCACTAGATTTCATACATGATGTTCAGTACATGCTTGATGAGAGGGAAGATGAAAGAATAGGAGATGAGAGGTTTACCTCTTACGTGTGTGTGTGTATTTGTGGTGTGTCTATTTGTGTGTGTGTGAGCATGTGTGTGTGCACATGTGCATATTGCCCTCCCTGTACTCCTCTCATTTCCTCTGGGAAAATGTGTCCTGTGTCCTTCACTTTGAAAACACTTCTTCTCTTGCTCTAACCATGAGGTCAGACTAGGAACCAGCATCTTTTTAACATGACTCCCAACTCCATAGCTACAGCTATTGATTTCATGATGCCACCTGACCAAGGCTAGTCCAAATACAGTATCACATTCCTGGGATAAGATATGATTAGTCTAGTTGTGGGCATGTGACCCAATACAGACCAATTAGAAACTTTCCCCCAGGGTTTTTTAATATGTAATTGAATATTAGAATTTTGTTTTCCTTTCTCTTTGGAAAGCTATGAGGATACAAGCACTCAATGTCAGAAATCATGATTTTAGCCTTGTAGGAGCACAGACTGAGATAATATAGCTGGCACACAGCAAGAAAAAAAAAAAAAAGAGAGACAGAGAGGTAGAGAGAAAAATCCCAGCTATTTTAATTCTTTGGTTCCTCTTATTGGGGGTCTTTCACAGTTTATGTGAGCCAAATAATCCCCCTTTTTGCTGAAGTATGTTTGAGTTGGATTTCGTGCATTTACAACCAAAATTCTGGTTGTAATTATTTATTAGCACATGTTTATGATTAAGGCTAATATAATTACCATTCTTTTGTGTGACAGCAAGTGTCACTTAATCACAGAAAGGAAGAGCACAATATTTTAGGGTTCATAGAAGCTAATAAAACTTCAATTGAGGTCGCTTTTTTTTCTTGAGTTGTCTTCTGAACTCATGTTTTAAAAGGAAACATGTGAGCAAAATTTTATTTGGCACTTGAGAAAAGTGAAATATAAAAGAAAAAAAATAGAATGGATTCAGAGTAACAAAGTCTTCCCTCCGCAGACTGAAAAATGTAGCCATTCATTCTTTTTGGCTATGTTATTATATAATCAAAATAAAATTTGGCCAAAATTATAATTACAACTGTGCTTCATAGTCTCCATGAGAATACATCGAACAGAGACTTAGGCAAAAGCAGGTGTTTTACAGCTTGACGTACTGACAAGATCCAAGTAATTCTGTTTGCTCTCAAGTTTTGTAAAAAAAAAAAAAAAATGCAGGCTTTTACCTATGCCTATTTTTCTCAAAGGAATTCCTGAGACACAAATTTATATATACTAGCCTAGAGGGAATTCTGTGGCTTAAAAAAAAAACCCAACTATGTTGAAATTGCTGCAGAATGTATCAAAATTTCTGCCTGAATTTCCATATAAAACTTCAGTCGTTCTTTGACTGATGTAATCCGTCCATTCAGTACAAATGAGTAAAAATCTCTTGGGTGTATAGAGACTTCCAGGACAGATCCAATACTACTATTTCCTTAGTAGTGTTATATTCTTCTGCTTTTAATATTGACCTATAAAATAGCCAAAAATAGGAATTGTAAAAATAATAATGATAAATGTTCTCCTTTGAAATTATAGGCTTCTAACTGAAAGCAGACAATATTTCATTTCAAACAATTATGAAGCCAACTTTAAATTTTTATAAAAGAAGCTATTTTTCACTATTGTATTTTATTTCAAATACGGAGAATTAACCATTTTCTGACACTGCAGACATATGTATTTTGGAGTTGAATGAGAAGTCTATTGATTAATTTAGTATGTTACTTTTGCTTTCAAATTAAAGGGATAGTGATATTAGAATTAATGAATTAAATCTCCAAATATTTTATATACCTTCTATGTTGAGTGAACTACAGGCTAGAAGCTGCTGGTTTTCTGGAGCAAAATGCACAGATCTCTGCAGAGAAACAGAACAATGCACTTCTCAAATGCTGTTTCTGGTTCTCTGACAATACATTAAGTCCCCTACATATGAACCTTCAAGTTGGGAACTTTCAAAGACGCGGACATGCATTTGCATGTCCAATCACAAAAGTTAGTTCACGTGTCTGGCATACATTGTCAGGTGCGTGCATCCTCTACAAGTGGTTGCGCCTTTGTGTATTTCACTGAACAGTACTGTATAGAGTACAGTAGTACAGTATCTTTATTTGAAGCCCAGGATGTCCAGAAGCAAGCATAAAAGCAGCGGTGATGTAGCTGGTACTGCTAAGAAGCACCAAGCGATAACGATGGAAACAAAAGTGAAAATAATTGAGAGAGTGGAGTGGATTTTTCTTATTGCACAGGACCCGAACGTAGGACGGTACACGAAGGTTGCAGCAGCCATTCAGAATGCACTCCAGTGCTACCGTGTCGTCTATGACGAGAAAAAAAGAGCTACTGGGGCTTCCCTGGTGGCGCAGTGGTTGAGAATCTGCCTGCCAATGCAGGGGACACGGGTTCGAGCCCTGGTCTGGGAAGATCCCACATGCCGCGGAGCGACTGGGCCCGTGAGCCACAACTGCTGAGCCTGCGCGTCTGGAGCCTGTGCTCCGCAACAAGAGAGGCTGCGACGGTGGGAGGCCCGCGCACCGCGATGAAGAGTGGCCCCCGCTCGCCGCAACTAGAGAAAGCCCTCGCACAGAAACGAGGACTCAACACAGCCAAGAATAAATAAATAAATAAACAAACAAACAAACAAATAAATAAATAAATAAAAATTAAAAAAAAAAAAAAAAAAGAGCTACTACCCAGACATCACTGGATCGTTTTTTCAAGCGGTTAGATAGAATTGAATCCAGCAAGGAACCAGAACCTGTGCCATCAGCGTCAGGCGTGAATGAAATTGCAGCTCGCCCTCCGTCTCCTGTTGCTGACCATCCTTCAGCTCTACCGTCTCCCACCTCCTCTCCCTCCTCCAGTCAGTAACTCTTCTTGCCTGTTCCCTCAATGCCAGCCCCTGTATGCCAGCTGTTGTACTGTACTACTGTACTTTTCAAGGTACTGTACTGTAAGATTAAAAATGTTTTATTTTGTTTATGTATTATTTGTGTGAAAAGTATTATAAACCTATTACAGTACAGTACTATATAGCCGATTGTGTTAGTTGGGTACCTAGGCTAACTTTGTTGGACTTATAAACAAATTGGACTTACAAATGCACTCTCGGAACAGAACTCGTTCATATGTAGGGGACTTACAGTAATGGTCATGTATTTATTTTTTACAGAGGTAGTCACATATGTGGCAATTAGAATCCAATTCTAGAAGGGTTTTATTACCTAGCTTTAGAATTACCCAGCAGTATTGAACTCTAATTTCCTTTGATGAGATGTTGACATGACAGTTGACAGCAAGTTATTTTATCACAGAAGAGAGTCAGTGTTTGTTGGTTCCCCCTGGATGTTAAGCACTTAAAAAAATGAAATAAATATATATAGCCTACCAAATTTACTTATCATCCATAAATCAGCCACCTCTACAGTGTCTCAATTTTAGTATGGAATTAATGGGATAGGACCTGGTTCAGATTCACTGTTTTCCATCTCATTTTGAGTCTGTGACCATTACTCTATTTCTGAGATGGACATGTGACTGCAGATTATCAGAAAGAGCTTCTTTGAATCCTTTTGTAACTGGAGTTTACCTGCAAAGATTATACCAATGGCCACCATGAATTAGAAATTAAAATTGATCAGGCCAGGATAGAATCTATGTCTTTGGTATAAAGCGCTACGCAGGTGATGGTCTTCCTTCTTGATATCAGTTTTAAAAGGAGCAATTATCTTCCTAAGATTCTGACTTTACTCATTGTCTCATTAATTGTTTTACTGATTTACTCATTCATTCACATCAGTCTATCACTCATGATAGAAACAAGAGTAATATCAGAGTTAATTAGATCACACACAGTTTTGAACTACAGGTCATAAATTAGAACCTCAGAATGCTGTGGGGAAATCATTACCTTAACAGTAAAGAAGTGTTACTAATTAATAAGGAGCATATCAATGACTCATAAGTCAACCTGTCAATGGGAGAAATTTTTATTTGGATGTCTCTTATTAGTAGAGTCAGTTCTAGATGCCAGGAGTATAGTGGAATACAGCACCAGTAAGATTCCTCATGGAGATAATACTTGAGTGATAAGAGACACACGATATACAAATACATAATAAACAAACACACAATGTGACATCTTTGGATTGGGATCAGTTCTCTAATGGAAAATAATAGGATGCCATGTTAATGAGGGGTGGCTGACCTCTTTAGATAAAGTCAGGTGATTTCTCAGAGAAGGTGATAGTTGACCATAGACTGAAAGATGAGAAGGAGCCTCAGGTCCAAAGAGCCAGGCTCCAGAATTCTAGGAAGAGAAAATAGCAAGTGCAAGAATTTTGAGGCCAGGATTTGTTTGTCATGTTGAGGATCAAAAGGAGGACTTGTGGCCTCATGTCACGCAGTGGGTCAGAGCAGAAGAAGTGGAAGGGGCAGAATGTCACACAGAGTCCTGCAGGACATGGTACAATGTCTGAATTTTATTCTAAGAGATATGAGGGTGGCATGGATGTGATCTGAGCAATGATTCAACCTTTGTAAATAAATCATATTTTCAAACTTCACTCTTACAACCTACCACATTTTTTTCTGAGAAAAAATTCAATCTAATACTACGAAAATTAAGACAGGCAGCAAAAGCAACCTATTATGCAATTTTCCAAAGATATTTTCCTGGGGGACACATACACCCCATAGAAATAAATTGGAACTACAGAATCAAAGGTGAACAAAAATTCTACAGCAGGTTATGATTTTATACAGGATTTTAAATGATTAATGCTGACAATACAATTTACCATAAATTTGACAAAGCAATACATGTTTCTGAAACAAAAACAGACCTGTTATAAAAAATGACACACATGGTGTCAGTAAAACCCATCATCAAGAGGCTCCCATACAGGCTGATTGGGACAGGCAACCTCGCCACTACTGATCACACCACATCATGACGTTCTACTATGGATATGACATTCATATACAAATAACAGTTCCTTTTCTGAATACTACGCTATTTCAAATGTACTGTATTCTTGGTACTCACAAATTTCAAGTTAACAAGTATGAAGTCTCTAAGAAAATGGCTGGCTTTGGGAGTTTTATTCTATTATTGTTTTATATCCTTAGAACCTCAGAGAAGAGAAATTGTGAGTGAAGTAAAGAAGATGCTTATAAAGCATATCAGGGATCTGTGAGTGGAGGTACTTTAATGACCTGTTTGTGTGAGAGAGAAATGCCCAGAACTGCTATCCTCACCACTGTCTTCAGTATCATTCACACTCGTCATCTTCTGAGCTCACTCACCTTTAGTTGTACAGTTGTTTCCACTGTACAGTTTTCAGTATCTTAACACTTCCTTTATAGCAAGCCCACCCAGACAAATATTATTTTAACTTAGGATCATGTCACACATGATAGCAACCTTTCTACTATACGCAGATAGAAAGGGGATTGATTATCCCGCTTTCACCCACTGCTTTCTGTCCTGGCAACTGCATGCTTCCGTCTTTGTGCCTTGTTTATCAGTAAGATGAGCTACTGTTGATGTTGAAAGTTCTCCCAGTTACCCTGGGTCTGACGTGAGGAAGGAGAGGAAAGGGCAGAGTTACAGCTTTGATGTTGGCATGTTAGAACGTAGAAAACAGAGTAGCTTAGCAGCTAGAGAAATGTTGCCTTTGGATCATGAACAGAAGGGCCACAGCAAAAGTTTTACAAACAAAAGTGAAATTTCTCTAAGACTCCATGACTAAAATCTTTAGTGAGTCCAGTTAGTTTTTAATAAAGTTTTCCATTGGAAACTTATTTTCAGATTGTAATTCTATTTTAGGACTGATTACATATAGAATAAAAAGCTAATCAAACCTCTACTTCTCCCTGTTAAAAATCATTTAAATTAAATTTTAGATACATGTTAAGCATGTAAATTTATATATTAAGTGCTTTTGCACATAGAACTCTTCACTTCTATTCATATCGCTGTGTAAAAGTTAAGCATAGGTCTTTAAAATAAAACATTACCTCTCTAATTAAATCTTATAAAAATATTAGGAGCTATCAGCATAAATAGTTGTAAAATTGACATTAACATTTACAACTTTTTTGACAAACTATTTAATAATAGATACTTAATACTTTATTGATAGGATATTATTTAGTATTATTTTTACAGGATGGAATACATCTTCGTTTCTAAATAAATTTTACACATATAGAAATAAATTGAGAAGACCTTACCAGTGAAAAGTAAAATTAATTTTCTCTAATTAGTTCCTCTCTATGCTTCCCTTGCTCCCTGAGTTCCTGCCCCACTAGCTCTCTCAGTCTCTGGAAGCCTCAGCAATTTCTTGCTGAAGGGTCTGTGCTTCCTCATCAAACACTCACATTCTCTTTAAGCCCAAATTCATTCTTCAGGTCATGTTCAGAGTCCCTTTCAGAGTCTAAGCACAGCAAGTCCATAATAAATCTATGTTGGATGGATGAATTGATGAACTAATGAAATCCTGGAATAAACTCAGTGGCCAGGAAAACTTTTCAAAAGGCAAATATTTTTTATTAAATATATTAATTGGTTTTTCCTAAATGAAATGCAATTTGTTACTTAGGGATTGTTCATGGAAATCTACTTTTCGGAGTTACGGCATTTTCTGTTGGCCTGATGGCCTTCCATCTCACCTCGGTTTCTGATTCTGCATCAGTTGTTTATTCTTATGCCCTTCTTTTCTTCACCATAGCTATTGACACCTATGAACATGGCAGTATGAACATATAAGTGGGAATATAATGTAGTTATTAAAGGCACTGGATTTGGCCTCAAACAGATTTGGATTTGAATCCTCGATTTGAACGCTTGCCAACAGCAGGAGCAAGTTAATATTTGTTTCTTTATTTAGGATCAATACACTCCTAACTCAAAGGTTTATTTTAAAGATTAAGTAATGAATATTAACGTAATAAATATAACACATTTTTCATAGTGCCTGACTGAATTCTTTTTTACTCTTCTTCTGTAGGTTTATAATACAGGCATACCTCATTTTATTGCATTGGCAGATATTTTGTTTTTTATAAACTGAAGGTCTGTGGTAACCCTGCATTATCAAATGATGGTTAGCGTTTTTTAGCAATAAAGTATTTTTAAATTAAGGTATGTACATTGTCCTTTTAGGCATAATGCTATTGCACACATAATAGGCTACAGTATAGTGTAAACATAACTTTCATATGTACCGGGAAACCAAAAATTTACATGACTCACTTTATTATGATATTCACTTTATTACACTGGTCTTGAACAGAATCCAAAACATCTCTGAGTTGTGCTTGTCCTACATACTGTTTAGGTCCTGTCTTGTTATTTAATCTTAGGCACTGAGCATGCACAGCGCTGAGTTTTTAAAAACACACACACATCTTATGTCTGTATATAGACTATAACTCAAAATTATTTTATCATATAAGAAAATGTATAGACATAGTTCAATATCAAATTACATTGTACTATTGATTTATATTGAAGGGCCATGCAGCCTTATGACTCAATTTTCATATGCATTCTAAATTCTTATCCTTGTTTTTAATTTGTGCCTTCCTAAATTAACCTTAATGCAATACCAATCTGCACACATCTATAGCAGAGATCTTTATTAGACTGCTAATGCTTCTCTGATTTAAGGTTTAGAATTTTCAATGATAATTATCATAAGATAACCTTATTTTCTGATAATAGAACTCTTTGAATTTGTGCCCCTTTAACTATTCAGTCATGACCTTGTGATCTGATTCTCTCTCTACCTCGGATGATAAGGAAATAGCCCTAAAGACCACACTGCTGGAGAAAGACCATCAGAAATGAGATCTGGCAGGCAAGCTAATACTAGGTCAGAGACAGCATAATATATGCCCTCTGCTAATCCCTTTTTACACTTGAGATTTATTTTTTTCCTATTCTTTTCCATAATGCATACCTGCGTTACCATACCTTAATGTGTACCTGCAGCCTAGCTACAGCAAACTGAAACTGATTTCTAAATTCATAGAACACTTATCCAGCTATGAGCATTATGCAATTTCTGAAGGGGGATGTGGTTTTTCAGTAAGAAATGTGCAAAAACCCCTTGTATGGCAGGTTTGAGGCAGTGGAGGGAGACTTGAACTTGGAATCATGGGATTCCTGTTTGTATCCTGGCCGCTTTTAATTTGCTCAGGGAATTAGGAGGTTTGTTTTAACTTTTCCCTTTCCTCACCTGAAAATAATGAAGCATCATACCTAGCCCACAGTGATAGAACTGGGATTAAATCTGTTTCTGTGCAGTAAAGCCCACCAGACACATCACATTGCCTGAACCTGCAATGTGCTGCCAGGAGGTGTCTGAACAGGACTCTCCCATCAGAGACATCCGTGAGTTCCATCACAACCACTAGCGACGAGGTGGAGGGATTCAGGCAAGGTGCTTAACTGAGTACCAGGGTGTTTTTTTTTTTTTTTTTTTTTGTAGTTGTAAAATTATGATTATCTCTACTTTATAGGGTTGTTGAAAGTAAATGGGCATAAAGAAGCAACGGTACTTAGATAGGCTGCATAAACCATAGTTACCTATAGCTAAATGTGGAATGCAAGGCTGGGGAAAGAGATTGAAGGTAAGCATCTTGTTGCTGAAATATTTTCAGCCCCAATTAAGCCTCGATACTAAAAATCATTATGTAAATATCCAAGTTTTAAAATTAAATTTGGCTTATAATTGACCCATTCTGGAGTATATGTTGCTGAATATAAATTTTTTAAGAATGAATATCTTAATAAAACTATAAAGTCATAAACATTAAAATGCTTCACATGTTTTTCATGGCCTAAGCAAATATTTATAATTAGATTAGACATAATATGCCTGCATGACTGTTACCTGTAATATGTACATTGACATACTATGTCTTAAGAAGGATGTACCATGGTGCTACCCGAACGGGGTATGACTGTTACTATTTCTGCTGAACACTGATGGGTGGGAGAAAGTAGGTGATTTTGGAGCAGGGTTGTCACAGATAGGATGGTAGGGCTTTGTTCCTGGGACCACAAAAAAAGCAGGAGGTCAGCAACCAGCAGTGCATTAAACAAAGGTTGTCTAAAGAATATACTCAGAATGAAATGTAAATTGAGTCAGCCCTCTATCTGTGAGTTCCATATCCGTGGATTCAACCAACCCAGATCGAAAATATTTTTTTTTAAAATCCATAAATTTCCAAAAAGCAAAACTGAATTTGACGTGTAGCTGACAACTGCCTAAATAGCACTTACATTGTATTAGGTATCATAAACAATCTAGAGATGATTTAAAGTACGTGGGAGGATGTGTGTAGGTTATATGCAAATACGATGCTATTTTATATAAAAGGCTTGGGCATCAGCGGATTTTGGTATCCTGGGGGGCTGAGGTGGGGGCAGAGGGCTGGATGCTGGAAGCAACCCCCCAGCGGATACTGAGGGATGCTGGAGTTTCCCAGTAAAGACTAAGAACCTTGTTATAAAAGTACTAACATAAGAAAATTGGCATTCTTCCACCTTCCATCCCCCTGTTCTTCTTTCCTTGCATTCATCTAACAAAGGTATGTTAAATTTCTGCTGAGTTTTGGCTCTAGATTAGTCACTGAGTTCACCATGGTATTAAACATTGGAAGTTTGAAAGGAATATTATGTCTCTTACCTTTAAGATGCACATGGTCTGGTAAGATGAAAGAGATGAGTGAAAATAGAGTAAAACATCGCTACCTGTGCAACAAAGCCGTATAGTCTATAATGGGAACACAAAGAATGAACTAGTTAATCTTCCTGGTCAGTAAGAAGCTCCCGGGACTTCACTGGTGGTCCAGTGGGTAAGACTTCGCGCTCTCAATGCAGGGGGCCCGGGTTCGATCCCTGGTCGGGGAACTAGATCCCGCATGCCACAACTAAGACCCAGCACAGCCAAAATAAATAAATAAATATTTAAAAAAATAAAAATAAAAAAACAACTCCTCAAACAGAAGGTAGTAGAGATAGCACTCAGGTACAGCAGAAGAATCAGAAAGAATGAGGGGCTTCCAGGGCAGAGCTGAACAAAGATCGCCTTTTAGGTCCTGCTCTCTAGAGGTCACCAGCACCTCAGAACTCCAACAGTAGCGTATAGAGCTGCTGAGTTAATTCATTTAGAATGAGAATCAAATGGTACGAAGTTCCACTTCAGAATTTAAATACAGCTATTCTCAAGATGTATTTTATCATGTTGATCAAATCCATAGTTAAAGAACTCTCTCTTCTCTATCATCCAATATAGGAAACTGTATTGCATAGATCTTCCTTTATGGTAATATATATATATATATATAATAAAATAAATGTAAGCTATTGTTTTATGGTACTCCAGACATTGAGTCCAGAATTTGTAATATAAATGTAAATAGGCTACTTTGATTCCATCTTAAATTATGAACCAGGAAACTTTGTTATTTTTTAATAGAAAAAGGAAATATTTTATTTCAACAGAGAAATGTGTAGAACGATATAAAATTAATAGTATTCTCTAAACTTCTACAGGAGTATAATATTTAATATGTTTTTAATAAGTTCTCAATAAAATTTCATGATTATAGTGTCAGATAAACTTATTTCAGGTTTTAAAAAGTAATAATGGAAAATGTGTGTGCTTGTCATACAAACATAAAATTATTTGTTGTAAAGTTCAGTAAGCTGCAATCCCATGCCTGAATATAAAATAAAATTAAAATGAAAGCTTTTTTTATTATTTCCCAGCCAACTAAAATTAATGAACACTATTCTCTCCTACAGATATCTAATTTCATAATTACCAAATACTTCCACTAAAAACTATTTTTCTCCATTTGCAAAATTAAAAATAAACTAAACTCATTGCTGAATTTTTTATTATAAGACAATTAGGAAAAAGAAATGTGAAAAAAGGAATGACTTCTATAATTATTCACTGTTACATTTACTTATTAAATCTATTCCATGAAATTTTGTATAAGTTCTTTAAACAATGAGCTCCATGTCTTTTTACTTGTTTTGTTTTGCTTTTATTTTATATCATCATTTATTGTCATGTACTTAGTGAATATGAATGAAACAACTTAGTGAAAAATCAAAGGTACAAAATAAATACATACATAAAAGAAAGACTTTTTCACTCTTTCTCATCCTTTTCCTTTAGTTTTTCTCTCATTAGGTGCCATTTTCTTCTCCCAACCATGACAATTAATTAATAGAGGGTTTGTTCAAAGCTGTGCTTTTAGCAGAGTGGCTTCCTCCTATTGTATTTCTTTACAGATAATCAATTTGAGCCTCTTTAGCTGTCAGTAAGTCTGTACAGGCTCCTTTCTTTCCTCCTGTCATCAGCAAGTGATACCTTTAGAGCTACATGGAATCTACCTAAATTGTCCCCAGGGAAGGGGGTGGGGCGGTGGAATCAGCCTTTTGATATTATTCATGCTACTAGTAATTTTAAAGAGCCCTGTTCTTTCAAAGTAGTAATGATTGACTGATATATTTATTTCCATGAGACTGAGGTGGGGGAGAGGAGAAAAACAGTGCCAAAGTAATAGGTATTCAAACCACATTACGAGTAAATGGGTTTAAGAACCCTAGTGGGATTTCTATATGAAAAAGTAAATAAATAGAAAGCCGGCCACACCATTTGTGGTTAGAAAGAGAAAAAAATCTTGAGGGGAGTGAAGAAGAATTTATTTCACATTTAGTCATAATGTTCTTTACATGAGTAATTAAGTCTGAGAATATTGTACTGAACAATGATGATAGATTCCAAATGAAGCATTTTCCTTTTATTCTCAACAGCTGTTCATTTTTACTTAGTGTGCACATCTTTCCCCAAAAAGACAAAAGTAAAATTATTCTTTAGTAAATTAATCACATGCATCTCATTATTTCAAATAAAATGTTCTAAAATCCAGCTTCTTCCTACATGGAGAATAATCTCTTCACTGCACCCATCTCAGAATGTCGTCAATGAGGAGTGCAGTGCCACCTTCTGGTAGAGAGGAGGATTGCTTCTTTTTGTCTAGAGAGTTACCTGGTACATTGGAATCCAATTTTGGAAATGTGGTAAGGTATGTAAACAATAATCTTAGGCGTTTGCTTCATTTGCCTTAGTATAATGGCATGAAATGTTGAAATTTAGTCCATTGATGATGTGATCTGGTGTAAAGTCAACTTAAAGTATGTTTTTTAGTTTCCTTTCAATAGGAAGCTAGCACTGTGTGAAACACAGTAAGCCTTAATTTCTTATGTTCAAAGACAGCAAATGTTTTTAAAGAGGTACTACGCAAAGGAACATAACTTTCAAGATACAACAAACACGAGAGCCTACTGCATTCTGTTTTAAAGTTGCATGCTTACTTTATCTTGGGGTGGCTGTGATGTATGCATATAAGTACGGATTAGGTGGAGGACATTCATACAAGCTGAGTGAACAGTTTCAGAAGTACACTTTTACATAATTTGTGCATAATGATTTTCCACTGAAACATGCTTATACATAAATTACTTCATTTGATCCTCGTAACAACCAGTGAAACCGTTTATTGCAGATGAGGAAACTGAGGCTCTAAGTGGACAAGTCTCCAGATGATGCAGTGAATAGTGAATCAGGATTCAAACCCAGGACTCTGATCCAATTTTGATGTTTTCCACAAAGAAACATTTCACTGAATATCTAAAAAATTGTTCTTCGTAAAAGACTGAAGATTTAGTTTTCTTAAGCTCTCCTGAACATTCACATTTACTGCCCCATGCCAAAAATATTCCAACCAGTTAGCTACTAGCAAATATATTGTATTTGATTATAGCAAACTATATATTATATAATATATATCTCTGTAAAAATTTACCTATCATATATATCTTATGTATGACATATTATATTATAAATGTCTATAGAGTTGTTACTAAAAGGTTTAGATAGATTGATGAAATTTTAGCTTAGATTTTCCTTGCAATTCCAGTATATTATACTCTACCCAACAGTAATATCAGTACTTCTTTGACCCTTCAGATAATATGATTCTTTACCAAATTTCACAGTTTATGTATCAGAAACATCAAAACAATTATTAAGAATCCATACTCACAACTTCTTGATTTAAAAATGATTAAAAATTATAAAATATCTATAAAAATTCAAAATGTAATTTTCCAAGTTATTAGTATTTATTATTATAACAACTATATAAGTAGGTAAATTTTAATTATACTATTTATATTATAAATAAATTATTTTATAAAATCAACAAGAATGATTTCTTTAAAAGGTCAATTTTTTCTGGCTATATTATCCTCAGAAGCAACTTTATTGGGATCTGGGTTTTTAAAATATAACTTCCTTTGAGCCCCCTATTTTGCATTAATTTTTTAGCAGTGTCTGATTACATTTAACCTTAAGTTAATATTTCATTACTGCTCAAAGCTCTGTTATCCTTTTTCTCTCTGAATATTCTTCATTAAATTAATCACTATTAGCTTTCAGAATTCATATATTTTTGGGCTGAAAAATATTGTTATAAAATGAAAATAATACAATACTTGCTTTATTTATTCTTCTCCAGAGTTCACTGAGACCCTAATAATATTTGCATCTCATCATCATTATTAAACTATTTACATTAGTATTCAATCAGCATATCCTGATTTGGTTACAACACAGCAGTATAAGCTAACTGATAATGATATAGAACAATTTTCAACCTCAAAATGTGGGGTTAACTCGGAGTTATACTATTTTGTGTTTTGTTTTGTTTCTTTTTAAGTAGAGTTAAATTTATTTTATTAAACAATCATCAGAAAATTTGGCAGTTTGATGAACTCAATTAGGTCTAAAGAATGCTATATTTGTAAAATTGAAAAAATGCATTCCTTATCATTGGGGTGATATGGGGTATTTATTTTTGAAAACTTTCTTAATAACCTTTTTATCATCAGTAAGTTAACCTTTTGTTTCTTTCTTCAGAGAAGTGAGGAATGGTTTCTAGTGGTTCACAACACTGTGAACATACGTCTTACTAAGTTTAAGAGAATTGATACTATAATAATATTTCAATCTAGAGATAAGGTAAGGAATACCTATTCCTATACCACCTTGGAGATCAAAATTATTCTGCATTCACTTTTACACATATTACCACCTTAAAAGGAAAAATGTCCACATACTTACTAAGGAGATAATAAAATCAAATACTGTGTTTTATCCCACCAGTTCTGACTAACTAAAGCTGATAAACGTTCTTGAATGTTGAATGAACCTGGCATACAAAACTCTGCCAAACTAAGAACTGTTTTCCAACCAATGAACCATGGGGCTTGATATAATCAACTGTGCATAGACTTATGAACTCATTCTGTCCTATTGCAAGTTTCCATTACTTAATTTGCAAAATTACCATGAACTTCTACTTTTTTTTGAGCATAACAGTGTTTAACTATGACTTTATTAGGTGAATGCTTGAAAGTATTCAACATTAAATTCAATTAACTTCACATTAATGTTTGTAAATACATTATTAACAATTCTTAAATATTTAAATCAACTGACTTGAAGTACAGAAAGCTTGTTCTCAAATAACTCTTTTGAGGTGACATGAAAAAAGTCTATGACTTGAGTCCAGGTCTCTAACTATCACTATATCATCACTGGTGAACTCATAGGAGTCAGCTTCAAGGTTGAGAGACACAGGGCCCTTCCTGATCTTGCCAGATGTGTTCATGGTTTGACCCATGGCAAAGAAAGTAATAACCACCAATATCTCCTGCATTTGTAATGCATACACAACCATGCATTTAAAAATCCCTGATTTTTCACTGTTAGCAAATTACTCAGTGAATTTCTTCATTGGTATATGTTCCCTTGCCAGGAATATTAACAGACTTGACTTTGTAAATTTCTCTGTTTAGCTCTGGTGGCTTTTGTTTTATTGCATTAAAATCATTGTGTGTACAGTTTCACATTAATTACCAGAAAAAGAATAAAGAGCCGAAGTTTTGGAATTGGAAGGCACCTAGAAGTCATAGACACCCTCGTAAAAATATGGTAGACTAAGATTATTTAAAACCTCTCCCATTAAACACAACTAGATATGTTGAATAAAAATAAAACAAAAATTATTTTAAATGCATAGCCGAATTTTCAACAAAAAATAATCCTTAGGTTTCCTAAAAGAAGAAAGGATTTAAGTCTAGGACAACAAATGTTTACTCTATCACTGAGGCTGTACTGGGTGTTGAAGATATGAGTGATGATTATTCTTGGTTACTTAAGGGCTCAGTTTTAATGCAAAGACAGAAGCTAAAGCCTTAAGTCTGAGGAGGAAGCAGGATGTTGAAAATAAGAACATTCCACAAAGCTAGGAGCCTCAGGGGGTTGCATTTGCAAAGGTCTTTGAAAACTCCCAATGGCACATGGAAAAATCAAAAAGTTTGCTATGTTCTCCTGGGCTCTAGAGAATTATTTTTCCTGATATTTTGAAGGAGCTTAAATCTTCAACTAATGCAGTTTTGATGTTCAAATTTATACTATTTGTGTGTATGTGTATATACATACATATATGAGAGACTTCCCATAAAGTCTTGGAATAAGCTAACATAATCATTACACACTCTCTCATACTGAAGGCATTCTCAAAGGGAAAAATAAAGGCCCAATCAAAGATGAATTTGCAATAAAAATAATATGCCACAAATACAAGACAGCACAAAAAGTAAAAAAGCAAGATGAGAGCCACAGAATGTGAAATAATAGAATGGTAATGTGATAAAAAAAATACAAAATAGGTTTGTTTACAATGATCAAGATTGAACTTTTATAAATTATTTTAAAAATATAATATATTTTAAATTAATTGCATCAGTAGTTGGATTAAAACATCATTAAGATAGGGTCAAAGAGAAAATTAGTAAACTGAATAATATACATGAGGAAGTTACCCAGAATGCATAATATTATTTTAAAAAGATGATACTTATCATAGTGGCTAAAATCATAAGGGACCTACAAACAAATCGCAAAGCATGTCTCTGACATATATGAAAAACATCATAATACTTCACTGAAAACCATAAAATTAGACCTAAGTGAAGAAATACACCATATTTATGTTTGGGGGAATTAATATTATAAACATGGTATGACTCCTTAATTACTGTACAAATTAATAGCAATACAAATAAAATTTCTCACAGTGTTTCCACATATTTTGATCTTAAAATTCATATATATTACCCAAAATTACCAATAATATTAAAAGGATAAGAACAGAGGATGAACCCTATTATATAATCAATTTTTTTCAAAGACAGTAATTAAATAAGTATTATATTGGTACAAGGGTGAATGGTTAGGCTAAAGAATGGCATACACTTATATAAGACTAATATTGATACATAACAAATGAAAACTGTAGATCTGAAAGAAAATAATGGATGAATTAACGAGTGGTGCTGAGACCATGAATATCTATATGAAAAAAGAAAAAAATGGGACTTTTTAATAACAGTCAAATATATTAATTCTAATTAGCTGAAAGATCTAGTTGTAAAAATCATTTTTTAGGAAAAATTTAATAAAATATAGAAGGACGTTTTTATGACACAAGATTAATGTAGATTTCTTAAATGTGACAAAAATATACATCATGGAGGAAATGATTAATAAATTTAAACTAACTTAAAACAAAAATCCATGCTTCAAAATAAAACCACATTTCTTTTAAAAAGATGAAGCGATATGCCTCTGATTAGGAGTAAATACAGTCAAATCATATAACTCACAAAATAATAGTATCCATAATATATAGTAAATTATGGAAATTAATCAAAAAATGAAAAATACATAGACAATTTATAGAGGATTAAATATGAATAAACTTATGAGATGTTCAACTTCAGTACTATTTAAAAAAATGCAAAGTAAGATAAAAATGAGATAATTTCAATCTACTTTAATCCACTTTGGCAACAATTAATTCTGATAATATCAAATGATGTCAATAATATGCAAGTATTTGTTCCTGGTAGAAGTATGAATCAGCGCAAGTTCTCTGGATGACAATTAAAGAATACATAGTAAAGGATATTATATTTACTGTCATCTACCTTAAACTTACTGTGACATAAATGCAAAAGGGAACATGTTCAAGGAAGCTCATTGAGTTCTTTATAAAAGGGAAACTATGGAGGGAAATGTAGAAAATTCAGGTTTATTTGAACACTGTTCTACTACAGAGAAACTCAAAGAAATGATCCTGTATAACATATATTGACATGAATAACCAGCAAAAACATACTGTTGCAAACGATAGGTAAATAATGATAATAATTCTGTATATTTTGAAAGAAAAACAGGTTTATATATGTAGCATGGCTTATTCACAGTTTTGTTATATGTAGTAAAAAAAAAAATCAACATCAGGTAATGATGAACACAACTTCAGGTTAGAGGCTATATCTGTGAGAATAAGGAGATAAGTGACAAGAAGCAGGCTTTAGCTGTACGTGCTGATTTTACTTCATAAAAAGCCAGAGAGAGGGAAAGTGACATTGGATTTAAAAAACAAGCGTTAACATCTATTCACCTCAATTCTGGGTATTAAATTATTTTTTGTGCTTTTTTTGTGTTTGATAGTTGAGATTTTGACATTAAAAAAAAGAGAAAGAAAAGGAGGTTCTAAAGACCATCTTCTCATTTTATAGAGAAGTAGGTGATGTCTGGAGAAGTTAAGGGATATGCCTGATTTTACAGAGGGCAGTCTGGAACAGAACCCAGGCCAGGAAAATGCCCCAAGTGTTTTTACAGAGTGGAATGCTATTAATGTTATGCATTTCTGTCTCCAAGTTTCAAATCACAATTAGGGAACTGTCAGTCCCATATGTCAATGCTCTAATGTGATGGTCTTCAAACTCTCTTCCAGGGAACCCCATTTTCTTCAAGGGCTTCCCTGTTTGAATTTCAGTTAAAGCTATCTGTTTACCCACATAAAAGTAGACTCTACGTTGGGTATTTGGTATAGGCTCCAGAGCCAAGAACAGGGGTGTCAAAGCCTCCCATACCCTTTCATGAAGTGCTTCACCTCCCACAAGACATAATAAGTGACTCTAAATCTGATTCCACTCCATAAGGAATGAAAGAGGCTAAGAGGAATAAAGCTTGGAGGAGGGTTGCTGTGTATGTGCTTTAACGACCAAGACAATAAGCCAAATGTGTGGCAGTAGGTCCATTTACAGAGTACAGAGCTTGAGGAATGTAGGAGTTAGTATTTTATTGACTCCTGAAAAGTCTAAAGGATAGCGTGGCACTGTCCAATAGAAATAAAGTGCAAACCACAACGTAATAGTAAATTTTCTAGTAAACGTTTTAAAATTTTAAAACACAGATGAAACGTTTCAAAGTGTATTTTTACCCAATATGTTAAAATATTTTGCTCTTAACATGTAATAATTATTAATCAGGTAGTTTACATTATTTTTGACCATTCTAAGTTTACTAGCTACATGTGAGGTGCTCAACAGCATGCGGCTATCATGTTGGATGACACAGGGTTAGAATAAATAGAAGATTCTTCAGTCTGCCTGGAAAAGGTAACATGGACTGATTGGAAACTTACTGTACTTCTAACAGGAAAGGCAAAACCATGTGTTCTTCCAAAATCAGATGTGGACCCTGCAGAAGGGAGGTTTGGGGTCTTCCTAAAAGGGATCTCTTTTAGGGATCTTGCTTACACTTTGAAAGTGTCAGATGTCTCATCAGAAGCCAAGGCAGCCTTTCGCAGCCCACAGAAAAGAAGCACTGCTAAGGTCAAGGGAGATAGAAATCTCCCTTTGGAAGTGTTTGGAAATTTCCAGGGAGGACAAAAACTCCCTATGCAATGGGTTCTGTGGTGCCAGTAAACACTGCCCCAGCTGATACCTACCTCTCCTCTGGCTTCTGATCCAACTCTGAGAGGACCCAGAGTATGTGCCAAAGGAGTGGAAGAACTGGTGGATGGAATTAAGAAGAAAAAGAAACTGACCTCACTCTTCTATTCCTACTACAGGCTACCAAGGTGGGGTCAGGCTCACAGTGGGAGAGGGACAGCCTCACACCAGATAAATGTTTAAGTTCTGATTACCAAAGAGCCAGACATTATTGATTTTAGACCGCACTAGAATTTTAATGCCAAAATAAAATTCTACTTGTTTATTATCTAAATGTGTCTAGAAAGTCTAGGAGGAAAAACATATTCAGAAAGAATGTTTAATGGGGAATGGTGAGAAAGAATAAAGTTGGTATCTGCTTACACTCTACCAACTCCACTCTGTTCAATAAACCAATTTTACCTTCATTAAAATTGTAATAAAAACAAAGTACACTCATATGTATCATAAAATGAACATGAACACATTGGTGAAGTATTAATTGCTTCTTCCAGGGATGCACCCTATAACTGAAACGATAGTTTTTTCTGCCATCTTTGTTTCAATGATGAGTACCCTGAAGTTACAAGGTAGATATTCAATTGTTTATCATGTGCAACTATGCATGGCAATCAGGATTTTCTTAAACACTGCAAAGCCCCTCAAATTACATGTCTATTTTATTTTAAAAAAATACATATTAAGTAAACATTGGCATTACTCCTAATTTTAAAATGTTGTGTTGACTTAAATTGACTCATTAGGCTTATCAGTTGACTTTATAATAAGTAAATATTAAAATTTTGAATTTAGTAATTCAATTTATATTAATAAAACATTGATTTGTCAGTTTACAGATGGGATTTTTAATTATTGTTTAAAAATGGAGTATGTTAAACAGTCTTTTGAAAATCACTGATCTATTGATATATCACTGGACTAATATAGTAAGCTTTTCAACTTGGGTCTGGGCAACTAGCATATTCCTGAGTTACCTTCCTCTACTGCCCTTGAAGTTTGAATATAATTGTTACAATATAGCTGTAAGGAAGTTATAATTGGGGAAGTCAATCTCTTTCCAAATTAATTCTATAATATACTTCAAAACTGTTAGCTTTGAATTCCTCTATCCTTTTGGATTACTCATCCCTTGGCTTTTTCTACAGCAAAATATCTGAAATGTTAAATATCTACTGTATTGAAGAAAGAATCCATGTTTCTTAACTTATTCTCCAAATTTAGCTCTTGACTCTCATCTTTCACAAACAAAACTTGACACCTTTATTTCTACCCCTTGATTTTCAACACAAATCTTCTATCTTATATATTTAATCTCCTTATTCACTATTCCCCAGATGTTCTGTTCAAGTTCTTATCACACATCTTGTTTCATGTAGGACATAGTTCTATTCTAATTTAATCTACTGCCTTGATAAAGCCCACCTGAAGTTTATTTTCACCATTTTGCCTCCCTCTAAACTCTATTAATACAAGTTCACATTTCAAAGAAACAGTGGGATACACTATATAAGCATCAAGTTTTGGAATGAGTGAGGGGTATCTGAGTTCCCATCTGTGGTAGAACATCTATTGTTTGTATTTTCCTGGTCATGTGATTTTTGGGGTTTCATTTAAAAAACCTTCTAAAGTCCTAATAATATACATATTATTATCATTTACACAATATACATACATAAATTTCATACATTCATAGTTTAAAAAATTACCTCAGCAAAACTGCACTATCTTAAAAAAAAACCTTTCATAGCACTTACCATGGGATATAACAATGATTCATGTATTGAAAAACATTAATTATCTAGCACATCAGGAGGGAAATGGTATTTATTTTTTGTTTGCTTGATTGAATTTATTCATTAGCCAGATTGTCCCCAAACACAAAATACTTTCTGAGAATAAATTAAAAGCTGTGGTACCTGTTCTGAGTTTTTTTAATTCAGTAACGAGAAATTATGTGTTGTGGGTCTCATTATTAACACTTTTTTTAAAGTTCATCTCAGTAATATCATATTTTTTTCCCTCTAACCAGGATTAACTTTAGAAAACTTTAAAAGCTAACTAGTTAATGTAGATTTAGGAAAGAACAGCAGCACACCGCCAGGCTATCTGTGGCAAGCAGGTATGAAATTATGTTTTTGACAACTGATGTTCAGACAGGTCATGAGTTTAAGACAATTCATATATAGTTTTAATAGCTGAAGGAAAACAGTGTTTTATACGCACTTTCCCCCGCATTCTATAAGCAACACCTGCAGATTGTAAACAATTAGAAAATAGAGGTAAGAAAATTAAAAACACTTGTAACCATAATACCTAAAATAATCACTGTTAACATTTAGGGAATTCACTTTTGCTCTTTATATATGTAAATACACACGTATTCACAAAGAGAAAATTAGTGATAAAATGGGTTTTGCACTTTCTTTCATTTTATTAATTATTATTTTTCCATGTCTCAAAATGTAATTTTAAAGGTAACATAACTCAATAGTTGGAGATGAGATAAAAAAGCTAATTTCGACTTTAGCATTAAAAAAGGGATTTAACCCTCCTGCAAAGATTGGGTTACATGTGGGACCTTCTCAACCAAACCTGTCATTTTTCAATCATAGGCAGGGGTCCCTGAACCACCACACGGAGCAAAGCCAACTGCCAATTAGGAAGACCTGCCTTGGACACTGAAAGATAAGCCTCTAATTGGTTTGAGACATGAGACACATTTGGGCATATTTGTTACAGCAGTTTATGTCAGCCCAACTGAAAAAGTGTAGAATCAGTAAGAGCCTGGTTTATGATTCCAATCTACCCCACACTTTCCTTTATTTGTCCACAGTAAAAGCTGTAATAAAATATATTTATAGAATTTTGTTTAAATTTAGGCTTGTAATATCTTTCATCATCTAAAGTTCAGCTAATTCACGTATAATCTTTCATTTTCCCTTTAAGGCTTCAAATTTTAACATTTTATCTGTTTAATCTGTATGGATATTAATTTGCTGTAAAAAATTCAATCTTTCCCTGGGCCAAAAGGGAAAGTACTATGATCACATAAATCATCAGAGTCAAATTTTTAAAAAGCATGCAAGAAATCTGAAAAAGAAAAGAAATAACACTGGGCTCAGAATATTTTTCTCTTGAATGCTAGATTTGTCAACATAACATTATAGTAGGAAAAAATACATTCTTTAGCTAGTCATAGATATACTACAAAAATTATGAGCAAATACGGTGATGAAGGAGAATTACAGATGTTTTTAATCTCCTGTGATTAGATTATTAATGATTAGATTATTAATCTAATAATGTGAGTAGACACATCATGGTGGATCATTCAGGCAAAAGACTGGCTGCTAGACCCAACATTAGGACACATTCAATGGGTAAGTTCACACTCCATAAATACCCTGAAAAAACAAAGCCATGAGAAAACCCTTCCCTTTAGGCATCTGCATTTAGCGATGTCCCCTGTAAAAGAGAGTAGAAGAGCTCAGCCCACTTGGAAACAGTTCCAGTTTCACTGTCTTAGAGAAGATCAAGGTATGATCTCTTCTTTCTTTTCTCTTTTTACTGAAACATTTTTAAAATGGTGGGTAGTATGTAGAAGCTTTTGATTTTTTCCAGTGCTAATTCAGGAATCTTGGCCCAAAAATGTCAAATCAGTTTTCATTTAACTTCCAGAGAAACTATTAATTACTCATTGTGCAAGGAGAAAAAGATGTTAATGAACAAGTGTAGTCATTTGACCAAAATACATTTCAGGCTTAATGTAAAATTTAAGTAGTCTGTGGTAGAAAAGCTTTCTTAAAGATAGAATAAGGTAGTTTGTTTTGAAAGAAAACCTGAAAATTTTTATGCTAGAAGCAGTGTAGGTTTAAAATGCAAATTAACACATTAATTCAGGAATTAGCAACTGTTGATGTATACTAACATATTTCAAAGAAGATTTGACATAAACATAACATACATATAATGCATAAAATGTATTAACTCTAGATTACTAATAGTATTAACTCTAGATTACTAATATATCATAAATTATTATATTGCTAGTATATATGTATATGTATGTGTGTATATGTGTGTTGAACTTATGGCATATATATGTAGATACGTAAAATACGCATGTATACACAAAATATATGAATTTAGATAAATATATAAATGTAGATAAATAAATCATGGGCCACAAGTTTAATACACTAATAGGCAAATTAACTATAGTGGCAAATACCTCCAGATTCTCAGTGGAATGTTATGAACAACTTTTTACATAAAGAAAACTCCTTTCTACAACTGCTGACATGTGTTTCAGGATTTTTGTTTGACTCCTGCCAATTTGAATCCCTAGACTGGAATAAATGCAGAGCCATCTGTTCTGACGTGGCTGTTGTGACAGTTCTAGGTTCACTGAAGCAAATGTTTCTATTACCCTCAGTACTCATGATATGCTTCACTTTGCAGCATCCCTACTGAATAAATTGAACTTAACTCGTATCACGAATATAATCAGGTTAAGGCCTTGGTAAAATTTCTGTGTGCAAGAATAGCTTAACCCTTTCAGCTCCAAGCCTCCAAAAACGTATGTTGGTGGTTTGAACTTTTTATGCCATTCCCAATGACTTTTGCAGATAGATTTTTTGGGGTATCTCTCATTATATTAAACATTATGTAACCTTAATGTTTAAATTGAGAGAAGAGTAGGGGGCAAATTTTAGTGTATCAAGACCAATTTTTGTTGAGTCTTGTTAATTCATTTAAACTAAATGGTTCTGTGGGCATGACTAGGTGACTAGTCTTTTTAAGGTAGTACAGTTTAAAGTAGGAGGTTGAGTTCCGGCATGTATTCAGAGTTGTCAGGTAGAGATCATGAAAAGAATAGCAGACAGAGAGAGTGAAATAAAGGTGATTTTTGCTGGCATAATACAGTATTATTACTCTACCGGGCTGCAGTAGATCATACCTGATCTGAATAAATTAATAGTAACTCGAGTAAGTTTCCATAAAATGTAATAATGGAGAACACAAATAATGCCTTAGCAGCTCATTCTGTTATTAATACAACTTTAGAGGTTTTACAGGATGACAGAATATTAAAAGGGTAAAAAAAAAACCTTAAATAGGCCAAGATTTAGGTGATTTATGCATTTATAAGAATATAAACATTATATGAAGGTAAAGCATTTAAAAGATATGTTTTCCATAAAGATACCTTAGTCATTTGAAATGGTAAATCAAATGAGATGGGGTATGCTAATGCACCATCGATGGTATAAACCACACATTTTAAGGTATTATCATTATATTAACAAAAAAGATATACAGAAGCCCAGCCTGGATGATAAAAGTCAGGTGAGAAGAAGATGCTCAGGTTGCCAGATGCTGACTTAGGAGTCAAGAACCAAGAAGTAAAGATGGAAGCCTGAGATACAATGTAAAAGCCAGGGAGTTTGTGGTTTTCTTAAGCTGAGAATCTGTACACCAAGTAGGTAATTTAGATGGAAAACAACAAGTCAGTGACAAGAGGTATCCCCAAAAAGAAAGAGAAAATTTAAAAAATGATGCAGATCTTGAAATATGGGAGGTGACTTTTTTTTTTTTAACCACTGTAGCTATAATGGCTGGACAGGGCAGTGCCTGGAAACATTGCATAGCTAATAACTGATGAAGGGATGAATAAGTCAGAGATGAATAGATGAGGAATCTACTTATGGATATAGATATACATAAAGAAGTAGTGCATAGCTAAATCTCCAGTAAAGGTAAAGTGGAAGAAAAATTGTGCCTAATTGTTTATGGGAAATCAATAAATCGGGGGCTGAGAATGGAATGAATGAGACTGGGAAGAGAGGGGACTGGGCCTAGGTCTCAGCATTTGGGGGGAGGTTGGAGGGAATTTGGAAAAATGGGGGCTGGGAGGGAAAGTCCCAGGGTCGGTGGGAGGCAAGATGGAAAAAAATGGAAAGGAAAGACTCAGAAAGCCAAAAAGTCAAGGAGCCAAACAAAAATCAGAATCCAAAGTTTTGGGGTCTTGGGTAAAACTCTTCATTTAATTTAAAAAAATGAGTGTTAGCTATTTATTGCTCAAAGACAAAGAGCATTATCCCAAGCTTTGGTGAAGAAGTTGAGTTCTATCTACAGTCGAGAGCTGAGTGCCTAGTGGTGAGGCGCATACATAGGATGAGAAGGGCACTCTTTGTTTCTGGTCCTTGTTCAGGTTTCAGCGCCTGGAGAGATGAACACTGCAGTGTGGCATGAAGCAGTCTTGAGACAGGAGAGCCAGATCAACGCATTTCATCCACAGAGAGCCACTGCGTACCACAGAAGTTCTTAAAGTTTGATCCCTGGACCAGGAGCATCAGCACATCTGAGCACTGGCGGGAAAGGCAGAGCCATTGGTCCCACCCCAGACTCAATGAATCAGAAAACTGGTGCTTCCAAGGTACATTATATGAGATTCCACAATATGATGAGACACAGCTTTGAAAAGAACTATTAGGTTGGTAATATGATCTTGCATTTAGCCTCTAAAGAGGTAAATATGCTTGGTTGCAAAGAGATTTGTTTTCTTTGCTTTGAGGAATCTTACATGCTAGCAAGTGCAATAGTTATGTTGTACACTTGCTAGTATAAAAAGATTTCTAATGAGAATTTCTTACAGTGTTACAGTTAATAAAGAACAAGATAGGTTAAAGAGAACTATTTTTGAGTTAAAAAAAAACTAAAAGGAAGTACATTTTGCTAAACCATAACATTCTAAGCACACAAGCCCCATCTAGTGGCCTTTGTACCAAGAGTTCAGTCAAGGTTTCTAAAGGGCTACAAGCCAACTATGGCGCTACAGATTTAGAGTCAGCACTTAGACGCCTGGACTACAGCATGTAGGCATCATAATGTCATATCCTGTATGCAAAACACTCCTCAAGTTTTGTAGAACCTCTCCTAAATTTTAAAACTATCTAGAATCAGAAAAGGAAGAAAACATTTATTGAGTTCCAATTATGTCAAGCTCTACATTAGATGCTTTTATATATCTGTAGACATATATGTGATAGCGATAGAGACAGAGATAAAGATAGAGACAGAGACATACAGGGTGGCCATTAAATCTGGAAACATAGGTGAATATATAAATATTTTACTAATATTATAACATAATAATATAAAATTATCTATGGTTTCAGAATATGCCACTGAAAAAAACAAAGTTCTGGAGGGACTCTTTTCATAGTCACACAATATGTTATTCCTATGGTACCCTGTGGTTAACTCTGCTATAGCATTTTTCATTCTATGATATTGCCAATTTTTTGTCTTTAAATACTACTTTAAGGTCTTTAAGGAACAGAACCATTTTTTATTCTTGGCACCAAGCATGGTGCTCAATAAAGTGATTAATAATTGTTTGTTAAATGAATAAGTGCATGGATGAGTGAACTATAAGAATGAAGTGAAAGATGAGTTATTTAAATCCTCGCCCTTCTATTTCATATCATATATATTTATATGCATGTATATATATATACATACACACATAAGTATATATTACTTTCAAAACAGTGAAACTGAACCTTATTAGCAAGTATGGGAGTATCCAGAGATGTCTCAGCATTGTGTTCTACCTTCTACAAGTATTTGTTACTCAAAAAAAAGCAACTGTTGATGAATCAAGGATCTTAGTAAGGAGAAATGAATATTTACAGAAATAATTACAATATAATATAAAATGTGAAAAGTGACATGCAAGTGACAATGACTTTTTGCTCACTGCATTTACATGGAAGAAATGACTTTCAGCTGGAGGCAACAAGGAAGACTTTATTTAACTGACTCATGAAAAAATTTAGTACAATTTGAGTAAGATTATGATGGAAAGGTATTTCACAAAGAGGAAGAACTTGAGTAAAGGGTTTGCTGGACATTAGCCACAGCTCCCAGTATGTTCCTGGCACACTGTACATGAACAGAAGCAATATGGCAATAAAGCCTTGGAATTAAGTGGAGCCAGAGCAGGGCACATTTGGGGCCTTTTTTGCAAGATTCTGGGTGACAGACTTCACTTCTTAGAATCAATACATCTAAGGAGAAAAGGTACTAAGAAAAAGAAAGATAGTCAACAAAACAAATTTAATAACCCTGGTGATAGAGGCAGATTTTTATTTCTAACATGGATAATCCTATTTTGAAAATATGCTCTAATTATCAATATAAATGGGAGTTTAATTGCACTCATACTCAGTTCACAGATCACCACATATACTCAATGTAGGATTTTCCCTCTGGATTGGTTTTATAGATTAGTTCCATCAAGAACCAAGAATTAATCATTTTAATCAAAATAAGCCTTGGTGGTGATACAGATTACGTGTAATGAGAACCAAAGTATTGCTACTTTGACTACTAGTGTGTTTCTAATATTATTGACAGGTATAATCAAATTTAAATAATTGATCTTTTTTCTCTTTTTTAAAAAGAAAACCCTACAACAATTAGAGTTGTTTTTGTTTAATATGGAGGAAAATGGCAAGAAAGAATCTTGTTTTAGGATTGTTTAATAACTTAGCATTAAACTACTGAAACTGGAAGAATTAGTTTCAGATATCATGCTTCACATTTCAGGTTTCTATGGAACTAAAATAGCATTGAGCAAACCTTTTAAAACAACATATAGGATAGTATCTCTTTTAAGTAATGAGAAGAGCCATCTTTTTATAAAAGGCTCTTTCTTTTCCAGAAAATATTTTCAAGGTGACATGTAACTTAAATGAAAGGAGCAGTAGACTAACAAGGGAGACATAAAATTTATTATGACGATAAAAAATATGAAAAATTTCACATCCACTGAGAAACATCCTCTCTTCTTTTTTTACCACCTTATTTTAGCCACTAGAACTCTTTCAAAATTGAGTCTGCTTCTTAGATCTCCCAAACCTTAATTAAAGTTTCATCTACGAGTCAATTCAGAGGTTATGTTTGGACCGAGCCAAATCAAGATGGCAGAGTAGGAAGACGCTGAGAACGTATCCTACCACAAACATAAAAACTACAACTACATATAGACCAACTCTCTCTGAAAATGACCTAAAAACTAGCATAACAGCTTTTCTACAATCAAGGATATAAAGAAAGAACCATATGTATTCTGATAGGTAGGAGGAGAAGCAATTTAGCCAGGACTCATACCCCTAGTGGGTGACCTAGAAGAGGAGCGGGATATCACAGGTTCAGGGATCTTTCCAAGGAGCAAGGGATTTGTGCTCCATATCTGCCACCCCAGCCCTGAGGTCTGGTATGGAAGATGAGCCCCCCTAGCTAATTATGAAAACAAATGTAGCTTACCAGAGGGTTATGGGAAACCAAGACTATGGTCTTGAAGGCAGTGTACAGACTTGCTCACTCTCAGTCTGAGCACAGAGCAGCAGATAGAAAACTGTCTGATGATCTGGGTGGTCTGCCAGGACCACCCTAGTGCACTCCCCATCCCACACTGGGCCTTGGCTCTAGCCTCTCTGGCCCCAGCCCTACTCCTCACCAAGGCAGTGAGTGCCATCACTCCATGGGAGAGGCTGCCACTCATGCCAAGCTCTGGCTCCATCCCTGGCCCCATTCCTCACCAAGGTGACAAGAACCAGTGCACCTTGGAAGAAGCCACAGACAGCAGGGCTCTCATCAGATCCAGTTCTCCCATCAAAGTCACTAGGCACATACAGACTGCATAGGGACACTCCCACACAAGGACATGTCTTCAAGACTGGGAGAGGTAACAGTTTCATCTAATCTCATAGAAACATACAGAGAAAGTCAAAATGAGAAGACAAAGGAATATGTTCCAAATGAAAGAGCAAGATAAAACCCAGAAAATATCCTAATGACATGGAGATAAGTCATTTAACTGATAAAGAGTTCAAAATTATGGTCATAAAAATGCTCACTGAACTCAGGAAAAGAATAGAGAAACACAGTGAGAATATCAACAAAGAACTATAAAATACAAAAAAGAACCAATCAGAGCTGAGCAATGCAATAACTGAACTGAAAAATACACTGGAATAAATTAACAACAGACTGAGTGATAAAGAATGTATAAGCAACTGGGAAGACAGAATAAATCACACAATCAGGACAGCAAAAGAATTTTTTTTAATGGGGATAGTTTAAGGGACCTCTGAGACAATATGAAGTGTACTAACATTCACATTATAGGGATCCCAGAAGGAGAAGAGAGAGAGAAGGAGGTAGAAAATGTATTTGATGAAATAATGGCTGAAAACTTCCCTAACCTGAAGAAGGAAACAGAGACTGAGGTCCAGGAAGTACAGAAAGTCCCAAACAAGATGAACCCAAAGAAACCCACATCAAGACATATCATAACTAAAATGGCAAAAGATAAAGGGAGAATTTTAAAGGCAGCAAGAGAAAAAGAGAGTCACACATAAGTGAACCCCCATAAGGCTATCAGCTAATTTTTCAGCAGAAACTTTGCAGGCCAGAAGGGAATGGCATGTTATATTTAAAGTGGTTAAAGGAAAAAACCTACTGTGAATGACACTCTACCCAGCAAGGTTATCATTCAGAATTGAAGGAGACATGAGTTTCCTCCAAAATTTAAATGTTCCAAAAATTAAACGTTCATTACTATGAAACCAGCCTTACAAGAAATATTAAGTGGTCTTCTTTAAGTGAAAAAGAAAAAGCTGTAATAAGAAATAAGAAAATATATGAAGGAAAAAAAACTTACTGGTAGAGGTAAATATATAGTAAAAGCAGTGGATCAGCCACTTAAAAAAGCTAGTACAAAGGTTAAAAGACAAAAATCCTAAAATCAACTATAGCTATAAGAAACAGTTAAGGAATACACATAAAGATATAAAATATGACATCAAGAACATGAAACATGGGACATGAGGGGTGAGAGTAAACAACAGAGATTTTAGAATGTGTTTGAACTTAAATGACTATTAGTTTAACAACAACAACAAATATATATATATATATATATAATATGCATATTTTATATATATATATATATATATATATATGTGTGTGTGTGTGTGTGTGTGTGTGTAGTAACCACAATAAAAAACCTACAATAGATACACAAAATCAAAGAGAAAGGAACCCAAACAAAACACAAGAAAATCATCAAACCACAAGGGAAGAGACTAAAAGAAGAACAGAGAAGAACTACAAAACAACCAATAATTTTCAATAATCACTTTAAATGTAAATTGATTAATGATCCAATCAAAAGACACAGGGTGGTTGAATGGATAAAAAGAAGACCCATCTGCCTACAAGAGACTCACATCAGAGCTGAAGGTACACACAGACTGAAAGTGAAAGAGTGGAAAACGGTACTCCGTGCAAATGGAAATGAGAAACTAGCTAGGGTAGCAATACTCATACCAGACAAAATAGAATTTAAAACAAAGTCTATAACAAAAGCCAAAGAAGGGAATTATATAATGATAAAGGGATCAATCCAAGAAGGAGATATAATGTTCATAAACATATATGCACCTAATATAGGAGCATCTAACTATATAAAGCAAATATTATCAGATATATAAGGAAAAATTGGCAGTAATACAATAATAGTAGGAGACTTTAATACCCCACTTACAGCAATGGATAGACCATCCAGACAGGAAATCAATAAGGAAATAGTAGCCTTAAATGACACATTAGACAAGATGAACACCCATTCAACAAGAGCAAAATACATATTCTTTTCAAGTACACTGGAACTTTCTCCAGGATATGTTACATGCTAGGCCAGAAATCAAGAATCAAAAATTTAAGAAGACTGAAATCATATCAACCTACCTGTCTGACCACAGTGATATGAAACTAGAAATACAGAAAGAAAAATGGAAAAACATTAACTTGTAAAGAATAAACAACATGCTACTAAAAAAAAAAACAAATGGGTCAGCAAAGAAATCAAAAAGGAAATGAAGAAAAATATCTTGAGACAAATGAAACTGGAAACACAACTTTTCAAAATGGGACACAAAAAAGCAGATTTAAGAGGAAAGTTTACAGTAATACAGGTCTACATCAAGAAACAAGAAAATAATTAAATAAACAACCTAAATTTCCGCCTAAAGGAACTAGAAACGAAGAAAAAACAGAGCCCAAAGTCAGCAGAAAAAGGGAAATAATAAAGATCAGAAAGAAAATAAATAAAATAGAGATTAAGAAAACAATATAAAAGATCAGTAAAACCAAAAGCTGGTTTTTTGAAAAGATAAAAAAATTGACAAACCTTTAGCCAGACTCATCAAGAAAAAGAGAAATTAGAATAAAATAAAATAAAATAAAATTAGAATAACTAATATCAAAAATAAAAGAGGAGAATTTACAACCAATATTACAGAAATAAAAAGAATTATAAGAGAATACTAAAAACAGTTGTACAATTTGCCAACAAATTGGACAACATTAGAAGAAATGGGCAAATTCCTAGAAACATACAAAGAAATAGAAAATCTGAACAGACCAAATACTAGTAATAAAATCTGAACAGACCAAATTGAATCAGAAATAAAAAATCTTTCAACAAAATTTGAGGACCAGACAGTTTCACAGGAAAATTCTACCAAACATTTAAAGAAGAGTTAACTCCTATCCTTCTCAAACTACTTCAAAAAATTGAAAAGGAGAGGACACTTCCAAACTCATTCTATGAGTCCAGCATTACCCTGATAAACAAAACCCAACAGAGATACCATATAAACACACAAACAAAATTACTACAGGCCAATATCCCTGATGAACATAGATGCAAAAACCCTCAACAAAATATTGCAAACAGAATTCAACAATACATAAAAATACACATACATAATGATGAAGTAGGATTTATTCCAGGGATACAAGGATGGCTCAATATCTGCAAATCAATCAACATGATATATGCATTAACAAAGTGAAGGATAAAAAAAAAACATGATTATCTCAACAGCTTTCAATATGTTGATTTTTCCAAGTTATAAATTCAAGACACTACTAAATATCTATATTCAAACATTTTCCTAGAAATATTCTTACAGGTGGAAGTCTTATTTGAAAAAAGTTTCCTGATGTTATCTGCATTGTAATATTTTGTACTGTTGACTATGACACAAGAATGATTAAGTGCCAGAGAAATATATTATTAAAAATTATATTTTAAATTAATACTTTAAGAAAACAAATCTCCAATCAAATTTGTAATTCAACCTTCAAAAATGCTGAACAATATACACTTAAAAGGCAGACTTAAAAATCAAATAAATAAAAATATAGTTTTAAATAAAAAGAAGCTTTTTTCATTAATGACAGCTATGCTATTTCAAATTATAAAATAAAATTGCCCCTTTTCTTTATAATTGTTATTTGATGACTCATCTAAGTCTTATATATAACTATCTCTTGGGAAAAAATACCTAGGAAGCCAAAATGTCAACTTTACATTTCTTTCCACATCCTACAAACTTTATAAGATAAAAGAATGCAAACAAAAACTTCATGCTAATACTGAATGAAAGGTAAGGAATTCAAAGTTTATCCCATATTTAAATGATTTTAGTTTTCAGAGTTCATCTTCATAGTATTAGTGTGTTGTCTTAATGATTTCTCTTTTTGTTCTCTTTTAGTAATATCTCATACCAACATCTTTGAAATAAAAGATAGAATAAGACAAAATAAAAGATTTTCTGTGTAAAGGAAATGCATCATTGAGGAATGCAAATTTTTAAATCTCAAAGATATTTAAACATAATTTTAGAGGTTAGATAGTAGGTTCTTTAAACATAGATACTGAAGATACTTAAGGGGAAGAATTGTTGAGATCTTTTACTAGGCGACATAGTTACTTATATACCATTGGCAAAATAGAAAGGCTCATCCATCTAGCAGTACAGTCTTCTAACAGCTACTAATCAGGACCATGATTGGATACAAGAAAATATTGCTACCCTGAAAATGCAAATCTGTTAGATCAGATCTGACTATCACCAGGTGACAGCTACTCCACTTAATTTGCCCTCATATAGTGAGAGATCATAGAATCACCCAAGGCTTGGACCTTTTTTTTGGATCTAGCTGATAATATGGCACTTCCACTTACAGGCCTTCCAGTTTAAGACAAACACTGTCCTTTTTTTTTCTTTTTTTCTTTTTTTTCCTGGCTGTTATTTCTTTGTCCTAACTTGACAGGGAAAGCTGAAGTTGAGCTAAAATGAACAAAATTAAATTGAGCTAAAAAGTCAATTTAAAACGACAGTTGATCTTTTCTGAAAGGCTTGGAGCTCTGGTAATCCACATGATTCAGAGGACAGCAGAGTGGAATCTGGAAGCTTTTGTATCCAGAGGCAGGCTGCATCTCACATATAGGTTATCAGCTGTCTAGTTTAGTCTTTAACTTAACACAAGGGAAGAAACGCTTTGTCTACTCTCTAAATCTCTTTCTGTATGTCAGAACCTTTAAAATCAGAATTTATTTTCCTTTGTTGTTAGCCCCAATTCTTGTTGCTTCTTTTAAGACCACTTAGTTTATTCAAAGGAAGGGAAAAACAGAAAACATTTGTGTAATATCTCCATACATTGTTACTACTATTCTATTTACTAGATCTCTTTCTCAAGTCTATTTCTTGCAACTTTAGTCATTTGCTTTGCTTTTACTCACTTCATTTGAGAACCCTGTGAAATCTGAATTTTCATATCATTTGCAGTTTGGGTCATTTTCACGTCAACTTTAAAAATCACATATTTTAAAAATCTAAAAACCTTTTATCTCTCCACTTCAATGTCTGGATAATGATGCACATTTAAGTAATGCAACAACTGATGGTGGAATATCACTTGCTAGCATGTGTTGGGTTACAATGAGTTGTTAATATTTCTCAGTGGTGTATTTTCAATTAAACGTTCACCTCTTTGATAGAATGATCAACATTGTAGGGTTCCAGATATAAGATGTTTTCATACAACACAAACCACATATTTAACTGTGGGAAAAAAATAACCTTATATTCATTACCTTCTCCATCAAAAATTCTGTTACTCATTATAGAAGGAAATTTCACTATTCAGGCTAGGGTTTGTGTGGTTGTGTGCATGTTTCAGTTACATTATCTCATCTCATTTTGGGTACAGAGGAGACTGTGATGTTACCAACAGAACCTAAAGCAGTGTTTCTAAGGGGACATGGCCAAGGACACAAGACTCATTCCTGCTTTTGTACCAATGATTTCCCCAGTTGTGCCTGATTCTTCTCACCTCCTGAGCAAAGATTATTGTGATGCTTAAGTGTTAAACAGACCTCCCCTCATAACCACACCTAACATAGGGCTGACCTGTTCTCCATTCAAGTTCTTTAGGATGGTTTGGTACTAGTGCAAACCTAAAATAGTCCATCACAAGAACACACCTATAAACTGTCTATTGCAATGGCCTCCTACTGAGTTGCCATACAGCTCTTTTGGTGCATTGTCTCCCTTGATACTACAAATTAATAAACCTAACTTTGACAATGGGAGCTTTTCTGGTGGTCTTTATCCAATGGGTTTTATCATAGTAAGAAGAGCTTCCAAAAAATCAATTATACCTAAAACATTTTCTAAATAAATGACCATTATTTTAAAATATGCTCTTCCCTGAAACATGATATTTGAGAAGCAAAATGGAATTTGGGAGCATTATGTTCACATCCCTTGATTTTACATGGTAGGCAAATGATATCCAAGATTCATTCAAAGCTCCTGGACATTAGTGACAGACCTACAATTAGAATTCATGTTACTTTATATATTGTCTGATATACTTCCTCTATAAAGCCACTTATCACTTTACTGTAAAGTTTTATATATGTTTGTCCTATCAAAAGTACAATAGAATAAACCCTTGCTGTGTATGAAACATATAATTGAACACTATTTTAAAAAATTGCTTCTCCAGATATTTAGACTAATATTTGGAAATACCCTTTCTAAAGATACTTCTCTTTCAAAAAGTTTCTTTTGCAAGTTTCAACCTCACCCATGTATGCAAAAAGATTTTCAAAACATTTAAAAATATGGCACAGAGCCTCTTACGTACAATTTGCTGAGACTATTCTGTTATTCTTGTCTGAAGTACTATTGCCTGGCAATGATCCTAGTTCTGTAGCATGCCAACTGAAACTAATGTGACCTTGGGCAAAGATCTCAATGCATGTATGCCAAACAGGGAAAACAATATTCCCTATCATATAGAGGTTTGTTAAGATTAGATAATTTAACATGTAAATACCCAGAACAGACCTGGGCTCTGTAATTGACTATTCACTACTGTTTTTAAAACAACAGTTAGCTATTGAGAATTATTATTATTTTGAATATTTAAAATCTGTTTTCATATTTTATATTTGTATTTTATAAGCAGCAAAGTTGACCTTTTTAAAATTAACAAACATTCCTTTTAGAGCAGTTTTAGTTTCACAGCAAAACTGAGCAGAAAGTAGAAAGATTTGCCCCTACACCTACACACAATTTCCCCACTATCAAGATCCTTCACCAGAGGGGTACACTTGTTACAACTGATAAACCTATACTGACACATCATTATCTCCCCAAGTCCATAGTTTACCTTAGGGGTTTCCCTTGGTATTGTACATTCTATGAGTTCAGACAAATGTATAATGACATGTTTCCATCATTATACATTTGACCCTTGAACAACATAGGTTTGAACTGAGTGGATCCACTTATACGTGGATATTTTTCAATAAATACATACTACAGCACTACATGATATGAGCGAGGTTGGCTGAATCCAAGGATGCAGAACCAGGGATAGGAAGGGCTGACTAAAGTTACATGTGGATTTTCGACTACACAGGGACACGGGAGGGGGGCCAGTGCCCCAACCCTGCATTGTTCAAGGGTCAAGTTAGTATCATAGACAGTATTTTCACTGCCTTAAAAATCCTCTGTGCTTTCTCTATTCATCCCTCCCTCCCCCTGGCAACCACTGATCTTTTTACTGTCACTATAATTTTGCTTTTTCCAGATGTCATAGTTAGAATCACACAGTTTACAGCCTTTTTACACTGGCTTCTTTCACTTAGTGAAATAGTGCATTTAAGGTTTTTTTTTTTTAATTTCTTTTAATGGCTTGATAGCTTATTTCTTTTTGGCACATAATATCTCATTTTCTGGATGTACCACAGTTTATCGATTCACCTACTGAAACCATCTTGGTTGCTTCCAAGTTTTGGCAATTATGAATAAAGCTGTTAAAAACATTCACGTACAGATTTTTGTACCAAGGAACATGATTGCTAGATCATACAATCTTCATCTTTGAAATAGGAAGATTTTTACTATTCTTGCCATTGTTCACTGATCTTGAACACGTTTTGCTGAACCTACATATAGGACCATTGTGCAATGATGACAAGTTATCTTCAAAGACAACAAGACATCCTGAAATACAATAAACCCTAAGAACTATATAATAGTCTTGATAATCTACATATTGGAAAAAATGAAATATTCGGTAGAAATTCTTGTTAATTTTTATCATTTTATGTTATAACTTTTCCATCTCTTTCTAATACTTTTGCTCTTATTAGTCCCATTTTACTCTAGTGTGGTTTTATTATATTCCCCTGATGACTTCAAAATACTTTCCTTTACACATGCATATATTCATACACTAACTTAACAAAGATTTTCTGAGCATCTTTGCTCATGCATGCAGTATATTCAGTTTCAAGGATATAAAGATGAACAGGATGTGGATACCATTTTTAGAAACTCATGGTCTAAGAAGAAATAGAACCCTAAGTAAACTCTACTGTAATAATATAGATATGCACAATGTATTAAGTCAGCAGCAGATAAGCGTGTGGCCAAGTTCACTTGAAGAGGTAAAGAAATCACCACAGAAAAAAAATATTTGATTTTCACTTATGTCATCAACATATCATGTCTGGATTACTATAATAACAGCTTTCTCTAGATGCATTCTCAACGTTGCAATTAGAGAGGTCTCGCTAGAGTGCAAATGGATCAATGAACAGATTTTTGGCATGGTGTGCTAGGGATAAGTGATTCATTATTTGGTTTATGCCAATCCCGAGCCTACATTATATATTACAGCATTCTGGAATTCCATGTAGCTCCCTAATGATGCTCAACTTTGTCTAGTTACCAGGTTTCTGCTCCTGCTTTGTCCTCCTATAGAGATTATGCTCCTGGCTCTTCATAACCCTATTAATAACTGTTTCTTCAGGTGGCAGATTATAGTTCAATTCCTTTGAGAAAACATTCCATTATCCCTAAGGCTGTGTAAGACATCTTTCCTTTATGCTCCCATAAGATCTGTTTTTCCACAAATAAAATTCTCTATACTGTACTGTAATTTCCTGATTACTCATCTGTATCTCCCTGAGGCAAAAGTTTGCATGCTGACAAGCACAGTAGAAGTATCAAGTAAGTATCTGTTGAATGAACCAATGAGTGGATGGATGGATTGAGAGGTAAGGGGTTGACATCAAAGAAAAGATAAATACAGGTTGGGGGTAAAGCCATTAGTGATGAAAATTGAATTTGGAGCTCAAAATTTGTATGAAATTAGTGCCATACTATTCCCATATGAGCTCCATAATGTAATATAGATTTCAGAAAAAAAAAAACCCCACAAGATTCCATCGAATATACTTATAAAGGTAAGGACTATTAATAATTACTCTGCAAAATGTCATGATACAAAATTCCTATTATTTAGCAAAGTTATAACCAGAGAAGTAGAATTAATTCTATATATTACTTAATAGGTAAACATAATTATTTATATTCTAAAAAAATTTAGCATGAAACTTTAGAGTTACAAGGAAATTAAAGGAAGTAAACCATAATCAATCTAAAACTACCTCCAAGCAATAGTATGTTAATGTATCTCTTCCAAAATTGAGATATTACATGTTAATCTAGAAAATTACACTCTTAAGTTTAGGGCTTTATACTTGAGTTTAACAATTAGCACTCAAATAATTACTTTTGACATTAATTTTCACTCAAAATAGCACATTATACTAATGCAATAATTCCACAGTCAGGTCTCTACTCTGTGAAAATATGAAAGAGTTATTTATATAATTCACAAATATTGGTAGTTGTTGAAGAAAACTGCTTATTAAATGTATTCTATATTTAACACAGCTATATTCTTGAGTGTGAACAGATTTATATTCATTTTGGTTTTTAGTTAATAGTCTTGACTAAAATTAATGTTAATATTTTCAATTCATTATAAAATCTGGTTTTTAATGCTAATTAAGATGTGTCTTAGAGACATGTAGATTATACTCATATCCAATCATGCAATTCAGAGCACATTCATTAAATGTCTCATGTTTAGAGGCATTGTGGTAAGGACCGTGAGGCAGTTGTTCTCAAGCTTTATTGGGAATAATTATTATTTATTATGCTTTTTAACTATAAATTTGTGGATTCTACCCATGGAAATGTTAATTCAGTATTTGGGGGTGGAATTCTACAAACTGCATTTTAAACAAGCACAGTGATAATTCTGACAGAAGTTGTATACGCTGTGATCAAAAATAGTTGTGTGATGTATGGAAAGATAAAAATGTACCGGCTGAATTGCCCTCAAGATCTTACAATCTGTGATGGTTAATACAACTCATACACAGAACTATACTCTTGAGTGGGCCATAGGAACTAATAACGGTTTTGGTGCTGGCTGCGAGAATGAAATCATACTTTAGAAATCTATGCCTGGTAAGTATACAGGATATTGAAGAAGTGCTTGACTGTATCTTAGGTAGTTCATTCAAATATTCCAAATCTAGGAGGATCTGAAATTACTAACAGTAAAAAAAAAGAGACTTAGAATTTGTTTTCCAAGCACCAACATTTGGTACCTTAGCATTGCCAGTCCCATTTGCTATTTGTTATGCATGTATGTACGTAAGTTTTCGACTGTCCTGCCTCAACCTTTCCCAGTCATGTACTCTTGGCTCCAGGGAAGACCCAAGCCCAATAGTCCCAGCAGTCAGCCCTCAGATATGTAGTTTTACATGGTGGTTCCATTGACACTCATGCAGAGCTTCAAATCAACTCAGGTGGATCAGGCACCATGCCAAATTAAAACAAAGACTCATTGGTTCCAGAGTCTTCCAGCTATTTCCTCTTGCTCTCTGTTCTATATGCCCAAGCATAAATAGCTTATCTCTCCTAACTTTCTATATGATTATTTTACTCTGAGATTTGGGAGGAAATGGTAAAACAGGTGTTCACCTACATGGTAGAATATACATCTTGAGAGAATTGTAAGGATTTTATCCCCTTGAAAACAAGGAGGAAAGTCTTAATTGGTTTTCAGATAATATTTTGTTTTGATTCTAACTTTATGCAATTAAGACCAGCTGTATCAGATAGGATCCAATCAACAGAACAGGAAGTATGCTAGATATTTTAGAGATATACAATACCAAAAATTAGTATATAGATATTTAAAGGTTAGTGAAGCAAAAAGAGGGTGTTGAAGACCATAGATATTGGTAATCATGGGGAGTAGCTCCCATTCTTAGGGTTGAAGGACAGGAGATAGAATATCCAGAACCTGGGCAATGAAAGAGAATTTTACTTCTCAGGATGGACAATGGGAGTATAGATCTTCTTGGATGATGTTCAGAGCTCCATGGGCACCATATTGCTGGTGTCAGATTATCAATCAAAGCAAAGTTAGCTGGCACAGGTCCCTTCAAGGAATATAACATAGTTGCTACTGTAAATGCTAAAAGTATCTGGAGGCAGGGGATTGACACTATGGTACTGATGTAATCTTGTTAAGAACTGGAAATAGGATGTATTTTCCCCTCTCCCTTCTTTTGATCGTCTTTTAGTATACCCCATTGGCAGAAAAATAACAGTATACTGGCTGGCAAGATAATCTGGGAAATATAATTTATAGATCTCAAGTAGTTTAGGAATTTAGTTCAGAGTTTGGGAAATGCAGTTTGCATAATCACAGAACAATTTTAAAAGGTTACCTAGAGCCAAAACACAACAGATAAATAATCAGCACAATAGCCATAACAATCTCTTAAGTTTTTAAAGTATATGTCTTAAGAAAGAAGAATTAAGTACCTCCACTCATTTCACTAAAATATGAGAGACAATAAAATTGTTTAATTTGGTCAAAAGTATCTGGGTGTCCTGAGAAGAATTGAAATGGGCTGTCTGAGATGACAAATAACTAAAAGCTATTGTTCAGCTACTCATAAGCTCTCAACACTGAAATGGTCTCTTCTCCTTAGAAAACCAAAGAGAAACAAGAGCATCACTGTTTTCTTAAACATTTTAAATGATCTGGAAGGTCTGGGGAAGCTGGCAGTGTGGTTGTAGCATAACTTGGAAACTTCCAAATTCTTACATAAAACAGGCAGAACAATTAGATAGTAAAATCAAAATCACATAAATGCCACTTCCAACCCATCTCATGAGTTATCCTCAAGAACCTCAACATACAAATGAATGAGGACAAATTACTAATAGCCACAAAACCTACATGCTATCAGCATGTGTGCAGGAAAAAGCAGTGGGAAGAAACAGAGCAAGTTACGCACCTGAAAACAAAAGAATGCAAATAGCCAACAGGTATTCACTAGAAATCAGTTTGAAAACAGCAGAGAATGGGAGATGCTTTGCTCACTCTTAATAGTGGGTGAGTGTAAGGACACTAACATAAAACTACAGGGTCTGGAGTCTCTGAAACCTTTTTAACTCCCAAAACTAATCTGGCAAGTCTTCCTTAACATTTAGGGCCCACACAGAAGAGAAACTGCTAGAAGAATCCAGAATTAACGGGATAAGGACAATGGAGAATTAGGGAAGAAAAGAGACGGGTAAATACAGGGGAGGGAACAGAGCCAGAATATCTCAGAAAACAAGCCACCACATACATTATTTAACACTACATGAAAATAATAGGACTAGAAATTCAGTAAATTTAGAAAATACGTCTGAACCAAGCCTCCTTCTAAAATTTTAGGGAACTTAAATTTATGTAAAAATAAGCAGCAGAAAAGAATCAAGACCAAATGCCATACAAAGTTAAACAGTATTCTACTATCATGTCTACAAACAGTGAAAGCACACCAGAAAACCAAACCCAAAATTTCACATACCATTTAAAATGAGCTAAAAGTTATCAAGAAAAGGATACAAGACACCAAATAAGTCAGAACTTTAAAAATTCAGAAATGAAGTTAGAGACTTCAAAAAAAAAGAAGAAACATTCATTTAAAAATAAATAAAATCTAGAGGCAGCGTAAGAGTAAAGAAACATCACTATTCATACCTTAAAGGAAATAGAAAGTGAAAAGGAGGTGGATTTTAAAAATCAAAAATAAATTTAAGAATAGATAAAAGGTATTGGAGAATATACTGAAAATAAGCAAATACAATTCAACAAATGTACAATAGGTACTTCTGAAGAGGAAAATCAAAACAAGGGAAGAGAACAATTACTTAAAACTATAATTCAGCAAAAGTGCGCTAAAAAAAGATTTGGTATTACTTATTTTAAAAGTATACCATGTTACTGAGAGTGTCCACTTAAAACTACCCAGACAGCTATATTCTAGTAAAATTACTGCAGTTAAAAAAAGAAGAAAACAAATCTCTGGGCACTGAAAGGGTAAAAAAAAAAGAAAGAAAGAAAAAAGAATATGTTGCTTGTAAAGGGAAGAAAATTAGAACATAGTCAGACCTTTTGCCAGTAATGCTTTCTGCCAGAATAGACATCAGTGTATAGTGAAGAAATGCAAAGAAAGAAAATGTGAGCCTGCATTCTTCTAGCTAGCAAAATCGACTTTCATGTAAAAGGGGTACAAACTCATCACCGAGTAAAAACTTGTAAAATGTTGTCCTCATCAGTCCTTCTTAAGAAATGCACTAGAGAAACTTTGACATAAGAACTAGTAGTAAGCATTAAATATATAGTTAGCAGATATAATAGGTGACCTAAATATATCTGTATCTGTATTATATTGATATAGTTTCTTGCCAAGGAAATATAGGTATATAAATATATATATATGTATCTATCTATATGTATATAGATAGATACATATATCTGTATATATACACATATATATCTCCATAGGGCTGTTTGATATACATTAATATCTATATCTATTATCACCATAAAATGGGGATAGAATATGATAAAATAGGCAAAAATGTAACTGATTTTAGTAATCATAATTGGTAGGGTTCTTTTTAGTATTATTATAATATGGTACATCTAATGTGGACTAAAGCAAATGAGTAATTATGAGATATTTATTTCTATTATGACCTGTATCTTTGAGGATCATGCCTTGTGCCCAGATTGTGGTCATGAAAAACCGTTTTTTAATAAAACAAATAAAGGGGTCATGTAAAAATGACTGACTCCGTATCTAAGACAGATAATGTACAAGCTCAGCTTGGAATTCCTTGTTATACTATAAGCAATGAAACTAGCCAAGACTTTGAGGATTATGTCAAAAGGACTCAAGAGCCAAATGCAAGAAGTGTCAATTGGCAAAATGTGGGACAATCTGGACTGCAATAAGAATTACAAATGTTTTTGAAACTTAGTTCATAATGATACTTTTAAAGATTAAAAGAATTGGTCACCTTCTGAGAAAGACAAGTAGGGTACCAATTCATTTTCTTGAAACTGGTTAAAAAAAAGAAAAATTCAAGAATCTATCCTGTCTTTCTTGAAGGTCATAACCAAAATAGGTAAGTGGATCACTGAAGTTGACCTTTGTCCAGAGAACATTTGTCAAAGAAGATAAATAACCCTGTAGAAGAGAAAAAGGCTATGGATATGAAAGAAATTTCAGGTGAGGAAGTATATGAGGAATCTCATATACTTATGAAAAAAGTACAATTAAGAGAATAGGAACTAATATAGAATAAAATATTGTCCACTTCCATCCTCTGGACAGATATACGAAAGTAGTGGGAGTGGAAAAAAAAGTGTTTGCAAAAATGGGGAGCAAGATGAACTTTTAGTTTTTGCTGGTGAGAATATAAATTGACACAATCACTTTGTTAACCAGTAACAAAGTTTGACATTTCCCAGTAAAGCTTAAGTAAAACTTATGCATACTCTGCTTTGTTTCTCTGTCATGCTACTTCTAGGTATACACTGCAGAGCCTCTTACACATGAGCATTAAGAGATATCTTCAGGATGGTTTAAGATGGTTTATAGCAACATTATTCACAATATTCAAAAACTGAAGTCAACTTTGATATCCATCAACAATAAAATAAATAAGTGGGTGTGTATATTCATAATTAGAATATGATACTTTGGTGAAAATGAATTAATAAATATACACCCAACATAGGTGAACCTTAAAAATTTAACACTGAAGCAAAAGGAACACACTGTGTAACAACAAAGACTATATGATTCCATTTATAATAAAGTACAAACCCCAGAAAAATCCAGCAAGATATTGTTTATGATCACTGTAAACTCTCAGAGTGGGATGTTTTCAGAGAGGTATGGAAATATTCTGTTCTTGAACTGGGAGGAGGGGTAGATACAAATTTACTTTATTATTTTGCTTAAACTGTGTGTGTGCATGTTTCTGTCACTATATCTGTATCTCTGTCTCTACATTTATCTTTATCTCTACATTATTGTTATGATTTCACCTAGTTTTATGGAAGATTCCTCTCTTCTTGCTAGTTCATGGAAGCAATTAAGAAAACTTTTTATGTATTTCACTGAACTATTTTTTTGTTTCAGTGGGTGGGGGTGGGTTGGGCATTACAGTAATGCTGTCTATAGATGAAGTCATATAATCTTCACAAGGATGCTTCTTGGAGAGTACTCTTACTATCCCCATCTCAAGGAAATTCAGGTATAGAACAATTATTTGTGCAAGGTAAGTGGTAAGTTACTTGTGCAAGACGTATGTTATTTGTACATGTTTCTTCTCTTAACCAGTTCACTGTATTGCTAGTACAAATAACGGCATACCCAAACAAAATGACCACATAGAAAAACTTCTAATAGATCCTTTTGGCTTACCAAATTACATACAAACTTCTCACTCTGGAACTCAAAACCACTGTAACATTTTTAATCCATTTTTAGAGTTCCAATATTTTTTCAAGCAATTTGAATAACTTTGTTCCTCTGTGAGCATGCTCCTTACCCCCTCTCCCCACCCCACTGTGTCTTGTTCATGGAGTTTGCTCTTCACAGGGTACCTTCCCCTCCCTATTGTCAATTGCTGAAACCAAATAATGTGTCCACCCTGTCCAATGCCACTTTCTCATAAACACTGCAGTCAAATGTTATTTGTTTCCAGATTGCCCTTTTCCTGTCTTCTCTAAAGAGTGTTTTCCAAATGTACCATTTCGATACCCTCTCTCCTCTCTCTTAGTTCACATGAAACTTTGATTTCTCTCCGTTGGAATGTAACGTGATACAAGGGAAAGTGCAAGATATTTCTTTAGTGTTCATTTCAATCTGGAGGAGTGGATGAAGATGAAACATTTCTGCTGAGATAACACAGGTACTCTTTCAAGATGAAATTTTCTTGAAGCCAGTGTGATCTGATGCTTTCAGACCCTGAGAAAAGATGGAAGTGCCTTTCCTTTGGTGTCATCAAGTGACTCACTTTGCTGTACACCTGAAACTAACACAACATTGTAAATAGACTATAATCCAATAAAAATTAAAAAAAAGAAAGTAGACTCAAAGCTAAATAAAAACAATCAAACTGAGACTGCTGCCAAAAATCATATAGGGTAAGCCACCATGACCAGCCTAATTGTTATAGTCCTTAATGTCCTGGTGCCTATGATGCTCTCTTGTAATGCTAATTTATAAATGTAGACAGTGTTTTATAAGAGTTCGTGCTGCTTTAAGAGGAAGGAACACTCCCAAACTCATTCTACAAGGCCACCATCACCCTGAAAACAAAACCAGACAAAGATGTCACAAAAAAAGAAAACTACAGGCCAATATTACTGATGAACATAGATGAAAAAATCCTCAACAAAATACTAGCAAACAAAATCCAACAGCATATTAAAAGGATCATACAACATGATCAAGTGGGGTTTATCCCAGGAATGAAAGGATTCTTCAATATATGCAAATCAATCAATGTGATACACCATATTAACAAACTGAAGGATAAAAACCATATGATCATCTCAATAGATGCAGGAAAATCTTTCAACAAAATTCAACACCTATTTATGATAAAAACTCTACAGAAAGTGGGCATAGAGGGAACCTACTTCAACATAATAAAGGGCATACATGACAAACTCACAGCCAACATCATTCTCAATGGTGAAAAACTGAAACCATTCCCTCTAAGATCAGGAACAAGACAAGGGTGCCCACTCTCACCACTATTATTCAACATAGTTTTGGAAGTTTTAGCCACAGCAATCAGAGAAGAAAAAGAAATAAAAAGAATCCAAACCAGAAAGGAAGAAGTAAAACTGTCACTGTTTTCAGATGACATAGTACTATACTTAGAGAATCCTAAAGATGCTACCAGAAAACTACTAGAGCTAATCAATGAATTTGGATGCAAAATTAATGCACAGAAATATCTTGCATTCCTATACACTAACAATGAAAAATCTGAAAGAAAAATTAAGGAAACACTCCCATTTACCATTGCAACAAAAAGAGTAAAACACCTAGGAATAAACCTACCTAAAGAGACAAAAGACTTGTATGCAGAAAACTATAAGACACTGATGAAAGAAATCAAAGATGACACAAACAGATGGAGAGATATACCATGTTTTTGCATTGGAAGAATCAACATTTTGAAAATGACTATACTACCCAAAGCAATCCACAGATTCAATGCAACCCCTATCAAACTACCAAGGGCATTTTCACAGAACTAGAACAAAAAAATTTACAGTTTGTATGGAAACACAAAAGACCCTGAATATCCAAAGCAATCTTGAGAAAGAAAAACAGAGCTGGAGGAATCAGGCTCCCTGACTTCAGACTATACTACAAAGCTACAATAATCAAGACAGTATGGTACTGGCACAAAAACAGAAACATAGATCAGTGGAACAGGATAGAAAGCCCAGAGATAAACCATATGGTCACCTTATTTTTGATAAAGGAGGCAAAAATATACAATGGAGAACAGACAGCCTCTTCAATAAGTGGTGCTGGGAAAACTGGACAGATTTGTAAAGGAATGAAATACATGTAAAGAATGAAATTAGAACACTCCCTAACACCATACACAAAAATAAACTCAAAATGGATTAAAGACCTAAATGTAAGGCCAGACGCTATAAAACTCTTAGAGGAAAACATAGGCAGAACACTCTATGACATAAATCACAGCAAGATCCTTTTTGACCCACCTCCTAGAGTAATGGAAATAAAAACAAAAATAAACAAATGGGACCTAATTAAACTTAAAAGCTTTTGCACAGCAAAGGAAACCATAAATAAAACAAAAAGACAACCCTCAGAATGGGAGAAAATATTTGCAAACAAAGCACCAGACAAAGGATTAATCTTAAAAATATACATGCAGGTCAATAACAAAAAAAACCCCAACCCAATCCAAAAATGGGCAGAAGACCTAAATAAACATTTCTCCAAAGAAGATATACATATTGCCAACAAACACAGGAAAGGATGCTCAACATCACTAATCATTAGAGAAATGCAAATCAAAACCACAACCACAAGGTATCACCTCACACCAGTCAGAATGGCCATCATCAAAAAATCTACAAACAATAAATTCTGGAGAGGGTGTGGAGAAGAGGGAACACTCCTGCACTGTTGGTGGGAATGTAAATTGATACAGCCACTATGGAGAACAGTATGGAGGTTCCTTAAAAAACTAAAATAGAATTACCATATGACCCAGCAATCCCACTACTGGGCATATACCCAGAGAACACCATAATTCAAAAAGACACATGCACCCCAATGTTCATTGCAGCACTATTTACAATAGCCAGGTCATGGAAGCAACCTAAATGCCTATCGACAGATGAATGGATAAAGAAGATGTGGCACATATATACAATGGAATATTACTCAGCCATAAAAAGAAACGAAATTTCGTTATTTGTAGTGAGGTGGATGGACCTAGAGTCTGTCATACAGAGTGAAGTAAGTCAGAAAGAGAAAAACAAATACTGTATACTAACACATATATATGGAATCTAAAAAAAAAAAAAAAAATGGTTCTGATGAACCTAGGATCAGGACAAAAATGAAGATGCAGACGTAGAGAATGGACTTGAGGACACAGGTGGGGGGAAGGGGAAGCTGAGACGAAGTGAGAGAGTAGCATTGACATATATATATACTACCAAATGTAAAATAGATAGCTAGTGGGAAGCAGCCACATAGCACAGGGAGATCAGCTCAGTGCTTTGTGACCACCTAGATGGGTGGGATAGGGAGGGTGGGAGGGAGGATCAAGAGCGAGGGGATATGGGGATATATGTATATATATAGCTGATTCAGTTTTTTATACAGCAGAAACTAACACAACATTGTAAAGCAATTATACTCCAATACAGATGTAAAAAAAAATGTTATGCTCCTTTAATAGAAACTCATTTTAGAGATGCTAATAAATAAGGGATGTAATAAAGAAGGGCGTAAATTTTTGCTCCTCATAGTATGGTCCTTAGACCAGTAGCAATCGTCATCTGGGAGCACATAAGGAATGCCCCACATAAGACCTCCTGTATCATGCTCGTATTCTTACCAAGAATCCCGCATGATTTGTATGACAAGAGGCTGTGAGAACCTCTGAGCCCAGATCACATGCTCTCTTATTTAATTATTTACAGTTAGATGAGCACTTAATTCGTCAAAAACCTATATGAAAATACTATTTCTACACAATTAGAGGTAATGAAGTCATTAAAGAGCTAAAAATATACCTAACCTGTTTCTGCATTTTATCCATTCATCCTCACTGAAGGGTAATATTGCAACTTCAATAATCATTCTGTTTATTTGCAACAAAATGATATAAAAAATAGACCTGGATATGGTTATATACAAATATGGTTTGTTTCTGGTTATATTGACAGCTACATGACTTTGGGCAAGTCATGATCAAATGTACCTGAGGATATTTTCTTAAATTTTAATTTTTTACTCTCTATATTGACCACACAGTCATACTTAGCATTGTGCTAGTCAACAGAGACCATAATTTCTTCATTCTATGTCCTCTGGTGTGGCATAGATTTAGTTATAAGATTTACAGACTAGCTGGTTGATCCAGAATGCATGCTAGGAGGCTCCTTAAGCTTTAATTAATGTCTCCCCTCCTCACCTCAGTTCTGTGTCTAAGCCAAAGCAATGAAAATCATTCCTTAGGCATTCAAGGACAAATTCTTTTATTTCAGTTCTATTATTTAAATCCATGACTGTGATATATAGCTAGTAAAGAGGATGAGAGATGATTTTAGATGATTCATCAGGTATCCAGATTCTATTATACAATCTTGTTAACAAAACAGCAAGCAGGCAGCATGAGTCTTAATTATTTAGAAACCAAAATGGAAATGTATAATCAGAATAATATTCATAATGATCATACACTAATTAAAATATATTTATCTTAGATATATATTTCATTTGTCTTTAGTATAATTTTCATAAGTAGTATAAAAACTGTGGTAGATGACAATTTCAAAGTGTTCACAATTTCGAACATTGAACAGGATCAGGAAGTGTTTCCTTGTGCATTTCTCTATGGTTTTATCATGACCCTTCAGTATTAGACACTTGCAAAACATAGATCAAAGTGTACAGTCATTATTCAAGATTACTTTCACTGTGTCACAAAGGGAAGAGTCTAAGTACCTTTATAAAGATGATTTATTTTTAGCTTAACTGAATAAAGTAATGATAGCTGTTTAGTTATTTTCAGTACAGTTTCTTATATTTGGGATAATTTATTAATGGTCTATTTATCAACACTTAGCAAAATAAACTGAATACATTTTATTGTAATCAAATTGGATGGAACTTGAATTTTAGAAATAGTACACATACTTTAATATACATATTTGGAACTGTTATTAATGTAAACCAATATTACATGCTTGCCTTATATGTTTTACATAATTTATATTGGGAAGAAAAACTCACCAACTAGAGAATATAAACTATTACAAAATGATTTGTACAAAATGAATAATTACATAGTTTTAGTAGTTCTGGAAAATAAATAAAGATTTCATTATCTAAAGAAAATGCAACTTGTAGTATTTTTTTCTTTTTTTTTGACTTCTCCCTTAACCTCCATGTCTAGCTGAGATTTTGAAATAAAGGTGATTTATGGTGAAAATAAGTTTGAGGACGCCAAGAATATCCACTTGCTCTATAATCCTACATTATTAAATAAATCAGCACCCTTTATTTTTCAGTGGATAACAAAGTATCATTTTCATTTTACTATGCACATGGAATACACTGTTCTCTTCCAAGGTCACTGTTAGTATCACGCTGTAGATACATTTGTTAGAGGCTGATCTAAGGTTAGTTACTAAGTGACAAATCCAAAGCACAATATAAACAATAGTTCTATTTATTTTAGTCTATCAAAGATCAACCAAAAGTTCTTTCTAGATCTAGTGACTTAATATTCCAATGTATTATCCTTTTATTTCCAAATAAATCTCATTTACATTGAATACTTTCTGTTCTCATCAGCTTACTCCCTGATGTAACACATAGGGGAATTCTTTATAGCTGGAAAAGGCTATCTACCATATTCTTATTGCTATTATGGTGCAGTAAGTGGCTTGTGGGACAGAAAGTAGTTGAGAATAGAGATGACAAAAGTTTGAGACTGAGTCCTGGCTTTCTCAAATATTTAGAATTTGAGATGGTGATGAGAACCTGTAAAAGAGGAAAAGCAGCCCGGGAGATAAGAAGAAATGAGTGGTAAACAGCCCTTCCCAGGGAAGATTTTCAGTGTCTTTCAGGAAAGACTTTCAGGGGCCTCCTAGCATGCATTCCAGATGGCAATTCAGGAGGGCATAGGGTTCAGAGTGCTGCATTGGGACCCATTTCATGACTGCTCTGCAGAGGTATGTTGATAGCACTATCGGAAAAAGTCATTTGAACACATTCTCAACAACCTGTGTTGTCATTTACAGGCTTCTCAGTTAAAATAAAATTATTTTTAAAACTGCTAAAATGCTACATAGTATTGTACAATCAATGATGAATATGACAATAGACAGAGATTATCTCACACGATCTGAAGACTTAAAATCACCCTACTATTTTTGAACATGTGGTGTCTGAACCAACTTGTGATCAAATTCATTTTGTCTGAGATTATTACTGTGAACCATCTTATCAAAATAAATGTGATCACGGATTATACATTCTTTGTTTTTGTTAAAATCGGAGTTACTGCAATTTAAATTATAACATCACATAAGAATTGCAAGCAGTGCTACTGCAGATTTTCAAAACAACACGTGGATAGTATTGCTATGGCCTGTCTTTAGTGGCACTTTGGTTTGTTTTATAACAGTTGAAAATAACAGAATTTGGGGATATTAGAATAGTCAAATAGTTGAAAAAGTATTGATGATAGTGAGAGTAGTTTTGCTCTGCATGGCTACAAGAACAGAACTTGTTTCTTCCACTGGCGTTTAAAACCTACCATCCCTTAGCTACTTTGAAAGGATGGCAAGTGTCCAAGATGAGGGGAAATGAAAGTTCAAAGCCATTCCAACCCTGCTATTCCAAGGTACTAGTGAAATAACCATACCTACATTTATGAGCCAAATTCGATGCAATAAAAATATAGAAACAAATTTCTGTAATATTAGGATTTTTAAACCACTCTACTAAAATAAGAAAGTATTTTCAGTTTCCTAAGAGTGAACACTACATAGTATAGATTTTTTTTTATTATAAATACATCAGTTCACATTTAATCATAGCCAACATGTATGATATAAATAGAGATAGTTTTAAAAGCTAAATATTTGTAAATCATTTGATAACATCATTGATGAAAACAAAATGATACCTAAGAGGTACATAAATATTTTGGTGGTAAAACATTGCACACTGAAATATATAAATCCCTCTTGTCTGAAATAAACATTAACCAAAACAGAAACAGAAAATCAGTTCAAGTGTTGGTTAGTAAGATATTTATCAACTTTGAACATTTGCATAAATGGAGCAAAATCATTAAATTTACAAGACACAGTATTACTATTACTCCTTGTAACTATATATAGGTATAAATAAAAACATACATGTATAACTATTTTTAATCAGACATTTTGAAGTGACAAATGAACTATGTTCTACTTATATTGTATTTTATAAAGAATAAACGTAAGTATAAGGAAGAAATAATGGTGCATTTCAAATTCTTAACACAAATGACACCTTGATAAACTTTCTAGAGCGCAATATTTTTAAGTCATTAAGACCACCAAAAACTATATCATAAAATGCTTTAGCAATATATCTAACCAGCCAAACACAGGTAAACTATTACAGTGCTTTATAAAAATAGAAATGTGACCTACGCCTTGCTACTTGCCATGTCCCTCTTTATTTCAGCAGGCTATCCACAGTGGGTTCCTAACCACTTATTAAAAATTGAAAGGCAACAGCTATAAACCCTTAGAAACATGATAGGCAACCCACTTACAGCAGATGTGGATTTTTTTTTAATGTTTGCCTGGAGTTGCTGAAAACCATCTATTGCTTACATTTCCCCAATTCTGATGGATAGTTGCTTGTACCATACCTGTCTATTTCAGTAGGAATTGAAAACACGGTTTTAAAGTAAAAAATTCATTCTTGCCACCTTGACAAGCATGGTTTTGTAAGAAAACTATTAGTAGTTGAATATCCTCCACTGTGTCTACTCCTCTTGTGAAATAAGCCAAAAACAGTTATCTATTAATACATAGCAAGTTCTTGAGCTTATAAATAACTTCAGGAGTGAAAAATCCCTATTAAAATGCTAATTCTACACACACACACACACACACACACACACACACACAAACATGCATGCAATTTATAGAAAAAATTTTAACCTAAGCTATTTTGCATAATAATTTTTCATGCCTTAAAACCCTACTAATATTCAAATGGCAAGGAAATTATGGTACATATAAATACTCAAGATCAAGTGAAAATGAAAGATTATTTAATATTATCCTAATAGATATGTATCATAATTGCAAAATATGATGGAGGGCATTTTAACTCTTAGTGAAAATATTCTTTTCCTAATGAAAACCCTATTTCATTTGCTTTGTCTTCCTTTTTTTTTTTGGCCTAAACAACAAAAGGTAGAAAAACAAGAGAAGTCAATCTGATAAATGATATTAGTACCAATAACAAGAACACATATCCCTACTGCTCCTACATGAGTAGAAGATGTGTAATCTTCACTAGAAAATTGTGTTAATGCCTCAAAGAATTTTGTGGTCCTTTGTTCAATTGCTACTCTAGTGTACTAAACCCCATCTATTTACTTTCTATGTTAAATTTATTACTGTTTCTAACAGGAAAACATGTACCTTTATATTGTCTTGATTTTATACCTCTTTCAGCTTCCATTCCTTTAACCAATATATTTGCCTTACAAAACAAGATCCTAGAAGGAATGGGGTATTGATGCTTGAAGTGTTGGTAGTGTTCTAAATTTACTACAAGAGAACTGAAAAGTAAATGAATTCTTCTCCCACCAAAGTCATGAAAAGACATTTCTAACAGGTCCAAAGCATCCCTTTGTGATTTAGAGGGACACTATCAGGCCAGCCTCCAGATAGGGATGCACAGGTCCAGAAGATCACTTTATAAAGTAATCCCCTTTGGTATGACCTGAATTAAGTGAATAGTTGAAAGTTAGTTGCTCTGGGTACCTTAACTTTCACACTTCTTTCTCAGTTGATAACTTTGGTTGTCTTGCCTGTGTGAACATATACATGCACATAACAATGAAGAGCTTACCTTCCTCATTTTGTATGTGAAGACAAGGAAAGGAACTTCATCTGGTGATTTTTTTGGTTGTTGTTATTTGGTAGTTTTATCATTTGTAATAATGACCAGTCCAGCAATACCAGAAATGGTTTTAAAACCCACATGATCAAAACAATGTGAATAATTGGTGAGATCTTTTTTGGAAGAACCAATTCATAGGAGTTAAACCCAAGTAGTTTCTCACCATAACTAACCATATATTTAGCCAGTTTCTTTGTAATTTGAACATGAAAACCTAATAAAATTTATCTAATGGCATGATAAGATAATAAAATTGCAGAATGTTAGTATTTAGTAGGGCTCACACATCCTGGTTTCACCAAGATACATTTACTGCCCACCATACTAGCTATTTCACGCCCTACAGACTATCCCACTTTAAAACTATGAATTCTCAGAACTGATGGTCATTCACTAGTTTTTCACAGAAAAATATCATTTCCATTTAAAGTCATTAGTTAAAAAGAAACAAAAACCCCAAGAACGCATGTCCTGAATATCTAAAAAAAAATGGGTTTACTTTCACTTCCAATTACTCTTGCATTTTTCTGAATTCACTACCATTATTTCTTTATATTCATAATAATAATTTTCCTTAATTATATCTCCAAATCAACCCTTCAGGAGTGGTGTTAGAATCATACACTTACAGTCTGTGATTTTTAGTGTCCTCTTGACTTCTCCACTTCCTGATCCCCTGCAACCATCTTCATCATCACAGTCTCCGCTGACCGGCTCAGCCATGTCGCCACCACTGCCCATGCCAAGTTCCCACTTGCTGGGTTTGGGTGACCTACCCTGTAACAGCTAAATATGGATACCAAACACATCTATTAATAGAAAATTCAAATCTTTTAAGGATGCTATTCAACAATATGTAGAAATTATAACTATTTTCTTACGTGGATCCACTGTTTTGATGTAGACACCTTACCACGTCAAGTATGCAAGAAAGATTAAAAACTACTGAAATAATAATAAATAATGGGCAAGGTCTTACAGCTGTAAAGAGCTCCAGTCTGCCTATTAGCTCTGTGATACAGCTTTGGAAAACAAATAAAACCAGATCTTCTTGCTCATGGATACTTTGGTTAGAGAATCCGCTGCTTAAGCAGGGTAAATCAAACTCCAATACAACACGACCCCCTCTGCAGTGTATTGGCTGATAATATTGTACTGTTTTGTAAACCAACAGTCCAAAATTTCCCCAAAAGAAGAATGCTATTCTTCCAGAAAAGATTCAGTGAAAGGAATATAGAATTTTGGACATGTACATTTATAGTTTTATTTAAACTTCATGGATTAAATACTTAGATCAATGTACATGGCACAGAACTGAACCTTAGAACAAAAGACTTAGGTTCTACTTCCATTTATACGAATTACTTAAGAAATTTAACCAACTTCTTGTTCTTGGTTCTCAAGTATTTCATTTACTTTTATGAGCAAAATAGATGGACTAGACATTTCCCCCTATAGCATGGGGAAAATAATATTTTTGAATAATATTGGACATGCCTAAACTCCTTTTCCAAAAGGTGATGTTATGAATAATAGACTATTTCACTTAAAGCCAAGACTGAGTAAAATGATCGAATATGTGACATTTACCCCTCTAAAGCAGTTTTGGAGGACATGTGACCAAGCGTGAGCACTAGAGGGCCCTACCATATTGTGAATGAAATATATTGCAGCTGAACAGTTAATGGGCATTCAAAATTTCAGGGTGTTTTATGAAAGTATTAGGGTTGTTATATCTTACAGATTTTCCAGATAACAGTATTAATTAGCAGACAATGATCAAACACACAGCTCAACGATGGCATTGTATACTGAAAAAATAAAGAGCAATCCATCCTCGGTACACGTAAGACAAATATGTTTAGCATATAAAGAACACTACGATTAAGCACCTGGACTTTGACAATTGATAAACTTTCAAAATTAAAAATAAAATGAGGTCATGAATTCTGAAATGTATTTTCTTAAAATTTATTTTCCTTGACAAAAATGAAATGTTAAAACAATTTGACAATAATTTAAAAATTCTGGTCAGGATTTATTTCTATTGATCAGCATTTCCCAAGTGTTAATAGGTGTTAAATTTTAAAAGAAGGCTTCTTCCATGGTCAAATGAATTTGGGATTAAGTTAAACCAAGCTTCTTATTGTGTTTAATGCACTGATATGTATGCTACTTCCTGTAGTGGGGTATGGCAATGGGGAAATACAGATATGTAACAAAGCATATAAAAATTCAAAAATCTGACAAAGGAAAGGAAAAATAAATGTCATTATATTATAAAAATTATATTAAAATGTTTTATAAATTTTTAATAAAATAATACCATTTGTTATTTAACATAATCATAAAGGGCTGGGACTCAGAGGTCCAACATACCAAGAATTAAATCCTGATTCTGACATATATTAACCATATGACATTGGACATTGGGCAAGTCCCTGAATAACTCAGCTCTTTCATAACTAAAATAAAGAGAATAATATACCTGGATCATTGTTCTTATTATGAGAAGAATACCTAAACTATACTGCATGGTGTTGCCACATTAAAAATTAATATATTTTGCTAATTATTATCTTTGTTATATATTCTATTGCAATATGGCTTAAACACTCAGAACACAATAATTGAAAAATAATTTGATAAAGAATTCAATTACATGATTTACATTAAAATTTTTCTAAGTCGTATCTGACAAGTACAATAAAAGCCAAACTCTCTGATGATGTGTTATTCCTTTTGTCACTGACACTTTTTCCCAACATTTTCCCATTTCAACTTTATTTCCCCTTTACCTTCCTAAGTATTCTTCCAATATTTTACTGGGACCTTGATCAGAACAAGAAAGAATCTCACAAACAGCACGAACAATGTATAAGTCACGAAGATCCAGCCCAGTGAATTTGAACTCAGAAATGCAAAAAGAAAGATAGCACAGGTAAAACAAAACTTACTCTTTTAGGTAACTGGTTTTGGTTGAAAGCAATTAAATGCATTAATTATCAGAGAATGATTCATTAATTTATAGTGACTTGTAAAAATAATAGATGACACTAGAGAAAAAAATATTTTCTTAAAAAATTAATATATTTACTATTTTTATCTTCTCCATCACTTCAGTGACACTCCAAGAAACATCTAAGGCACACAAACTCATATCTTTAAGAAATAAAACTATATAAAACCATATTTTAATTTAAACTATCTGTGGTGCAGCAGGATTATAAAATGGGCCCCAAGACTTCTTACTCAAATCCCTGGGACTGTGAATATGTCACTGTCACATCCATTGCATTACATGGCAAAAGGAATTTCACGAATGATCAGCTTGTCCAAATATATCCACGATCCCGCCTGATCCATGCTTCCAGGTCCCCAGTGATCCCATCTCTCTCTGGTAGAGTCATCATCTCCTCTGCATGAAGATTGTGCTTTAAATGCTCCCTTTCTTACTTCTCAGTCATCATACATCCACAAATGTTCATTTTCATTCTCACAATTATACTAAAACTTAATTTGTGAAAATTCCCAATAAATTTCTAATCAACAAAAACAATGAGCTTTTTGCAGTAAGACCCTTATTCAAAATCCCACTTCTTTGGGACTAAACTATTCTGATTTCTTCTTAGCTTGATCATCTTTCCCCTCACTTCCAAAACAGTAAAAATGTTTCAGTGAATAATGTAAATCCCCTGCTCTTTCTTTTTAGTCTCTTTCTGGGAACCCATCCTAACAGGTTGTGCTCTCACCTGTATACAGAGCACACTCAAGTCTTTATTTGCAGCCCTTGTTACTCTTTAGCTCACCAGTAAGCAGTAGTTAGATATAAAATGTACTCTACTACTTTGCATCTTAAAATAGAACAATTCACCTCCATTATTCAGGTATCATTACAACTTATCTCCCCAACTCCCTTACTTGTGGGGGACATTGGTCTCTCCTGCCTACTACCACCATATTATTTTCCTCAAATCAGTATTTTCACCATGTCATTTCTCTGCCTTAGTGCTTTTTGTGCCTCTATACTGGTTTCAACATGTATCCAGCAGAGAAATATCAGTCTGGATAAATGAGTCACAGAAAGAAGTCCTGGGATGAAATGTTTGGGAAATTCATACTATGTCCCCTTCTTGAGATCTAGGAACTAAAGGCTCATGGGGAATCTTACAGTAAGTAATATTGTTTAGTTGAGATTCACCTTACATTTTCCAAATTAACATAAGCAAATTAGCCCCTCCCCTCACAGAACAACCATTGACATACTTTGGAAATGAGTCCATAGTGAAAAGTTCAAATTTAGCCTCCAGTCAAGGTCTCATAAAATATACTGATTTAAAAAAAAATTATATCTAAAGCAGCACCCCCAGCACCCAAATTACACTGCAGAGCAATTTGTTTTTCTCACAGAAATTGTGTGAATTTATATGTTTATAATTTTGCTTATGCTTGTTTTATGTTCTCTTCTTTATCACTATTATCATTATAAACAATATGACATGATATCACTAACTTAATTCTGTCTTTGAAGGAGGGAACCCATATCAGAATAAAAATGTCTCCCTTCACCCTCATCCTGCCTTGGCTCTGAGTTTGTCCATATGTAAAGATGATGGCACTTTGAATACTTCCCCTGTCATGGAGGGTAGAAAGTCGATCAATACCTACATATTTATAGAACTATTACAACATAGGAAAGGGCATGATTTTGAGTCCCAGCCACACATTAACTGTGTGCCTTTAAGCAAATCACTTAAGCCCATTAAAGCTCATTTTATTCTATTGAATAATAATCCAAAGGAAAGCACTTTATATACTATAAAGCACTGCACTCATTTACAGTGTTCTGTGCAAGACACTGCATCCATAAAATTGAGAAGCCTACAAAGTAAGGACAGAGTAGAAAAAAATTCAACAACTTTTAGAGTGTTCCTTTTTTCTTCAATGCCATGCAATTTGTGCAGTCAGCTGATTAGCTGAAAATAGTTTTGATGACTGATGCTTCCTGCTTATGTTTAATTGGTTTAGGAAGCTCATTAGGGATGCTATCTCGGAGGATGAATTTGGTGGGTAGAATATCTGATGACTCTGAGGCAAATGTATTTCTTTCAGCTGGTGAATTAATCTCTCAACAGACTCAATTTGCCTTTTACTAACTGTCTGGCAATATCCCATGGTTGCAATAGCCTTTCAAACCCTTAGAATAAAATCTCGCTATAGATGGCTTACATACACATGTTTGCTGTGAAAGAGAAACATATTCACCACATTCAACAATCTTCACACATGAGAGCAATGGAATGTGCTTCAATATCCGACACATAATGATACATCTCTAAAATATTTTCTCCATCCATTTACAATCATTTACACAGATATACAAGAAGTAAATATGTGTTTAGAACATATTAGTCATCATATGTTCTAGTCATCTATTCAAACATAGACATGGTAAAAGATTCTGTTTTACAATTTTGTGTTATTGATGGGTATATATGTTGGGTGGTAAAAATTCAAATATTGACAGAAAATTTCAAACCAGAAAAATGAAGGCGTAGAAAAAATTGTGCTTTCATTTCATCATTAATAAAATATCTCTAAAGAATATATCTTAAGTATAGAACAAAAAATTCTCTATGTATAAATACATGTTAACATATACATATATATGAATTTAATTTCATTATAAACAAATTGGTATCTGTACTTTCATACAATTCAAGTAAAACCTATAAAGAAATGCATGGGAAATAGGAAAACAACAGAAGCTTATAACATTTAAAAATTGGAACTCTGATTCAAAATTCCTTCTGACGTATTTTTTAAATTTATCTTTGTAATAACATATTTAGATTAGACCTTTTTTATAAAAAAAACTTTTTATATAACTGCTCTCATTTTTTCTTGCAATTTAACTTCCCTTTCCTCAAACCTCCAATTCTGTTCCCATCTATACCCCAACCCACTCCTCCCTATTTTCACCTTCATCACTTAAACTTTTTCATCTTTTAAATGTTTTTCTTATAGTAAACTTTCCCACTCTCTTTCAGACTTAGAAAATATTTTATCCACATAACCTAAATACCACAAATCTCCAGATTATATTAAAGATTATATTTTCAAAAGCAGTTAAACCTTTATAGGCTATTCTACCTAAAAAGCCAAACACATTATACAATATGTCATGTTATGTTAAGTTGACCAGACATGGAAGTCATTTCTGTCGGATTTCTTGTCAGTGTTTGCTTTAACTTTGAGCTTTCTGATCTCAGCTTCTGTTGTGCTGGTAATTTGAAAGGTCACTGTTCTGTGACATTTGGTTTATGCAATGCAGTCTGGTAATTTATAAAAGTCTTGTGATTTTGTAAATAGAATACTGAACTTAGGAAAGGCTTACTACATTCATTCTCTGGCCTCTTAAACTGCAAAGAAGTCATCTGTTCTTTTTCCCCTAAGAAAATTCTGCATATCTCCCTTCCACTACGCTTGATCCTTACCTCCAACTCAAAATGTGACCAGTTCCATTTTCTGAGCTGCCATAACAAAAGTTACCAGATAAGTTTATAATTAATGTGTGCCTTAGTCCAAACTCTAAACTAGACCTCACAGGATAGTTAAAACTAAAAGCTGGTGAGTTAAGTGCAGGAATAAAAGGAAACAGGGACATAATCTCAAATAAGACTCAGGAAAAGTTTTGGCCCTAAAGAGGAAATGTGCATGCCAAACATTATCAGTTATCAAATGGCTTTTGTGAAATGTCTATGTCAAAACACTCCAAGGACCCAAAAAGAACTCATGAAAAAGCAAAACAACCTTTCTTACAAGACAACCCCAGAGTTACTGTTGGAGACGTCTATGAAAGCATCCATGCCAAGTCAGCTGGATGGGTCCAGAAGAGCAATCAGAGGGGTAAGGGAAGATACAAGGACATTTGGGGAGGTAAGTAATGTAAAATGACCCTGAAGCAGGAGGAGAAGAAGGGAAGAAGAAAAGTGGAGGCTATAAGTAAACTAAAAGCCCACAACCTGTTCAGTGGAATAACTAGATGTGCAATGCGAAATCCTCAGAGTCAAACATTTTATTATGGGGGGACATGATGTATAACAATTATACCACTGAAAATTTTTTTAAGTGGGAAAATTATTTTCCTGATGCCACTACTTCAAAGCTAATTTCTTAATTTTCTAGATCACTGCACGTTCACCAACACACGCACACACACACACACAAAGTCACATATACATATTGTCACCCACCAATATTATAGGACAGAAACCGTCATCCAGGTTTCTAGCTGACGCAGGTTCATCTATGATTGAAATTAAAGGGCATTCTAAACAAGAATGATCAGATATTAAATAATTTTATTATTTTGCATTCGTGAGGTACAGAATAAATTTATACTGTTCATGGTGTGGTTTATCATTGTGAAGTCATTTTCTTAACATGTCAAAAGCCTGTATCTCTTTAACTAGGTCTTCATATGCATGGGGAGTATTTAAATATCCACCAAAGTGACACAGACTCACATGGAAATTTGCCCCAAATGTGCAGTTACTTGTGCCCTGGATCACTTCAGGAAACTGCCTCTGCCTGGTATAGGTGTCACGGCAATTAAAGGTACAAGTAACACTGTTGAGAACACGTTTAACTATTTGCCTAGTTATCCCGTACCATCTTGACATTACGGAGCCCAGCAACTGAATTTCTAAAATCAAGGATAGACCAAAACTGAACGTCTACTGCTCCTGAGGAAAATAAGTGAAAGCATTCCACAGCATAGAGGGACTGATTGAAGATGAATTCAACACAACTCAATATCATCTGGTGAATCAGGCTTCTATTCACCACACTCTACCATATCATAAAGGTAGTTTTACATGCATTTCCTAGTTAATGATGTAGATAGTATTAATTTTACATGTGTTAGCAGGTAAATGGTTTTCTTCCCTCAACCTACCTGCTAAATGTTCCCTCACCTGGTTTAGTCATAAAGAACAGAACTGTCAGTACCAGCATCTTAGTTATCTGCTCTGACAGGAAGACCAGGTCATTTTTACATGGTATACAAAAATTAGCCCTTTCCATCATTAACCTAGATTTTTCCTTACCATTTCTTTTTTATTGCCTTAATGTGTTTCTGACAAGACTAGAAGATTTATATCATTCAACTGTTATGTGTTTTAATCATAGTCCTTTAATCATTTATCTGCATAAGACTGATGTCATAGAAAGAAAATAAAAAAGAAAGAAAGAAAAGGAAGGAGGAAAGAAGGATGATGTTAGTCATGATGCGTTGCCAGTGTAAGGGCTCCCTGATTAGAAAAGATTTTTATTTGTTAATTCATCACAATTTCCATTGTCTTTTACAAAGAACTGTGGAGGATTGCAAATCCATTTAAAACCTGGTTTTGGTAACCAATCTAGATTGCCTTCATTGGCCAGCTGTGCAGAATTCATTCCCCAACGTTCTATTAAAACATTCTAGGAAAGATTCCCCTAAAGTTTCCCAGTCTATGAAAGGTTTACTTCCAAAAGGAACTCATTCTGATCCCATTTAGTATGATACCCTTGTGTATGCCAGATGGTTACGAGAGTTCTATCTTCATAAATGTCATTCTGGTTTTCACCTTTGCAATGAAGTTCCCTTAATCTAGCTTTCTTTACATAAACTATAAAAATATGGACAGAGATATGCCAAAAGAGGATTAAGGGAATGTGATTTTACTAATATTCTAGAAGTAATTTGAGAAAAATTGTTAAAATTTGAGGCTGTGGTTGTCTTGGGGAGGGAGTAGGTGGGTATTCTAGGCCAAATTCCCATTAACTATTTACATGCGTGAACTTATGTCATTTAATCTTGCTGAGCCTAAATGTTTCAGCTGAAAAATGAAGAGGGTGAAAGATCCTAAATGTGTCTTAAAACTCCAGAGTTTTCAATTCTAACATGTTTCAAGCCATTCTAACATTTGGTTTAGAAATAGGTCTTACATCATCAAGGCTTATTGCAGTCCTCCTTGATAATTCATTTCAATTCTATTCTTGCACTCCTTTTTCTGCTAGATTTAATTTTTTTAAAAAAAAGTATACATTTACTATGGGTTAAATTGTGTTTCTGCAAAAATATATGTTGAAGCCCAAACCCTTAGTACCTCAGAATGTGACCTTATTTAGGAATAGGATCTTCACAGAGGTAATCAAGATAAAATGAGGTAATTTGGGTGGGCCCTAATTTAATATGATTAGTGTCCTTATAAAAAGGGGAAATTTGAACACAGAGACAGACATGTTCAGAATGAAGGCTGTATGAAGAGAGAAGGAGAATTCCATGAAGGTAAAGGATTGGACTGATACACCTACAAGCCAAGGCGTACGAAGGATTGCCAGCAAACCACTGGCAGCTAGAAGAGAGCCATATAACAGATAGCCCTCACAGCCCTCAGAAGGAACCAACCTTGCTGACATCTGGAATTCAGATTTCTCACCTGTAGAACTGTGACACAATAATTTTTTTGAAGCCACCCAGTCTGTGGTACCTTATTACCATAGTCCTAACAACTGAACACAAAATTACATACTAAAAAGTGCATAAATGATAAATGTACAACTCCAAGAATGTTTCAACCTGACCTCAGCCACGTGACCACCATAATCATGACACACAACACTACCACCATCCCAGAAGCCTCTTTTATGCCTCAGTCATTTTCTTCTCCCAAAGATAATGCAAGTTTGACTTCCTTCACCACAGATTCACCTTTTTTCTGAGGAACTTTATATGAACTTAAGCACAGTCTGTGACACTATAGGTGTAGCAGCAGTTTATTCATTTAATTGCTGTATTTTATTCTACTGTATCAGTGAAGCATAACTTTTCATTCTTCTGTTGGTGGGCAATCCTACAGTTTCGTGTGTCTGGACATAAAAAAGCATTGGTATGAAAAAATTTTAAATGTCTTTTGGTATAAAGAGCCAGTCATATCTGCTGGTTATATACCTAAATGTGTAATCATTACGCCATAGAGGTAGGTAGCTGTTAAACCAAACTAGCTTTATTTATTATTTATTTTCCTCCTTCTTAATATTAATGTATAATTTACTCTTAATAGAGTGTATAGCTCTTAAATATACAGCTCAATGAGTTCCCCCATAGGTCCACACACAAAAATACAACTCAGATTAAAAATATATCACAAGGACCCCAGAAATGTCATTGTCATCAGAGTCAATAACTGCAATCAAAAGATAACTCCTATTCTGACCTCAACTCAACTAGATTCATTTTGCTTGTTAATGAACTTCACAGAGATAGTGTCATGCAGTATATAACCTGTTGCATATGGCTGTTTTTATTCAACATTATGTTTTAAACATTCATCACATTCTTAGGTGTACCAGTAGTTCATTCTTTATTATTGTGCAGGGGAGGAAAAATATCATTTCCTTCTAAATTCTCAGCTAGAGCCCCTGTAACAAAAAACAGATTAACAACAGAAAAACATACAAATTTTTTAAATAGAAGTTTTACATGACACAGTAGCCTTTGTTAGGAAGAAGCGGTTAAAGCTGAGCATTTTTATACTAGGCTTGATGAGGACTGGAAAATAGTGATAGGACAAAAAGAGAGAAAAATCGATAGGACAAAAAGAGAGAATATTCGATAGGACAAAAAAGGAAATGGGGTAAATGTAGTAAACTGGGGAAAATAGCAAGGCTTGGGCATTCAGACTCCCCTTGGCATCCCTCACTCCTATTTGGAGATAAGAATGTTCCTTTCCTGGGGTACAAGGAGGGAACCTCTCATATGAGGGTTTTATGACCTGCTTCACGGAATGGTCAGAAAATACTTCCTGTACCTGACGTATCTCAAATTTCTTTCTGCCAGGGTGACATAGTTTTGGTAGTGTATCCTGAATCCTGTCAGTTGCAATATAGGTGTTCCATTTTACAAATTAGCAGCAATTTGTTGATTTATGTTGATGTAATTGGACAATTCATCTGTTTCTAATTTGCGGCTATGATAAATAATGTTGATCAAATATTCTTGTGCATGTCTTTTGATGGATTTAAGCATTCATTGATCTTGAGTAAATATCCAGGAGTGGAATTGTTGGGTCATAGGGTATATAAATATTTAGCCTTAGTAGATATTGCCAAACAGCTTTTCAATATAGTTGCTCAGATTTACATTCCTACCAGTAATATATGAGAGTCGCAGTTATTTCACAACTTCTGCAACACTTGGTATTATTAGTCGCTTTAATCTTAGGTATTCTGTGAGAGTGCAGTGGTATTTTAGCATCATTTTAATTTGCATTTTACCAATGATTAATGATTTTCATATGATTTGGTTTTTTTTGGTATCCTCTAATATAAAGTGTCTTTTCAAGTCACTTAACCATGGGAAAAAAATAGATTATCTGTATTTTTCTAATTGATTTCTAAGAGTTCTTTACAAATTTTGGATATGACTCTTTTGTTTTCATATTGTACTATTTAATTATTTTTTTATTTTCCCTTTCTTTCCACTTTTAGATGAATCATTTATTTTAATTTTTTCAGCTTATTAGAATACCTGTTACACCTTTTTGAATAGCCAAGGATTGTAATTATAATATTTATAATATATTATTACAGACTTATTACACCTCAAATAGTATTTTAACCACTTCTCCAACAATGAAAAAACCTTAAAACAGTTCAACATTATCTAGTCACTCTCATTCTTTGTTGTCATACATTTTATTTCAACACATATTATAAATTCCAAAAGACATAGTTATTACATTTATGCTTACTTCTCATACATATTTCATGGTAAGTATTCCCTATAAGTTCCTTTTGTTTTAATATTTTTGTTAGATTTTGGCATCAATATTTGCTGCCTTCCCACAACAAACTGGGAAGTGTTTTGTTTTGTTTTGTTTTGTTTTTTGCGTACATTTTCTGAAAGTGCTTGTGTAAGATTCATCTTATTTACTCCTTAAGTTTTTGGAAGAATTTACCAGATAATCCATCTGTCCTGCGATTTTTTTGTGTGTGAGAAATGTGTTAATTATAGAAATAGTTTCCATAATAGATTCAGAGCTCACTGAGATTATCAAATTTTCTTCTGTTGCCAATATTTTAAGGTTGTTTTTCAATGAACTTCATTGCTTCCTCTAGTTTCATGCTTCCGTATGGAGTAACTTTTCTTTAGCCTGAAGAACTGAAGTATTTCTTATAGTTCAGGTATGCTAGTCAAACATTCACTCAATATTTATTTGTCTAAATATATTTTATCATGCCTCATTTTTATGTATATTTTCATTGGTTATGGAATTGTAGATGGGCATAATTTCACCCTCAGCATGTTAAAGATGTCATCCTACTGCCTTTAGTTTTTGTAGTTTTGTTGAAAATCTTATTTTTGCTGTTTTACTTGCTTTTAAGACTTTCCTTTTATCTTACTTCAAGAGTTTGACTATGGTCTGCCAGTTGGACTATAGCTTTCTTTGTATCATGTTGCTTACATTTTGTTGATCTTTTTAAAAGTGGGTTGATATCCTTTATGGCTTTACAAAATTCTTGATCAATTGCTCTTCAAATATTGTTTCTTTCCTATTCTGTCTCACTTGTCTTTGCTGGTCTCCAATTACAGATATATTAGGTATATTTTGGGTATATACAAATATATTGACTGTGACCCATGTCTCTTATGCTTTGTTCGGCTTTATCCAGTCTCTTTGCTTCAGTTTAGATTCTTTGTGTGGCTCTTTCTTCAGGCTCCTTTCTCGTGTTTTATTGTATTTACTCTAACTTAAACTATTCAGTTAAGTTCAATTATTGTGCTTTTCACCTTAGAATGTCTATATGAATTTTTACATATTTTTTCAAATTCCTTGCTAAAGTTTTTTCATATTGTCCATTTACCTTTATTTTATTGTCATACTAGCAACAGTGCTTCTGAATTTTTATCAGATGAATTCAGAACTGCATCATCTATGGATGTGTGCCTATTGTCTGGTTTGTGTGTGTGTGTGTGTTAATTTGTCACTTCACATATCTAGGCATTATTTTGGTTTCATGTTGGACATTGTATATAAAAGAATGATGACCCATAGCCAACGTCATTCTCAATGGTGAAAAACTGAAACCATTTCCTCTAAGATCAGGAACAAGACAAGGTTGTCCACTCTCACCACGATTATTCAACATAGTTTTGGAAGTTTTAGCCAGAGCAATCAGAGAAGAAAAAGAAATAAAAGGAATCCAAGTTGGAAAAGAAGAAGTAAAGCTGTCACTGTTTGCAGATGACATGATACTATATAGACAGAATCCTAAAGATGCTACCAGAAAACTACTAGAGCTAATCAATGAATTTGGTAGAGTAGCAGGATACAAAGTTAGTGCACAGAAATCTCTTCCATTCCTATACACTAACAATGAAAAATCTGAAAGAGAAATTAAGGAAACACTCCCATTTACCATTGCAACAAAAAGAATAAAATACCTAGGAATAAACCTACCTAGAGGAGACAAAAGACCTGTGTGCAGAAAACTATAAGGCACTGATGAAAGAAATTAAAGATGATACAAACAGATGGAGAGATATACCATGTTCTTGGATTGGAAGAATCAACATTGTGAAAATGACTATACTACCCAAAGCAATCTACAGATTCAATGCAATCCTTATCAAACTATCAATGGCATTTTTCACAGAACTAGAACAAAAAATTTCACAATTTGTATGGAAACACAAAAGACCCCAAATAGACAAAGCCATCTTGAGAAAGAAAAATGGAGCTGGAGGAATCAGGCTCCCAGACTTCAGATTATACTACAAAGCTACAGTAATCAGGACAGTATGGTACTGGCACAAAAACAGAAATATAGATCAATGGAACAGGATAGAAAGCCCAGAGATAAACCCACACAAATATGGTCACCTTATTTTTGATAAGGGAGGCAAGAATATACAATGGAGAAAAGACAGCCTCTTCAATAAGTGGTGCTGGGAAAACTGGACAGCTACATGTAAAAGAATGAAATTAGGACACTCCCTAACACCATACACAAAAATAAACTTAAAATGGATTAAAGACCTAAATGTAAGGCCAGATGCTATCAAACTCTTAGAGGAAAACATAGGCAGAACACTCTATGACATAAATCACAGCAAGATCCTTTTTGACCCAACTCCTAGAGAAATGGAAATAAAAACACAAATAAACAAATGGGACCTCATGAAACTTAAAAGCTTTTGCACAGCAAAGGAAACCATAAACAAGACCAAAAGACAACCCTCAGAATGGGAGAAAATATTTGCAAATGAAGCAACTGACAAAGGATTAATCTCCAAAATTTACAAGTAGCACATGCAGCTCAATATCAGAAAAACAAACAACCTAATCCAAAAATGGCCAGAAGACCTAAATAGACATTTCTCCAAAGAAGATATACACATTGCCAACAAACACATGAAAGGATGCTGAACATCACTAATCATTAGAGAAATGCAAATCAAAACTACAGTGAGGCATCACCTCACACCAGTCAGAATGGCCATCATCAAAAAATCTACAAACAATAAATGCTGGAGAGGGTGTGGAGAAAAGGGAACCCTCTTGCACTGTTGGTGGGAATGTAAATTGATACAGCCACTATGGAGAACAGTACGGAGGTTCCTTAAAAAACTAAAAACAGAACTACCATATGACCCAGAAACCCCACTACTGGGCATATACCCTGAGAAAACCATAATTCAAAAAGAGTCATGCACCCCAATGTTCATGGCAGCTCTATTTACAATAGCCAGGACATGGGAACAACCTAAGTGTCCATCGACAGATGAATGGATAAAGAAGATGTGGCACATATATACAATGGAATATTACTCAGCCATAAAAAGAAACGTAATTGTGTTATTTGTAGTGAGGTGGATGGACCTAGAGTCTGTCATACAGAGTGAAGTAAATCAGAAAGAGAAAAACAAATACCGTATGCTAACACATATATATGGAATCTAACAAAAAGAAAAAGGTTCTGAATAACCTAGGGGCAGGACAAGAATAAAGACACAGACGTAGAGAATGGACTTGAGGACACAGGGAGTGGGAAGGGTAGCTGGGACTAAGTGAGAGAATGGCATGGACATATATACACTACCACATGTAAAACAGATAGCTAGTGGGAAGCAGCTGCATAGCACAGGGAGATCAGCTAGATGCTTTGTGACCACTTAGAGGGGTGGGATAGGGAGGGTGGGAGGGAGACGCAAGAGGGAGGAAATATGGGGATATATGTATATGTATAGCTGATTCACTCTGTTATAAAGCAGAAACTAATACACCATTGTAAAGCAATGATATTCCAATAAAGATGCTAAAAAAAAAAAAGAATGATGAAGTACTCAGATGATGTTAGGTTCAACAGAATATTCTCCCACTTTCCCCTATTATTTGGATAAGATAAGGAGTAGGCCATATCAATATAATTAGAGGTTGAAATGGTTAGGAGTAGGTTGTATTGATAGCTTGGTAAGACTCTGTCACCTCTGGTTCATCCCTGTTTCTCAAATATGGACCATTTGGAATTCTGATTTAGAGCTGGATGAATCTGTTTCTACTTAGCCTTAAAATTCTGTTGGATATTAGGTTCTAACTTTCAGAAATATTGAGCTTAGCTATTTAGCATCTTACACCATGCAACTTTAAAAGCCGAAAAATATCTGGGAAGGGTGGGGTCTGTCCATGTGTTTGAGCTATTCCCCCTCCCTTTCAATTATTTTATCTCTCAATCACTATGAGATCCTGGAAGATTTCTGGCATTTGAATCTTCTGGCATAGTCCCTCATTCTTGCATACAGCACAAGAACTCAGCAAATATGCCATCGGGAAAATGAGTCACATGTTCCATTGCTTACTTTACCCCCAGATAAGCTGGACCAGGCCCAATTCTAAGCCCCCAGCCACAATCAGAAAAGGCACTCAGAAATAAACATTGCCAATACTCAAGCCCACAATGGGAGGTTTCTCCAACCCATAGATTTTAGTTTTTCTTGTTCTTTTTTTTTTTTCCTAGCTTTCTGTTTTTACAATTATAATTTTGTAATTTATCTGGCTTCTAATTGCCATAGTTCTGTTGGCCTATTCTAATGCATACGACATAGCTGGCACTCAACTTGTTTTTAATACTTTATTTTTAATCATGTAGTCTTTCTTTAATTTTTTCCACCAAAGCATCTTAATAGTCATAAAGTTATACATTTCATGCAATTTTTGCAGAGCTGAATAATTCCAAGTCATGTTATCTTTGTTTATATGCTTATCTTGGGAATCAAAGGACTACCCTAAATTGCTTCTTAAAAATAAACCTGGTCAATAAAAATTTTAAATCGCTGTTCCAGAGAAATGGTTTTTTAATGGGACTCTAAACCCTTACAAAAATATAAAAATAGAAAGGTCTTGTTATTATAATGACCATTTGGGTATATGTGATTTGGATTCCTACTGCCTCACCTTAAGAACCTAACCTACAGGTATAGAGAAATGCAGCCAGAGCACTGCAGGGGCAGTAGATTTCAACCAGCATGTGCTGAAGAAGCAGCTTAGAATATGACAATGTACCTTGATTTTAGGTCAGTTGGCCTAATGTAACTCAAGTATGAGATACATAAAACCTTTATGTCCCTGGAGAGAGCTCTGTAATGACATAGGTGTTACCGGAGAAATTATCATAAATGTTACTATTGACCACCCTCTCTAAGTGGTACTGAGTGAGTAGTTTACTTTGACTTATAAGACTCAGCTTAAAGGAGGAAGAAACAACAAACAAATAAACAATATTGGCTGAATGACAGAGAGGGATACCAGCATCTATCATCAAAAGACCCAGAGAAAAGACAAGACTAGTGTAGAACAGAGTGAGTCAACATTCAGTAAATTTTTTAAAAAGATAAATATTAGAGGAGAAGAAGATTGATCTCAAGGACATCCCTTTCCCTGGAGTAGTAAAGAAGCCATCAAATGGAGCATGGGTGTATGAAGACCTTAGTATTTAAGCATTCAGTTTTGTTCCATCACAAAGTGAAAATTTTGCTGGAGACTCAAATTAGCCCAATAATTTCCTGGCCTGATGGATATTGTCACAAAGATACTGTTTTGCAGTGCTCTTGGGGGTATTTGTGTTTTTCCCATGTTAAAATGACAAAAAATAGGGCTTCCCTGGTGGCACAGCAGTTGAGAATCTGCCTGCCAATGCAGGGGACACGGGTTCGAGCCCTGGTCTGGGAGGATCCCACATGCCGCGGAGCAACTAGGCCCCTGAGCCACAACTACTACTGAGCCTGCGCGTCTGGAGCCTGTGCTCCGCAACAAGAGAGGCCGCGATGGTGAGAGGCCCGCGCACCGCGATGAAGAGTGGCCCCCGCTCTCCACAACTAGAGAAAGCCCTTGCACGGAAACGAAGACCCAACACAGCCAAAAATAAATAAATAAATAAAAATAAAATAAAATAAAAAGAACCTCCCTCCTTTAAAAAAAAAAATGACAAAAAATAGCTTATTATTGTATAAATAATTCATTCTCATAAAATTTTAGGCCATAGAGAAAACCTTCTGCAGTTCAATAAAAACTTTATCCTTTCCAATTTTGAATGTCCATCACAGTGCTTTTATCACGGTGTTTACTTGGCATTTTGCCCATGGTCCTGTACCAGGTGAGCACCACTGAAACCTATTTCGCTGGATCTGTTATTCCAGATCCATGCCTGGTACTTGGATGCTTAGTTCTGGTCTGCTGATTCAAGAATAGGAACTTTTAACCTATTGAACCCTGAGCACCGTTAAGTATGATTCTGGTTATTGAGCCCTATTTAGCAGTTCTATTAGTAGATAATTTAAACAACAAAAAGAGCCTGGCAACTTAAAAAAAAAAAATTCACTGTTTTACCTGATATAATTTAATTTCATACTATAAAAGCTAACATTTTCATTTATAAAACAAGTAGTATCCTTGGATATATACGCCAGAGACAGCATGCGGACTGTATTTTTTCATGCAAACTGGCTTTCCTTTAATGCTACTCTTACTTCCTGAGTCTTTGCTCTCTCTTCCATGCACTCAGAGTCATATCAATGTTTAGTTGTTCTCCCAGGCTTTCCTAGAAGTATGAAATCTCCCCTTCCTTCAATCATAATCTTTTCTCAAATAATATTGCTATTCCCTCTGTGTGGCTAATTCTATCTAAGCATTAGGAAAAAGAATATGACCACCTGATTAAACCACTTTACTTAAGGGTTGGGTGGAAAGAAGACTTATCCCTTCAAACTGCACTGAAATACAATGGGAGGAGACTGCCAATTAAGCCATCTACCGGCACTGAGCCCCCTTCTACATTGTCAATTACAGCTCCGAACCAGTAGGGTGCCGAAAGGAGGTGTATGTGTGTGTATGTGTCTGTGTGTGTGTGTGTGTGTGTGTGTGTGTGTGATCATCTGTGAGTGTGTATGCAAGTGCATGTATGTGTGTGGGTATGTGTGATGGCAGCTGTTTGAAGGCAGCCATCTCAAGGCTTGACAGGGAAGGATTCATTTCCAAGTTCACTCACATGGTTGTTGGCAGGATTTAGTTCCTTGTGAGTTGTTGGGCTGAGGACTCACTTGGTTCCCTGAAACGTGAGTTTCTCCATAAAGCACCTCACAACAAGGCAGCTCCCTTTACCACCACAAGCAAGCAAGAGGCCAGGAGAGAGTGCCAGCAAGAGGGGAAGAGGGTCGGCAAGATGCAAGTCATAGGCTTTTGTAGCCTAATCACAGAAGTAAAATCCAATTACTATTGTTGTATTTTGTTCATTAGAAGCAAAGCATTAGGTCCAGCCCACACTCAAGGAGAGGGGATCACAGAAGGGCACGGGCAGTAGGACGCAGGATCACTGGGAGATACATCAGAAATTATGATGCCATGTAAAGCAATGACCAGTTTCGTCTCCCACTATTATGCTATTTTTCTTCTTAAAATACTTCACTGAAGCTGTATCACTTAGAGTAATGGTCTCTACAATTTTCTTATACCACCCTTCATCTCCAGAGTTATCCTGGGAAATGCAGCAGTTTTTTTCTCTTCCTTGGCACCAGACTGGCACACAATTCACGCATACAGTGGAGACCCTCTGTGTGTTTGCTTATGCGAGATTCTCCAGAATCTGTATAATACTGACATGCATGTGACTATTCTTACTCATTCTACAGAACCGTTTATTTTCCGCTTTCCCCTTTCTCACTCTCAAGAATGTTGATTGCTTTCTACACCTAATCTCTGCTTCTCTTCCTCACCTGGGCTTCTGGAACAACACAACTCCTGCTTCCTCTTTTCTTTCTTCTCCTTTTTGGATGTCATTTTCTCCATTCCTGTGTAATTTCAAGTAAAAGGGACTTCTTCTAAACATTTTCTACCAACGAGTGCTCCTGAACAATGTGACTTGACTCCTCACGTCAGTTGTGATATTCAGCTTTTTTCAGTCATCATTTTTCTTAGCTGAGCTTAAGAATGATTCTATGCTGAAGGGAACTTTCTTTTCCACTATGTACAGAGTGAGATGGAAGGCCTGATACTTCTGAAAGACTGTTCTAAGAATTACTGAGGTTTTATTGCATGAACAGTTTCTATCACTCTTTGGATGCTTATTTATATCGTTTATATTTTCCTTTGAGATTTCAATTTTGATAAACGAAGTTTTTATTTATTAAGCCACCACGTTCTAGTAACTAGATAAACAAAGTTAAATAACAATAAAAACATAAACTTTGAGGACTTCCAGTGTCATTATTGTAACTCTATGTGAACACAATGTCATTCACCTTTAAACATAATAATTTGAAAGATGTTCAATGAAGAAATATGACTTTTTTGAAAAAGGTACAAACAGAGTTTATTTAAAACAAAATTAAGAAAACAATATTCAGTAATTTATATTTTGAATTCGCTTTTAAGGACCTCTATTTCTTAAGTATATGTTTAGAAGGCAGATGTATGAATTTTAATCATTTTTAGTCATAGGAAAGCATAGAGTTTCATAAGTTTTGTCACTAAACTTTCCTGACCTTTATATATTCAGTTTTTTCCCCTTGTTTACACTCTGACTGAACTGTAAAGGTATAACCATTAACCAGTCAAAATGAATACTAAAAGGTCAGTGCATCGCATATTACAGTTGCTTTTCAAAAAATGTGTAAGGCATTCAAATTCTGGCACATTTGTGCAAGTCCAAACTTGTAAAATAAATCTATGGTGACATAAATGAGACCCAGGCTCCTGGTAAAACTTGTAATAAACATGAGAAGAAAGTTCAACTCCCTGGCCTTTTGCTTTTTATTTTCATATTTTAAAGTTAGTCTCCAAAAGCCTAGTAAGCTAGGCACAGAAATGACATGAAGTCAACAGTGTTATGGATGTAATAAAATATAACAACCTTGCAAATATTTTCCAGGCTTCAAATTTTAAATTAAGAACTTCCTTAGATTTACAAATTAGCACATGCACTTATTTTGGAACTATTTGTGGGTTGTAATAATTTCCTTATGGCAGCTAACCATTTTATCAGTTATTTGTATATAATGATAATTATAAGAGAGCATTTTGGTCTCAATAAATTATCATAAATTATTTCAGTGTGTGCTCCAAAGAAGACCAGCATCAAAGGTAAATGTTTCTTCTCTGCACAGTCAACTTGACTGGAGCATGTATTCTAAGTAGTTTGCATTTTCAGTGTGTAAGGCAGAATAAGGAAATAATCTGTGTGTTTTAAAACATTTTTAATAATTGTTTTTCTTGTTGCCAATATGTTTTAACCATTCTGAAGAGAGGGGTGAAAAAAGGTCTGGCCTTTTTAGGAACATATGTAAGGAATAAAACTAGATAGTTAAAAATAGAGAAAAAAATTAGACTCTCCTGATTGATTAGGAGAAGGCTGGAAGCAGTCTGCCAGTAACATTAAGGCTATTAAACCATAACAGAAGCAACGGATACTGTTTCTGTTATGAATGGAAGGTGAAGTTATAGAGAGCGCTTGCCTACATGGCCTCATTTACAGAAAAGTTTTGAGAAGTTAGAAAAACTATGAGAAAAGGCAACACTGATGGCTTGGGAGTTAAACCATATACAGAAAGTATGTTGTAAGGTGTTAGGATAAGCACCTAATTAATGACTCCCAGGCTGAAGAAAGAGAAGGCAGATTTGGAACTGGATTTTCACACTTCTGTGGTACTGAAAAGAGACTAAAGGTGGTGTCTTCTCTGAAGTTTCAGGCTTCCGGCCCCTAAGAGTCCCTAAAGCCTGTGGCTGCTAAAAGTAAAAGAGCTAGTCCTTGTCACCCTGAAGGCAAAAGGCACTTCAACATGCCTAAGCTTCCTGTTTCTCCAAGTACAATTCCCTTTTAAAACTAGTATGCAAGAGTCAGCCATTACTGCCTCATCTGCATTTTTGAAACTAGTTTAATAGTTACATGTCTGTAAATCATGTGATAGTTGGAATATTGCTGCTATGCTAGACTGACGTCAGAAGGTCTTTAACTGTGAGCTTTGTTGGAAGCTGCTCTAACAAAGGCTGAAATGGAGTTTGTTTCTTCTGTGGCCTTGATTTGAATTTTCAACAAGGTAGCTGGATGAAAATACCTTAATTCCAATTTTAATATCTTTCTATATTCTAATCTTATAAGCAAGTAGATTTGGCACTTTCTTCACACCTCAGCAATCTTTTCAGAGAAGACTCCCTTTGCACTCTTCATAATCCCATTGAAAATGCAGTGTAAACGTGTAATGAATGGGAGAAAAGGAGCTGAGCCATCAAGAAGTTATGATGGGGGCTTCCCAGGTGGCGCAGTGGTTGGGAGTCTGCCTGCCGGTGCAGGGGACGCGGGTTCGAGCCCTGGTCTGGGAGGATCCCGCGTGCAGTGGAGCAACTAGGCCCGTGAGCCACAACTACTGAGCCTGCGCGTCTGGAGCCTGTGCTCCGCAAGAAGAGGGGCCGCGATGGTGAGAGGCCCGCGCACTGCGATGGGGAGTGGCCCCCGCTCACCGCAACTGGAGAGGGCCCTCGCGCGGAGACGGGGGCCCAGCGCAGCCAAAGGTGGATAGATGAATTTGTAAAAAGAAAAAAAAAAAAAAAAAAGAAGTTATGATGGGGACTTCCCTGGTGGCACAGGGGTTAAGAATCTGCCTGGCGATGCAGGGAACAAGGGTTCGAGCCCTGATCCGGGAAGATCCCACATGCTTCGGAGCAACTAAGCCCATGCGCCACAAGTACTGAAGCCCGCGCTCCTCAAGCCCGTGCTCCGCAACCAACAGTAGCCCCCGCTCGCCGCAACTAGAGAAAAGCCAGCGGGCAGCAATGAAGACCCAGTGCAGCCAAAAATAAATAAATAATAAATCTATTTTAAAAAAAGAAGCTATTATGACTTTCTAGAAGTCTGAGGGTGAGGAGGACTACTGTGAGAGCTTAGCTGGAGAGAAGGAACTCACAGCTCTGAGTACACATCGCCAGGTTACAGGCAGTTACAGTTTTTCAACATAACACCCCTGTGGATGAGAAGAACTGGGAAGATGAGTAGAAAGCAAGAGGATTAAAGAGTTACCTATGGAAACAGCTATGTTTCCATTGGTCAAGTTTCCAGATGCTTCTCCCCATCCCTTCCCTCCACCATGACCTTCACTCACAGGAAAAAGCCACAAAAATACACTTAAGCTAATGGGGCACTTTGTCCAGGACTCAGTGAAAGCTTGACTCGAGAGACCAATTTAGAGATCTTTTGTGTGGCTTCTCACCAGAGAGCAGAAAGGAGTCGGGGCTGCTGTGGATGCCAGTGAGGAGAGATGCAGATCCACGACAGAGCTCCCCCAAACTGCTTCCCCCCGACAGACTACTACCCACTGGCTCATGGACAACCCTTAGGAAACTGTGAGTGGGATCAACAAATCAACTACTAGAAAATAAAGATTCTCCTTCGAGTGGTACTGAGGTTATAAAAGAAATTTATTCAAAAATAGGAAAATGAGGGGATGATGTCTATATTTCAAAAAAGAAGTACTAGCTTTCCTTGACCTTATGTAGTTGGAGACCCTGCAGAATCTATATCCTCTGCTTACATAGCAATGAAGCAGAAAACGTGCTCTGTAGAAGAGCTGGTTGGAGTTTTTAGAAAAAGGTCACAGTTGGGATTCTTAAAGTGGGCTAGTGGGGAGGATAGAGTTAACTTTACCACAGTAATTTCCAGATGAATTGAAAAAGCACATATTAAAAACAGAACTACAAATGCACTACAATACAAGTTGATATTTATGTAATCTTGGATGAGGCAAAGGCACTGTTAACATAAACCCAGAGCTGGAAATCACAAGGGAAAAAGTTCCAGGATCAGCTAGGTCAAAATTCAAATCTTCATGTTCCAATTAAAATGTTTCCTTGCTTAGTAAAATCATCTTTAAAATATAATGTTAACAAGATTACAAAGATATCTAGATGTACACATTTAGAAACAGGCATTATTTACTTACGTAGAAAGAAAATGGTACGGTATTTGACATATAATTAGGTCAACCTTATAACATATATTTTTGTATATAAAGTGCTTTTGTGCATAAAATTTATGTGGAATTCAAAGCTGGGGAAGGAAAAAGAATGTCCAGTGAAGATCTGAAGTGAGGTTCTGCATGTGGGTACATGTGTGTGTTCAAAAGTGCTGATACAGTGGTCCCGGTGAACCCTGTGTTGGGTAGAAAATGAGGCCCTTCCATGAAATATTCTTCCCTATCCCTGTGTATATGTCAGAGCAGGAGACGGAGCAGGAAGTGAGAATGCTCCATTTCCACAGTCATTCATTTTTTAATTAGGAAATAATGACTAAATGTTATTATTTCTAGCCACTAATTTTCTGACTAAATGGCTACTTGAGGAAAAGGAGGAAACCAATGATCTATGTTGTCAAAAATAAAACAAAAATATTAAAAAAAAACACAAGTGTATGGCTTTTCCATATTTTCAAATATAACCATAAACAATGATCCCAGAGTGAAATACTAAACCTTTGAGAGAAGAGCTGTATTTCACATTACGTTTAGTTTTTATTCACTCCTTAGAAAGAAAAGTGAGACAATTATTATACCAAATGCCCTCCTAAAGGTAACCCCTATCTTGCTCTCTTGGTCACTCCATACTTCTTTAGACAATCATTTTTTTTAAGACTTCCTTATACTGATGACTTATTTAAAGTGTCTTTATTGCATTGATCTCCTCAAGAATAACTTCTATTTATCTGACCAAAAGTAGTAATGAAAAACTACATATCCAAGAGCTATATTTTAGAAGTTTAGCACCATTGCAGACATTTCATTTATGATTATTATATATAGTATTCCTAGAGAATCCCTTCACATTTCCCTAATATTTCACACTGACATATTTGGGTTCAAAAGTGTGCCTAGGTCACAAGAGTCAATTCTTCGTTCCATTCTTAAATCCATTGCTCTGTATTAAAATGTTGTATGAAGACAAATGGCTGGGCTTAACATATGGAAGAGAAGTCATATCAATTGACTGATGAGTAAACTCATGTCTGAAACCAGCTTTAGTGCTACTTATAAAAATATTTAATAACAAATAGACATATTTTAGGTAATACTGTTATAATTGTTATAAGGAATATACATAGACACCTATTCCCCCTTTGAATACAACTTCAAAGCAGAGATGCAAGTCAAAGTTTGAGCAAACATTGATGATTGAAATCGAACAAAACTTCAGGACTACAAGATGAAGTTCATGTCAAAAAGAAAAAAAGCCACCAGAATACATTAAAAATAACCCACTGACACTTAAATGAATATCATCATTTAAAACTGAGATATAAATTCTTATCCTTCATGTATTTATTATTATTTCCTGGAAAGAGTGAAGATATCCATAGAGAAAATAAAATAGAAATAAATAATTTGAAATGGAAATTTAAAAGCTGCCATTTTGCCATTTAACAGTGACAAAGTTTTGCTCATTATGTACTTATCAATAAGTACTTTGTACATTTAGTTATGCACACATGAAATGGTGGCTATGGAAAAAATATTTTGATTGTGATAGGCAGCTGAAGTGAGCAAATTCATAATCATAATACAGATCAATTTTGCAACACATCATGAAAACAGGCATGCACGCTTTTACCAAAAAATACCTCTCAACTTCCTACTTAACAGGGATAATCTTCTGTCAGTTATACCTGCTCTACCTGAATATATAACATTTTCTCTACTGACCATCTCCTCAACATATATTCTCAAACTTCTCAAAATCCAAACATACATATATATATGTACATACATGCATACATACATACACGTACACACAGACACACAAAAATGACCCTGTTGTAATCCTACCATTGACTCCTTCTTACCATCTGTTCTCTTTTTCCCAATCACTCCTTCCAAGTTTCCAGTTGGTAGTATCTATTTCCTCATCTGTTCCTTATTCGTAATGAAAGGCCATCTACCTCTTCTTTCTTAGCTTTACTAAATTAGTTCCCCCTAAGATGATAAATGATTATGTAATATTCGAACTCAGTGAACAGTTTCTATCCAGGTCTTACTCAACTTAGTATTTGGCACTCTTGAACTCTCCCTTTTTGTTCTCCAAGAATCATCTTTTCTATTAATATTCAGGAGACTGCCCCCAGTTAGGTTTCCTCCTAAAGTTTCTTTGACCATCACTTCTTAATTTTCCTACAGTATATTATTCCCCTCCCATTTCATTAATATTATCTTCAGTAATCTGGCTTGTATCTTTTTATTTTCTCATGACTTGTTCTGAGTGACCTTATCCACAAGCATTATTTCATTTTTGCCTAATAAGCTGATATCTCCACAGCCAGAATTTACAGCACAAATTACTCTTTTCATTTCTAAATCCTCTAAACTATTGAATACATACACCTGGATACTTTCCAGACAACACCAATTCTGTTTCTTTAAAACATAATGGCCACCCTCCACTCAAATTCCATGTAACACCCAGTTTTTTCCTTAGAAGTATCTTCTTCAGATCTCTGACACTGCCCTTGTGATTTCTCTTGTTGGATTAATGCTACGGTCTTGAGTCTCATTCTCTCTAATCTATCTAATTATGAAATTCTTTGGGATAAGACCCTTAAGTATTTTCCACTGTCTTTACAAATGATTTCAAAATACTTAGCACTGTATACGTAGAAACTTATCTCCTATCATCATCCCTTCAATTAACTTTTCCTTTCATCACACCAGTATTCTTTGGTTTTGTTGATTGGGCACAGCTCATTTTTACTTTGATGCTTTTCTCCAAATTGATCCTTCTTCATGGATTGGTATTCCCTACTGTTGTCCACCCGAAAAATTGCTAGCTAATAAGACTCATCATAGCATCGCCTCTTTTGGGAACAATTATTTGAAGTGATTGCCATCTGTATTTCTCTTTGTATTTCCAGAATTTGTGCACCGTTTCTCCATAGCACTTATTTCACAGTGCTGCTGTTAGTGTTTTGGAGAAGGAGGAATCTATCAATCATGGTGGAAACAGCTGGTTGTCAACAGATATTCATTCTCTTCTTATTTTCTAATTTACAGAATCTCGTTGCATTTGAGTCAGCAATGCGCCTGCCTAAAAATACTGACTTCCCAGGCTTTCTGGTACCTAAAGAGTGTCATCTGATCTGATAGACTAGTGAAAATGAGATGTGAATAAAAGCCTTCTGGGCATGATGATGGGGAAAGAGAAATATCAGCTATCATATGCCATGTGCCCTCTGACTTTTCACCTTTTTCACAGGATCACAGAAACAATGTGGGTAGATGAAGCAGCCATCCTGTGACCACCAGAAAGAGACATATGATGGGTGGCAGGGTGAAAAGAAGAAAGTGTGCTTTCTGTGATGATATCATAAAGCCGCTATACTAGACTGGGGTTGCCAATCCTGACCTCTTACTTATTAAAGCTGTCAAAGTTGGGTTTCTGTTACAGATTGTAGCCAAACAAAATGTTAAGTGAAACCTTTTTCCACCTGGAAAGGTAGCCCTTTGAAGGCAAGGACCCTATCCTATTCAGTTCTATATCTCAATGACTAGTCCAGTCACACATAATAGATGATACATCCAAAATTCTGACTGATTGAATAAATGAATAAACACCACCAAAACAACTCTTAAGAAAAGCTCTGTCTCCTAAAAATCAGGGCACTGAAAGAAAATGTCCAAATTTGAATATAAATAGGCATAATGACAGCCAAAAGTAATCCACAGCCTCAGAATTCTTATCCCCTTCTTTGGGTACAATACATTTAAAAATACAAGAATGATGAATTATTAGTTAGACTATTGAGGTCAAGTCTACAATTTTCTTGTCCTTCAATTATCCTTTAGTCAGAGAAAACTAACATGAGACTATTACTGCTCAGCTCCTATTAACACAGCTAAACTGTTGACCCTTATCATTTAAATTACAAACTATTAAATGGCAAGCACCAATTTTCCTCTTTAAATTCTGTTTGAAAGAGGTCTGTAGGACAACTTTTTCCTCCAGAACAACTTTAACTTATCCATTTCTAGTGGAAAGTCAATGCCTGCCCAGCTGTCAATGACTGAGTACCCCTAAATACACTGATAAAACAATCTATGGAAGCTGCAGAAGGGCCACTTCAGAATTTTAGCAACACATGGCAAATCTTATTTTTGAGTAGATCTTTCTTGTCAGGAAGTTAATAAGGTCTTGCATTCAAATTCAGGAAGTCTCAACATAGGTAAGCAGAGTTGCTTAAGACTAAAAATAAAAGGAAAAGGGTTTTCCTTCTATTCGTTTCCCTTCTATTACCTGGTGTTTAGTTTGTGTCTCTACTTGCATGTGTTTGAGACTCAATCCTGCATATTTCTCTTTTCTTCAAATCTCATATGTGAAACTATCAAAAGCTGTCAGTCTATGGCTTTGCTATTCCATAGGACTAGAGTAGCCTCTTTTTGCTGATCAACTTGCTATGTGGATTTCATCTCCTAAATAAATTTCAGATTACCTCTATGTCTTTTCAGTTTCCCAGTGGATGCTCTCTTTCAGGAACCTGGATTTCTCAACTAGACTTTTTTAATAGGATCTTGGTTGGTATCTTGTACCCCACTCTCAGACACAAATCCCAAGTCACTACCTAAAAGCAACTTTGCCAATTCAGTTTCCATACTGCAACCCATGTGGTCTACACATATGCAAATATCATAATACCACTGCTATCCTAAAAGCTTTAAATAGCTCTCCACCCCTCTGTAAAGGTTACACTAACTATTGTTCATAGTACTGCAAGATGTGGCCCCTCTTTCCTGCTCACTCTCATTTCTTGCCAATCCTTTATTCAAGGCCTACCCATGACAAAGTTTTCTTGCCTCAGATACATACTCTTACTTGGCCCTTTATAATTGCTATTTAACATTCTTAGTATATGCATTTCTTCAATTCCAACATCACCTGACTCTCTCATCTTTTGGGTCTCAGGATTTGCTCTTACCAAAAATAAATACAGAAGAGTGAATAAAAGTCCAATGGAAGGAAGTACTTATCAAATGTATTTTAGATGGAAGACCAATTGAAGGCAAGACCTTGGGGAGATGAAAACCAGGCAGCAGGTGCTTACAACAGTTTTAGTGAGAGCTTATGAAGATCAGGTGATAGAAGTGTTCAGGGTGAGAGAGAGAAGGGTCTAGGGGGAAAATAGTGAGGAGGCAAGATCAAGAGGATTTGATGACTGGGATTAGAGGGTCTCTTAGAGCAACCAGTGGAAATAATGAACTAAAAAGAGATTTTTTATATTTCATACTGGATATGTACACCAGAAGAGATCACAGATATGGCTATTAAACTTTTGAGAATTCAAGTTGATCAAGGAATGTTTGCACCTCTAGAAAATAAGTGGTCTGAGGATAGAGACTCAGGTAACAATGATAAGAAAGGACAATAGGAACAGAGATGATAGCAGAGGAATGAGAAAAGAAAGTTGAAGGGGCAAGAGGACACCCAGAAGCTGGCACAGGAAATGCAAAGGATAAAGATGATTCTACAGATAGATTTGCTAAGTATCTAATACCACAGAAAATGTGTCTAGAATAGAGCAAACATGAGGTTCTATGACCACATGTGAGAAACAAATTTTGTTAGAATGCTGGAAATTAGTACCATATTGTGGTAGTTTATTAAGAAGATTTATGTGATGACAGAGCAAAAATAAAGTAAAACTATGGGTTTTAGAGTCCAAAGGCCTGGGGTCAACTCCCAGCACTGCAGTCTCTTCCGTGTGTGGGATTGAAACTCTTGATTTTGCTGAGCATTAATTTCTACCATGCCCAATGAGGATTATAGTAATGCTTTCCTTGCATTGTTTTTTTCCCCAGGATTAAATGTCTGTTGATATATGTAAAGCAAGGAGAAATATCTGGAAAGTCAAAATAAGGATTTGTTATTATCATGACTGTTTTGTAATTAGTAGCATGTTCCCCAACATATGGTGGCTATAATAAATAGTAGTATTCTTTATTGTTGTATATAATTATTGTTGGTGTTGAGGGAACGTTTAAAATGAAGGAATTTCAAGAAAATATGTGAAATCGGAGCCAATAGAATATAAGAGGTGACAGCTGTAATAAAGAAAAGGATAACTAATGGAGGAAAGTGCTGGGCTGGAATAAACAAGTCAGATGCAGGAATTAGCCTTGGAAAGAGGAGGGTAGTGTCTGCTTCTGAAATGGAATGGATGAGGACAGAATAGGTTAAAGACGGAAACTTTTGTACGGAAAGAAAAAGAAATTTGGAAGAATTAGCGTTGGATGAACTTAGCCATTTTAGGGAACAAATCTGCTTAAGCATAGGGTGGTGAGCCTTAGGTGATATAGGTTTCGAGAAGAAAGAAAATGGTAGAATAACATGCTGAATAATAAGATAGATACCGAGCCATGGAGGTAATTCCACTATTTGGTCAGTGTGTTATCTCTCACTCTCTCTCTTACTCTTGCTTTAACTTGTAAAACTTACATGTGCAAACACAGGGTACAATGTAGGCTATGAAATATGGTCTATAAGAGAATCTATAAAGAGTAACAGAAAATTTCCAGAGAAAGAAAAAAAATGTATATATATATATATTTCTGGAACATTCTGTCTCCAATTCTTGGCAATTATAACTATTAACTATAAGACTGAAGAAACTCAAAAACGGTATATTAACTTTTCACAGTAATGTAGTAAAAAAAATATTGCCCTCATTATTCTAGAAGTAAGGCTGCAGGATTATTATAAACTCTTTCAAGTGGCCTGATAATGGGAGAATTTGACTCTTTTTTTAATATTAAGAAACTAGGCATATCATAAGAAACTGCCCTAAGAAAATATAAATGACCACAGGAATAACCTGTCTCTTATATTTCCCAGATATATTGAGTAAGCGAATTTGAGTGAAAAAAAACAAAACAAAACAAAAAAAACCAACAACAACAAAAATTCAGCTGTTAGTTTTGGTAGAAATAATAAAAGAGGGGAATATACTTTACACTTAAACATGTCTAGGAATCAGTTTTCCTGAAAAGGGGAAGGGTCTTAGGTTAAGCTTAGGAAATAAACAAATACAGGCACTGAGAGATACTGTGGGTTTGCTTTCAGACCACCTAAATAAATCAAATATCACAATAAAATGAGTCACACAAGTTTTGGGGTTTCCCAGTGCATATAAAAGTTATGTTTACACTGCTGTAGTCTATTAAACGTGAAATATCATTATATCTGAAAAACAATGTGCATACTTTAATTAAAAATACTTTATTGATAAAAATGCTAATCATCATGCATCATCTGAGCCTTCAGTGAGTTGTAATCTTTTTATAATGGTAACATCAAAGATCATCACAGATCATCATAATACATATACAGTTGACCCTAAAATGACAGTGATTTGAACTGCGCGGGTCCACGTATATGAAGACTTTTTCCAATAGGTACGTACTGATCCACGGTTGGGAATCTGCAGATGTGGAACCTCAGATGTGGAGGGCTGACTGTAAAGTTATACACAGATTTTTGATTGCATGAGAGTCAGCACCTCTAACCCCCTTGTTGCTCAAGGGTCAACTGTAATGATAATGAAAAAGTTTGAAATATTGTGAGAATTACCAAAATGTGTCAGAGAGACACAAAGTGAGCATACGCTGTTAGAAAATTGGTGCCAGTAGACTTGCTTGATACAGGATTGCCACAAATCTTCAATGTGTAAAAAAATGCACTATCTTTGAAGCACAATAAAGCAAAGCTCAATAAAACGATGTAAACTAAATGAGCCAAACTGATAAGACATGGGTATCCCTCTGTTCAAGTTTACCAATTCTTCACTTAACTTTAGTTCATTTCTGAAACTGGAACTAAGAAAAAAACTATTAAATGGAAAAAATGTTTTGATCATAAAAGTGGGAGAAATTATGATGTATTCAACATGTCTGAAGAAATTTCACAGATAGAAAAAATCGTCAAGTGAACCATGTAAATACATAAATATAGGTAATAACACTTTGAAAGAAAATAACATTTGTATATACCATGTAATATAAAGAGGGTTAATTGCAGCCCCAAAGGAGGAAGAGAACGCCTGATAGTGAGTGATGATTAATCAAAAAATGGTTCGAGCAACTCATTTGTTGGAAGGTGATGGGAAATTTTTACGTAGGTATTCAATATTAGAACCAGAAGTGTTTAATGATAATTTTCTTTATTTTTAGACTTTGAGACTAGAAGTTGTTCCTAGTTAGGAATACTTTGCATATCTGTAAAGAGAGTGGACTCCCTGGGCCAAAAATAACGTGCTGGGCTTCGCTGGTGGCTCAGTGGTTGAGAATCCGCCTGCCAATGCAGGGGACACAGGTTCGAGCCCTGGTCTGGAAAGATCCCACATGCCACGGAGCAACTAAGCCCGCGTGCCACAACTACTGAGCACGTGCACCAAGAGTCCCGAGCTCCGCAACAAGAGAAGCCACCGCAATGAGAAGCCTGCGCACCGCCACGAAGAGTAGCCCCCGCTCGCCGCAACTAGAGAAAGCCCGCACACAGCAACAGACCCAACGCAGCCAAAACTAAATAAATAAATAAATCTATTAAAAGAAATAATAATGTGCTGCAAAACATGAAAATAGCAAATATACACAGTTACCTAAAGAATTCTAGGAGAGGCTACCTTTTCATCTGATCGTACTTGAACTGTAAACACTCTATCGCTTATTCTTGGTATTTTTGTTCACTTTCATTTTCTCCTCATCTTATAAGGTACTTTAAACATTTTATTCAATAACCTCAGGGCTATTTTCCTAATTCTATCCACATATAAAATTGCTATAAGGATTTGTTGTGAATTAAAAATTCCAACTTTGAAGGTCTAGCCAATAAAAAGCCTCAATTAAGCACTCATCATCCCTAAATCTATTTTTTATTTAATAATATGAAAGAACAATTGTTTTCACATATATGGCGCAATTGAGATTCTTACTGCTCTTTATCAAAATTTAATCCTTGGTTTTCATAAACTTGTGTATATTGTGAGTGCTTGTTGAACTAATTCGGCTTTTTTTCATATTGGTTGTCAATGTTTTCTTGTTTTTGTTTTTTTGTTGTTGTTGATTGTTAGGATTTCTTCACATATTTGTATCTGGGCCCCTAAATTGGTACAACCATTTTGAAAAAATGATTAACATTATCTACTAAAGTTAAACACATATATAACTTACAACCAGCAATTTCAACAGAAATACCTGAATGCTCATCAGCAGTAGAATGAATTAAAAAGCTCTCTATTTAAACAATGTAATGCTACACAGCAGGAAAAAGAATACATCACTGGTATATAAAATAATACAGATGGATTTCATGGATATAGTTTTGAGTGGAAAAGAGCCAGAGCCCAAATAGTAAATACTGTATACCTCCATGCATATGAAGACCAAAATAGGAAATATTAATCTATGATAATAGACATGAAAATAGTGGCTACTTCTGAGCAGCACTGACTGAGAAGGGAAAAGGAGATTCTTTTAAAACTCTAAAATTATGCTTTTACAAATGCATATTTGTAAATTTATTATGGTAACCTCTTAAGATTACTATATATAAGACCTACTGCAATGTAATTTTTTCATTTTGTCAATATCAGTAAAGTATTATATATTTATACAGAGTAATTTGGAACATTTCCTAATTCAGGCATTTCCTTGATTAACCAAGTAGGTACAGACGTTAATTCTAAAATGTAAAAAATATTTTTCCACAACAGATGAAAAAAGTCTTGTACTAGATAAGTACCATAAAGGGTAAGAATGCTTGCTTTCAAAGTTACTTTCACATTTTAATGATAGTTAAACTAAATTACATGTAAGTTATTCTTAAAAATACTCGGTAAATATCAAAAGAAGGTGTTAAAATTAAATAAACCAAGATTACATTTCCCTTTAACAGTTAATTTGCAGTGCTCTATTATTTTGCTTAACAAACAATTTTATGCTATAAATAAGCAGGTTTCTGTATTCACATTATCTTTACCCAAGAGCATTTAAATAAATATCATTGATTACCTGCAAATTACAGATTGTGGATTCAGAGCTCAAAATTAAAGCTCTAAGGATATAATTCGATTAAAACGATCCATAATTGTGAATTCACCTCACCAGTGCCCCTAAGACAAGAAGCTCTTTCTGACATCACAGTGAATTATTTTAATGATTATGGCCTGCAAAGGAAAAGTTGAATAAAAAGCCAACAATATCCTAACCCCTTTGCAATGAAAACAAAACTTTTGTCTAATGCTTCTTTATATCTTACTCTCATAATTTCTATAAAAATATGAACACAAATGCTTGGGTCAGATCAATGACTGAACTAATTCAATATTTTCTGACAGGTACATATTTCTACAGAATGGTGGGGCTGTCATCTACAATGTCATTGCAAAGGATCTAATAGGGTCCAAACTACACCAGACTTCACACAACCCATTTTACACCTGTCACCCCAAATTTACCAAACAATTTGGATTGAGAATTTCAGCAGGGACCTTCGTGAGGCACAGCCACCTACAAATACCTAGTCAGCTCCTTTTCTACTCTTCAGATACTCTTCAGATCAAACCTTCACCTTTCTCTTTCAGCATGTTATCTGTCACTCTTAGCAAAAGAAAATCTGTTTTGGTATTCTGCCCATTTTTGGATTGGGTTGTTTGTTTTTTTGATATTGAGCTGCATGAGCTGCTTGTATATTTTGGAGATTAATCCTTTGTCAATTGCTTCATTTGTAAAAGCTTTTAAGTTTCATTAGGTCTCATTTGTTTATTTTTGTTTTCATTTCCATTTCTCTAGTGGGTCAAAAAGGATCTTGCTGTGATTTATGTCATAGAATGTTCTGCCTATGTTTTCCTCTAAGAGTTTTATAGTGTCTGGCCTTACATTTAGGTCTTTAATCCATTTTGAGTTTATTTTTGTGTATGGTGTTAGGGAGTGTTCTAATTTCATTCTTTTACATGTAGCTGTCCAGTTTTCCCAGTACCACTTACTGAAGAGGTTGTCTTTTCTCCATTGTATATTCTTGCAGCTCAATTTACAATAGCCAGGACATGGAAGCAACCTAAGTGTCCATCAACAGATGAATGGATAAAGAAGATGTGGCACATATATACAATGGAATATTACTCAGCCATAAAAAGACATGAAATTGAGTTATTTGTAGTGAGGTGGATGGACCTAGAGTCTGTCATACAGAATGAAGTAAGTCAGAAAGAGAAAAAATAAATACTGTATGCTAACACATATATATGGAATCTAAAAAAAAAAAAATGGTTCTGAAGAACGTAGGGGCAGGAGAGGAATAAAGACACAGATGTAGAGAATGGACTTGAGGACACAGGGATGGGGAAGGGTAAGCTGGGACGAAGTGAGAAAGTAGCATTGACATATATACACTACCAAATGTAAAATAGATAGCTGGTAGGAAGCAGCCGCATAGCACAGGGAGATCAGCTCGGTGTTTTGTGACCACCTAGAGGGGTGGGATAGGGAGGGTGGGAGGGAGACGCACTAGGGAGGAGGTATGGGGATATATGTATATGTATAGCTGATTCACTTTGTTATAAAGCAGAAACTAACACACCATTGTAAAGCAATTATACTCCAATAAAGATGTTAAAAAAATAATAAAATATTTCTTCTAAGTTCAAATTGGAAAAAACAAAAACAAAAACAAAACAAAACAAAAAGAAAGTCTGGAACTAAGATCCCAGATTATCAGTCGATGTCTAACAGAAAATACCTTATAATAATTACTTCATCTATGATTTCTCTCTTCTCTAAATAAACGGGGAATGTATTTGCCATACTTAAACTGAATGCCTGTGAGAATATAATTTAAAAACATATATAAGGTCATTCTGACTTTCAGAATGGGAAAGACCACTGAAAATCTACTTCCCCATAAAAGCAATGAAAATACTGGGAAAAGTTGTCCAAAAAAGTCAACTTCCTCGGAACTCCGGAAATTAAGTTGCAACAAGTTGAGGTATGTTTCTTTAAGAAAAATGCTGAATCTCAGTAAGCCTTGTGACATTTCAGTTTGCCCTATTCATATCCCTCTTTCCTCAGTGCTGTGGTAGACTTAAAAATGAATAGCCTCAAAATTATAGTGAAAATAAGAACATAGTATCCACTGATGGGGCTCAATGAATGGGGCAGAATGGGTTTGGAGCCCCCCAAGAGTTCCATGCTCAGAGTATTATCATTATTTGACCTGGAAGTTTCCTCAAAACCCCCATTTACATGACTGTAAGCTGTAGATAATAGTAATTGTTCCCATTAGGTTGTTATAAGGATTAAATGAGATAATATATGAAAGATTAGCTAACAGAAGGCAGTCACTCAATGTTTGTCATTGTTGATGTCATTATAACCAGCATTATCTCTTCTCTTTCCACAAAGCTGGAAACACAGTGAATGCCTATAAATTCTCTTTAATTTTTTAGCTAGTTAGTTGATTGATTATTGGAAGAAATTAACATATAGATATATCTCATTGAAGTGATAGGATTCTGAAAATAGCTGCATTTGAATCCTAGACATCACTACCACAAAGGAAGCGAAATTCATTTTTAATGATTGCCCACTATGTGCCAGGTAGGTGCTTTCTTTTAAATAGCTGCATAGCCTGGCACAAGTCGCTAAAGTTCTTGCTCCCTCAGTTTTTTTCTCTGTTATATAGAAAAAGGCAAATAGGAATTAATGGGCTCTTTTCCCACATTCCGTTAGTAAATTCTATCCATTCTACCTTTAAAATATATCCAGAATTTAAATACTTTATATTATCTCTACTGCTACTGCTCTGGTCTAAGCCACCATCATCTTGTCTTTATTTTACCTGATTCATAGATTTCTCTGTGCAATTAGCCTTTTCCCATGTGTATTTGCCCAAAACAATTAGTGACAATGGTTTAACATTTCAGCTCTCTGAGGTGGTAATAACGGCTGGGGCAAATAAGAAGCTGACCAGAAATCATTAAAGGAATGTTGGGGAATGAAGAATGAGATGATCATCTGGGGCTTTGAAAAGCTCCAACATATGCCTGGGAATGTAGAGAACATACACATGTGCAGTAACATGTGCATTCCCAGAGAAACCTGAGAAGGCCCTAAACTATTAATGACGGCTGACCTTGAAGCTCTGTGAAAGCAAGAAGTAAAGGCTAAGGCAGTGTTTTAAAGTACCCTAGGAATATTATGTGTGCCCCCAACAAACACACAGAGATGCTCAATTGGGAGAGTTACTGGTGCAAGACATTTAAGGAAATTTTGTGTGTACAAACACACACACATTTTTAGATTAAAAAATTTTACATTTTTCTGGTGTGCTAGGGACAACACCCTGTTTCTTAGGTTCTCCAAAGATAGCTGCTATACTAGCATTGTATAAAACTGAAGAAAAAAAAAAATCACATTATAATGGCACGTTGTTCCTTTAGGAAGGGTAGTATTTTGAGATAAGAAGCCATATTGTAAGTACTTATCTTTGTCTTCTGTTTTTTTTTAAGTAAGATATTTAGAAGGCCATGCGTATATACTTGTCAGGGATTGCAAAAGAAAAGCTAAACAAACAAAGTCAACAATCCTCTCTGTCCAAGAAAATGATTTGTTAATATACTAAAATAATATTCTCCCACAGTGTCATTCAAAATTGTTTCCAACCTCAGTTAGGTTCTAAGCAATTCGCAACAATCTATTCCATGTGATTCCTCATTTTCCACTGTCAAACTTCCTTTGTTTTTTTTTTAAACATACTTTGTTCCCCTCAAATTAACCATAGAAGAATTTATATTTCAATCCACGCAGATGACTTGGCTTTATCTTTTACAGAAAATGAAGTGTTCAGGTATATACTAGTTAAGCTTTCTGACCCAATCCTATCCTGATGCCTATACTATTACAGTGCTTTTTTCCTTATAGATCCTTTTAGAGGAAAACGTGTCCCTTATACTATCCTAAATGAATACTTCTCACTGAGTTATGTAAACCCATCCTTACCACTCTGTGTAGGATCTTTGAACTATCAATTATACACTCTCTCCTGTATTTCTTTTTCTTTTTTCTTTTAAAGTGAAAGTAAGGTTATTTAGAGAGATACACATTCCATGGATAGAATGCGGTCTGTCTCAGAAGGCAAGAGCTCTCACTCCTGTATTTTCGACCTCATTCTCCAATGTTGCTTCCTTTCATCTTATAAATAGGCTCAAAATGCTCACATCTTGTGGAAAACATTTTTTTTTAAATTCTGAGTCCTATTTTAGATACTGTCCTCTTCCATATTCATAGGCAAGATCTTGACAAGGAAAAGCTATCCAGAATTTACTCTCATGTGTGTAATTGTTCTTAAATCCTGAAAGAAAAACTATCAAACAGGCTTTTCAGAACAGATCATTTTATTCCCTAGGAACTATTTACTTCCTTTCTTCAATTTTCGTCTTGGTCCTCTGGTATCTGAACCCACTTTAGCCATCCTTGTAACCCTGCACCAAAATGGTTAACGAAGACTTGTTAATCATCCAGGGCTAGGACCATCTTTCAGGCCTATCTTTGACAGCCCCATTGTATTTGATATGATTTCTTGGGCCCTCCTGAAATCTCTACACTGTTTCTTTTTCTAACAATATTTCCTCCTGCCTTCCGTACTTTTTTCCTATCCATCTTGCTTCTAGTTTTTTGGTCTTTGTTTTTTCCCCTGCCTGTTCTTAAAAATTGGTATTTCTCTGGGTTTCATCCATGTTCTTTTTCTTTTATGCTGATTACTTTCTTAGGGAAATCTCATCTATTTAAATAATGCCAATCACAGAATATGTGCTTACTTATGAATGCCAAATCTATAAACCCCATCCAGACCCTTTCTCCAGACCCCTCATATTCAGCTTCTAAATTATACCTTCTGGATGTCTCATAGGTGCCACGAAATGACTGACTGTTGACAGTATTCAGAGAGTTCATCCGAATTTCAGTTTGGTGTTGGAATATTACCTTGAATATTTTAAAGTTTTCTTTAGGTTTATTTTTCCATCTGAAATCATATATCCTTAACTTTTTCATTATATACCAGAGGTACAACTATAGCTATCCAGAATTAACGCTCAGGTGTGTAATTGTTATTAAATCCTGAAAGAAGAACTATTAAATGACAGGCTGACTTTTTAGAACAGATCATTTTATTCCCTAGGAGCAAGGGCATAATCTGAGGCCATAACTATTGATTTTAAATATTCTTGCTAGAAATGACTTGAGGTACTCTGCATAAATTAATTTTATGTTATAAACTGTAAGTCACCCGTGTTGAAACTCTTTCATCCTAATTATAGAGAAATTCGAATTTAAATTCATTTCCTCCAGTTTGTTCGCATCCTAATTAAATGATAGCTGGGAGAGCTCTGGAAATAGTGAATATATGCATACAAACACATTGAGAATCCACTATGGACATGGTCAGTCCATGGTAACCAACATAATCTATGTACAGACACTTTCAAGCTCAACAGGGTATGTGTAAACAAGCTAGCTAATTATATCCCCAAGGAGTGGGGTTGTTAAGCCCTGTATCAGTCACCTTTCACTGAAAAATAAAACAAAATATCTTTTTGAAGGTGAGCAGCTTGTTGGTAAATTTGCATATCAAGTAATAGAATAATTTTAACTCCCCCAGTCCAAAATATTAAATTTTAAAATGTGGTAAGATAATATCTAATTGATTTCACTTTTCAGAATCCATTAAATGACAATTCACATGTTTCTCATTTAATATCTTAATGAGATGGTCAATCCCTGTCCCTTCCCTGAATAAGCATGTATTGTATACTGTTATGTGCTGTAAAGGATAAGATGCTGTTATTATTATTCTTAATGTCTTTAGAAGTTTTTCATTCCAAATAACTACAATAAATATTTTAGTATAAGCTGTAACTAAGGGATAAATATACATAAAGAGACTGCATTACTTTGCTATATCCTATCTAAATTCTACTTCGGATTTTTGATAGCTGAATATGACAAATGTGACTATAGCCAAAGACTACTCACTATTTATGTCTCTAAAGTTGACCATGTCATAGTAAGAAAGATGCCCTAGGAGCAGATGCACCCTGACCATGTTTCTTGGAAAATTAGCGTTAATGGTATATTATAACCAAACTTGCAATGAGAGTTTCAAGCTCCTGGGTCTTGACCTTTCTAGTCCTTCCAATCAGCATTCTTCAAAAAATATATAATAATCATGGATTGCAACTTCCTTTGTGTTTCAAATATAAAATGCCAGACAAATAGTTGTGAGTGTGATCCAAAAATATACATCACCTAGGACATGAGAATATGAACAGTCACTTCACAGAAAATTACATGCAATTGGACAATAAACATATAAAAAGTCCTTATACTTGCTAAAAACGTATTGTGAGTTTTTCCAATTAGTTAATACATATTTAACTTTGAATTTCAAAAAAAGTCAATCATATAAGTATCAAAACAGAACCTCCTAATTTTTCCTACTTCCATTTTAATCAAACGAAGAAGGCTGATAGTGAGGTAAAACCAAAGAAAACTGTGTTAAAGTAGAATTTTTTTGATCATTTTATACAATGACCTCCATTTAAATATGGTGTCTATAAAATATGTCTAAAGATTTGAAATATTTTCTATTTTACTTTAATAATAAATGATATATTTTGTATTATATAACATACTATTTATAATTAAATATTAATAGTACTTTCTATAGATACAGATATTCAAGTAAGAAAATAACATTGATACAATAATATTAACTTATCAATAGATCTTATTAGAAATTTGCCTCCAGAAAGAGCCAATTCTCCAGAACTCTTGATTTCAATTTTATAGCCTGAACTGTGAGATAATAGATTTCTACTGTTTTATGCTACTCAGTTTGTGGTAATTTGTTATGGCAGCTGTAGCAAATTAATACAGTTGTTATAAATGCTGTACATACGTCTTTTTAGTGTAATCATAAAGTGTTACTTGTAATATTTGTACCCTATGGACCTTACTGATATTTTCTGTGGACCTAATATATGATCATTTGTCTTTCCGTGAAGGTTACACAGGTGCTTGAGAAGAAAGTACATTGTCTATTGTCAGAGTATAAATTTCAACATCTATCCATAATATCTACCTTATTGGTTTATTTTGTAGGTCTTCTATTTCCTTACTTAGATTTAGTCCACTTGATGTGTCTTGTACAGAGAGTGTTATGTTAATGTCTCCTAGTACTACTGTGATTCTACTCATATCACCTTGCATTTGCTGACAGATTTTGCTTCATAAGGTGACTGCTGTGTTAGCTGGGCTATAAATACTCATACATGTTATGCTTTCATTGTGAATTGTGACATTTACCATTAAAAGGTGTCCTGCTTTATCATGTTTAATGCTTTTGCTCTTGAACTGTACTTTATCTGTTATCAGGATTGTTACCCCTGCTTCCTTGTGTTTTTTTAACTTTTGTCCCCGCTTGCCTGGTATATTTTTGTTTATCCTTCCCTTTCCCCACCTCCCATTCTGAATTACATTGTTATAGGATTGTCTTTCATATAAAGCATATAGATGTATCTTACATTTTGATTTAAGGTGAAAATCTTTTTTCCTTTAGTAGGAGAGTTAGGTGCATTCACATTTTACCTATAACTGCTATGTTTGGTCTCAGCTCTGTCATATTTTATGATTATCTACATTGTGATATATTTTTCTCTATGAAATTCATATTCATTGCTCTTTCACATGTATATGTACACATACTGTTTAAAGCATGATTTGTTTTTTGGTCTTGTTGTTCTAGGGTTTACCTCTGTAGTACTTAAACCTTTTAATGCCCTTAGTTCCTTGACATTTAAACTTTATAACCTGGTTTAGTTGAAATTACTCTGGGTCAGATGTCTCCAAATTCTTTGGTTTTCTTTTATGTTTCACAATCATATATTTTCTTCTTCTTTTTTTCCCCTTTCATCAAGCAGTTGCAAAAGGCACATCTTACATTTGTATCCTCTCCTCACTTCGCAGGAGATATGCATTTTGAAGACTACTCTTCAGGTGGTTCAAACGTCTAAGTCCCTACCTGGGATTCCACACTCAGGAATGTATTTTCAGACTTGTAAATGACTTACTCCTTGTGGTGCAGGCCTTATATAAGCCTTAGACCTTACTGGGGTCTTCCTTCCCTCTGCCCTGTAGTTATTATCCATTTGTTTTTTCTGCTTTTGTCTGTCACAGAGCTTGACATTAGGGGGGTTGAGGCAGGAGAGTGAAACATCTCTGGTTGAGATTTTGTGTTCTTTCTTTTTTTTACTTAGAGTTCTTTTGAAGTTTAGCCATTCTCTGTCTTCAAGATATACTAAAGGGATGGTTTTTGTGTAGCTTTATTTTTTATTCTTGTTTTGTAATGTTTTGGGGGAACTATTGGGAGATGGGTGTTACAGACCAAATTGTGTCAATTCCTATGTTGAAGTCTTAACCGTCTAGTGACTATATTGGAGCTAGAGCCTTAAAGAAGGTGATCCAGACTAGATGAGGTCCTAAGAGTGGAGTCCTGATCCTCTGGTAGAACTGGTACCCCTATTAGAAGAGAAAGAGGAGCCAAAGCTCTCTCTCTCTGTTATGTGAGGACACAGGAGGAAGACAGCAATCTGCAAGCCAGGAAGAGATCTCTCACTAGACATCAGATCTGCAAACACCTGATCTTGGACTTCTCAGCCTCCAGAACTGAGAGAAAATAGATTTCTGTTGTTTAAGCCACTCATTCTATGTTATTTTATTATGGCAGCCTGAGCACACTACTATGATGGAGACTGAGGCAGTCCTAGTGTCCTTACCTACTGAAGTCTCAGCTAGTTAGCTTTTATAATCTCCCTATAATTAAAATTGATTAAATTTAATAAATTTATCAAAACCTTTTTCTATCTTCCTTCAGGCTAGATTTGAAGAAGTTCTCAATCCTCCCAGATCACCACCCCCCCCGTTTTTTTTCTGCAAATGGAGTCTGTATTTAGTCCCATGTAGTTTGTAAGGGTCAGTATTTTCAAAATGTTTGATACTAGAATTATAAATCCAAATATCTTCCTCAGCATGCAATTTTATAATTTCCTTTATAATTATCTGAACTTTAACAGAAATTTCTGAACACATTATGGTTTCCCCCAAAATGACTTTAGCAATGAAATTCAGGCACATTGGAGAAAAGGAAATATTTAAGCACATCTTATCTTTTAAAGCTATATTGCCTTGTGGAAGTTTCTGGAAGACAGAGAGACACAGAGTATCTAGAACTGAGCTATAACCTTATACATTGTTCTCTGTTCTTCACAGAGATGAATATAAATGAAGATCTTCTGTTTCTTAAAGCTTAAAATACAGTTATGAAAACAAGATGCAAAGATGCAGCACAAATAACAAAAATTTAAATTGTGTATTATTTGTGGATCTTGTTTGAAATTTGATTGTATATAACAACAGTTGTAGAGGGTTCAATGACAGACATACAGCTTGAGAAGAGCCCTGAAGGAGTTTGTAGGTTTGAATTGGCTGGAGAAGTGTTCAAGTCATGGAAATTATATGATATCTCACCACCCACCCTAGGCAGACATACTTGCTTCTCCCTTTATGCTTTGTAGGGGACCACCAGACTATGAATTTCTTAAGTGCTAAGAATTTGTATTATTGATCTCTGTATACATCCTATTAGTGACTTAGATTTTTTAAGTTATTAATGGTATACACTAATGTACAAAAAATTGATAGTGAGTGAATGAATGAAGCAAGGTAATAGAAGCAATGGAATGCACAGGTAATAGTTAATGTAAAATAGTGAATGACTACCTGAAGCTGTGGGTCTATATGAGTTCTATTGCTGCAGAACAAAGTACCACAAACTTAGAAGCTGAAAACAACACACTTATTATCTCAGTTTCTGTGAGTCAGGAATTCTGACATAAATCATCTGGATCTTTGCTCTGGGTCTCTCAAGGCTGCAGTCCAGGTGTTGACCTGGCAGCATTCTCATTTGGTGGCTTGACTGGGGATGAATCCACTTCAAAGCTCCATGCCATTACTGGCAAAATTTTCTTCCAGCTGTGTGACTGACTGAAGGACCTGGCTTTGCTAACTATTGGCTGGGCTCTACCTTCCGGTCCTAGAAGCTGCCACAGTTCCCTGCCATGTGGTATTCTTCACAGACAGTTCACAACACAGCTGCTTACTTCTTTAAGGCCAGCATCAGAGTATTCTACCTCAGGAAGAACCCTAATCTCAGTTTCAGGAATTTCACCTTGATTAAGTCAAGCTCATCCAGGTTAATCTTCCTTTTGATCAACAGAATTGGGAATCTTAATTACCTGCAAAATCCTTTTGCATTGACACATTCTGTTGGCTAGAAGCAAGTCACAGATTCTGCCCAAACTCAAGGGGAAGGGATTATACAAAAGCCTGACTTATGGGGGGAGAGGGAGAATTCTCTTTACGCTGAGTCCATTACAATGGGGGAGCAGTTTAACTCAGTTTAATTAAGGAATCAGATATTGATCACTAACCATGCACCAGGCACACTGACTTTTAATAACCCATAAATACTCACTTTATTTTATAAATATCCAGATAAAGATATGCTCATGAAAAGAAGAGAACACAAAGCAAGAACACAGAGTTCCATCTGGCAATTAAGGGATAGATCCTTGTAGAAAATGGGACATTAGGAGTGTTGAAGTGTTTCAAAAGTGTAGAGAGGGAATAGGAACATCGCAGGAAAAGAATAGCAAGAACAGTGGCAGAAAGACACACAAAAGCAAGGCATGTCAAAGTCAGCAAGAGAAGCTCAGCATTGTCGTAGCATTTACTGCAAGGTGGGGGATGCTCTAGTGGTTACCAGGAGCCAGGCACGGGAAGCTTTGTATGTGATTTTTAAGGAATTTAGACGCTATTCTCTAGGACAGGTAATAAGACATCTTTGAAGGGTATTAAAGATAAAACCAAAAAACTTTGGGTTGTGAGATGGGGACAGTTTTAAGTGTATTAATAAATCTGGTTAATAACTTATCTAGGAAATTGATGATAGGGAGACATGAAGACTTATTTCAGGAAAATTTAGGAGCTTAAGCAACAACACTCAGTAACTGATTGGATGCAGTGTCAAGCAAAGAGAGAGGTGAAGCAAGAATGATCTTCAGACTATTAGGTAAGGGAATAGATGAACTGGGATATGGTAAACTGATACAACAAGAGACAAGAATAAAGTAGTAGTTTTCTATCACTGCTGTAACAAAGTACCACAAAATTAGTGCTGAATGTAAATGTGTTATCTTACATTTCTGAAGGTTAGAAGTCCAACAGCCATCTCAGGGGGCTAAAATCAAGGTGTAAACAGGATTGTATTCCTTTTTGTAGGCTCAAGGGAGGAATCATGTAGCTTTCCCTCTCCCACTTTTAAAGACTCTTGTGATTGCATTAAATCCACCTGGATAATTCAGAGTACTCTTCCTACATAAAGGTCAGCTCTTCAGCAACCTTAATTTCCTCTGTAACCTTAACTCTCCTTTGCCATATAACTTGACATTTCCACAGGTTCTAGGGATTAGGACATGGATATCTTTGGGCAGGGGGCATTATTGTGCCTCTCACGGTCTGCTCTCAGACCTCCAGTGATACCCATCAATCCCACGTATGAAATACCTTAACTTCATTCCAATTTCTCAAAAGGTTTCTCATCACATTACAGCATCAACGCAAAGTACAAAGATCCATCTAAATCCCTTCAGTTCAAAAGTCTCAAATTCCTCCCCAGACACATCAGGACAGGTATGAGAAAATAGTTACAGACATTCTGGTTCAAAAGAGGTGAAAATGTATACAAAAAAAAGAAAAAGAAGTCAGGGGTGCCAAGACATTTCACAGTCCAGTGAGGCAAACTCCAGTAGGTTTCAAGGTCTGGGAATAATCCTCTGTGCTTTTCGGCCCCATACTCGGGGCCTGAGGGTATGCCCTCTGGGCTCCAGGCTCTGCTTCTGGATCATCATTCCTAGTTCATTAAATACAGCATATATTTACAGCTGAGTAATTTAATCAACCTGTTTCCTCCCTGTAGAATTTTGGAATTCTGACAACCTTCCTATATTTTGTATTCTGTTTCATTCCAAGCTGGCAGTGTTTGTTGGCATAAGATTCTCAAGAACTTTGTATTTCCTCTATATACCGTGAAGCCCACTCCAGTAGACAAGAGGCTTATCCACAGGTATTTCTTAGATAATCTCATCTCTATTTTCAGCTTCTACTGATATGACAGAGGTGCTCTATGAGTCACTCAATCTCTTCAAATAGCCTTTTGTGTCATACTGTACGCAGACTTTTTGATCTTCCTGAGGTGTTAGCAAAAGACTGTGTGGCCCCAGCCTTAACTCTCTTTTAGACTACAATTTCCTGAAAGCAAATCTCTTAATTTTAATCTCTTTTGAAATATGAATGAGAATTTCCCAGCTCATCATGCCCTGGTTCCCTTTTAATAATCCTTCTCTCAATTTATCTCTTTTCTCTTGTATTTTACTAGAAGCAGCAAGAAGAAACCAGGTTGACTCCTCAGAACTTTGCTGGGAAATCTCTGCTAAATGTCCAGTTTACAAGTTTTCCTTTCCACAGAACTGCAGGTAAAAATTCTGCTAAGTTTTCTGCCACTATAAAGCAAGGTTCCTCTCTCCTCCAGATTCCAATCACACATTCCTCATTTCCTTCAGAGCCCTCACCTGCAAATCCTTAAATGGTCATGCTTCTGCTGACAGTCTGTTCGTGATGACCGTGCTATCCTCTAAGATGATAGTTTGTCTCCATCTTCCTCCTGATTTCCTTCTTAGCTCTCACTAACACAGTTTAAATATCCCTATTTCTACTAATACTCCATTCCAGGCAATCTAAGCGTATTCTCTTACACACCTGGACATTTTTCTCGCCTCCGACTACCACCCGATTCCAAAGCAGCTTCTACATTTTTAGGTAATTTCGATAGCAGCACCCTACTTCCAGGTATCAGACCCTGCATGAGTTTTCTAGCTGACATGGTATACCCTAAACTTGGTGGCCTAAAACAACACAATCATTACCTTACATTTCTGTCAGACAGAAGTCCAACATGGAGAATGCTGGGTTAAAACCAAGATGTCAGCACGGATTCTTTTCTTTCTGGAGGATCTAGGGGAGCATCAGTTTCCTTGCCTCTTCGAGCCGGAGAGGCCACGCACATTCTTTGCCTCGGGATCCTCTTCAGACATCTTCAGTCAGTAACTGAATCCCTGACCTTTCTTACATAGCTCCATCTCTCTCCGGCTCTCTTCTGCCGTCTCTTTCATTTTTAAAAGTGCTTGTGATCACATTAGGTTCCCCTGGGTAATCTAGGTTAATCTTCCTATTTGAAGGTTAATTGATTAACAATTCAAATTCTAGCTGCACTGTTCATTCTCCTTTGCCATGTAAGCTAACATATTCACACGTTCCAGAGATTAATATGTAGACATCTTGGGAGCTGGGAGCATTATTCTGCCTACCATAAATAGCTAGGGAGAAAGTTGATGAGTTCAGTTTAGGACAGATTGAGTAAGAGTTGCATCCAGACCTCCAAATGGCTAAGTCCAGGTGGCAGCTGAATAAACAAGTCTGAATATTTGGCAAGAAGACATGCATAATATATAGATTTTAACATCTTGCATGCAGTGGTTTTCAGAGAACTTATTTAAAAATACAACTTTCAAGGTCTACTACAAGACATTCATTGTGAAGAAGGCAGGGTCCAAGAATATGTATTTAGCAGTCATCCCAGGTGATTCTAATTTAGGTAGTGTTCTGATGATACTTAGTGAAACAGTTTGATCTTATTACCAGAGGTTGGATACCTATGATAACATGGTGGAGATAGTGACAATGTGACCCTGGTGAGGAGGGTTACTGTACAGTCAGGACCTTGGGCTACTAAAGGGCCAGGGGGAACTTAGGCACTTCAAAGCTCTATGTCATACATAACAAAATGTTAATAAATAAGAAAAGGCTGCTTTTGTAAAAAAAAAAGAGCCTTTCTGACATGCAGTGACTGAGCTGAAAGGCTTCAGAAGGGCTGTGGTATAGAGAAACAGGAAAGTAGGAAAAAAATCTGTACTGCTATATTCTAGTCTATACTGCAAACTGCAAGCCTTGTGACCTTGGGAAAGTCACTGTATCTCTCAGTAATATCATTTTTCACATCAATGTTATGTCTGTACTTGGCATATAGAGTTATGAGAATCAAATAACGTATAGCATGTGGGAGATGTCTGTAAATAACAATTGTATATGTGGATTTACAAAGTAAAGATCTGGGGATACTATTATAGAGAAAAAAGAACTGAAAGCAGTAAGAACTCTGTTAAGAAATGAATGAAAGAAGAGTGTTGTATCAAAACTTGCTAAGTTTAATAAACCCTATTCACGTCAATCCCTCAGTGTTTCTTCTTGCTCTGAGAATGTATATTCTTTGCTTCCATTTTATCCCATTTCTTTTCTTTCTGCTATTAATGCACAGAGGGTTGTAACAAATTCTGTTCTCAAATTGCATCAGGCAATAGATGGCTCTGATTCCCAACTCAGAAAAATCTCATTTTCAAGAACTGTTTGAGACTTGACTTTGATTGCATTCAGAATGTCTTGGTTCAAAAGTCTTGCTTTTGTGTAAATAAGAAAAGCAACTTTGAAAACTACATCTACAAGTGGGAATATGGAAAAAAGAGGACGAGCTAAAGGTTATGAAACAAAATAAAACATTAATGGAGAGAAATACAAGCACAATATTACTATACACAGCATAGTAATATTTTTTAAAATATGAAAAACTCTAACCCAAAAAAGGTATATAAATGAACTGCGGTAAAGTAATAAAATTTGAAACAGTCCAGTCTGCTAAAAATGTACTAAAGATAATTTTGAATAGCGTTCATAATATTAGAACGTGTATACTAAACTAAAAGGTCACTTTGAAACACGTGAGAAAGCCAAGCCAAGGACAGGGTTTGTTACATTATATTTACCAGCTGTTTCTTTGAAGGAGTAATTGTTGGCGTTGGTCATTGAGAGGATGTAACCTCTGGTTCACCTGAGAGCTGGACCCGAGCAACACAAGGCTCTTCACCCCTACCTCGTCCTTGGATTATACATTCTGCCCATCGTTCCCATGGTGAGAGCCATTTCAAGGACACAGACTTGCGGGAGTAAGGTGTGATTGACACCATCTGGGTTGAATATGAGACTGAACCCAGTTAAGGCCTCTGTATAAACTTTAAGATACTGGCAGGTGGGCATGGAGGTTTACTTGTCTCAAAGCTGCCCAAGATAAGCTTCTATGTAAGTTCCCTTGCTGATGAAAACTGCCACCTACCAATCTGGAGTGGTCTGCCTCTTTTTTGGCCCTTCCTTACCCTCTGTGTACCGGGGCCATTTTTTGAACTAAGAGCAATTTAAATTTTCTTTTATTAAAATAATATGTTTCAACCTAAGTATTCTTTTGCCTAAAAGTTTCCTAAATACTAAGAATTTTAGGATAATCAATGTCAGATTATATATTTTTAAAAATTTCAATGATGTCTAAAATTCAAAGAGCTAACAAACATTAAATAGAAGCCCCCTAAAACAATATGGTTTGTATGAAAATCGCTCACTAAAAAAAGTGCCTAATGAAAATCAGCAATTTATAGGCCACAATATTAATCAGACCTCACATAGTAGCATTATTAGCTAAGATTAATTTCTATGACACATGATTCAACCATTTTAAGACCATCAGCTTTCACACAATCCTTTGAAGTTGATTGTTTTATTCTCCTTAATAAATATTGACCAGGATTAAGGGGGAAAGAGTGACTCATCTCCTTTTTATTACCCTTTCTATGCCATTGATCGTCAATTGCTAAAGTTAATTTCAAACCATTTATTGTTATTCACTTATTTTTAGCAATTTTTACTTTCAGTGATTCATTATTTGTAACTCATAGCTGAAGCCCAGCTTGTATCCATCTTTGTATACTTTCATATCTGTTGACACACAGTGGGTCTTAAAAATTTGTGTTTAAGCAAAATTAATTAATAGAGTAGAATTGTTCCGATAAGGTCTTATATGTCACTACCTCCCATAGAGTGCATTGGACATCCTGAAAAGAAAATATTTATTAATAGCCTAAATATCTTATATTAGAAATGTTTATAAACAATCTAAATATCTTAGAGCATTCTAGAGTTGTTTATTACATAAAAAATTAAAAATAACTTCCTGGTAACATGGTTTCATAATAAAAAGCAGAAGGATTTGCATAAGTAATTCTCTGAAATTGATAACTGTGTGGGTGTGTATGCATATAGACACGTGTGTCTGTACACATATACATCTGTGTGAATATAGATACAGATACACACATATCTGTATCCATATTCACACAGATACACAAAATACATATCTGTGTAATAGCAAGATTATGTAGACATGAACATTGGCTATGTTTCTCTAGGAGAGTTATAACATAATTAAAAAAATTACTTCTCAATAGGTTTTTTTAATACTACCTACTTACTTAATAAGCTTGGGGATTGCTTTATGTTTTATCTCCTTTCATAAATTTTTCATACTAATTCAACACGGGAAAATTCTTTTAATGTTTACTAGAAATAAATCATTAACTTTTTTTAGTATATAGGAAAATTGAGATTGTTGAAATGATCCAAAAAGATTGCTGAATACTTTCAATGGAAAACTCAACACTGTTGGTTTATCTGATTCTATGAGTTTCTGTGTCTTTCATTGTTTTTTATCTATTTCACAGCTCTGTAAGCTGCAAGTAATTTTCTGTAGAAATGAAAATTATCCAGTGGAGTGTATTTGACTTTGGCCCTAGGGATATTGACAATTTTGCATCTATTAAGCAAATTCATTTCAGCATTACTGACTGTCTATATATGTGCCTACTCTGTGGATTTGCCTTTGAATCAGTTGAAACATCTTGCTGGTTCTCTTATTAACTAAGGAGTTAAATAAAATTATTAATGTGTCCATTTTACATTTGTATAAGAAATTATTTTTTAAAGTATCCTTTGACATTGGATTGACATGCTAGAAATAGTGGATATCAAGTTTCTCAAGGTCATTTCTATAAAAAAATTCAATTTTATATAAAAAGTTTAACATTATGTTTAACAGTTCTCACTCCTATAACCATGACATTTCAAGTACATTTTATATAATCTTAGGACGATGTAAGATCTCAAATATTATTTTATCAGTGATTTCAACTACTTGATTACTTTCACTTATTTAAATCTCCAGGTCAGCATTTTCCAATAGCACCATGGAGTTAGGTGATTTTACCAGGTAGAAGTTTAGTTCCTACACTTTCTCTTTACCTTTATAGAACGTAAGAGGTTGTATAAGTCAAAGTATAGACATCTGGTGGCATGATTTTAATTTGTAACCAAATGTCTTATCAAATTTTCTAGAAATAACTCATGATTTATTCACTTTCAGAAGGGTACCACTATGTAATCAGATACCATATATATGTGAGCCCAAGTACCTCAAAAGTATGTAGAGGATATATTACATCCTCTTTACTGTCTGTTTCACAGTTCTATTTTAGGTAAGAAATAGAGTCAGTTGATGCCATTTAAGAGATCAACAGCAACAATATTGGCATAGTCTCATAAAAGAGAGTTACAATGTGTAGACAATAGTATTGATATATACTCCTCATAGATATATATTTATATATGTATACACTATATATATATATATAGATGTAGACATATACATCAAATATATTTATTTAGAGCCACTTAATCATTAAGTTTCAATGAAAGTGAAAAAGCAAACTGTGGAGTATTTTGTTAAAAATGAATGATAAACCAATATCCTTCTGCACATACTTTAAATGAGAAGAATGTAAATCTATTTCCTTGGATGGAGTGGAATTGTGATTTCCAGTGACTAGAAGCTGACTGCCTTCACAATGTTTCTGTTCACTGAGGAGGGTGGGATACCTGACTGATTCATGAGTTGGGAACTTGAATGAATTAAGGAAATTGACAAAACAGAGCATGACTCCTTTTATGACATTACAGAAAAGATTTTGTGTTATTTACGGTACATCTATCATTCTGCCTGTCTGTTAGTACTGTGTTATTCCACTGCTGTTAAACTTCTTAAAACTCCAAGTAGTTTAGAGTCAACAGGGACTGGTACATTATATTCAATCTAAGCGGCTATAAAAGCCAATGTAACTAAGTACCTACAAACTTTAAGCACTGTTACTATCAACATGAAGAATGTAATAGGCAAAATGTTTTACACATCCAATGTGCACTACAAAATTCTGTACATAATTTTTACAGTTTTAATTTAAAAGTATACTAGTTAGATATTTCATCTACACTCTTATAGTGATAAAAATGCAGATACTGCTTAAAGAAAAAGTATCTTTCCCAAGCAACATTTAGATCTGAAAATTAGTATTTTATTTCATATTTTAATGCTTATTTGATTTTCTGGTTATAAATGTTTATGGGGATAAAATTTAAAAGAGATATTTGTATATTCTTCTATCACATACAATTAAAATAAAAAATTTTCATTACTAAATATAGAAAAGGTAGGTGTGAACTATTTATTGAGAAACATTTAATACATGGAAATTTTTTGTCTTTTGAATATCACCTCATTCTAAAAATTCACAAAAATGTGAATAAATGTTATTAGAATATCTTTGATCTTGAAATAAATATGGACCTTATGAAAATCCATTGAACAATCCATCACATTTCAAAATCAAAAGTTATAAAAATCACTCTAAATTCTACTGCTCAAAAATAATAAGAATTGCTAAACATTAGGTGACAGCATTTTATACATTCTTATACACATGTATTTAAATGGATAGTTAACTACTTAGCAGTGTGAATTAAAATGGTATAATACAAATATGTATTGTTAACTTATAAATGTAATGATCCTTGAATGAGTCAAAGAAAATAAGAAATTGAGGAAATGAAGCTTTATGCCTATTCACATGAATGTACGCAATGTCTCGATGTATGGGATGCACTGAGAGATCTTTACCTTCAAAATAATGGAAGTTTAAGAAGAAATAAAAAAGCAATATTTGCTTGGAATGGAAGTCATCTTTTTTTAAGTTCTGTGTTGTTAAGTAGTTGGTTGTGTAAATAATGAGAAAATTATCATTTAACTATTCCAAATGTTTTAGTTTGTTATTATTTTTATATTGTCATGAGCCTTAGCTTGGGTTGCCATAACAAAATACCACAGACTGTGTGGCTTAAACAATAGACATTTATTTCTCACAGTTCTGGAGGCTGGGAAGTCCAAGATCAGGGTGCTGACAGTTTGAATTCCTTGTGAGTGCTCTCTTCCTGGCTTGCAGCCAACTGCCTTCTTGCTGTGCCCTCAGTTTCTGGTACCTCTCACTCAGGTTTTAGGGGTCTAAAAGCATCACACTCTCTAAATTTTCTCATTGTATCTCTTGATCCAATTAACAAAGTATCAGGTTGGCACTTAGCACTGAGGAAGAAGTGTTATTTGAAAGCCTATGTTCAAATGGCCACATTTACATGAATGTGGTTTTCACTGCTGTAGGCGTGTAGAAGCAGGGATGGAAGATGTTCTGGCTTGGAACTGGTGTACTTCCGATTGGATCCTGGCATTCCATGTTGCAAAGAATTTAAAATGACTAAGTGACATGTGGGAAATAACTGAGGCCAAGAAAGAACTGTGAGGTTTAAAAAATGCAAAGAGGCAAGAAAATATTGCTGTCTATGAGGTCAAATAATATGTGTAGAGAAAACAAAATTTTCAGAGAACTGGAAAGATAAGGAATTGAAGTTAAAGGTGAGAAGAATACCAGAATTTAAAAATCTGATGTGAACTAGCCACAGAAGATGTTAGGGTTCCTGTTAGGGCAGTGAGTGTGGGTGGCTAAATTAGAATGGGAATGCATGCTACTGAAGATAAGGAAAAAATCAATAAGCTGCAGAGCCAGGCTGTTGAATGTATTTTTCACAAAAGCATTAACTTCACTAACAGTGACAGCTGGGTGGCGGGGAGGGATGAGGTTGGGAGGGTGGGGCTCGGTGGGGGGGATGCCTGATAGCCTCTGGTCAGAGTTTTCTTTAAATGCAGATGTGACTTCCTGGAAAGTAAGCAATTTTTGAAAAATAGAGAAGCATAGAGCCTCCTGACACGAATCTCACAGAGGTGGTGAAGTATTGATTCAGATATAGCCATGCAGAGTTAGGAGAATGCCAGCCACATCTGGCACATGCACACAGAGCTTCAGATAATTTAGATGATTCCTTTAATGCACTTTCCTTAGAGAAGGTGACACAGTGTGAATTCCTGGGGGGCTATTTACCTTTTATATTCCAGATGTTAGCATAGAATAATCCATTCATTCAAAAGACTTGTTGGATGTCAGCTATTTCTCCTTTCTACTTAGAGGATTTATTCTTCCTCTGATGGTCCATAAGAACTAAAATGTTTCAGACAGTGCAAACCATCAAAATATGCTTTCAATAAACCTGAATTTTCAGAAAACTTTCATGCTATATTTTATTTGCTTCAATGCTCTAAAAATTTTCCCCCTATATATTTTTTCTGAATATATTTTTTAAACTTCAGTGGTTTGGTGCTCACACACTTTACCCTTTGCTTAATCCTGTCCACACCCCCCTCTCTCTCTCCAAATGAAAATATCCATAGACATACAGCCAGTTAGGATCAAAGACTAGACTTGACTCCCAGCCAAGACCCATACTTCCCCATGACTCTTCCACATCACCTCCAGCCCAAGCGGTTTAAACATTTTCTTTCTTACCCCCTTATTAGAATATGTACACTAAGAAACATGTGACATGATACAGCATCCTGGTTTAAAAAAAGTTGAAAAGTAATTTTAAAAGAGCTCAAGGCTCTACTTGTATTTTGGTAATATCTGAAAGAGATACATAATACAAAACACAAATCTTCACATTCCTCTTCTTTCATCCATTTTCCTCTTTTCTTAAATCCCTCTGAGTAACTTCACCACCACACACAAACTATGCACATTTTTTCTCTGCTAGAAGAAAACTCCCCCAGACCTAATCCAAATGCATCTCTCAGCCTACGTCCCCCTTCCCTACTGCCTTTCTAGTCCTGATTTCCTTTTATAGTTGCACTGATGTGGCAACGCTAAAGAGCCAACCATTGTCTGGTTTTGGTACAAGGATGACACTGGCCTCATAGAATGGGTTCGAAAGTGTGTACAATTTCTTGGAATAGTTTCAGAAGGATAGGTGTTAACTCTTCTCTAAATGTTTGATAGAATTCGCTTGTGAAGTCATCTGCTTCTGGACTTTTGTTTGTTGGGAGTTTTTTAAACTACTGTTTCAAGTTCAGTACTGGTAATTGGTCTGTTCATATTTCCTATGTCTTTCTGGTTCAGTCTGGGGAGATTGTACCTTTCTAAGAATTTGTCCATTTCTTCTACGTTGTCCATTTTATTGGCATATAGTTGTTCATAGTAGTCTCTTATGATCCTTTGTGTTTCTGTGGTGTCGGATAAAACTTGTTTTTCATTCTGATTTTGTTGATTTGGGACCTTTCTCTTTTTTTCTTGATGAGTCTGGCTAAAGGTTTATCAATTTTGTTTATCTTTTCAAGAACAAGCTTTTATATGTGGAATATAAAAAATACAACAAACTAGTGAATAAAACAAAAATGAAGCAGACTCGGATATAGAGAGCAAACTACTGTTTACCAGAGGGGAGAGTGAAGGGGGGAGGGGCAATATAGGGGTGGGGAAAAAAAGGTTATTTTGGGATTATATACAACTATGTGTGTGTAACTTTTGAAAAGTTCCAAGCACTATAGAATTTAAAGACTCTTTCACTCCGTAAAAAATAAATTAAAAAATAATAAGAGAGGGCATGTGATCTAATAAAAATATTTTTTTAAAAAAATGCCAATCACCTGTTAACCACCAGCAGTAACTTTCTGGAGAATAGGAATGGGAAAAAACCTGAGTAGGCAAAGCCACAGTCCTTTCTATGGAGCAGAAAGAAGGAGCTCCTACTAACCACATACATTAATAATTTTATCCTCTAAAGGGAAGCTTTATATAAGAGAAATTGATTATATTTGTATATAGCAGTACTGTAAATAAAACTCTAGCTGATATATTATAGGCTTATCCATGATATGAACCCAAGGGAACAAATTTAATGAATCAGTATTTATAAGCTCTTTTCACCTATGTCTTGTGGTTTTAGCCACTGATTTCAGAATGTTGCTGAAAAAAATATATTTCTTCCTAATGTTTGATTTCATGATCCCATGTGGACAAATCTCCATATTGGATTTCAATAAGTCCACAAAAGTTAAATATCTACTTTTAGCCCACTTTGATTTTCACAAGTTTAATTCCAACTTAATAATATAAAATGTGTAAAATAATCTGGCATTAGAATGTAGAATATAGTAAGTATTTGGCAGATGTTGCTTCACTTTCCTCGTTTCTCATAATGAAAAAAAATGGCACAATTATAAAATTTTGTAGGAAAAAATATGAAACTGTTGTCTATTAATTACCAACAGTTTAGGAAAGACAATACCCTCTCCTTGTTAGCTTAATATTGAGGCATTAAAAATTATACGCCATATACTTGTTGATTAGGTAAACTACATTTTACTAAGGATTTTTTTTTAGAATTTTATCTTTAAAATAACTAAAACATCTTGAAGTGTCACCAAACAGAAGTGGACATTTAATAAACACCCTGCTGTAATAGTTACAGAAAATCACTTGAAGGTGGTCACTGTACTAGGTTTTATAAATTTTAGCTTTGGTCAAATCAGATCACCGGAAAGCTACAAACTTGAACTATATTGCCTTTGTTGTTAACAGAACTGCCTTCTCTGAATTAAGTTTTGAGGTCATGCCCCAATTTTTTTATGAAAGAACAATACAAGAAGGAATCATATGAAATCTATTTTGTCACTTAATACAAAAATATTATTGAGGAATATTGTCACTCAGAAGCTCATATATAACATCTCAGGAAAGGCATTATATCCCAATTCAGGGCTGGGAAAAGCTTTTCTCCTTCAGAGGCAAGCTTCTCCTTTCATTAAGGTGAGAAACGACACTATCTTCATTCTAACATGAACTACTAGGAAACTAAACCTAACATTGTAATTACTACCCAGTTTCTTTTGGACTGAATACTTGTATTTCTCTTTATCTTGGCCTTGGTTTTCTACATATTTATAACTTCCCTATACTAATGTTTTATGTCTAATTTCATTTACTTTTTGTTTTACACTGTATGTTTACATTGCAGTGTCTTATGTTTTATAAAACAATATAGACATTATATAATTGATGAAACGCTTAAGCTTTGTCTAGGCACAAAAACTATTTTCATTAGAATTGTTTAGTCAGCAAACACATAGAGGAGTGAATTCAACTTTCATATGCTTTTCCTATATATAATACTTCATATTGAATTATGCTTTATTTATGCCTTGGGATAAAATACAAAATTAATAACATAAAATATCAATATCTTACTAGGGTCAAAAGAGAATACAGTAAGTCCCCTACATATGAACGAGTTCTGTTCCGAGAGCATGTTCCTAAGTCCAATTTGTTTGTAAGCCCAACAAAGTTAGCCTAGGTACCCAACTAACACAATCGGCTATATAGTACTGTATTGTGATAGGTTTATAATACTTTTCACACAAATAATACATAACAAACAAACACAAAAAAGTAGTATTGTACAGTAAAGTATACAAAAGCACAACCACTTGTAGAGAATGCACGCACGTGACATTGTATGCCAGACATGTGAACTAACTTACGTGACTGGACATGCAAACGCAAGTTCACATGTCTGAAAGCTCTCAACTTGAAGGTTCGTATGTAGGAGACTTACTGTATTTAATTTTTAATCTCCCTTTCCTACATCTGAGAATGTAGAACTACAGGTAGAAACCATTTGTAAAGTTCATCCTCATCTGGGGTCCTTAGAGTACAACCAAATTCACATATTTTTGTAGAAATAAGTAAACTTCTGACATTCATACTTGACTCTTTAAAAAGCTATTTATTCAGAATTATTCAGCAGTTATTATGTCTTACTCCTTGCTATGTTCTGTGAATAAGATGAAAGATGCTATCCAGTGGGTAACATAGACAACTAAATTAACAATAGAGGCATCCATAGGGTTCTATGAAAATAAAAAACAGAGCCATCCAGAAGAATGTTAAAATGAGTATTCCTCCTGTAGAGAACACTTCCTGCAAAGGCATATGCATAAGTGCTGTGGTGTAAGGCATCATGGGTCATGGGGCACTGCAGGAAGTTGGATATAGTTAAAAGAATTGATATGGTTAGAAGAATGTGTACAAGATGGGTACTAGTCAGTAGATGAGCCTGGAGAAGTGCTCAGGACTTATTTGTATCTCATATGACAAAGGTCAGAGTTTATATCAAGGACAGGGAGAATGAATATCATTTTTCCAAGGGATTATCAATCAAAATTATATTTTTAAAACATTATAGTTGGCCCTCTGTATCTGCAAGATGCGGAACCACAGATATGGAGGGCGAAAGGCTGACTGTAAGGGACTTGAGCATCCACGGATTCTTGTATCTTTGGGGGTCCTGGAACCAATCCCCCACGGATGCAAAAGGACGACTGTACTTTGTAAGGTGAAAGAGAGATTGAACTTGAATAGGAGTGGCACAAGGAAGATTAATGATGAGGATAAGGTCCCAATCACTGCTGGGGCAGTGGGCATGAAAATCAAAGGTTATAAGAGGAAATGAAAGAAAAAGAATTGTCAGAATTCGAGTGAAATGACCTAGAAAGAATAATAAGGATTGGATTACATGGTGATTCACTGAGATAAGAAATTTAAAATGGGAGAAGCTTTGCAGCAGTAGAAGATTTCATGTAGCGGTGGTTTCAGTTTGAGGAATGAGTAATATATTCAGGTCAAGGTTTTAGCAAACAATTATATGCACAGGTCTGAAGCTGAGCAAAGAGCTAGAGGCAGAGGCTTCAAAGTCATTAGTTTAACTGGGAGTTGTTGCCATGGATGGGAATGAGATCATCCAACAAGTATGCAGAGAGGAGAGAAAATGGAATAGAGAGCAGAATCCGATGGAGTACTAGGGTGCTTTATCTTGGTTTATTTTGATTTTCCTTACCGGCCTACTATGAGAGCTAGTCAATGTGGGCATATTCATATTTTCCCCACTTTCATGCCTTCTGTGTTTTGCTTTTATTTTCCAAGTACATGCTACAGCTTGTCCTTGGAATACACTTTCCCTGTCATGTCTTTCAATTTACATATTCTTCAAAGATCTTCTAACTCCTATGCCTCTAAATAGGTATTACTTCTCCAGTCTTGCCTTTTTTACCTATATCCACCCCCATCCAAATCTACGGTGCATCATTGCGGCCTCTCTTTTCCTACACCTTCAGGTTTCTTGCTCTCGTGTCTTCAGAGTTCAAGTTCCTGAAAGCTTTCCACTCTTGCTGTCTCCTCTGTCTGCAGCAACCTGGCCTTTGCTTCCACTGTTCACACAGTTTCTCTCCTCAAGGTCTCCACTTGTGATATTCTCGCCTTGGGCTGAGCACTCACCAGCTGTTCACACAATACGTGGTGAATTGAATTAGCCTGGAAGAGATGAGGAAACGAAGAAAGGGAGCAACTGTAGAAAGCTGGGGTTGGAAAGCATTTCTGGCAGTTGTGATCTTTGTAGTCTTATATAAGAGGGTGTTAAGTTTTACAAACTCTTTGGAAGTGGAGGATAATTTTATTTTTTTTAAATTTTGAATCTGTTTGCAGAGCAGCATGCTGTTTTTATGTTAGAGGCTCTGGAGAGTCTGATGGAAATTCTGACATCCTCCACACCTCAGCACAGTTTTTCATGCCGGTATCAATGTAGGGATTGGAACTTGTTGCAAGAATTTTTCAGAAATACCTTGCTCTGTAATCCAGTACAACTTGGCCAGCTGTAATGACAGTGCCCTAAATAAAGGTCAAATGCCTGCATTAACTCTCCAGAACTTTCCTTGATTTATTCAGTGTTTACTAAGCAAAACATATATAGCACTGTACTAGGACTTGTAGTATACAATATACTAGTATATTTATATAAAGCTAGTATGAAATAAGGAAAATATGTATTTAATGTTCTTTTGAGGTTAAAATTCAATTGAGGAAGAAAAGGAAAAAAAAAACCACATTAAATACTTTAGCAATTAAGATTTATTGAGCAATTTTTTATAGAACCAGAACAAAAACCTAAGGATAAAAGCACAAATAGGATATCCTACCTCCAAGATGCTCAGGGCCCAATAACAGGGGAGTCATATGTTAACACGCAATTACAATACACTGTCATAAACAGTATAATGGGGAGGGTTCTCCTGACTTCATTGTAAATGAGTTTACAATAGATCACTACAAATTATCTGAACCAAAACAGCTTGGAGAGGCCTCAAGAAGATTGAAAAAAGCTTTGACTCATCTACAACTTTAACATCTGCCTTTAACACCAGAGTTCAGGCAGCTGCACTGAGGAAAATCATCATCCTGCAGCAGGGAATTATATCTAAGCCAGGTAGAGTCAACAGGTACAACAAGTACAAATAAGAACTAAAGAAAAGGCACTGACTCTATAGCATAGAGTCCAGAGTGAAAACACAGATGGAGCCACCTTTGTCCAGTAAAGCCATGCTTGGTTAATGCCTTGGAAACTGGACCCAATAGGCTTTTTCCCTCTCACTTGTATTCCTGAAGGACAATTTTATGTAGAGATTCTTAATCTAGTCTCCAGCCCCTGATAATCACCATTCTATACTCTGTTTTTAGAAATTAGGCATTTTTCAATTCCACATATAAGTGAGATCATACATTATTTGGAAACTGAAGACTGGATTAAGGATCTCTTCATAAAATAGTCCTTCAGGAATACAATTGAGAGGGAAAAATCTTATTGGGTGCAAGTAGAAACTCAGAGTGGCTATGGGACATCTCTCTTTTCTGTTGGAAGAAGTATGGCTTAAATCTAGATCTCTCTCTAGTTATGAATGAGTTAACTGTTTTTCACAAACACATAACATCAAAATATTCAGTGTTCAAAAATGACGCATTTATGAAAAGGATTTAACATATGAAACAGAAGAAAGCCAGGAAAAATCACCTTTTTATTCACAAGAAGATACAGAACCATGACTTTCAAGAGAGTAGAACAATATGCCATAGAGAGAAAAATGTCTTTGAGAAAGGCAGGTCTGAAAAGAGAGTAGGCTCAAACAAGACTAGAATACAAGGATAGACAAAATCCAAAATAAAAGAAAATTTTGCCTTGAAGCTTACTATGATTATGAGTGCAACTACTGTTTTTTTTTTTTTAATGCTTGATTATTTTTGCCTATTTATTTATTTATAACATTAACTGTAATAAAATTAGCAAAAAACAATTCTAAAATGAATTATAAAAATAAATATATAAATTATATAAGAAGAAAAGTATATTAGTTTCCTTTGGGATTTAAAAGACTAAGTAAATAAATACTTATTATTTGCCAATGCTCACCGAAGTAATGTATAAATTTAATGGGGAATTTTTCAGCTTTTGATCTTAAACGTTAAATTTCACCTGGAAGAGTCATATTGAAGAGAGTGAAAGAAATTCTGCAGAGAGATGAGGTAGTTTTGTAATGAAAATAATTAGTTGGGCTTCCTTGGTGGCGCAGTGGTTGAGAATCTGCCTGCTAATGCAGGGGACACGGGTTCGAGCCCTGGTCTGGGAAGATCCCACATGCTGCGGAGCAACTAGGCCCGTGAGCCACAACTACTGAGCCTGCGCGTCTGGAGCCTGTGCTCCGCAACGAGAGAGGCCACGATAGTGAGAGGCCCGCGCACCGCGATGAAGAGTGGCCCCCGCTTGCTGCAACTAGAGAAAGCCCTCGCACAGAAACGAAGACCCAACACAGCCAAAAAAAATTAAAAAAAAAAAAATTAGTGCTGCACAAGTATAAGGATAGACAAAAATCAATAAATTTTTTACATGACAGAGTTTGGGATTTCAAGTCAGTAGGATAAGAAAAGCTTAAGCAGCAGTCAATGCTGGAACTAGGGTAATTGGTTAATTAGTTGGAGAAAATAAGGTTAGATTCTCACACACTGAAATAATTTCATATAAGACAAGGGATTTGTTGCTTTAAAAAAATCCAGAAGAAAATATAGATATTTATCTTACCTTGAGGTGGAGAACACATTCAAAGACTAAAATACAAGAAAAATTCATAGAGGAAAATACTGACCATTACGACTTCACAAAATATCAAATCATGTCATTCACAATAAAAGATGTGCTGCCAGCTAGACAAAAATTTGCAAGACATAATAAACACTAAATAGAAAATTCTTGCATATCAGTAAGAAAATATCTTTAGGTAAAAGGATAAAACCCATGAAGCACAACAAAAAGTATAAAATACTATAGCAGAGGGATCATACAGATTGAAAGAATAAAGTGGTTGTTTTAGGATAAATGCTTTAACATGCATTCATGTGTTTCTGACATCATTTGTTCATATACTTTCATTTTTTTTAATTTATTTTTATTCAGATATGATTGACATACAACGTGTAAGTTTAAGGTGTACAACTGTTAGTTTGATTCATTTATATATTGCAATAGGATTACCAATATGGTGTTAGCTAATGCCTCTGTCACATCACATAATTATCATTTCTTTTTTTGTGTTAAGAATAATTAAGATCTAGTCTCTTAGCAACTTTGAAGTTTATAGTACAGTATTATTGTCTATAATCGTTGCTGTGCATTAGATGTCCAAGACTTATTTATCTACTGACTGTAAGATTATATCCTTAAACTACATCTCCCCAGTGTATCCTTGTAGCTTGTTTTATACCTAATAGTTTTTATCTCTTACTACCCTACCCCTATATCACCATTTCTCCTTCCCTCTCCCCACTGGTAACCACTAGTTTGTCCTTTATTATATCTGTGAGTCTGCTTCTTTTTTGTTATACTCACTAGTTTGTTGTATTTTTTAGATTCCACATAGAAGTGATATTATACAGTATTTATCTTTCTCTGTCTGACATATCTCACTTAGCATAATGACCTCTAAGTCCATCCATGTTGCAGCAAATGGCAAAATTTCATTCTTTTTAATGGCTGAGTAGTATTCCATTGTGCATATACATATATATGTGTGTGTGTGTGTGTGTGTGTGCATATATATATATACATACACATAGACATGCCACATCTCCTTTATCCATTCCTCTGTTGATGAACACTTAGACTGCTTCCATATCTTGCTGATTGTAAACAATGCTACTATGAACATCAGGGTGCATGTATCATTTCAAATTAAGGTTTTTGTTTTCTTCAGATATACACCCAAGAGTGGAATTTCTGGGTCATATGGTAGTTCTATTTTTAGTTTTTCTGAGAAACCTCCATACTGACTTCCACAGTGGCTGCAACCAATTTACATTCCCACCAACAGTGTATGAGGGTTCTCTTTTCTCCATATCCTTGCCAACATTTGTTATTTGTAGACTTTTTTGATGATAGCCATTCTGACAGGTGTGAAGTAATATCTCATTGTGATTTTGATTTGCATTTTCCTGATGATTAGTGATGTTGAGCATCTTTTCATGTGTCTGTCGGCCATTTGCATTTCCTCTTTGGAAAAATGTCTATTCAGTTCTTCTGCCCATTTTTAATTGGGTTGTTTATTTTTTTGATGTTGAGTTGTATGAGCAGTTTACACATGTTGGATATTAATCCCTATCAGACATGTCATTTGCAAATATTTTCTCCCATTCAGTAGGTTGTCTTTTTGTTTTGTCAATGGTTTCCTTTGCTGTGCAAAAGCTTATAAGTTTAATTAGGTCCCATTTGCTTATTTTTGCTTTAATCTCCTTTAGGAAATATATCTAAAAAAATCTTGCTATGATTTATGTCAGAGTGTTCTCCCTATGTTTTCCTCTAGGAGCTTTGTGGTTTCCAGTCTTGCATTTAGGTCTTTACTCCATTTTGAGTTTGTTTTTGTATATGGTGTTAGAGAATATTCTAGTTTCATTCATTTACAAGTTGTCCAGTTTTCCCAGCACCACTAATTGAAGGACTGTCTTTTCTCCATTGTATATTCTTGCCTCCTTTGTCATAGATTACTTGACCATAAGTGTGTGGACTTACCTTTGGGCTCTCTATTATGTTCCATTGATCTATGTGTCTGTTTTTGTGCCACTACCATACTATCTTAATTACTGTAGCTTTGTAATATAGTTTGAAATCAGGGACTGTGATTCTTCCAGCTCTGTTCTTCTTTTTCAAAATTGTTTTGGCTATTCAGGGTCTTTTGTGTTTCCATACAAATTTTAAAATGTTTTGTTCTAGTTATGTGAAAAACATCATTGGTATTTTGATAGCGATTGCACTGAATCTGTACATTGCTTTGGGTAGTATGATCATTTTAACAATATTGATTCTTCCAGTTCAAGAACACAGTATATCTTTCCATCTGTTTGTGTCATCTTCAATTTCTTTCATCCATATATGTCTCATATTTTTCTTATAATTTTCCAAGTACAGTTCTTTTGCCTCCTTATGTAGGTTTATTGTTTGCTATTTTATTCTTTTTGATGTGATGGTAAATGGGATCATTTCCTTAACTTCTTTTTTTGATAGTTCATTGTTAGTGTATAGAAATGCAACAGATTTCTGTGTATTATTTTTGAATCATGCAACATTACCAAATTTATTGATGAGCTCTAGTAGTTTTCTGCTGGCATCTTTAGAATTTTCTATGTACAGTATCATGCCATCTGCAAACAGTGACAGTTTTACTTATTCCTTTCCAGTTTGGATTTCTTCTATTTCTTTTTCTTTTCTGATAGCTATGGCTAGGACTTCCAAAACTATGTTGTATAAAAGTGGTGAGAGTGGGCATCCTTGTCTTGTTCCTGGTCTTAGAGGAAATGCTTTCAGCTTTTCACCGTTGAGTATGGTATTAGCTGTGGGTTTGTCATATATGGCCATTACTATGTTGAGGTAAGTTCCCCCTATGCCCACTTTCTGGAGAATTTTAATCATAAATGGGTGTTGAATTTCATACACACACACTTTTTTAATGTTGTTTTCATTTATTTAATCCATTAAGACACCTGAACAAAAAATATATGTATATCTGATTACGGAGAATACTCATCTGTATTTTTCTTCTCTTCTTGAACCCATCACAGAGAAAATACCTCACTAATTGTATTTTTAAAAAACTCTACTGACAGCATTGGATGGAATAAAATTGAGAATCCAGAAATAAACCATTACATTTATGGTTGATTGATTCTTGACAAGGGTGCCAAGACAATTCAACAGGGAAAGAACAGTCTTTTCGACAACTGGTATTGGGACAATTATATACACACATTCAAAAGAATGATGTTAGATTCTGACATTATATTATATACAAAAAAATAACTCAAAGTTGATGAAAAACCTAATTGTAACAGCTAAAAGTGTAAGACTCTTAGAAGAAAATATAAGTAAAAATCTTCATGACCTTGGATTAGACAATAGTTTTTTATATGTGACACCAAATTTCAAGCAACAAAAGAAAGAGACACATTATACTAAATCAAGATTAAACTGTTTTGTGTTTGAAATAAACCAATAAAATGAAAAGACAATCCACAGAATGGGAAATAATTTTTACAAATCATATATCTCATAAGGGACTCACATTCAGAATACATAAATAACTATTACAAGCCAACAATTAAAAATGGAAAAATAATTTGTAGTTACTTCTCCAAAAGATATACAAATGGGCAAGAAGCACATGAATAGATGTTCAACATTATTAGTCACTTGTGAAATGCAAATAAAAACAACAATGAGATGCCATTTCACACTCACCAGGATGGCTATGATCAAAAGATGGAAAATAACAAGTGAGAGTGAGGATGTGGAAAACAATCCCTCAAAGGTACAGCTGGGAATGGAAAATGGTACAGCCACTTTGGAAAACAGTTTTCCATTTGTTCACCAAAGTTAAACATAGAGTTATCAAATGCCCTAGCAATTTCACTCATAAATATGTATTCATGAGAATTGAAACCATATGTCTACCCAAAACTTGTACACAAATGTTTATAGTGTAACTGAGTAGGACCCCATGGGGCCTTCCTGGGACAGACCAAACCCCTGCCCCGTGTCCTCTGCCTGCCTCTTTTCTATATAAAAACTTTAACCAAAGAATAAATTTAATCAGAGAAGTGAAAAGAAGACAAAAAAAGGAAAACAGTCACGACAAAATAATAATAGTTTAGCCATTAAACAAAGTCAAGGACCTTTAATTCCTCCTCAAAGGCTAGAGATAATATTCTAAGCCATATCCTTTGAGCTGGTTTTCAGATACTGAAACCCCCACCAAGTGGAAGAAGTTAACTACTTGATGACCAGACTGTAGCCATGCATAAGCTGCTCTGTCTTGCACAATTCCATTAACTGGCCTCAAGGAAATAGGAAAAAACCGACCCTGGAACAGAAGATTAACTGTACTTAAAAACAATCAAGATGATCTGATCAGACCACCACATGACCAATTTCAAGATGATAGAGCTAACTATGCTGTTCTGATTTCCTGTCCTGATTTCCTAAGTGTTCTTTTTTATTTATCAAAATGGACAAATCTTTTTTATCCCTCACACTTTTCTACACATAGCCTCCCCTACCACCTGTGAACCCCTGAAACTCCCATTTAAAAGCTCTTGCTCCTTAATCAACAGTTGGGAGTTGGTTCTTGGACAGGAGTCCACCTTCTCCTCAGGTTGCCAGCCTCCTGAATAAAGCAATCTTTCCTTTACTACCAACACTTGTCTCTCAAGTATTGGCTTTCGAGTGGCGAGCAACCAAACCTGAGCTCCGTAACAATAGTACCACTATCCATAATAGCCAAAAGGTGGAAACAACACAAATGTCCATTAGTTGGATGAATGGATAAACAAAAAGTTTTATGTCCACTTTTTATCAGTCATAAAAGGAATGAACTACTGATACATGCTATGAGATAAATGGATCATGAAAATATTACGATGTGAATAAAGCCAGACACAAAAGGTATTATATGATTCAACTTATATGACATGTCTAGAAACAGCAAATCTATAAAGACAGAAAGTAAATTAGTCATTGTCAGGAGTTGGGGAGAGGAGTAAGAATTTGTTTGTGGTGATTATTACACAACTTTGTAATCACTGAATCTAACCATTGAATTGTACACTTTTAAAGGGTGAACTTTATGGTATGTGAATTACAGCTCAATAAAAACTATTAAAAATGAAAATAACTTAGGTTTATTCCAATAATGCAAGATTGTTCTAATACTGTAAAATCAATTAATGTAATTCACTGTATTAACTATTTGAAAGAGAAATTCTTATCTCAAAGTATGCACAAAATTATATGCCTTTTAAAACGTGTAAACAAGGGATAGAATACAGTTCCTTTAATCTGATTATAGGTAGCCATAGAAACCTACAAAAAATACCATAATCAATAAGGAGATATTGAAACATTTCCTTCTGAGATCAGAAACAAGAAAAGATTCCCCAGTTCAATAAGATAGAAAAAAAAAGTGCCCAAGTACTGACAAAAAAGAATTACACTGGTCATTATTTGCAAATGGTATTATTGTATATGTAGAAAATTTGAAATATTAGAACTAAAAAGTAAATGTAGCAAGCAAGATCCTTGATAGAATATCAGCATATAAAAAACTTTTATTTCCTTACACCAGGAATAACCAATTAGAATATAAAATCTTAACAATATATTGTTTATGATCAGTTTTGTTAACCTCATAAAATTAATTTGAAAGCTTTTCTTTTTTTATGTTCTGGAAGATTTCAACAATTTTCAAGTCATTTTAATAATGTTAAATAGATCTAGCCAACAACAACAACAACAGAAAGATTCAAATTGCATGCAACTGTGGATATCCACATTGGTACTAGGAATATCTCACTACTGAAGATCATTTTTGAATATAAATTACAGGCTTCTAAGAATGTCCTGATTTCCTAAGTGTTCTTCTTTATTTATCAAAATGGACAAATCTTTTTTATCCCTTACACTTTAAAAAGTAACACAGGCTTATGTAACAATTTGCAATCAATATAGACACGTAAAAAGTAGAAAAAGAAGACAATCTACCCAACTCATCTTAACAATAACCACTTATACCATTTTGGTGTATGTCCTTATATATGTATGCCTTTACATAATGGGCATGCATACATGTGGTTATGGATATATATCCACAAGTCAGATAGAAAGAGAGAGAGAGAGGTCAATTATAGTATGCATATTTTGTACATTATTTTTTAAATTTAGACAATAGAACTTAATAAATACAGTAATTAGAAAAACCCTAGAGTTATCTGCATGTTTTCACATCTCTGAAATGACATCTGTGTATAGGTAAACATTATCACAATCAACTACATATGTTGCTTGGAGTTGTTACCTCCAGCTGCCATGTTAGATTAAAGTAATGATTGACATGTGTTTGCATACTATCTGGGAATTTCATATTTGTTATGCTGTATTTCTTCTGTTTCTAAAACATACAGCTTGGAAATACACATTTTGTTTCCATACAACTGGATGGTGCAAACATACCAGAACTAAAGAATTACAGTTAGTAGCTTACCAGCTTGCATCCTTAAGCAATCCTTTTAAATACAATCCTTCCTATTAATACTGCCTTCTGTTCTTATTAAGTATGCTCAGGAATTTAAAACATAGCGCTTGCTCATTCAAATAGACAATTTGCTGCTCAAAATAATGTGTGGACCTTAAAGTGTGATTTTGGAAATGGAGGTAAGAGTTCCAAATGTTTTAAATAGCAGAGTTTAGTTAAATTTTTGCAGTGCTTTAGCAGAACATATTAAAGAACAGAAAGATTTGGTTTCTGTGATTTCTCCCAATAGTGGTTACAAATAGTCTTCTCTTTCTTTATTATATTTGAATGGCATATTTCATTTCACACATTCTTTACTTGCTGCCAGAACCTTAATATAGCTGATGGAGAAAGCTTACCTATGCAGTGTTTGTAAATGTCAACTAGCCAACAGATATTTGGAAGCCTATGAATGTTCACCTTTCTAATGTTTGCTTAAAGCCATCTGGAATTAATGTTCTCCTCTTTCCGCTACTCTCACCTCAAAAAAAAAAAAATCTTTACACAGAAATTGACACAAAATATATTAAATAAAGCTGGTATTCAGCCCTCTTGCATTCAAGCAGGAATTACACATGCATGTAAAAAAGAAGGAAATATTTTTATAGTATTCTGTACACTTGCTGTCAAGTTATCCTTTGATACATCTGCAATTTTCCAGTGAAACACACCTTGTTTATTTTGGATTAGGAGCATGCTCTACATGTCTACCAGGATTCATTTGCCTGCGAAAGAAGCCCTGTCCAGAAAGAGGTTAAATCACATGCCCCTCCGACCAAGTCTGCTTGTTTTCATTTTATTTTCTCAGCTTGATTAGTCAACATTTGTGAAAATGAGTAATTTGAAAGATGATACTAAAATTTGCTTACAGAGTTGGTCCGCCTTCTCTCAGAAGAGGAGCTAATTTTCCTCTCAGGCCTTGGGACCTGGAATTAGGGAAATGGAGTGTGAAGAGCTGGCTCCCCAGCTCTGGAAAACTTAAATCTACTCTGGACAAGCTGCTCACATGTGGGGCAAGGAAGCCAGTGGATATCCTGGGTGAGTAGCACTTGTGTAGGGCGCTTTGGATTTCTCTGGGCTCCATTAATCTTTTCTATTTCTTTTGTTTCTCTTTCCAGGTTTGTCCTATCAAAACCTAATGTACCCAAATCTGAGTCAATCATCAATCTTGTTTCTAATTTCCCCATTTTCATTACTCTCACTCAGTCACATCCCCTGCTGATTCCATCATCTAACATTCATGTAGTAAATACAAGTCATTTTATAGGATCTGATCGGAGACAGGGAAATTAGCACAGCATAGAATTCAATTAGCATATGGCAGCCCTTGGCCTCTAACATTACAGAGTAACTTTTCCTTTTTTCACGTCCTTGAGTATTCTGTCTCTCCTAGATCTAAAACTATCCAAGTTTACCTAGCTAACTTTTCTGCCTAAGCTTCTGCTTCCCTTTTTCAATTCATATCTGTTCCATAAAAATTTCCCCAAAAAAAGGGAAAATTAATCTTCCAGTAAAAGAGTGTTTTTTACTTTATCCCCTAGTTAAAGTTGAAACTCTTCAGCCCATACTTAAAATCTTGTCTTTTCAACTCTTGCATATTCAGTTACCATTATCTGAAACCATCATATAGCTAAAGTCCTTCAAATTAGTCACACTATAAAGATAGCGTGAATATGCAAAATGGAAGCATCTTAAAGAGTAACTGACCTTACATCAGTCCCCTCAAAAATCAGTTAATAAAATTTGTACTTTCAACAAACATTTTTGAACGTTTATGTATCAGTCAAACTAGTTAACTGGAAACACAAACCAAATAAAAGATCTGGTGAATTAATCCAACATACAATTTTGAAAATGTAAATTTAATTATTTTCCTGATAAATGACATTTTGAAAAGTAACCCACTAATAAAGGACATTATCAGAAAAGCAGAACTTATTTTGGGCCTTTTAGGAGCCAAAACATCTGTTTGATTTAAACCTAGGAGACACCTTCCTAGGTAGGAAGAAATTAGATTAGGTTTTGTCTAATATCCATGAATATTAAGGTTATTCTCTATTGGTTTGGACTACTCATTTACACACCAATATTCAGCTTTAGGAATTTAAGGACTCATTAACTTTGCTAAACATGGAATTTAGCTTTTTTAAAGCTAATTATTTCTTTACTATTTTTATATCCAAGTATACTCTTCTCCTTACTCACAAAGGACAAATCTTCACCAATTCCCAGCCTCTGCCGTCAGGGAAATAATTTCATTTAAATGCCTTGAAAGCAGTTATTTATGGGCTCCACAAAAACAGGAATAAACTTTTTGTGGTCCCATTTACTTTTGTGGAGACTAGAGATTATCTATAATTTGAACTCATAACTATTTGGTTAACATATTTTAAAAAATAGGGCAAAAGCAAACCACTGATCCCTACCACATATTAGACATTACTTGTTATAATTAAACTGACCTTTCAGGTGCTCTCAAAGTGTTTTTTTGATATTTAACAAAATCACTGATTTCAGAAGCTCTACATTCCCTTCATCTTCAAAATTCTGTGAACTAAATTATTAACACAATTAGTTTTATTGAGACTTACTTTGTTGTTCTTATAAGATGTTCTCTGAATAGATTGTTTTCAATCTATGATAAACACTTTTATACAGTTGAAGCAACATTTCTCTGGGTATCTACCCTACTTGACACTTGTGTGTTCTATCTTTGATCAATGTACAATGCTTATTTTGCCATAATTTCTGCAACACAATGTCTCTGGGGTCGCCTTTAAAATCTCCAAGCTTCTCATATTTCAAGTTTCTTTAGAACAGTTAGCTGAACCTTGGCTGCACAGCCCTGAAGTCCAGCCTGCACCTCAGACCAATTATGTGAAAAACTCTAGGGGTAGAACCCTGACATCAATAATTTTCAAACTTCCCAGGTGGCCCCAATGTGCAGTCATGGTTGAAAAACACTATTTACAGTGAGAAATGACCTCAGGCTATCCTACACCTTTCCTATTAATAGACTAACACATCACAAGTGGCAAAATGGCATCAGTGAATGTGCATGGTTACAAAATAGTGTTCTCTGTTTTGTTCCAATTCTGCTGAGGTTTTTGTAAAACCTCTGTGTCCATGTCCCTGTAATCTGAAGTTTGAGCCATCAAGTTCTGATAATCTTTGCTAAACTTAGTCCAAAGTAGGAACATGCTTTTTCTGAAATAAAAAGGGCAGCTCTCAGTAAAGTTTGGCCATTTAATTATATATTATACATAAAAAAAAAAAATCACAATTTTGAACAAGAGTGTCACTCTTAAATAATTAAAATGTTAATAACTTTCAGGTAAATAATAAGCTGTAGAGGCCATTTATTTACAGCAATTTATTAATATATAGAATTCCTAAGAGCATTACTTCTCATTAGTAACTTGCATGAACTCATATGTATTAATCTCTTCATGTTAACATTTATCATACCTAAAACTCCAATATCTGTAAGATTTTTAACTATTTAGTCAGGAAAATTCCTTTTGATGGCTCATTCTAATAGCACAAAAGAGAATCATCTGTTTCTATTTTGAGCCCAGCTTTAAATTTCAACTCCAAGCTCTTTTAACTTACTTATTCGAAATTTGCTGCAGAGTTAATTTTCAAAATTCTCAGTTTATTTTTCAATATTTTTTTCTCCTCAGGCCCAAACATGGTAGGAGTAATAAGACATCTTTCATTCATCAATAATAAGGACATCTTTTCTCAGAAAGTCTTGCTCTAATTTTTTTCCCTACCATAGCCCTTTCATTAGGCAATAAGTTTATTTGATTAGGACAACTACTTTGTCATTTTCTTTAATGTGACCTAGCAAACTTTGAGATTTGAATTAAAAAAACTTTAATATGATAATTTGAGTTACTATGGAGTAAAATTTAAGAGAATGTGATCATTAAAAATGATGTAAACCCAACTGGTTTGGGGATTACAGGGAATCTCATGACATTAGACTTGATTCTATGACATTCACCCATGAACCAAACCAGAAAATGAATTTGAAGAAAGACCTGACTGCTAGAACCTGAATTAAAATGCAAATTTGGTGTTTCCTTTTTAAGTGAACCTCACCTGCCATGCCAATTCATGAAGTGGTAAGGTGGAGTCAGGGCAAAATTATTTTCTCCTCTAGTCAGTCTTTCTGGATCTGCTTCTTCCTCAAATGGAATTGATCACGCTCTTGCTATTTCTCATTCCTGTCCATGTTTATATTAAAGAACTTTTACCACTTAATGGCAAATCACTTTCTTTTGCCTTCTTCTCCATACCTCTAGGGTGGTGATTTTATCTAATTCATAACTGTATTTCTAGCAACTAGGGGTTCACACTTGGTGCTCAATAAATGTTTGCTGAATGAATGATGGGGGAAGTGGGGTAACAGTTTGAGCGTTTGCTAAAACTCATCAGATTGTATGTTTAAGATGTGTGTATTTGACTGCATGTCAATTGTACTTCAACTACAAAGAATAAAATAAAATGTTTGAATTCTCCTTGCAACATGCTTTCAGAATCAGATCACAAACCAATACAGAATTTGAGACATTATCACAAAAGTACAACTTGATAACCCACATTATTCACCATACTCAAAAGTTTATTTTATTATTTTACGAAGCAAAACTCTTCCGCAAATTTGCACCAGTATGGATATTCAAATCATGTGAAAACATGTATCTCAAATTCAAGGAAGATGTCTTAAATGCCAAGAGTTTCATTGAAATAAAATTGGAGTTTTCTGTAGTAAGTACTTTGTGGGATTAGGCAAATTTGGTTGTTACTACATTAAAAAACAACATCCCTTTACAGTCAAACTTTGTATAAAACAAACACTCTGATTCACTTTTACAACGTTACTTGTAAGAAACCAAATATAAAAATTGGATATGGAATAAACCAGTGTAAATGAGCAGATAAAATCTCATCTAGTATTATAAATAGGTCCCATGAAGTATGTAAATACATCTTACAAGTGAAGATCCACCACTTTATTAACAGTTATCTAGTTAACAGATATTAATAACAAAATGCTGTAAAGAATGGCCGGAGTATAAATCCCCACCAATAAACAAAAATTATGCATAAGTGTTCCTTTCCTAATCATCTTAACATTCTTCTATGACACCATTACATGATATTTTAGAGATAAGAAAGCATGGAAAGTAGAAAAAAATTAAATATGAAAATTGAAGCATGGTTTCACTGACATCAAACTTGAAATCATGTTAAATACATTGATAAATTCTTGCTATTCTTAGCAAAAAAGAATGTATATTAAGAATAAAAAAGACCTTGGAGTCTAGAGTATTATTTGTTTGCTTGTTTGTTTGGAAGAACTTTTCTCCTTAATAAAATATTATGCAACATATCAGTACATGAAAATAAAGTAAAAGTAGCAAAAGTGGGTGACTGTTCACAGCCTTATCTTCTGGCTTATTCTTTCACTTTTAGTAATGCATCTTGAGGGGCAGCTATAGAAAATGGAGACTTCAGGAAAGAAAATGTTTTTTTCACTGATACAGCAAAAATGTCCCATTCCCCAAGAGGGTGTGTCTGTCCCTTGGTCAGAGTTAGTTTTTATAGCAGAGCATATTGCATGGCTATGCTTTAATTGTATATGTTTTATCTAATATTTCTAGATTGTATTAAAATTACCATCACTTACAGGAATGATTATTCACTTTTAAAACTTAATTTTATGAATTGATTTAATGCTCTTAAAATATTTTGCATTGTGGTTTGAGCTTCTCCTTCCTAGGAGGTGCAGAAGATACATATGTAAATGTGCCATACCTCTTAGTGTTTTTCATGTATTTCGCACATGAAGTGTCTAAAACTCTATAATTCAATTTCTGGTTTTGTTGTAAACCGAATACTAGTTAATAGCTTAGCACACCTGATTTGACTTGGCATTTTCAAAACTGATTTATTGCACTCTCTGCAAAACCTGTTGGTTCTAATCTTGCAAATGAAATAGGTTCTTCTTGCCATGATTATTATTATGCAGCCTATAGGTAGGTTATGCCTTCGCTCAGTTTATATAATTGTGATATATCATCCATTTCCGAGAGAAATCACATCCCCAAAGCCATAGATCTGCCATTTCCTGTTGATGAAAGTGCTATGTATTATCTGAATAGTAGTGTGGTTGCAAAGAGGGACCTATACAATTTCACCCTATTCCAAACCCTGGAGTAATTCCTGAGGAGAAACTGATATATCTTTTATGCTTTGCAGAAGGTCTGTACAATGTCTTAGAACGTAAACACAATTAACATAGAGTTTGTGGTTTGCTTCTACTGTTTATGAATAGCTGCAATGAATGAGCTAAACATGATTGACTTCCTTTTAAAGAATTTTAAAATATGCTGAATAATTAAGTAGGGTTGCTGATAATTTAGGCTATATGGAGACAATGATATAATTTTTCTGCTTTCTTTAATAATTTCCATTCTCAAATTTAATTCATCCTTTAAAATTGACACTGGCAATGTGACATGCATTGTATTAATTACCGGTTGCTTTTTTTTTTATCCGATGTGCAGTGACTTCTATTGATTCCCAATAAATCTGTATAGCTCTGCTATCCTGGATAGCTCCTTTCTAGCCATGTGAGCAAGCTACTTGGATACATGTGTTTCTTTTTGTGTGTTATCAAATAACAAGGAAAACTTTGAGAATTCTGTATCTTTTCTCTTCTTGATAAGAACCCAAATTAAGTTACGGTTAAAGAGGTTTTGGAAGAATGCCGACATTTTTTCTCTGAGTTTTCTTTTAGATTATCAAGTAGCAAAAAAGTAAAGCAGTGGGGAATCAAGTTAAACAAAACCATCATTCTTTATACTGTATATGAGAATAAAGAAATGAAATAATTTTAGGATAAATAAAAATTATTGTAACATTTATTTTAAATTTCAAAGATAGAATGAATTAGATTCAACACAAAAGGCATCTACTATGTTGACAATAATTACATTTGAATCAACAATTCATGTATTTACACTTATATAAAATATATTCGTTCTCTCTTCCTTTACTATTGCAGGCATCTTTGTGTAGGGCTCTGATTCTTATAAAGGGCAATATATGAAAAAAATTGGGGAATGGAAATTAGATCTGAAAAATCACATAAAAATCACTTCTTTCTCTCTCCTTGCTTTCTTTCTTCTTTTCTATCTATTCATCTACCTATATATATATATATCTATATATATTCATCTACCTATATATATATCCTATATATATTATATACTAAATATATATATTATAATACTAAGAAAATAATAAAATCCAATATAAATGTAAAAAATTCCTATGTGTAAAGTGGGCAACTTATATGAACTTTACTTAAATAAGTCTTTATAACTTTATGCAAAAGTGAGTCTCACAGCTAAGGAAATGTATTTTATATATGCTTCAGCAGTAAGCAAATTTATAGTTAAGAAGATGTCCATCTAAATATTATTTATAATAATAAAATATGGAAACATCTTAAATATAAATCATGGCTAAATAAATGAAGGTATACCTTTATAAATGAAGTTACAGTCATTATACATGCTATTAGGCATTGACATGAAAAAACCTCAACCATATGCTATTGAGTGAATAAAGGAGGTTATAAGCAAAAACATACATGGTATATGCCCTTTTATGTAAAATAATATTGGAATATATGTATTCAGAGAGAGATGTCTATACATGTGTCTTTAACTTATAAACAATGGTTGTCTTTGGACAGCTAGATTTGTACTGGTATTTATTTTCTTCTTTATAGCAGAGTAGTAATAGCATTGATGATCTTTCTGCAATGACTTTAAATCTTCTTATAACCCTCCAGATGTGCCTCATTATTGATACTATTTGTGGTCTTCTCACTGAGGCATTTTAAGATGATATAAATATGAACATGTTCTGAAAAGTTATAGCCAAATAATAAGTAGTCCTTGAGTTATTACTCCTTAAATCTGAATAGGAATGGAGTAGAATGCAGTTCTGTAACAAACACAGGTGCCGAAGGTCAAGTGTTCTTACATAAAATATACAGTTTTTTGAGAGGGGAACAAGGAAATCCAAAAGTTCCAAATGAGCAAAAATGAAGAGAGGTAAGGTAATTAGAAAAACATGATAGAGCACACAAAATTGCAAAGGTCCAGAGTCAAGGGTTTTCTCACTAAGGTGACAGAAGGCCTGAACATTTGCTCCCATCTCTGTAGTGAAGCAGTAGAATAAAAATCCTAAACACCAACCTAATATAAACTCTAGACTTTGGATGATAATGATGTTTCAATGCAGTTTCATCAATTGTAACTAGTGTACCACATGCTGGATGTTGATAGTGAGGGAGGGGTTGAATGTGTGAGAACAAGGGATGTATAGGAACTCTGTGTACTTTCTGCTCAAGTTTGTCGTGAATCTGAAACTGCCCTAAAAATAAAGTTTATTAACAACAAAACTCTAAAGACCCTCTGCTAAGTTAGCTGCTAGAACCTACGTAGTTGATGTTCTCTGACCATCCCAGAGGACCCTAACCAAGATTCAGTCCTTCTCCTAATGCCTCACCAGAATGGACAGTCAGTAGACTGGGATGGAGTCAATAAGATTATGTTCAATCACATCTATCATTCTCTCCAATAGAATCTCTGAGCCTGCAGCCCTTCATGCGGGACCAACCTGCTGTTCCGTAGGTATAGGCAAGGAATGAGACAGCTCTACTATGCAATTTTTCTCTTTTTTCTGAGACTAGATATGAAGAGTACAAAATGTGGTAGGTTTAAGACTACAAAGGTTGTTGAGAGCTGCAAGTCCTCGCTATCCGCATTTCAAATCTGTTTAAGGCTGTTCTTATCCTCCAAATAAGCAGTAAAATTCAAATCATTGTGCTAGCATTCTGAATCAATAATAGACAAATTAAATTATAGCTTTCAGCAGACAGTGATGAGATACATATCCAGAGACAGAAAGAGCCATTGTGCCATCAGGAGAGGCTGTATCATATAGATATTTCAAAATGCATAAGAAACATTTGAAATCTACTTCTCAATGCATCACAGAAAAGCAAGAGGCTTGGAGTGAATTCCTAAATTCAATTTACAAAGCAGGGGCTGTAATTGCTTATCTGTTGCTGAGTAACAAACTGCCCCCAAATTTAGTGGCTTTAAACAACAACGATTTCACTTGTTCGTGATTTTGCAGGTTAGGAATTCGGGCGTGACTTGGCTGAGTTTGGTGTTCTGGTTCCACATGGCAGCAGAGGAAATCATTCAGTGGCTGCATATTGCTGGTGGTTGTTTTGGGCTAGAAGCTTCAAGAACTCTTTCTTCACATTTCTGTTACTTCATAATGGCCTCTTTCAGTTTGGCTAATTTGAAATGCCTCTCTAACTGGGGCTGGATTTCTTAAACGGAGGGAGTGATCCAAGAAGGGGAAAGTAGAAGCCTTGAATCTCCTGACACCCAGACATCAGTTCTCCTCAATTCACAGAACCAGCCCAGGTTCAAGGAAGGAGGCAAGGGACCTGCCTCTCAGTGGAAGGAATGGGAAAGGATTGATGGTCAAATTTTAATCAATCATAGGAAGAGATCTCAGTAGGGCATTTGGCAAAAGCATTAATTTATAATAGATAATTAAGATTAATCAAATTTGGGACTGCTTTATTAGATTTGAGCTGATTCTTTACCTCCTCATCTGAGTTGGGGATGAGGGTATGAACTCAGTATTTTAGAAATATAAAGTAGCATGTATTATACTGCTATATTTTATATCTTAAAAATTACATAAATTATGGTAATGGAATTAAGAAACTAACAAGCAAAAACAGCACCCCAAAATTCATGCCTTGGTCATTCAAATTTAATTTTCACAGCATGGGACTACTAACTTTTTTTTCAATTAAAAATATTTTTACACAGTTACAGAAAATATATATATATTGGAGGAAAAACATAATTCCATTATATCTGGTACAGAATATTGTTTTTTCCAAACTTACAAATAAAGGTTGGTACTACATATGCTAAAAATAGAAAAAACAACACTATTGTAATAAATAGAATAAAGCTCGCCCTCCTCCCACAGAATTCCACACCCTATTCCCCCAAACCTGTGAGTATGTGACTTTACATGGCAGAAGGAACTTTGCAGCCATGATTAAAGTTAAGGATTTGGGGATTAGAACATTAACTTAAATTATCTATGTGGATCCAATGTAATCTCATGTGTCTTCATCAGTGAAAAAGAAAAGCAAGAGTATGAGTCAGAGGAGTTGTGATGAATTTGGAACGATGTGCTCAGGAGCCAAGGAATGCAGGCAGCCTCGAGAAGCTGGAAACGGCAGAGCCTATAGAAAGGACACACCTTCAATATCAGCCCCACAAGACCCATTTCAGACTTCTGGCCTCCAGAACTGTAACACCATACATTAAGCCACTACATTTGTAGTATTTGCTACAGCAGCAAAAGGAAACGAATAAACTATCAAAATTTTTAAATGGAACTTAGAATTATTTCTCTTAAATGACAGCTAACCACCAATTAAATCATTTAGAAAAAAATTTAAATTAATTGTACAGTAGTCCATTATATTCATGTTATCCTACTATGACATCTGGGATTCAGAAACCGTGATGTTTAAACAATAAAATTGGCTGAAGTGATGTAAAATATGCTTTGAAAAAGATGTGTTGAAAATATGCAATTCCTTTCTGGCATATATTATCAAATCAACTTTAAGATTTTGGAAACACAAACACCTGATGATAAGTTAATTATAGTATTTTAACCTATGTATAAATAAATATATTTTATAAAAATAAAATCTGAATAAAATAAATATATTTTATTCTAATCTATGCAGTAGGATGTGGAAGAAATTTCTAATTTATGATTTCAGGGTTCTCTCCCCTTATGAAATTAAACATACAATAGAATATAATAGAATTTATGAAAATTAAAATATAGAATATCCACCTCAGTCATTTAGTTGTCAACTTGTAGTTTGTGAAGTGTGTGTGTGTGTCTGTGTGTGTGTGTACTCCCTCTGTTCCCCTACATAACTTAATTGGAGTATACAAGAGGACCTGGGGGAGGAAAGGGAGAGGGAAACAAGCATTTCTCTGTAGAGCTATAGAATTATTTTACCATTAAAAGAAAAAGCATATGAATTGAATATGTCAGCATTTATTATCTTCATATATGGGAAATCTAAATACATTTCAACACTACAATGAAGGGGCGAAAGAACAGACAAATACGCATAGCCAAGAAATGTGAGATCTAATCAGTTTCTATCATACACTAACTGGCCATCATTGGGTCTATTTCTACATATGATAAAACTGAATGCCTAGTCTGCCCAATGTCATTGGTCTGCCACTGTTCTATTTCCCATCTTAATTGATATTGGAGCTCCAATATTATATATTTTCAAGTTATGCTAATGAAAAAGATCACTCTCTTCCTAAAAGGCTTTAGTAGTTCTTTACATTTTACAGAATAAAATCAAGCTCATTAATGAGTCTTTATAAGTTCCTTCCTGCCTTACCTTAATTTAGAATTTACAATTCTCCAAATATTTTTGTTAAGGGTGAAAAACACAGCCTGGAATCATGTTCTTAAATTTCCTCTACTTCTCTAGCCTGGCCCACGTTGTCCACTTCAGCCCAAGCCTCTTTGGTAAGGTGTTCAGAGGATATTGGTATGAAATGTGAGTGCTCCCCAGATCCCATAAACCTTAACCACTTAGGAAGGTATTTCTGAGGACTTAGAATAAATCTTAAAAAGGTTTTCAATGTGGAAAGGCAGAGATGTGTTTTGTACCACCAATACCAAGAACAGACCCTGGTACATTTTAGGCACAGTACGTATTTATTAAATGAATATTTGTCGAATGAATTAGCCTTCATGACATTTTTTTGGTCAACCACAAAATGCTATGTTCTAAATAGCATTCAATTCAGAACTTTTTGGTGTAATAGGGAATCAAGGAGTATATTTTGTTGCTTTGTTATTAGACTAGTTAAAATATTTAAACTTTTGATATCTCAAGGAATTTTCTTTGGCATTATGGAAAATTTACTAATCAAGAACATTTTCTTACCAATCAAACTGAAATATGGCTTATGCAATTCTGTCTACATATATTAATCTGAAGATGAAGTTTACATCTTGAATTTTGTTATAAATGTTTAAATTACTATTTATGAACCTTACAATTTTAAGAATATAAACCCTTTAATAATCAATTACCACATCCAATTAGTCCACAATCTTTAAAATATACAATTGGGACTAGAGCTCATTTCACATCTCAAAATACAAAGTCGCTTAATTCAGAACTCCATCTGTGCCTCGGTCTCCAGAGTCTGACAGACAGTCTCCAAATTGTCTTCTGAGTTTTCATCAAAACAAGACACCAGTTTGGAATCTATTTTAACATTACTTGCAATATACGGGGATACACACTGCATCTGCTTTGATTTTTCTCTAATGAAAGTTCCTAGCTATTCTGTTGCAGAAAGGATGTAAGTATTCCCTAGAAATATTGCTATTATTTAGAGTGCAACAATAGAGAAAATCGAAGCCCCAGACTTATATTTCCTATTCATAAAATTGTAATTGGCCTTTTTATGTCTATGCTACCCTTGAGACAGGAAATTAACTTTATGTACATGAACATATATAGGATACCCATAAAAGTTAGAATAGTTCAAATTCTCATCCTCCCAAAAGAATTAGAAATAAAATCAAAGCATATTTTTTTTTAATCTTGGGGATTTTGTATAGTTTAATGTTACCTCTTGAGATGATATTAAATTTCAGTTATTATAAATAACTGGCAAAGGAAGAACTATGGTGTAATCTTTCCAATAGCTTTGTAAATAGAGAACAAATCCCCACAAAATGTACATTTCACTTGTAGGACAAAGTCAACTCCTTGCAGATATCAAATGTTTATACTCTCCTTTGTCATAGTGGCTACAAGTACAAGCCTTGTTACAGCTCACTGGTTCAAAGTCTGGTTTTATTACTCCGTATAACTTAGGCTATGACTTGGCCTTGCTAACATACTGTAAGCCTCATCTTACTCCTATCAACAGGGATAAAGATGCCTGCATCAGAAATTTTGAAGCGGTGAGGACTAAGTAAATTAATATATATAAGATACTGAGCATGATTTCTGATTCACAGTAAATGCTCAATAAATGGTTGCCAAGATAAAGGGCAACCAGACAGGATGGATGTAATTTCACCTCATAAAAAGGTGATGGTTCCAGAGATGGAAAGCCACCTTACCATTTGCCAGAGCCAAAAAAAAGCAAGTATATAACTTTGCTAAAAGAACCAAAATTAAGTCTTGGTCCTGTGTCTCTGTTTATTTTTTGTGTTTTTAGTGCACACAGTCAGGATTTATTCAGCACTTGAATGAGAATACGTACACACCCAAACTAATTTATTGCTTTTAAGGTATCATGCTGTCTTCATTCCTCCCTAAATAAGTGAAATCTAAACCTTAAAGAAAATTCCCTGAAGCAATGAAAACATATCAAAGTAATATGCAAATTCTTTATTGATATAGACCAAAGTATAGCAATGTATTTTGTACATATTTCCAGATATTTGGTATAAAGGTTTTTTTTTACAAATAAGATGACAACAATCTGATTAACATCTAAGGAAACAAAAAGAAAGAGGGAACAATAAAGGAACCAAATAAGGAAGAAGAAAGAAAGAACAAAAGAGACAGAGAGAAAGAAAAAGGAAGGAAGGAAGGGAGGAAGGGAGGGAGGAGGGGAGGGGAGGAAAGGAGAAAGAAAGGAAAGGAAAGGAGGAGAAAAGAAGAGAGGAGAAGAGAGGAAAGGAGAGGAAAGGGAGGAGAAATTTTGTGCACAAAGGTAAATTTTCTGAGTTGAAATTCTTACTGCAAAGAAGAGCCCTTCTTGCCTACGCTCAGCGCCCTGATGGGCCAGATCATTTGTATTCTGAGCCCTCTACCGATTAGAAGAAACAAATTAGAGATGAGTGGCAGAGACACTGACTACAGCAAGAAGTGAGCTCTGACACCAGTTGGGGAGACTAGGTCAGTATTAATCCTCTGTGACCAACCTGTTGAAGAAGCCTGACACCCAACATTAGACAGACAGACAGGCGTGCACACACGCACACACACACCCCTTAATTGCATCTTCTACCATCCCTGAATTAAAACTTTATTCAGTAAGCCTCATTTTGAAATGTTCCGAGTGGACTCTTTGAGATGACCATGGTTTTCCTGCTCATTCTTAATAGAACCTCCTATAGTTATTTGAGTACCAGTTTAAATTTAAGTACAGTTTAAATTTAAATTCAGAAGCCAAAAAGTCCTGCCCAAGATACTAATAACAAAACATACATAATTTACTGTTAAATTTGTTTTCCCACTTTAAACCTACTTTAATCTGGAAACTTAGAGGACAAGTATTTGGGGGGGGCGGGTGTATATTATCCTTCTCAGGACACCTGAGGTTTCCTACAGGACCCATCTCTCCTAAAGTTCCCTTGATTCAGGTAGAGGTACCTGAGTTTATTCAGGATAGTCCTTTGCAACTTCTTGCTCATCTCTGAGAATCTCATGACTTACCACCTGCCTCTTTCTGCTGAGATTTCTTTGCCCTACAGGCAGCCACATTGGACATGACCCAAAATAAACCTGCTTGGTTTTCTCTCCCATGCATTCCATGACAGGCCTGTGGGAAACACTTACATATCTCCAACACCAATAGATTCCAGGAGCGCAGGCCAATTTCAATAGGCCTGTCACTTAAACATAAGTCTGAGCCTGGATCAGATCTAGTTTACGTTCTGTTTTACTGTTCCTAAGAATGAGTCTGGCACAAGCCCTCAGCGTCTCTTCAACCTTAGGGAATGTATTTCAAAATTGGCTGTTTCCCTCTTAATTGTCACTAGGCTTGGGGCCAAGAATGGAACTTCCACCTCTACATCAAAGAAGGAATAGAACAGATGCACTAGCTCGCTTAAAAGAGCACTGTTAGAAATCTTCTTTTTCCACATCTCCCTTGTCATGTCTGTCTGGAGAGTGGTCTTAGAGTTGTGGACAGACTGTTCTTCACTCACTTTTTTTGTTAATTTGTATAAAGTGGGGCTCTCAATCTTTTGTCTTTCCTTTACTTTGTCATCCTGATGCTAATCAAGGCTGAAGTACAAAGATTCCCATTCTAATGATTTGTTTCATCTCATTAGCCTAAAGGTCTGAAGCCACTAATGTGGAAGCATATATCTTTCCACATCTCAGTAACCTCTGTGGAACCACAATAAAGAACCACAATGCAGCAGAGCCAAGCTGTTTGAAATGTGGACTCCAGACCAGCAGCCTAGGCATAACCTGAGACCTGGGTAGAAATGCAGAATCTCATCTGCACCTCCAACAAATGCAGAATCAGAATCCGCATTCTAGCAAGTTCCCTTGGAGACTCATATGCATGTTAAAGTTCAAGAAGCACTGAGAGGATTATTCATAATGATAGTTTTAATTCCCAAGTGGACTCCTGCTCCTTAAAAAATTAATATCTTCCAAAATGTTTTCCATAAAAATGAATTCTATAACCAAATGTACTTTAAAATATGAAGTTAAATAAAGCTAAACAAATTTCCATTCTGTGGGACTGCTTGGAGCCCACCTGAGCACTGTCCTAATCCTAGAGAAAAATGGCATATAAAGTATTTCTCCAAGATATTTGACCGTGAAGCCATGTTTTCTTTGGGTGATCTGTTAATATTTCTTAGAACACTGGAGTTTATATAACACAGTTTGGAAAAAGGTGTCTTAATTTATGAAGAAATGGTCAAATTATATTTCATAAACTCTTTTTAAAACATCAGGAAACATGTCTGTTTGAGGTTTAAATTTCAACATTGCAAAAATTATTACTGTGAAATACCTAGTTCTCTGAATATTGAATTGGAAAATAGGTGCTGTTTGCTTCTGCCTTCCCACTGCTCTCTCCAGGCCTATTACACTCATTCTGGCTGCTGGAGTCCAGGACTTGGCACTGAATTCAACACATTTGGTATGCTCAGACTCAAGATTTCTCCCTCCTCTTGCCCCTTAACAAAATAAGAGTCTTCGTTATATTCCTCCTAAAATAGAGATACCACCATAAAAACAATTTGTTAAAGCCATCCTCTGATAAGTAATATCTGAAGTTGCCTGAATACGTTATTCTTTTTGGCTTGTTTTTAAATAGAGAAGATCTAGGCTTTAAATTGCCTTGTCCCAATAAAAAAGAATGACACCTGTTGTTACAATTCAAATATGTTGTACCTAAAACAATCTCTGTGACTATACGCCCATAAATACAGACAGCTAGAATTAAGAAGAACCACGTACTAAGGAAATCGCCAAATTTGGAAAAATGCTCCTACATGCTCCTATTTCCTTTTATAATCATAGTTTCATCAGGGGCCCCATGCTCCTTTCTCAGTTATTTCTTTATTTATATGCCTTTTAAAATATTTTCTGTAATTTTGCACGGCCCAGGAAGGCAAGTTTTACAGTCATGAAGAGTTTCATAGCCAGCTTTCTCTCCTTTCCACATAGACCTTATCATGGACAATTTGTATAAAATATGCAAGCTACTACTGAACTTGTTTTCAAATTATTCCAGATATAATATTTTCTGGCTAAAAAAGTATCATTTTTAGTTCCTTTATTCTCTTCACTTCTATCATAAAAATAAAGCCTGGCTGATGTTTTTATACATTTTTTGATCATAACAAAATATAGTTAAGATGTTAATCTAGTTTCATCTAGCACCTGAAATTGTAATTATTCTATCATTTTAAATAGCTTCAGAGTCAATTAATGGCTAAAACATTACAAAACTTTATTTTATATAATATTAATAATCTGATTCACTTTGGACTATCTCCCCCACCCAGCATTTCACAAAGGGACCATTAATCATCATTATGGTTATTTCTTCAAGAAAACAACTAAGAAGAATTGAGAATATACAAAGAGGCTCAGTGGTACATAAACACTGTAATTCCTGCTTCCCTGTGGCTTTTTATTTGGAGCTCAGATTTTAAAGTGATGCTTGTTTGCTCTCTCCACATCTATATTTATTCATCAAATACCAATTTAATGTGTATTAATTTATTATGTGTTCCAGACTTTGGGGACTTGAAAATAGTTTAAAAAAATACATTATAAGGTCAGGAAGTGATAAGCATTGAGGGGAAAAATAAAGCCACTTAAACAGGAAATGATTTGGGCAGGGGAGCAAGAAGACCATGAAAAAAGAAAAAATTTAAAAATAATATATATATAAATATAGATATATTTGATCAGCTATATATTAAGTATATAATTATTAACAGATTATCCCAATTATAATCTGTCAATTCAGGTGAAAATTAATGCTCTATTTTAGCTGTTCCTGAAATGATTATTGATGAGGCACTCCTCCATGAATTTTCTGTGGCCCATATTTTTCAGACTATACCAAAACTTTTCTCTAAATTTGCTGAAAATCTGCACAGCTATTTTAACTTTACATGATAAGAGTGAGAGAAAAAAGAAATTTATCGTAGTCATGTAGAAAGAAATCTATTCCAAGTGAACTGTGTTTCAATTAAATGTCTTGACTATGCTAACAATTGTAATGGTGTTTTGTTTTCTTTTTTAAAAACATTTAAAGACCCAGAAATGCATGGTGGGTTTTCTGTCATTTATTTTGTCAATATTAGGACCAAACTGTTGGTCAACTTAACAATGAAATGGAGAAAAAAAATTATTATGAGCTATTTGATATTATAGAGGAAATATATTTGATTAACTGCATTTAAAATTTTCGATCACTTATTCAGGCAATTGGAAAATAAAAATTTTAAAAAGTCAATACTAAAAAGGTCATAAAATACTGTTGAAAGAATCAGAAAAGTCAGTGTACAGAACATAAACTTTGCCAAATAGAAATGAATACCATGTGTTTTCAAAATTTATACAAAATACTTTAGCAATGGATTCACTGGTCTTCTGGACAGATGTTCCTGTAGACTTAATTCAAGCATGTGAGAAGCCTCTTTGCCCTCTTGGCTGACTTTTAATATTCTCATACTGAAACTGTCTTCCAACCTGCTTTGTTTTTGTTTTAATTCCTCTGGCGTGTTTGATGGGATGTATCAAAAGATTTCTATAAACAGCCAAGAGTTTATCACAGTTTAGTCAAATCTCCATTTTGAATACATAGTTAATATAATCAAATATCATGTTTATAACATAATGTAATAATATCTTATTTATAAAAATATACATAATACATAATACAATAATATATAATGATATAACAGAATATAAGTCATCTGGTTATATACACTACTAATAAAATATTATTATATGTCATATATAATTCGACAACAGCCCTGTCAGATGTATTATATTATTATTGCAATTACATTTATGAGGAAAATAAGGCTGAATCTTGATTACTTGGTTCTATGTCTTCAGTTTTGTAGTATAATGTTATCCGTCACCTAAGGTCTTTATTATATACAGCTGTGTTTCTGGGATATAAATTTAATTATTGTATTTCAATTAGTGATTAATGAGAAAATATTATTTCTCATATTCACTATGAAAAATGAAAGCAGAAGGAAAAGAGTAATACCATTTTTAAAAATTTGTTTTAAAATCCCTTTGTGAGCTTACAGATAGACAGATTTAGATATACATCACTTGGCTTTGATCTCTAGGTGTTTAATGTACATAATTGTATCTCTTTAATTTTACATATTTGTAAAGAGCCACATATTAGACTCCTTTCATGCCCAGCTTTGTTTCAAGTCAAATGCCATCACAGGCTCCCTTGTAACGTATCATCACATTTCCAATAAAAAGTTGACTGAGTTAGGACGTTTGACTTCCAGCCTTATTACTGTCAGTAATTGGCTTCAGTCAAATCATTTCTGTCAAATCCCTTAAACTTTCTATATTTCAGTTTCCTGTCCCCCCCCCAAATAACTTAGTAAATTCTATTATAGTTTTAAAATTCTGTGATTTAAAATTTTATCTTGAGCATTTACTATGTACTACTAGAACACTGTGTTAACTATTAAGGAAAAAGCTTTTTTAAAAAAAATTGATCAAATATCTTGTTCATTAATGTTTGTTGAACAAATGTTAACAACTGGAACTAAAACTGCTAGTTAAAATACGGGTTAAAAGGCTTAAAACATATCTACTGCAGAATAATATCTGTATATCTGACACAAGCCCTTTATTGACATTGTGGCTTTATAAAGGTTAGAAGTAATTGCAATAATAATGATAATATAAGTCATCACATTATGTATCACGATATGTGGAAGACACAAGGCTTTCCTGATGACGGTAGCAAATAGGGGGAAAAATATATATATATGTGGGGTAAAAGAAAGTCAAAAAGAATGAGAAAAAATGCAATAGAGGAAGAAATCTGCCTTTAAGATTCTAGGTGCATTTTAATGATCAGTAACCATTTCCCTGATGATGGTCTATGCATGCTATCCTAATGAGAATTCAGGTCTGAGACAATTTAATTAGTGCTGCTTTTGTGATATATTCTGCGATAAAAGAAGAAAATGTTTAGGGATTATCTAAACTAATTTTGCTGTAACTACATAGTTGTTAGCATGGGTTTGTTTCCTTTCTCTTCATGCTGGGTTCATAGCAAATCAGGGTCCCTAAATGGAAGGAAGAAAGAAAAAGAAAAAAAGAAATAATGCACAGATCTATGGTATCACGGTGGGTCCTTGTTTAAAAATGGAATTCCCTTTGCTCTAGGGAGGTAAATGTAAAATCACTTAACTCCATTGTATTTAATGAGACAAGAATAGACCTCATAAGTGCCTTTAAAAATTATTCCTCATTGTTTCACAAAATCATCAGTGATTTTAAAACATTAAATGGGCATCATAAGGGCATTTAAGAAAATCCGTGCAAAAATACAAACACAGGCTTATTAAAATGACAGCAGTCTGCTTGCTGTTATTTGCTTCTCAGAGGTAAGACATATATGTATTTTTTCCCTCCTTTTCAATGATATGAGATTCTATCTATCTCCATTAACTCTACGGTTTATTTACAAATACTTGAGGAGCAGAAGAACGTCTTTATATTTGAAGGATTTTCTAATAAAATGCAAAACTGTGTGACTAATCAGCAGAATAAGTTGGAAGGCCTCTCTTTATTTAAATAAAATGATAACTTTTTTTTGTGGGGGAATGAGGTAAAATTAAAATGAATTTCCTGCAAGGAAATCAGTATTTACTTGGAAGATGAACTGACTAGAAACATGAGGTCGTTTGTTTTCCTTTGGTCAAATAATCTCAGCTTTGCCTTCAAGACTGCCCAGAATTGTAAGAGACCATATAGTATCCAACTGAAACTCCCAACATCCTTCTTATTTCCCCAAATCTAATATAGGGAAGCAAATAAGCATTCAATGTAAGGGCTTTGGATGGCAGGCCTTACTTGGAGAATACAAAACAGACTGACTTATTCATTTTCAACAACAGTTCATTCCTGAACTTGTAGTAAAATAGATTGATGACATCTTTTTTGGAAGAGCACAATGGTATAAAGAAGACTAGATTCTAAGAAAACTTCAGGAAGATTAGTCATATAGTGTTATATGCGTAAATAAGTAGTTGGGAATTATTTTTCTTGAAAGATCAACCCCGTTTCTTGAGAGATTGGTGAAATTTAAAACTGAATATTCATACCCTTTATAATGAGGCAAATCATGATTTTTCTCACGAGTATCTCTCATCTCTGCAGTAAGACTACTCTTTGAATCCTTGTAACACTATTTCTTCTTTTTTTTTTTTTTTAATTTTATTTTATTTTTGGCTGTGTTGGGTCTTCGTTTCTGAGCGAGGGCTTTCTCTAGTTGCGGCAAGCGGGGGTCATTCTTCATCGCGGTGCGCGGGCCTCTCACTATCGCGGCCTCTCTTGCTGCGGAGCACAGGCTCCAGACGCGCAAGCTCAGTAATTGTGGCTCACGGGCCCAGTTGCTCCGCGGCATGTGGGATCTTCCCAGACCAGGGCTCGAACCCGTGTCCCCTGCATTGGCAGGCAGATTCTCAACCACTGCGCCACCAGGGAAGCCCCACTATTTCTTCTAAGGCCCAAATATGACCTACCTCCACGAAGCCTTCTTTAATTCCCCCAGACACCTCATTTCTTGTATATCACTTCCTGCTCCCCACCCCAAACTCTATTCCTCTCAACAACACATCTTCTCTGTGGCATTAATTATAAATCCTCCTCATTTCTCATTCTTAAAGTAATTTGTATCTTAAGTGACATAAAATTGGTCCATATATTGTAGATACCCCGCAGCTGTTTGAATGATGACATTGGTGGCTCATGGTGATGACGGGGGTGATCATAGTCGTGATCGTGATGGTGGTGCCAGTGGTGCTGATGGCAGTGTGATAGTCATCGTCTCCCTGTCCAGTTTCTCTCAGGTCTACAAAATGCCTCAGGTAAATTTTAGGAAGAAAGTTGCTCCCTTCTCCTTACTGCTCTCTAGCCTTTTCCTTTGGTAGAAGGGATCTGATTGGTGAAATGGTAAGAGTCTGATATCTATTTGCTCATGTTCTTCAACTGGGAAGGTTAATGGCCTAAACCTACATGCTCATGTGTTGTTTCTCTTTCTAGCTACCACTCTTGGATCGCTGTTTTGGAAATTGCCTGCCTGTGAGCATTATACTTTCTTCTCCCCAATCTTTCATTTTCCATACAATAAACCAAAGATAACAGACTACACTTTGTGCAGTGAAGTTTTCAGTTAGTCAGCAGCTCTATTAGTGATAGTTTTGCACAAATTCTATGGAAGGAAAAAGAAAAAGGAAGAAGATGTTTTTTGAAGTCCAAGCTATATTTTTTAATCCAGTTTTTCACCTGTAATAAAGCAAATGATTTCTTCTCATTTGAACTCCTGTTCTATATTCCCAAATAGGTTCAGAAACATGAGGGAAAGAAATGGGTGGGTTAATTAACCAAATAAAATACTGTGTGTGATGGTAATGATCATGATAAAATTATTCTCACTAGCCCTTTCAAATTGGGCAAGCCCAGAGTTTTAACTTTCTGTCAGAAGCTGACATCTTCAAAGAACATTTTCTTTATAAAGCTCTCCCAGGAAGATGCTAGGATTTAACACAGCAAGATTTTGGTGAATTATGTAGACAAAGTCTTTGTCATGGTCAGATTTTTTTAGTGTATTTAATCACCTTACGATATTTGAAGTTACATTAAAGGCCAAAATCATAACCTGGAGTTTAACACTCTCAACATCCATCCTAACAACCTTGTAGCTCACAGGGGCTGGAAAGCAAAAACTATACTTCCCAGTATCCCTTGTTGCTAGCGATTCAGATATAATTTAGGTTTCACCAATCAGATATCCCTGTGGAAGATCTCCATTCAGAATTGAATCACATGACAAACTAAAGACACTCTTTTGCTTGGAGGGAACAGCTAACCAGAATCCAGATTAAGCAGTTTCCTGACTAGGTTTTGAGACATCAGCTGTCATGGCAGCTTCTGATTCTGTACTTTGTCAATAGGTAGAGGCAAGATTCTACATTCTACCCAGCGGGAGGCTCTTCCCAGAATCTCAGCCTAGGGTCTTGTTTTTGTAACTCTGCTAATTAATCTGTGATATAGTTTTAACCTTAAAAAAAAAAAAAAAGAAAAAGAAAAACAGGCTATTATGCATGTAGTCAAGAACCTTGGCTAATACTAATACATCAGTAAAATAATTCAGGATGGGAATGACAAGTTAAGGTAAAGAATAGATTAGAAAATAGAAATTTAGCTTGCACAGGAAATATTGTATAGGCAGAACTAAGAAACTACGCCCAGAGACATGGGAAAGTTGAAGCCAAAGGGGATTAAACTAAACACAGCTGCCAACTCTCCGATGTTCAAGCCAAAGGGGCCACATTATGTTATGCACTGAGAATTACCATTGCTGCTAAATTCAGGTTTTAAGCACATGACCTTTGGCAACCACCTGTTTGTTCTCTGTACCTCTAGCTCTTTCTGTGCTGTTCTGTTTGCTCTTTTGTTTTGTTTTTTAGATTCCACATAATAAGTGAAATGCAGTATTTGTCTTTTTCTCTATGACTTATTTCACTTAGCATAATACCCTCTAGGTCCATCCATGTTGTCACAAATGGCAAGATTTCATTTTTTTTTTTTTTACGGGTGAGGAATATTCCATTGTATGTATACCACATCTTGTTTACCCATTCATATTGATGGTCATTTATTTAGGTTGCTTCCATATCTTGGCTATTGTAAATAATGCTTCAATGAACATAGGAGTGCATGTATCTTTTCTAATTAGTGTTTTTATTTTCTTCAAATAAATACCCAGGAGTGGAATTGCTGGGTCATATGGTAGTTCTATTTTTAACTTTTTCAGGAATCTCCTTACTATTTTCCATAGTGGCTGCACCAATTTACATTCCCACCAAGAGTGTACAAGCGTTCCCTTTTCTCCACATCCTTGCCAAAACTTCTTATTTATGTTCTTTTTGATAATAACCATTTTGACAGGTGTGAGGTGATATCTCATTGTGATTCTGACTTGCATTTCCCTGATGATTAGTGATTTTGAGCATCTTTTCATGTGCCTGTTGGCCATCTGTATGTCTTCTTTGGAAAAATATATATTGATATCTTCTGCCCAGTTTTTAATTGTTTTTTTTTAAATGTTGAGTTATATGTTTTTGTATATTTTTATATTAACTCCTTATCAGATATATCATCTCCAAATATCTTCTCCCATTTGGTAGATGGCCTCTTCAATTTGTTGATAGTTTTCTTCACTACCCAAAAGGCTTTTAATTTGATGTAAGCCTATTTGTTTTATCTTTGCTTTTGTTTCCCTTGCCTGAGGAGACAGATACAGAAAAATATTGCCAAGACCAATGTCAAAGAGCTTACTGCCTATGTTTTCTTCTAGAAGTTTTATGGTCTCAGGTCTTACATTTAAGTCTTTATTTTGAATTTATTTTTGAATTTATTTTTGTGCATGGTGTGAGAAAGTAGTCCAGTTTGATTCTTTTGCATGTACCTCTCCAGTTTACCCAACACCACTTATTGAAGAGGTTGTCTTTTCCCCATTGTATATTCTTGGCTCCTTTGTTGTAAATTAAATGCCATATAATTGTGAGTCCATTTCTGGGCTCTCTGTTTTGTTCCATTGATCTACATGTCTGTTTCTGTGCCAGTACCATAGTGTTTTAATTACTGTAGCTTTGTAGTATAGTTTGATATCAGGGAGCTTTATTCTTCTTTCTCAAGGTCATTTTGGTTATTTGGAGTCTTTTGTATTTCCATACAAATTTTAGAATAATTGTTCTAGTTCTGTGAAGAATGCCACTGGCATTTTGATAGGGATTTGTTCCATTGGTTCTTTCAATAATTTTTGTTTCTTTATTGATATTCTGTATTCGATGAAACATTGTTATCATATATTCCTTTAATTTTTTAAGCATGGTTCTTTTAGTTCTTTGAACATATTTTGGATGTGTTTATAATAGCCCCTTTGATATCTTTGTTGGCTAAGTCCACCAAGTGGGCCCCTTAAAAGGCACTTTTTTTTTAGAAATTCAAATTTATTTATTTATTTATTTATTTAGGCTGTGGTGGGTCTTCGCTTCTGTGCGAGGGCTTTCTCCAGTTGTGGCAAGCAAGGGCCACTCTTCAAAAAGGCACCTTTTATCATCAGCTTTTATTCTTATGTATGGGTCACACTTTGCTGTTTATTTTCATGTTTTATATATATATTTATATATATATTTTCTTTTTTTTTAATTACACATTTTAAATAATATATTGTAGCAAACATGTTTACTCTTCCTCCTCACCACAGTGTTTCTCGTTGTTGTCTGCTTAGTCATTTGTGTGATTAATGGTTTGGCTGAGCTAATTCTGAAAAGCCTATTTTCCCAGCAGTGTGTAGCCTCTCAGATGTGTTCCTACTCATATGTTTTTCCATTTGTTTGTATCTTTTAGCCAGTGATTTAAGGGTCACCCCTGACTTATAAGCCACATATGGGTGAAAGGTTGGGCTTAAGCCCCTTTACTCTTTGAAGGACAGATGTCTTGGAGGCTGCTTTCATAGTTCAGAGCATTCACATTTTTTAGCCCTTCTTTTAGTCAAGGCCCAATAGCTAACAACTTGATGATGCCCTTTCTTGATCACCTTTAAGGTCAAGGATAGGCAATTAAAAGGCTTCACCCGGCAAGCCTCATGGAGGAATGCTGACCTCTCTGCACCAGATTTGATGCACAGCCAGTGCAGGACAGTCTTGAAGGGGAGTTGTCATCAAGGACTCAGGACCCCTGGCCAGAATGCTCTTATGTATCTCTGCATTCCCAGCATAGATGCCTCCTTTTGGAGGACTCTTCATGGGGTGCCTTTCCCCAGGGGCTCTGCCCAGATATCTTTTTCAGAAAAAGGTGGGGGAAAACTTGAAGACATTTTGCTCCACTGTGGTTCAGCTCTCAGTACCTTTCCAATCCCACCCACCCCCCTCTCCCTGCCCTCCTGACCCAGATTCATAAAATGGCAGGAGATTTTTTTTGAAGCTCCCTCAGCAATGAGATTATCCCCCCCATTTGTACTGATACATCTATCCCTTGTCCAGTGTCATTCTATGGAGAAAAATAGAACATTCTGGGAGCTGGCAACTTCTTTCTAATCTCTTGCTTATTATCCCAACAAGTGAATAAAGCCTCATCATTACTTTCTTCTTGACTTGTCCTAATCAATAACTCCAACACCTGGAAGCTCAGCTCATGACATCTAATGAGTGGATGAGATGTCATGAGTGGATCATGAGTGGATACAGCCTTGGGCATGCACACAGTTTTCCAGAGTTTGCCAGAGATGAGTGTGATTTTATTTTTAAGCTTGGTTTCTTAGGACCCTTGGGTGACAGTTGTTTATTGTTCAGTCGGTATTTTGACAGAGGTTGTATTTAAGCCCTGAGTGCCAGTGTGGCTTCTGCTCTGTGTTGATGGGTCTGCATGAGGCTTGGGAAATGTTTAAAGTCTGCCTCACACCCTCTTCTCATTCCTCTTGGGTAGGTGCAGCCCAGCTCATGCTCACAGCCCTCTCGAACCCCAGAGTTAACTGTGATCCCAAGAGGATTCTTCTGGTTTTCTGCCATTTTGCTTGTACTATTGGAGCTAAAGGTCTCACCTTAATTGCTCTCTACCAACATCTCAATTGTTTTCAAAAACACCCTTAGACAAAGAATTCTCCATGCTATCTTCCAAATAAAATTAGTGGCCTCAGACAGAGCTAGGGAACAGAATGTGGTTTAAATGTCACTGTTATGGGCTGAACTGTGTCTCCCCCAAATTCATATCTTGAAGTCCTAACACCCAGTACCTGAGAATGTGACTGTATTTGGAGATAAGGCCATTAAACAGGTGATTAAGATGAAATGAGGTCATCCGGGGCAGGGGAGGGGGGGTTGATCCAATATGACTGGTGCCCTTAGAAGAAGAGATTAGGACATCAGCATGTGAGTTCACAGAAGAACGACCATGTGCAGGACACAGCAAGAAGGTGGCCATTTGCAAACCAAGGAGACAGGCCTCAGAAGTGACCAAACCTGCCAACACCTAGGTCTTGAACTTCTAGCATCCATATCTGTGAGAAAATAAATGTCTATTGTTTAAGCCCCCCAGTCTGTGGTATTTCGTTATGGCAGCTCTAGCAAACCAATGCAGGCATCAATACTGGCTACACCTATGGAAATTTAGTAGAGTTTTCTGAATTAATATTTCTGTACTTGTTTATGGCCTTAGGACACTTTGCAGAAATTATAAATGACTGATGATTCTTTTATTATTATTTTATAATTTTCAACAGTTACACTGTTGTTACACTGAGGAGAGGAATTGGTGTATCCTCATTCCACAACCCAGAAGCCCTCCTGCCTCCTCTGCTCTCTTCCATCTTCCACTTTTCATTCTCTACTGATAATTCCCACTGGCACATAAACATGCTGTTACTTTCCCTATCTTAAAAAACAAAGCAAAACAAAAGGCTTAAAACAACAACAACAACAAAAACCATGTCCTGATCCATCTTCCATCCAGTTTCTTACTCCCTTTTTTGGCAAAAATCCTCAGGCAGATGGACCAGACTCACAGTCTCTTCTCTTTCATCCCTAAACACGCTCCATTTCAGCTCCACTCCCACCACACCTCCTAAACTGCTCTGATCAAGTTACCAATTATTTCCTGGTTGCTAAATTAAGTAATCAATTTCAGACCTCTTAGTAAGTGAATTACTAGCAAGATTTTTAGGTAGCTAATCACTCTTTCCCTTGACTTTCTTTCTTTGACTTCAAGGAAACACACTCGCTAGGTTTTCCTCCTATCTCATGAGTGGTTCCTTCTCAGACTGTATCCTTATACTTCCTTAAACATTCAAGACACATCCCAGCCTTTGCACCTTTGCTCTAGATGTTACTTGTGCTCAGGGTTCTCTTCCCCAAGTATCAGCATGGCTAACTCCCTCATTTCTTTAAATAGTGCTAAATCTCAGCTTCTCAATTAAGACTATTCTGAACACCCTGTTAGAATATTGTGAGCTGCCACAATTTCCACCCCAACATTCTCAGTATCCCCTTTCTTTGCTCCACATCTTTTACATTCATAGTCCTCATCCCCCTACAATATAGTTTATATATTTATTATGTTCACTGTATCACCAAAGAAGAATGTGATCTCCGTGAGAGCAGGGATCTTTGTTTTGTTCACTCATGTATCCCCAAACACCTAGAAAGTGCTTGATAAAATGGAGGTACTCAATAAATACTTATTGAATAAATGAAAAGAGCATAATTAAAGTACAGGACAGGGAAGCTGGGAATAAATGAGGATAACCTAACTTCAGCTTCTATTTGGAAAAAATTAATGAAGTCCCAACAGAAATATGGACACAATTCAGTGTCTTTATTATAATTTATGTTTAGTTTGATTGTCTTCCTTATTATTTCAACAAACGTGTGAGATTAGAAGTGGTTCGTTTGAGATAGCAAAATAGAATTTTTAGGTAGGAAAGTTGTTAGATAACATTTAATCTCGGTTCATAAAGCAGAAGAGCCCCAAACAAAACTCACTTGGATACACTTAGCAAAACAATACAACTGGAGGTCTTGACTTCATCAATATGCTCACTCTGCATTCCTACATATGCAGAAAGCAAAATCCAGGGATTACAGAAGTCCATATTGGACCAAGCAGCAAATACGTTTGCAAATTGTTCATTATCACGAAAACATTAAAGTAAATACTAAATTCTTCTTTATTTGATATCTTAATTTATATGGCTCTAATTTGTGTAATTATGATAAATTTATATCACAAATAAGTCATTTTTCACATTATACAGCTATTAATACTGCTTTAAACATGTATGTATTCAATATTCCACTTGCCTTAAGTAGGGAATATTAAAGGGCTGAGATGCCCTCTCAACTTCACAAATATATCATTGCGTGCAAAGTAATTCTTGTTTGTTCTTTTAGAAAGACTCTTTTTATTAAAGATTAAAAATAAAATGGCACTCAGGGAATTCAAGCAAAGTGTATACAACTTGAAGCCCTTAGTTACTTATACAAATGTTTATACTAATTTTTATCTTGGACTTAATCTAGCCTCTGGAGAAATGATAAATCAACTGTAGAATTTATTTAGGAAATGTTTGTCGAGAACTATTATTGACTGACAAAGTCCTAAATGTTATGGGTAGATATATGAGTAATGTATGCTTCCTGCCCTGTACAATCTAATGGTGAAGTAAAGAAAGAGAGGGATATAAATAGAAAAATTACAATAAAATTTAGTATGTATTTTCTCAGTTTGGGTCTCTCCAACCATGCACACACAGACAATAGAATCTGGTAAAACAACGTGGGTGCCAGTGCACTGGCTTTTGTGTGCAAACTCTGAGATGGAGATGAGCGTGCCACAGGTTTCTTAGGGCATGCTCTGGGGTCATCAACTGCAGGGGCAGGTGGGGAAGCAGAGGGAGAAGTCACACTGCAGTGCCACCTCAACAGCGGTCTCAGATGACCACTGGGGAATTCTGAAGCTCAGATGACCATTCAGAATGGTCCTGAGTTGTGGCAAGTGAGCTGGACCCTATGTCACCAAGTAAATCAGTCATTAGATGGGGGATACCCGGGGAGGGTCCTTAGCAAGGCAGCTCTCTTTAGCCAAGGCAATCCCTGGTAGGGTGATACCTGGCCCAGTTAGCTGTGACCAAGCTAATAAAGCCACATACTATGCCAGGTAGTCAGTAAGAAAGATACCCCTGAGAAAAGGGAGATGAGTATATTAGGCTTAAAGAGTCATCTCAGATAATGTCCATGTACCTGGCCTGCACATTACATGCCTGTTATTTGTCTGCTCAGGCTGCCATAACACAATACCATGGACTGGATTGCTTAAACAACAGAAAGTTATTCTCTTATATTTCTGAAGGTTAGTAGCCAAGGTGATTAGCATGGTCAGATTCTGGTCAGAGCTCTCTTCCTGGCTCTCAGATGGCTACTTGCTTGCTGTGTCTTCACATGTCCTCACATGGCAGAAATAGAGAGTTCTGGTGCCTCTTCCTCTTCTTTAAGAGTACCAGCCCTATCAGATTAGGATCCCACCCTATGACCTCATTTAACATTTATCACCTCCTCATAGGCTCTATCTCCAAATTCAGTCACATTGGAGGTTAGGTCTTCATCTGATGGATTTGAGGGAGACAAAATTCAGCAGTAGTCTACCTCATGATCCAACCCTATCATAATGATTAAATTCAAGATGACCTAGAGGAAGAGGAAAAGTTGGACAGTAGCAGAGGAGGACATAGCAGGCAGAGAAAAGTGGAGATAGAGGGACAAATCAGGCTGCTAGCTACTGGTGTCTCACTTAGATGATTATAGCTGAGTCTCCTGGAGCAGGGTACCCTGTGGGAAAACAAAGACTGAACAGATGCTATATAGGCATGAATAAATTTAAGTCAATCAGTTTCCAGATCCTCAGTTTCTCCATATGTATGCTTTCCAAAAATTAATTTGGCTAAAACTGTATCTGTGCTTTCAGAGTTCTTTTTTCAACTCCTCTTTTAAATTCTCCTTTTCCCTTCTTTACAAAAGAAATGCAAGCTCCTCACCATCTTCTGTAATTCATTGCCCTGGAGTGTAAAACTCCCGAGAGTGAGACCCATGGGAGCAAAATATCATGGAAGCATTTATACCTTATCTAGCAATATTTTGAACTATATAGCTCAGAATTAGAATTCAGAATACCTGGTAGGTTAATATGAGTGGTTAATACAAATATTTATTTGAAACAAAAAAATACACTTGGACTTTTTCTTATATAGCCTCATCTAATTTGTTGTTGAATTTGACAATGAGGGCTGTTTTCCCATGATACCATTTATAGATTGAAAGAGTTAAACTGCCAGTCTAATGTTTCAGTGTAGATCAGGCATATAATAAGATTATCCAGAAAATATAGTCTTAGCAAATATTTAAATTTGTAATAAATTCTGAGATGTTTATTTCAAATGAGAGAAGAGGATATGTAATTTTTCAGAAATGACTTTAGGGTTTGCATGAATAATATTTGAACACCAACATGTAGCAGTGAACTAGCTTCCACCTGCTCTGAAGGAAGCTGACATGGTTTCCCAGTCTTCTCTATTTTCCTATGAACAATAAACCCCTATTACTGGAGGTAACCTGGGCTTTTCTCTGTATATAAAAGTGAGCAACATGGATTTGTATGTTGAATGTTTAATGGTGCCGGAAGAAGAGAGCCTGTTATATGGACAGCCTGAGAACAGGACCATAGTACTCAGAGAACTTTGGGGAGGATCCCCTGCTCCATGGATTGTGTTTAGGATATTTATTCTCTTCATGCTCTTTGACCCCTTGTTCTTTGACTTTCTCTAAGGGTGTCTCCTTCTTCCTCTGTCCCTTAAATATTGGTGTGTCTGAGAAATGTCTCTTGAACCACTGCTTTTTACACTATATGTGATCCACGTGGGTGAGTCCATCTACTCTCCACCTGTGCCAATGGTGGCCAAATGTGTATTTGCAAAACAGACTTTGTCCCTAAATGTCAGACATCCTAAAGCTAAATGCTCCAAAGCGTGCTCAAAATCATCATGTCTAAAATGGACTTAGAAGCTTCCTACCTAAGGTTTTCCTTCTTTGGATTTCCTGTTTGTTTGGTACTGCTAATTTCTCCCCAGCTTCCTAAATTTGAAATTTGGGAGTCGTTCTTGCATCCTTCCTCTTCATCACTTTCGTATTTAATGAGTCACAAAATCTTGCCAATTTAAATACTATACAGTTGCCAAACCTTTTCCTTACTACTTTCCTGGTTAAGGTTCCCATCATCTCTCTGCTGAAATACTACAATAGCTTCTTCCAGTGCCCTTAATAACAAGTTCACTCTAGGGTAATTCATCTAAAACTCCAATATTACTCTTGAGCTCTAATGCTTAAAATCTTTATGTTTCTCAGTCGCAGTAGTTACATTTTTTAATGTGCATCTATATCACTAAATTTTTAAAAATAAGTACCCCTTAATATATTTATATATAATTCATACAACAGATATCAAAACAGAAAATTTTAAATAATACTAGAAATTAAAGTAAATGACATTTTTAAGGTTTTATTCCCAGATCCCAACAGGGATTCTTAGCACCTCTTTTATATGATTATGATGAGAGAACTAAAAACAGAGATTAAAAATGATACTTTCAAAATAAATGTCAACAATAATTCTAACACTTCCTTTTCACACTTCAATGGATCACCTTAAGCACCTGTTCCTAGTCACGTCCCCCCACTTTAGACACCACTGGCTTCTAGAATAAAATCCAAACTTCGTCTTTTGTATAATATATAGGTTTCTCCATAATCTGGGTCTTCATTAGGTTTCTAGTTATACTGAATTTATTGGAATTATCTACTGATGTGGCTGTTATCCTTACTAAATGGTGAGTTCATTCACAGAAGAAACCGTATCTAATTTACCACTGTGTCTCCGGAGACTCAGACACGGTAGGTGTTTAAAGGCATGTCTGTTGGATGAATGTCAAAGGGTTTCTCTGTATGTGTCTTCCCTTTCTAATTATATTGTTTAACAAGCCAGTAATTCATTATATTATTAATTGGGGAAAAGATTTGTAATTATATTGCATTTGACCATGTAAACCCTGTTATTTCATTGAAATAATAACCAAAAGTAATGAATTTAGATTATAGAAATATATTCATCTGATTCTGCCTAACAATAGAAGGAGAGTAGTTACGAGGCTAACAAAAAACCCAGTAGTAAATAGCCAGTAAAAGATAATGAGATTGTAGGTCTTAAACTGCTCTGGGCAAATTATTCTAGTTGATTAATACTTAGATTATTTTGGATACAGAGGAAGTAGACAGAGTTTTTAGCTTTATGGTCACTGGAGTCAGACTGAATATATTTAGTTCTTATTTTATCACTGACTGTATCCCAGGTTAAATTATTTAACACATCCATGCTTCTGTTTCTTCACAAAAATTTGGTGATAAGCAAAGTACCTATATTATAGAGTTTTCAGGATAATTAAATGAGATTATACAGGTAAACATTCACAATAGTCCAATTTAATATATATTGATAAAAACATACAAAGTATTTACAATACTACCAGAAGATATTGTCTTCAATATGTGTCAACAATTATTATTCCTACAACAGACAACATACCAAAAAAACGTGATTTTAAAATCAATTTCTCTCTTAAAAAACAAAATTTCAGGGATTCCCTGGTGGCGCAGTGTTTGAGAATCTGCCTGCCAATGCAGGGGACACGGGTTCGAGCCCTGGTCTGGGAAGATCCCACATGCCGTGGAGCAACTAGGCCCGTGAGCCACAATTACTGAGCCTGCGCGTCTGGAGCCTGTGCTCCGCAACAAGAGAGGCCGCAATAGTGAGAGGCCCGCGCACCGCGATGAAGAGTGGCCCCCGCTTGCCGCAACTAGAGAAAGCCCTCGCACAGAAACGAAGACCCAACACAGCCAAAATAAATTAATTAATTAATTAATTAATTAATTAAAGATGATTTATTAAAAAAAAAAAATTTCAGATTGCACCTACTTGGGATGAAAGACCTGAGGTTTAATACCCTGTATATTAGCAAACGAGGGTTTTAAGTCCACTATGGCAGGAGGGACTTATATTTTCCATCAAATTGTTATGAAAGGTCATGGTTCATACTATGGGGTTTTTAATAATTGGCTTATAGATTGCTGAGATTTATGTAATCTTCTACTGAATACATATTTATTAAAGACCCTCTCTGTGCCAGTGGGCACTGTGTGTTCTAGGCCCTAGCAATTCTGTAAAAAATATCTAAGTCTTATACCTCGTGGAGTTTACATTACAGTGGGGAAGATATAAAGCAAACAAATAAATATATACTACAAAGTTGGGAAATAATGCATGCTATGAAGAAAATAAATCAGGGGTAATGTAGGGAAATAATGGGGGGTGGGGTCTCCAAGGGGTGATCTTAAATAGTCAGGGAAGACTTCCTAGAGGAAGTCTTCAAGTAAGTATCTGAATAAAGTGAGAGAGCAGGTCCCATGAATAGTCCAGGGAAGTAGTCTTACTAGCAGAGGGAGCAGCAAATGTAAAGGCCCTTAGGTAGAAATATACTTGATAAATTGGAGGAACAGCTAGAGAGCCAGGAGATTATACATAAGTAAGCAAGATATGTTCGTGCATATGTGTACACGAACATGTGTGTGCACGCATGCACCATGAAAGAAATAGAAGATGAGGTCAGAGTTAGACAACAGCCAGAACCTAAAAGTCCTTATAGAAAAGAGAGTTTGGTTCTAGCTGAGCATAATGGGAAGTCATTGGAACAACTGAGCAGAAAGAGATGGCATGAACTGAGTTACATTTTAGAAAATATCATCTGACTGATCCTTGAAATATTGACAGCAAAAAGGTGAAAAGGAAGCAGGAAGGTAATTTAGGAAGTCCCTGCAGTGTTCTAAGTGAGAGATGGTAGAGAATTAGACTAGAGCATTAAGGGAAGATATCTCAGTCTGCTCAAGTTGCCATAACAAAATATCATAGACTGGGTTTGTTGAAACAACAGAAATGTATTTCTCCAAAGTTCATTGACTAGAAATCTGGATCAGGGGGCCAGTATGGTTGGGTTCTAATGAGAGCTCTCTTCCTGGCTTACAGGTGGATGGATGGCTCTAACTGCGTCCTCATGTTGCAGAGAGACAGATCTCTCTCTTCTTCTCCTTGTAAAGCCTCTAATCCCATCATGAGGGCCCTGTCCTTATAACCCAATCTAACCCTGATTACCCCCTACAAGCCTCACTTTTAAGTATCATCACATTAAGGGTTAGGGCTTCACGTATAAATTTGGGAGGGAGGGATGCATACAATTAGTGTACAACAGAAAATTTGGAGAGAATTGTTAAATATTTGACATATACTGAACGAACTTTTTGATGAACTAATAAAAAGAAAGGAGTCTAAAAAGTCTTTGTCTAATAAATTTTTTGTCTGAACAAACTGTGTAACTACTCATGCCATTTATAGAGATGTTCAAGACTGGTGTAGAAGCAGGTTTAGGGGAAAATCATGAGTTGTGTTGGAGACACGTTAAGTTCGAGTTTGTACTTTGACATCCAAGTTGAGAGAGGAATAGACAGAAGCTCAGGGGGAAGGCTAGTAAATATTGTGTGGAAAACAAAATGAAGTTGAAAGCAAAATCTATTTTACAGTAAGACTAAAGTTTACCTTAATTTTCTTCTCATGCCTTGATTCAAACAGCATGAAATCGGCTTCTGTTTTTATAATGGATGACCTTTACAATGGACATAGAAGAGAAACCAAGAAAGCCCTTTAAGAGTTGTTAATTTTATGGTATTTGCTACAACATGAACAAGAGCATGCTGTGTATCTTGGCCCAATAATTAGACATCCAAAGTACCTTTTGTAAATGCAGAATTGTTCTTTTGTAAAACTATCCTATAAAATAAGATCTTTGTCCAGCTTGGTTTCATTTATGTTGTACCAAACTATATAAGGAACATGAAGCAAATAAATAGCAATGCTATAAAACCATTCATATGTCAAATCCACAGAAAAAGAATGTTTGATGCATAAGCAGTCAGAGATGAGAAGGCCCTCCTTGATCAAAAATTTCCTGTCAATCAGGACTAATAGAGGATAGACTAATAAATAATCTCTGACATAGAAAAGCAGCCACATTTAACTTGAAGATAGATTTTACATATGGTTAATGTGATAGAACTATCAAGCTAACAAGAACCCTTGGGGCCAGTCTGAATATTCATTAATCAGCCCAACTTTGGATTTAACATAGAATGCAACTGTCAATGAACAAATGGGCTTTTGTGGAAAAGGTGATAAACAAAATCCAATGAACTGGCAAATTGGAAAGTCTTGAAAGAATAAATACTGTAAGATTAAGAACTGAATAGAAGACTTGAGCTCAGCTCTCTGCAGAAAAGACAAAAGCTTCTCACTAAATCAAGTAGCTCTGGAGAACATTGTTTTTTAATGTTTCTTTAGAAAGAAACATCTGCCGTGATAAGGATATATTTTGAGAAAATTTTTGAAGAAGGCTTATACTTTTTAATACTCATTCTCTACAGCACATTGAAAAGACAGACTTCTAAATAAATGGATTGTTTTTCAGTTCCAAGTTGTTAATCTCATTTCCTGGATGAGATGATTTTTCCAAAATGTACAAATAGATGGTTTTCTCCAAAGGCAGAACAATAAGAGTCATAATTAATACAAGTGGCAGATTGGCACAAAAGAAAGTTCAGGGTAGTGATCACAACGAAAATGCCTATTGTAACAAAATAAGTTAACAAATGATCCAACACCCTGTCTGTAAAAAAAAAACCCCAAAAAACCAAAATAATATCTATACCAACAACTCCGCCACAATGCTGAATAGAAACTGACACTTACTCTCAGTGACAGGGAGTGACAGGAGATTTGGGACTGAAGAGGTCTGAATGTTCCAGGCTCCACTGAAGAGGGAACAGATTCTTATCATCTGGGAATAGGATTACAGTTTTGGCTCATCTCGAAAAATTTTTTTTAACACAAAGCCATCTGGATTTTTTTTAATGTGAAACTTCCCAATTCTTTGAATGTTGGTCATAAATTCATAAGTACTAAAATATATACTGTGCAAGCCACTGTTTTGTGGGGCAAAGAGACTATGATTCTTGACTGAATTCAGTTGAGTGGCCCTCTTTTTTTTTTTAAGCCCCAGATGTAAGGTTAAAATTTACCATAACAGAATGTGAAGACTATTATATGTGTTAGTCTACAGAGAGAGTATACACAGGCTTTTGCTTGTATTGTATAATCTGACCAAAAATAATAATAATTCCCCAAAAATTTATAGATACATGTAGTGTTCGAACTTCAATGGGTCTTAAATTTAATCTAAGATCCATTGAAGCTCTAACATGTTATAAATTTTTCTTTAAAAATATTTTTATATATATATAAAAATATTTTTCTTCGAAAAATCAACATTTTATCATACATAAAATATGCAATCAGGAAGGTGCACAAAACAAAGTATATAATTTAACACAATAAGTATAAAGTGAGATATGATGTTGAACAAAACCAGATAAGCAATTAGTTCATATGAAACTTAGAGGCTTTTGGAGTAAAGATATATTTAACAAATAATCTCACTAAGGAATATATAATCACTGATAAGTGGTCTAAAAGAAACAAATACAATTCAATAAGAGATACAGAAAAGAGAAGACAACTCCACTGGGCAGAAGGAAAAAAGAACTGTTTTCCCAAAGAGGTAGTATTGGAGGTAGATTAAATCATGAGTTAATATAGGCAAGTGGTAAGTACCAAACCAGAGACAAAGAAGAGCATGGACAAAGGGCTATGGCAGATGAACTCTGGCCTGATCAAGGAACTGAGTGTGTGAAGAAACAGATGGGCAGAGAATGAGGAGGAAATCATGGATCATTAAGCTTGAGAGAACCAGACAACGTGGGCTTCCTTGGCCAGGTTGTCTACTTTAATGTCTTCCATTGCTTTAAGGGAAGAGGGCACATAAGTCATCAGATTGTTAAAGTGGGCAGATGACATACAAATTTGTGCTTTATCTGCAGTACAAGACACATCTAAGAGTGGCCTTAGGTATGGAGTAAAGAAGTAAGAGGTAAAATCAACACATCCTAATGATGGATTGGCTATGTGCGAGTAGGGAGAGGGAGAGGATATGTCTCGTGAAACTGGACGTGCGCGGGGAGGTATCACTCACTGGGCTGGAAACACTGAAGGGATTTACACCAGTGCAGGGAGAAGGCAGAATGCTGGGTTTTCTATGCCATCGTGACCTCCAGTCTGGAGCTCAAAGTACAGTCAGCTTTGAAGTTAGATATTCGGAAATCAAGCACATGCAGTCTACAGTTGCAATGAAGATTGAACTGGGGTCTACAAGTCCTCAGGGAGAGAACACCCAGTTAAAAGAGAAGGAGGTTTGAAAGCTAAGCCTTGAGAAAGCACACCCTGTAAGGGCTGAGTAAGGTGCATGAGCCTGCAGTGGTCAATGGGTAAGAAGGAAAGCAGCAGACCGTGGTGACATAGAAGCTAAGGGAAGAAAATGTGCCGCAAGTCAATAAAAAGGTCAAAATCTGTTGAGAGGCCATGAAAATTGAATTCTGAGAATGTCTATTCGATTCAGTAGTGTAGAGGTCCCAGGTGACCTTACTAAGGATGGTTTCAGCGGAATGCAGATTGCAGAGGGTGTGGAGTAAGTGGAAGGAGGAGATGGGTGGAGAGAGTACATACAGACAACACCTTCAGGAACTTCGGGGATGATTGTGATGCTGTAACTTAACCCAGATGGACAGGTCTGGGGGTGGTAAGATAGCGGGGGGCATACTTGTAATTTAGAAAAAGTGTAAGGTTGCCAAGAAGCAGGTAGGAGCTAAAACAAGTAAAGAGATGGGACTGAGGAATAATGAGGCATTACCTCAACTAACTCAACAGAAACAAAGGAGACAACGGTGGAGAAATTAATAGGTGACTGTTTATAACAGGAAAGGGATGGGGTCTCAACTGAGAGGTTCATTTTCCTCCAATCTTATGCTTTATTCCAATAAAGTCTTACAAAGTATCTTCAATTAAGACACTTGTTTACTTACTCTTCAATATGTTTGCTGTTGTTTTCCTGTTCAATCAGCAAAATGATAGTGTACGCTTGCCACACTGTGTTTAAATTGGATGCGTGTCTAGCTTTAGTGAAGTTTCTCAGGAGGTCTGGTGCATATTTTGCTCTCTGATAGGGTCTGTAATCTCTATGGTTCCAATCAACTTCCCTAGTACTTTTTCTTTCAATTTCTTTCAGTAAGCAATCATTCACGGTTAATTTTCTATGGAGGCATTACGGTGTCTGAAGCCGTCACATTTGATATTTAATGTGAGGGAGACTGGCATACCTCATCGGTTTTACTATATCCTTGTGGAAACTTCAAGGTGATGTTTGAGATTGTATCAGTCAGGATCCATCCAGGAAAACAGAATGGAATTAAGTCCAGGGAATTGATTACAGAGATGAAGAAAACCTGAGAAACCTACAGATTAGTAGCATGAGAAACCACGCTCTGCCCTAAACTAAAGAAACACCTGGAGGAGGCAGAATTACCAGGGTTTAGGAGCTGGGGTCACCTACCAAAAGCTGCAAACACTGGGCCTACCCAGAAGAAGCTGGAGCCCTGGAGGTGATCCAGATGCGGCCGCATCCAGAGAGGCTACACAAGGCAACAGGAGAGAAAGAGGCTGGTTCTTTCCCTCCTCCTTCCCACAGGAGCCTGTATTATGAAGCCTGCAGAAGACTCTTCCCCCTCCACTTCCTGGCTCAGAGGAGGGCAGAAGAAGGTCATGAATGAATCTGACGGCATGGGTCAAAACACAACTTTTGGGGACTAGATGATATTGCTAGGGGTAAATTCCTCACCTAGCATATGTTCATTATAGTTTAGAGGCTCAAACAAAGGTATTTTCCTCCTTCTTTGCTTTCGCCTCCAACCCCCAACAACCTGTGTAATAATTTCCAAAAGCTGATGCTGATCTGGCTAAGTAAGAATTCACTGAGGAAATAAACATATAGAGATTTCTGGATCGTATCAGGAAGTCTGGAGTGAGGCTCAGAAGTCTGAATTTAAATAAAATGAAAACAGGTAGATAATTCTGATAAAGAGTTATTTTAGTGAATCCATGTGCAGGCAACATAGTCATACTGGGACACATTCTACTGTATATGAATTACTCACCATCAACATCATGGAATATGGTTCTCAACTTCTTTCTGGCTCTGTTAGTAGTTTTCACACATCCTAAATACTGGGGCACAGCACTTTAGCTTTTATTATAGGTACTTGCTTTTTTATTATAGCTACTTGAAAACTAAATCATTTTGCTTTGTTTTCCTTTTCTCCCCATTCCAATCTCAACCACAGATATTTACAGAGGTTACTAACATGACAAGATTATATTCTAAGTGAAAAATGTTTTAAGGTAGACACCTTAGGTATTAAGAAACAAACAAAGTACGAACAAAAAATGTAAAGCAAACGTTAGGCTGAAATTCAAAGCCAAATAAAGCACATAATAATTGGCACAGTGAGATATGCCAGAATAAGCACACATCAGATTCTACTTCAAAGGAAACCTACTAAATTCAACAAGTAGATGTTAATTGGTGAGACAGTCACCTGAAGTTAAGAGAATATTATTCAGTCTAGCAGCAATTCAAGAATGACTTTGTCCTGCCCTGTAGAAGTATAGCACTCAAACACAAGTGTAAATGACTCAGCAGATAGCATTTGAGTCCAATTACTGAGCCCCATATGCCATATGATATTTAAACAGCTGGACCTGCTGTTTTTATATTAAACTATTTCCTTATAACAGGTTTATGATTTATAGTAGTGCTACTGATTTAATGAGTTATAAGAAGTTCATTTTTATCTAATGAGATTCCCCCCCCAATACAAACAGGTATAAAACATTTCAAAAATGTTAATCGTCATGTAGTATTTGTTTGGTTTTGAAACATGGCTTACAACAGAAAGTCAGCTAAGCATCTCTAGTTACCATTAGGAATCTGTCAGCAGTACCTAGATGTTTTCCTTCCATATAGACACATATCATTATTGATGTTTATTATTTTTTATTGACATCTACATTCCAAAAGCAGTTTGAAAAATTAGTTCAACTATGGTATTGTTCATTCTTACGTGTGTCCATTCTGATGACAAAACTTCTGTATATCAGTGTTTTAGGTGAGAGGGGATAAGGAATATTGGTATTTTAGGGTGGAAGGAAGGTCGTCTTTCTTGGAGTAGTTGCCCTTGTTGTGTCCAGTGTTGGATTTCCCATCTATCCCTTATTGGTGATGTCAGGTAAGTCCATTCACTGCTCTTATGCATTCATTGGGTTGTCAAATGAATGGGTGGGTTTAGTGACTACGTCATGAGAAACTGTTGAAATTCCCTTGAGAAGAGTCCACGCAGTCATGGGACATGACATGTAATGAGATACAGTCTTTTAAAGTGTTAAATAGCCATAATGATCCACAGCCACCAACCTTAGAGAGACATTTCGAGAATAAAAAGCTTGTGAACTTGCTCTGCACATTTTAAGCACTGAACAATGTGTGGCATTAATATGCTGTGACCAATTTCTGAAGGAATAACATGCGATTTAGCCTCTATGTAAAAAAAATGGCATAGGTAGAAATTAAAACTACCAAAAAGTTTTCTCTCTCAGTTATAACTTTATGACACCTTTATTTCCTTTTCTCCTAAAAGGAAATTATATGTTTATTAACATCAGAGATAAAATACCAGCAATGACTCTCAATTATCTTCACATGAATCCTTCATGTTTTCAATAAAGACCTATTCTATAACTTAATTCAGTTGATGATTGCAAAATCCTAGCAATTCTGCTCAAGTTATGCGTACAGCCAGCTGTGAAGGCTGGCAGGCCACAATGGTGATAGTTCAAACAAATACTTGAAAGATTTAAAATTCTTAGAATGGCCTGTCAAAATTGCTGCATAGCCATGGAATTAAAACAAATCACTTAACCCCTAGCCATTTGAATCTTTTAGTCACATAGTTTTGAAACATTTTAATAAAAGGAATCTTGGTTATGGACTTCAACTCCAAAAATACAGTAATCCATAAATCAAGCCATCCATGTAATGTATGCTACTTACATGGGTTTTCACCAAAAATAATTTTTCAATATTCCTAATAAAAGTGAAGAGTTTTTAAGACAATATCTTCTCACTAGATATTAAGTTTGGCTTTGGCTACCCTTAGAGCAGGAATGCTTATAGAAACTGAAGTATTAATATAATTCAATTATAAGATATTTGGACTTCATTATCTGCATGGCTCTATAGCACTCAGAACCTGTAGCTTCTATGATTATTTAATCAATTAAATATCCACTTGGCTTGATGCTTGGCTAAATTAAAGAAAAAAGAAAGAAAATCATTATTTCACAAGATACCTTTAAGACTGTATCTCTGTTTACCTTAGAGAAAATATTGAGAACCTTACTTTGCTCAAAGAGTTTACATTTTTTAAAAAGCCAATCAGTCTGGTTCTGGACTTAGGTTTTTACCATCTAATACATATACTGTCACAATGTACAAACATAGAAAAACATATATAAAGAAAATGGAGACTAATTATTAATAAATATTTGCATATCTATGAGTAAAATTTATGAATACAAATTTTGTTTCCACAATAATGTGCACTTTTTGAGAAAAACAAGGATTTAGAATATTTTAAGAATGAAAGACAGGTGTATGGGGAAAATATTCTCTGTTCCTTGGGCCTCTTGCTTTTCTCTAAAAGCAACAATTTTTGTTATGATTCCACTTCCTGCTCAGAAGTGCTGTGAGAATATTGTTTCTAATTTGGGATCATCCAAATCTATCTGGGAACCAAGATTTTTATTACATCAGTTTTTTTAAAAAAAATTATTTTGAGGCGCCAGTTTTGATTCAACAAGCCCCAAAACAAAGAAATTCACAAAAACTGACCGGGTGCAGCTTTTTCAATGTTGCATGTACAATTGTATATATGCACACACAGACATACACACATGTGTTTGTGTGCAAATATACATATGCAGAGAGACAGCTAACCAGATAGGTATAGATAGATATAGATAGTATTAGTTTACCTTATAAACTGCCTGAGGTATTAATAAGAATGGCTTAGCTATGCATTAGCTGAAATATCAAGCATAATATGGAACTTTGGTCCTATATAAAGAGATAATTATCTATAATATTAAATAAAAACCAAACAATATGATAGGCATATATATGCTACACGAAAGAAGATGGAAGTGCCTCACAGACAGAAGAAGGGATATAAGACCCCCTCTCTCTGCGCACATGCTGAGCATGTACTGACGCGACGGGTCCAATAGTTGAAGCTCCTGATTTCCATTCCATAAATTAGGCTACATGACCTGCAGCAAGCCAGCCCCGGGACCAGCTTCACTGACCACTTCCGATGTGGAATTCTGACAGTGCATTCCTATTCCCTCACCTGCCTATGAGCTCCAGACAATGGCTTGGACGTTCTCCACCAGCGGGGCATGAGCAAGGGAAGGAAAGATAACTAGCAAAACTTTTAGGCAGTTCATTTCCTCCTTTTGAACTTTGTTGTCTTTCTCTGTGTAAATGGAAGTGTTTGGGTGGCGGGTGGAGTATTGAGAGTGGAGGAGGAGAGAAAAAAAATCACTTTTAGAAGCCTTTTATTCTGTTTTTTGTTCTTGAGCCCTATGTAGTCTTGGGGAAAATATCAAAAGAATAAATTAAGAATCTTAATTAGAATTCATTTAAAAATCAAACATAACACAAAGAGCGTATAATAAAAAATGGAGTGGAGAATGGCCATATTCTGGCCACAAGGGGGCTTATGGAATGAAAGGAACCAAAAAAAGAGGCAAAATATGATAAGTGAGGCCAGTACCATAGGACAGGATAGAGGTTTGTTCCTAAATACATTTGCCACTGATGGTTTCATTTTAGAAAGAGTGGGTTCTGATGTATGATGACAGGGAATGGATCTGAGTAAGCATGATGATTTTCAGCTCTACTCACAAATTTAATAAAATCCTAAAGGATCATAAACTGGCAGCTGCTTTGTGAAAATGAAATGCTAATGTTCACAATTATAATTTTTATACCCATAGCCATAAAATATATAAAATGATTAGGTTCTTTTCTAATGCAATAGATGTATGATTTATGTTTATTACAGCAGATTAAATCATTTGAGGTAAGAGGGGCAAAAATAAAACATGGATAATTATGCATTTGGCCATTTGAAATATTCCTGCACAGTTTTATCTGGGAAGTACTTAAGTAGATAAATATCTATTTGGAGGTGACAATAAAAGGCATGTTTTACCTGAAGCAAGAATTTTAATAAATTCTACCCTAAAAAGAGGGAAAGAGTCAGGACAATATTGCATGCCACTGAAGTTTCAAACAACATTAAGAATGAAAATAGTTTTACATGTTAAGAAAGTTTATGTTTGATCATATTGATTTCTTAAAGCTTTTTGAAACTTAACTGAGAGAGAAAAGAGGGAAGCATTCTAGGAAGTTAATTTTTAGTGTAGAACCTTAATGTGGGCAAGTGTGTTGTGAGATGAAGAGAGAGAGAGATGGATGATGAAGGAACAGTTACTGTGATTGTAAACCATATTCTGACTGGAAATAAATGAACAAAGGACAGAGAATCAGAAATCATTAAGGTTTATCTATGGATTCAGATGAAACAACAGAACTGATACTGGTGTTTAAAAACCAGAAAAACCCATGAAATAAAAATGACTTCATCTACAAGAGGTCTACGGGTTAATATGAGTAGAAATGGGTGGGTTCACAGGACTGCGCCACTAAATTGGGGAGAAAACAATCAAAGAAGGATAGAAACTCTCTCTCTGAAGCTAAAAATAGGGATCACTAATTTATTTGGCACTATAACACAATGCTTATGAGTATGGGATTTGGAGTCAGACATATACAGACTTAAATTCTGGCTCTGTCATTATATGATCTTTGGTAAATCATTTCACTTTCTTAAGCCATTTTTTTCACCTGTAAAATGGGTATAATTATGTCACTTCACAGGATGAATAATGGAAATAAATCAATTAATTTTTAAAAACACTTCACAAAGTGCCCAGAACTTATTGTCAATAAGTGATTCAACTCTATTTACTGAGCAAATACTATATATAAGCCTTGGGAAAATTGTGCAAAGACTTCATGTAAAATGAGGGCTATGACTTCAAGATTGACTAAAATGATTTGAGGATATGAGATAAATAGAGCAGTTTTTGAAGTAGTGAGCAGTAAACCAGTTCTGCCATCACTGATCAATACCTGACAATTTCAGAATAAGCTTTAAATTGTGCCAAGTAACAGTTACACTAAGTGGAACAGGGGATTGGAAACAGGAAGGCCGAAAGCATTCATTAGAGACGGTGGCAATGGTTCTGCTAAGTGCTGTCTCTCATGTTTTTTCTTGGTTTTAATATATAAATGCAGGTATTTATTCTTAACTCATAGTTCACTCAGTGATTTTATTAAGGATATTCCTATGCAAAATCTTGTCTCTCCCTTGTAAAGTTAAAAAGTGTTTGCTTTTTCCTTTGGAGGTGTCACGCCTATGGAGAGGCTTGTGATGCCTGAATTCACCAGCGCAGAACTGAGGAGCCCTGAAGCCTCCAGGTCACAGGGCAGACCAATCTACTCACTTATTTCAACTTCATCAGAATAATGGGCCCCAAATAGCTTCAGCAGGCAAATGGCTGTTCCAGTACTTTGGTAATCTAGAGGCAGATCAGTAGTATGAAGGGCCAGTAGGGCATTTAATCTTCTTTTTGCCCCAGATGAGGATGGAGTCTCACCAATGCTAATTTTGGTTTCAAAACCAGGAGTGCCCAGTATCTGTAATCCTTCTCTTAAATAAAGTCATTAAGCATAGAGGTCGTTTTCATAAATTATTCCTTAATAGTATTGAAAGGCCCAAGTGAAAAAGGAATGTGGCAGGCACAGAATCAGCTCTTCCACAGCGGTCAAGACCGCAACTTTCATGTGCATCACCAGCTGTGTTACCTTCCACCTCTCTGTTACATAGTCTGGGTACCGGAGAAGCTGGAAAAGGTGCTGCCTCTGCTCCTACCTTCTGCAACCAACGTGCTTCTGTGAAGTGTGTGTCCTTCTCTCCTTGACTAAAATACACGTGTAATTTGCTGTGTGTGCATGTGTGTTCCCAACAAAGGAACACTGTTAAGGACAAAGAGATCTATGGTTCAATCAAGATGTCATAGACACATCAAGCGTGAAACCCTGATATTGGCTGAACCACCCTAAAATCATATTAAAATACACCCTGTTCTCAATTGCTGGGGATAAAAACAAGCCAACTTTCTGGTATAAAATGTTCAAGTTTGTATAATACACTCATATTATTCATTAAGTATTTCAAGTACTTCTAGTGTATACATATTTGACCATTATTTTTCCTTGTAACAATGTTATATGGATAGCATCATTTTCCCTTGACAGATGAAGAAAATTATATATAAAAGTAATAAAATTTTTATTTCAAAAAATATTTTTAGGATCCTTTTTCTTATCTTCTGCTTGTTTTATGGTTTCTTCTGATTATTCAGGATGTAATTTGATATGAGACAACATCAAAAAATGGCCTCAGATCCATACCAGAAGTATCTGAGCAAATAGAGGAAATTGAAAAAGGAACTTGGACATATAATTTTTCTAGCACTTAGAAAATTTAATACTGTCATCCCTTTGTTCATTCAAATACAATTCTGAGACACTGTTGGTTACCAAATACTATGGGAGGCACTAGGAGTGTCTAAGTTAAATGAAACACAAGTTACATATTTTATTCAGCATAATATTAACATTCCATGAGTCCGCAGAATAGTATCTTATGAAAGTATATTGCTATTCTCTGCAAAAATAGGCACTAAAATAAAAATTAATTGAAACAAATAGAGGAACACTTCTCTTTCTTAATTTACTCTGTAATGCAACAAATGAGTGCTATTTGTTTACTCACTATTGTCATACGTTTATTTTTAAGACCTCATTAGCCCTATTTATATAAAGCCATATTTTACAACATTCTTTAAATGAACAAAAACTAATAATTAAATGATTATCCTACACCCACAGGAATTCATGGGCTTTTAAAATTTATTATTTCATTATTTCTGATTTTGAAAATTCTAGGAGTTGTATTAAAAACAAAAAGTGGTAGAAATTAAAAGATACAAACTAACCCATCTTATTTTTTAGAAAAACCACAGGACTTAACATTCTATTATTTAATTGTTGATTTCAAAGCATTTATTCAAATAATTTAAAAGCTGCTTTCATTTATTAAGCACACAATTATTAGGATTCAGGATGTGCTTGTAAATCCATGCATAGACAGAGGTAAATAAGATAGTTTCTATCTTTGAGGTAATTACAAGCAAAGAAAGCAAAAACATATTTAGATGTGTTTAGCCTCTTAAACTACACCCAATTCATTCATTCATATCTAATTTTACTTTGAATAGCTTAATCCTATGGATTGAAATCAGCTTTACAATATCTCCCCCACCACTGCTACATAATTAAAAGATTTCTGAAATAAATCAATGTTACGTATTATAGCAAAAGTTTCTGTGCTAAAGAAAATGAATAATGGAGTGACCTAAATCTAAGAGTACTATTGGAACTTAGAAAGAGAGAAATGAAATTCCTGAATGGTTTAGCAGAGATCACCTTTTCTCTTGATAACAAACTCCAAACTTACTTGTAGTAGGCAGAATCATGACTCCTAAAGAGGTCTCCATCCTAATCCTCAGAACATATGAGGGTGCCAGGTTGCCTGGCAAAGGTGAATTAAGGTTGCAGATGAAGTTAAGAGTGATAATCAGCTGATTTTAATATCAGGAGATCAAACTGGGACCATCAAGGTGAGCCAAATATAATCACAAGATCCCTTAAAAGTAAGAGAGTCAGAGAAAGAAATGTGACTATGTACTAAAGAAGCCACAGAGAGCTGCAACATTGCTGGCTGTGAAGATGGAGTAAGAAAACCATGAGACAAGGAATGTCGTTGGCCTGGAGAAGCTGGAAAAGGCAAGGCAAGCAATTCTCCCCTAGAGCTTCCAGAAGGAGATGCAGCCCTGCCAGCACCTTGATTTTAGCACAGGGGTGCTCATGCTGAACTTTCTGACCTACAGAGCTGTTAGATAATATAGTTCTTGTTGTAAGCCACCAAGTTTGTGGCAAATTGTTACAGCAGCAAATAGAAAACAAATACACAATTCAAATTGGGAAAATTTGTCCCTGTATAAGTGAGGTGTAGTCAAAGGCAAAAGAAAGAGAAAAAAAATCTAGTTCTATTCTTCATTTTTGTTTAGAGTCCCGGGAATGTCCAGAAATGTCATCTCCCTTATTCATATGAATTTCTTTTGGTTATTATTGATTCCAGATAAACCTAAGGTATTTCAATGGCCATAAACATGTATCACAGTAACCTCTTTCATTTTAAGATTGAAAAATCTCTAATGGACATTTGCAACCAACCTGATCATAATCATCAGTTAGCCATTGAGAACACAAAGCAACAGATCTTCATACTCTATCTGAATTTGAACTCCTAATGGTAGGTTCATATATTATAGTTACATAAAGTTTAGCAAAAAAGAAAAAGGAAGATTAAAAAAATGTTTCCCTTTAGATTGTATACACACAAACATATGCACGTGTACCTATATTATACTCAGGAAGTTAAAATCACATATGTAAGCTGTGCTTTCCATGTTGAAAGCCAATACTTCTGGGTTAGTTCATTAAATAAGATTATAGTAAAGCATTTTAAACTGCTATATATATTTATTTGAAATATCTTATAACTTAAGGAAAATATTATTGGTAAAAGATTAGTGAAATTAAACAACTCCTTAAAACCATTTGATTCTTCCTATCTATCTACCTACCTATCTATCTATAATAGATGTAATGTCTTTCCAAGACATGTTTTCTAATTCTCTCTTCCAATGGAAACAAAATGAAATATACATCAATATTTAATATACAACCAATATTTCATTATTAAGAACCAAAGAATCTAACAATATTTAGAAAAATATTGGTGAAACCATTAGTGTGCCTTCAACCAACTCAATCTTGTTCAGCATCAGTGGTTGCTCTACTTCTTTTGAGTTTTGTATTAGGGTTCAAAGAAGAAATATTTTTCATAAAAATGATTTTGCTACAAAAAGAAAATTTTATATTCATTGGCATATACTCTTGTAAAAGAAGAGCCAGAATTATTATTATTTATGATAATAATTAATCATTAAAATACTTATAAAGTACATATTAAAGATGTTGAGGAACTCAAAAATATTAACTTCTAGCTGTCTGTTTTTAATGACATCTTTAGAATTCTTCAGGATTCAAGCTTTTCTCTTCATCTCCACCATAATGTAAAATGACATAGAAGTGTCCCCTCCTCAGAGCTTGGGGATAATCAAATCATAACATGTATGGGTTTGATTTTCCTGCTTTTTTTTTCCTGTTTTTATTTTTTTTTTTATAATTTAAGCACAAATATAGAGAGTATGTTGAATATAAATAGATAGTATTTTCTCTCAGTATAAAAATTAGACTTCAAACTATGATCAGTTCATATTTAAAGTTTTGGTGCTGTCCTAAGGAAAGGGATAATAATAGATTCCCTCATTTTCCCTCTCCCTCATATATGCAAACTTCCAAAAAGCTCTATTCATATCCACATAAAGTTGTTGAAATAAACCTTTAGGTGAACCTATCTTTTGAAAAATATGGATATTAAAATTATCTACAGTTGACCCTTGAACAACAGGGGTTTGAACAGTGTAGGACCAATTATATGTGGATTTTTTCCAAGGAATATATTTGAAAAAATTTTGGAGATTTGCAGCAACTTGAAAAACCTTGTAGTTGAACCACATAACCTAGAAATGTTGAAAAACTTAAGAAAAAGTTAGATATGTTATGAATGCATAAAATACATGTGAACACTAGTCTATTTTACTACCATATAATATATGTTAATCTATCATAGAAAGTTAAAATTTATCAAAACCTACAAGGACACACAGACTGTACATGGTGTCACTCACAGTCCAGAGAAATGTTAACAAATATAAAGATGTAGTATTAAATCCTAACTGCATAAAATTAACTGTAGTACATACTGTACTATGGTCATAATTTTGTAGCCACTTCCTGTTGCCACTGTGCTGAGCTCAAGTGTTGCGAGTATCCACTTAAGACGCTGTGTAGGCTCGTCATCTCTACGTGCTCAGTTCATCTCTCCAGTGAATTGCATATCACAGTAATATGTGATCTTTTGCAGTTCTCGAGTATCTTTCATCATGTTTAGGGCAATACCATAAACCTTGAATAACACCATGGGACCCATACAAAGTGCCACTAGTGATGCTGGAAGTGCTCCCAAGAAGCAGAGAAAAGTCATAACATTACAAGGAAAAGTTGATTTGCTTGATATGTAATGTAGACTTCAGTTGCCCGCCGTGTCAAGATAAATGAATCCAGCAGAAGAAAGAAAAGGAAATTCATGAAGCTGCTATGGCAGCTACACCAGCAGGGGTGAAAACCTTGCACATTTTATGAAATACCTTTTTATCTCATACTGAAAATTCAGCTTTTATGTGAGTGCAGGATTGCTGTAAGAATAGTATACCTATAGACTAATATCATTCGAGAAAAAGTGACGTCATTATATGACAACTTAAAGCAAAAGAAGGTGAAGGATCTAAAGCTGGAGAACTTAATGTCAGCAAAGGATGGTTTGATAATTTTAGAAAGAGGTTTGGCTTTAAAAAAGTCAAGATAACCAGAGAAGTAGCTTCTGCTGACCACAAGGCAGCAGATGAGTTCCCACACACCGTTAAGAAAATCATTGAGGAGAAAGGTTATCTGCCTGAACAGGTTTTTAATGCAGACGAAAGTGCCCTATTCTGGAAAAAAAAAAAAAAATGCTACAAAGGACATTTATTAGTAAGGAAGAGAAGGGAGGAGCAGGACTTAAGGCAGGAAGGGAAAGGCAACTCTACTGTTTTGTGAAAATGCAGTTTTGATATTGGGCAACGCCCCTGGCCACGCAGAACCCCATGAGTTGAACAATGAAGGCATCAAAGTGGCCTCCTTTCCCCCAAACATAATGTCTCTAATACAGCCTCTAGATCAGAGGGTCATAACGACCTTTAAGGCTCATTACACATGGTGCTCCTTGGAAAGGACGGTCAACACTATGAGGAGAACCCTGATAGAGAGATCATGGAAGTCTGGAAAGTTTACACCATTGAAGATGTCATCGATGTTATAGAAAAAGCCATGAAAGTCATCAAGCCCAAAATAATAAATTCCTGCTGCAGAAAACTGTCTACATGTTGTGCATGACTTCACAAGATTTACGACAGAGCCAATTAATGAAATAATGAAATAGATTGTGAATATGGCAAAAAAAGTATGGTGTTTCAAGATATAGATCCTGGAGAAATTCAAGAGCTGATAGACACCCCACTACAGGAATTAAGAGAAGATGACTTGATGGAGATGCATGTTTCTGAACCAGAGCCACACAAGAGGACGAAGACATAAAAAGAAGCAGTGCCAGAAACAAATTGACACTAGACAATCTGACGGAAGGGTTCTGGTTATCCAAGACTGCTTGTGACTTCTTTTAAAACATGGACCCTTCTATGATACAAGCACTGAAACTAAAGCAAAGGGCGGAAGGATTGGTACTGTACAGAAACATTTTTAGAGAAATGAAAAAGCAAAAAGTCAGAAATTATGATGTATTTCTGTAAAGTTCCACCTAGTGTGCCTCTGCCACCCCTTAGGCGGCAACACCAGCCCTCCTCTTCCTCCTCCTCCTCAGCTTACTGAATGTGAAGATGAGAATAAACACATTTATGATGAGCTACTTCCATTTAATGAATAGTGAGTAATCATCACACTACACAGTTAATAAACTTATCTGTTGTGTATGTGTCTTCATGTGAAAATCTAATAACTACAGCAAGAACTGTATGAGATGGTTTTGTATCATCATTGTCCCCTAAGTATTCACTGTGTAGAACATCGTATGCAGGACTTGCACTGAAGTGGATCACCTATCCTTACACAGGTCTAAGGTGAGTGATATTTAATAAAAAAATAATAATGTGTTAGTTTTGTTTTATAACTTAGCTTTCAAAGAATTACATTACTGTATACTATCTCATAATTGGAGAAACTGTATATCAGCTCACCATGTCATCACAGGTGAGTGTTTTTAAAAAAATGTTTCTAATACTATATTATGAATATTACTGTAATACTGTATGCCATAAAATTTTTATAATGATTCATTCATTAGTGTATAGGCTAGGCTACCATCAACCACGAGGCAATGGTATCCATCACACTAGGTTACCATAAAGCAATCATATTGCTGCTTCTCTGTTCTCAGTGCATGATTGTTACACCTGTAAATAAATATGAATATCTGTTTCACATTCTCTTTTCATTTTGAGTTCTAGTGTTAGTAATATGCAAAACATCTGTAGTGTTTTGCATTCTATAAGACAATATTGATGTAGGTACTGACAGACAGACGAGTCATCTTGTAAACAGAGGATGTAAACTTACAGTATTGATAAATACAGTATGGATAAAGAACAGTAGTATATATGTATTTCCTGTTCCTTATGATTTTCTTAATAACATTTTCTTTTCTCTAGATTTATTCATTGTAAGAATATGGCATATGATACATATAACATACAAAATATGTGTTAATCGACTCATCAATAAGGCTTCTGGTCAACAGCAGGCTATTATAAGTTAAGTTATAGGGGAGTTGAAAATTATATGCAGATTTTTGACCACGTGAGGGGCCAGCACCCCAACCTCCATGTTGTTCAAGGGTCAACTGTATTTGTTTTTCACTTCCTTATGATCCTGAGGATTTTGTGGAATCCAGGCATACAACTGGATATAGAAACAACTTTTAAAAACATGTATTTTTTATAAAGATAAATGCTTAACAAACAACTAACTCCATTCTCAAAGAGCTGCTCCACTGGGGTTTGCGTTTCATTAGCACTGGTTTTGGCAACTCTGAATGCTCTTCTCAGAGAGCAGTTCTGTGGGCAGAAAGCCTAGGCCAATCCTCACAGGCCCTTTGGGAAAGTGTGTGAGTGCATGTGTGTGGAGTATATGTGTGCCTGTGTGTCTTGGGGTTTGTAAAAGTCACTGCACACTGATTTTATGCCATCCACTGAACCATGTTCTTTAAATGAATTATCTCTCTATACAGAAACAAAAAATCTCACGTTATTACTTTGAATTCTAAGAAGTTGAGTTGGCAGGCTTCAGCTTTCAGAAGGACATACATTATATATAAAACCAGCAAAAGATGACCTTGAAAGGTGAAGAGATAGTTGACTGTCTAGGGACTTTCACTTATGAAGAATGCCATGGCGGTGACTACCTGGGTTTTCTTTTGGCCTCACCTATCCGGCTTGACTGCTGAAAAATGCAGAAATGCCAGCAAACAGAAATGCTAACGGACAACACACACACACACACACACACACACACACACACACACACACAGAGTCCCAAGAAAAGCATCTTTACTGAAGGACAATACTTAGGCAGCCTAACAAGACAGAAAACGTTAGATAATAACAGCTCCACCAGCAAAGACCAATGGGATCCTAGATTTCTCCCATTGCCAGGTTGTAGTGAGGTGCACCTACCACTTACCCTGGTCCTGATGGTGTAACAGAAAGCTGAGTGGGAAGCCGAGCTTTCATCCCTGCCAGGAAGGAATGAGCCTCTACACCCCTACCACCAATACTACCCCTGCTACAGTGTAAGAGGATACCCCATAGGATGCCCTGGGAACCCCCCCCACCAACCAGCAGCACCATGCCACCTTCCTCTCACCCTTCTAGGGTCATGTCAGGGAAGGCTTAGGGGAGTCAGGACTTTTACCACTGTCCAGAAGTAATGAAGCCACCCCTACTCCCATGATGAATGTGGAGGCCACAGAGAGAGTAGTGAGGCACTGCTGCCCCTCCCAGCCAGGGTGATATTACTGGAAATCTCGTGACATCTAGAACTCCCATCCCTAAGGCGGAAGTAAGAAGGAGCCCCTTTGTCTGCTGAAGCTGCAGACCAGATGGCTTAAGCAACAGAAATGTATTTTCTCACAGTTCTGGGGGGTGGAACGTCCAAGATCAAGGTGTGGGCAGATTTATTTAGGTTCGTAGTGAGGCCTCTCTCCCTGACCTGCAGATGGCAACCTCCTCACCATGTCCTCACATGGCTGACAGAGAGCTGCTCATGCCTCTTCTTCTTATGAGGACACTAATCCCATCCATCATGAGGGCACCACCCTCATTACCTCATCTGAAGGTAATTATGCTCTAAAGGCCCTACCTCCAAATACCATCACATTGGCAATTAGGGCTTCACAATAGGAATTTGAGGGGACACAAACATTCATTCTATAACACTATCACACCACAGAAGACAGTGGAGGCTGAGAGGGGACGGTATACTTCCACTTCCCCTTAATAAGGCAGCTTTCACTTCCCTTGACAAAGTAGTTTCAAAGGAGACCTGCTTTAAAAAGATCATTTAAGTAAGCTCTGCATAGCATAACAGCCCCAAAGTCCAGGTTTTTGGAAACCACTTGCAATATCAAGATCTAGAAAAGTCTCAAAGTGATTGGAAAAAATAATCAACAGATGACAATGTAGTAATGACACTGATGGTACAATTATCTGATAAGGATTTTAAAGCAGCCATCCTAAGCCTGTTTCAATGAACAATTATGAAGATACTTGAAAAGAGATGAAAACATACAAAGTCTCACCAAAGAAACAGAAAGTCTCAGAAAAGAAAGAGAATATATAAAGAAGAGCCAAAAGAACATTGCACAATAGCAGAATACAATAATTGAAGTAAAGAACTTAATGAATGGATTCAATGGAGGGAATGGAGGGAAGAATAAGTGGACATTAGAAAATAACACAATCCAACTGTTACAGGAATGAACTAAAAAAAAAAAAAAAACAACACAATCAGAACAACAAAGATAAACACCTCGCTATACGATGTCAAGTTATTCTATCATCTCCTACTGCTTCCCGACTGGCAGCATCATTAGTGCCTAGAGGCAGATCTGGGACTAAGATGGCTACTAATATATAACAAGCTCACACAGCCTTCAAAATGTAAACCAAAATTCAATATTTTACAAAGTTCAGATTTCCTTGGGAAACATGATGGGGGATTTATGTTCTGTCATATTTATCAGGAAGGGGCAGTTCTTGACTTTTACTTTTCCGTTCAGGAAAGTTTAAGGTATTACAGACAGGGAATGGTATAGTTTTTATTTTGGATAATGATTTTTTTACATGTTAACAGCTACAAATTTTTGATCACACACTAATATAGTTATACTCATTGACCAATCCATCTACTGAATAGAGGTAGCGGAGGAGAAGAGAAGAAATGAACTACGACTTACTGGGTCCTATCACATCCTGGATACAAGGCCATGTTTTGCACATATTCTGCCATCTAATGATGGGAGATTTTTGCTTATAAATTGTCCATTATATATATAATCTGTTTAAAGAACAGTATGCTTTAGAATGTATTTTATGGTGACAAAAGTTTACCCTATATATTGTAAATAAAAATAAAATTGTTAAAGGAAGATATAATAAAGAGCTATGGATGTCTTTCCAGAAAACCAACAATAACTTTTTGACATATTTGTTTCTGATATATATATTTTTTTAATTTTTTTTAAATTTAATTAATTAATTAATTAATTTATTTATTTATTTATGGCTGTGTTGGGTCTTCGATTCTGTGCGAGGGCCTTCTCCAGTTGCGGCAAGCGGGGGCCACTCCTCATCACGGTGCGCGGGCCTCTCACTATCGCGGCCCCTCTTGTTGCGGAGCACAGGCTCCAGACGCGCAGGCTCAGCAATTGTGGCTCACGGGCCTAGTTGCTCCGCGGCATGTGGGATCTTCCCAGACGAGGGCTCGAACCCGTGTCCCCTGCATTGGCAGGCGGATTCTCAACCACTGCGCCACCAGGGAAGCCCTCTGATATATTTTTAAGAAATAAAGTATTACAAGTTGTATTTATGTGCGCAGGCAGCCATGACAGAATGCCATAGACTGAGTGCCTTCAGCAACAGAAATTTATTTTCTCACAGTTCTGGAGGTTAGAAGTCCAAGATCAAGGTATAGGCAGGTTTGGTTTCTTCTGAGGCCTCACCCCTTAGTTTGTAGACAGTCACCTTCTCACTGTGTCTTCACATGGTCGTTTCTTCTGATGCCTGCTCATGTCTGTGTCCTAACCTCCTCTTTTTACAAGGACACGTCATATTGAATTAGGGCTCATCATATGACCTCATTTTACTTATTTACCTCCTTTGAAGGCCCTATATTAAAATATAGTCACTTCTGAAAGTACTGGGACTTTAACACATGAATTGTGGAGGGGAGGTAAAATTCAGTTCATAACAAGGTGTAGTTGCAAACTCCAATTAATCCTCCCCCAATCAACATTTTTTTCTCACTAGATGAAAGATTTATCCTGATGTTCATTATTTAATCAACTAATATTTATTCAATGTCTATATAGAATTTACTATTCTATGTATTAGAAAATAATAGTATATAAAACAGGCAAAAAGCTATACATTTATGTGGCTTAAACTTACTTGGAGAGAGAGGCAGAAAATAAATATGTATAATGTATAGTATGTTAAGTAGTGATAAAATATTATGGAAATATTTTTTTAAAACAGCCAGTAAGACAGAGAATGGACAGGGTGCAATCTCAAATAGGGTTATGTTAGTCCTCACAAGAATGTGGTATTTGATAAAGATCTGAGAAAGGTGAGTAATATTCTAAGCTTCATATATATATATATATATATATATATATATATATATATACACATACACATATATATGTCTCTACATTGTCTATTACATTTGCTGGTATCTATAAAGTACTCTATGTTTTTAAAATTATATAAGGGAATTTCAACTTCTGACCATGAGGGAGTAAGTGGACCCGGAATAGTCCTCCTGACAAAAATATCTATGAAATGATTATTTTAAACTTAAAAAATAGACAACACAGGACTTTGATCTCTAAGAAAAGGTAAACTGAAAGGTGACTCCTGCGATTGGCTTGGCTCTCTGCCTGGAAGAACCTTCCAGAAAGTGGTTCAGGAATGTGCTTCCCAAGTGAAGTATGATAACCTTACTGAGTTGAAGAGACAAAGATGATAGTTTGGGGAGGTAGAGGTTTCTGAAATTTGCATAGAGGGGTCAGAAAGTGGAGCAATCCAAGGAGAAATACCCCCAGAAACCTCTATAGGGAGCCCCTTGACTCAGCTGCTGAATACTAAGTGCATGTGTGTAGGATGAAATCCACCTGCCTGGGCAAGAATAACTGGGGAGGTGTGAACTGAGCAATCCCCACATTCTGACCTTCCATAGAGGAGAGTTCTCACTGAATGTTGGTAGAGTCCCCAGAGATGTCACCTTAGTTGTAGAACTAAACTGGCCTCAGGGTAAAGGCTATTTAGGACCCAAAATAACAAAGCTTAAAAACAAGGTTTGAAGAAAATCAAGCTAATCTCCAAGCAATGAACTGCTTCCCAAACAAAACCTATCCATTAAAAAAAAGACAATTCAGCACTCAACCGCATCAAATACAACAACCTGTATCAAATAAAAATTACTAAACATGCCAAGAAGCAAGAAAGTGTGACTTTTAATAAAGAGAAATTTCATTCAGTAGAATCAACACCAGAAATGACAAAGATAATATTATTAACGGACAAGAACCTTAAAATAGCTGTTATAAAACTGTTCATGTAGTTAAAGGAAAACATGAACATAATTAGGCAAGAAATGGAATATACAAAAAAGTAATCAGATGAAACATCCACAGATGAAATTAATGTCTGAAATAAATAATTCACTAGATTAAAAGCATATTAGATACAGAAGAAAAGATTTGTGGGTTTGAAGGCATAGCAATAGAAACTATCCAAACTGAATCACAGAGAGAAAAAAGAAAAAAAAAGTGAACAAAGCACATTGACCTGTGAGACAATATAAAACTGTACAACATGTGTGGAAATTGCAGTTTCAGAGGGAGAAGTGGGGTGGGGGACAAAAAAAAATATTTGAAGAAGTAATGTGAAAAAACTTTCCAAATTTGATGAAAACTATAAGCTCACAGATCCAAGAAGCTCAGCAGACCCCCAAGCAAAATAAACACAAAAAAAACTACCAAGGCACATCACAATCAAATTGTTGAAAATCAGTTAGAAAATAAAAATTTTGAAAGCAACCAGAAAAAAACAAAAACATTTTTTATGAGGAAGAACAAAGACAAGAATTACTGCAGATTTCTTTCTCAGAAAACAATTTAAGCCAGAAGAAAGTGGAAGTATGTAATCAAATAGAATCCTATTCTTAGCAAAAAAATAAAAAACTCCTTCCAAAATTAAGGCCAAAAAAATATTTTTTTCAGTCAAATAAAAGCTGGGAGAATTTACTACCATCAAACAAACACTATAAGCACTATTAAGAGAGGTTTCTTCATGAGGAAGGAAAATGATACCAGATGGAAACTTTGATCTACACAAAGGAATAAAGAGTCAGAAATGTCAAATCTGACCATAAATTTAAAGGTTTTCTTCTAATTTATTATGTCTTTTAATAGATAATTTACTGTTTAAAGCAAAACTAATGGCAATGGGGAGGGATAATTTAGGAGTTTGGGATTAACATATACACACTACTACATATAAAACAGGTAACCAACAAGGACCTACTGTATAGCACAGTGGACTCCAGTCAATATTTTTTAACAACCTATTAGGGAAAAGAATCTGAAAAAGAATATATATATTCACATGTGTATACCTGAATTACTTTGTTGTATACCTGAAACTAACACAACATTGTAAATCAACTATACTTCAATTACAAAAAAAACTAGTAGCAATGTATTATGGGATTTATAATATATGTAGAAGGAAACTGTATGACAAGAACAATCCCAAGGCCAGGAAGGGGAAATAAATAACTCAATTATAAATCTCTTATATTATTTGTGAAGTGATATATTACATAAAATAGTGTGGGATAAGTTTAAATGTCTATTTTTTTCTTGAACAAACATATTTTTTAAGTTGTGTAGGTAAAAAGCTAATAGTGTAGAAAAATGAAAAGGAGGAAAAGAGCAACAAAAATAAATTAAAAAGGGGAAATCAAATAGGAGGATTATAATTTTAAACTCAGCTATAGCAATAACTACATTAAAATTAATGGTTTAAAATGCTAGTTAAAAAGCAGAGATTGGCAAATTGTATTTTAAAGGACAAACAAAATACTGCTTAAAATACATAAAATCTAATATAGAGACAGAGATAAGTCTAGTATTAACAATAGCTAAACATCAGTGAAAAGGTAATTATAAGAAAGCTGGTGCAGCTCTTCAGACAAATTATACTTCAAAACATGGAAAATTAGAAGGGATAAAGAGAGGCTCTTCATAATGATGGAAGAAAACATACCAATCCTAAATTTGTATGAACCTAATATTAGAACTTCAAAATGCACAAAACAAAAGCTAATGATTGAAAAAGCAAACAGACAAAACCACAACTATAATTGGAGATTTCAACATTTCTCTCTCATTAATTGATAGAAAACATAGAAAATGGTTTGATAAGATATAAAAAACTTGGCCTCATAGCTATTTACAGAACACTCCCCTGAGGACAGCAGAATACATGTTGTTTTCAGGAACACATAGAACAGTCATTGAGATGGATCATATGCAGGGCCATTTGACCAACTGAAAGGACTGATATCATACAGAATATGTTGTATGGCTACAAGAAAATTAAAAATAAATTAATTGCAGAGAGATTACTAGGAAATCCCCAAGTATTTGAAAACAGTTCTTTTCTAAGCAATATAAATGAAGAGGGATTATAAGGAAAACACAAAAAATGTTGAAATGAATATGAAAAGACATCAAAATATATAGAATTAAGCCAAAGCCACACTTAGAAGGAAAAGTATTAAATTATTTTATTAAAAGAGGAGAAAGGTAGAATGTGAGAGAGCTAATTCTTCATTGCCCCAGTATAGAATTGGTTGATATTTTCTAAAATAAGTAATTAAGAAAAAGTTTATAAAAATTAATACAAATATTTGACTGTTTTTCATATATATGTACACGTATATGAAAAATAGCTAACTATATGAAAAACAGCTTAAATTGTTGAAGCACATATATGAAAAACAGCTAAACCTATTGAAAAAGAATACTTTTTTATAAGCATGTTAGTATCATTTGAATTTTAAACCACATGCCTATACTAGTTTGTAAAAAGCAATGAAAATAATGGGTAAGTCCCCTTTTTCCAGAAAATTTCAGTGTTTTTATTATTATTAATTAGAAAGCAAGTGATAACATGGTAACAAATACAAGTGTAGTGTCAATGAATATTTCCTTTTCCCTTTAAAACATATGTGCTAACCTGGCCGTTAGGTAGTGTATAAATAAATAAAAACCTATCATATATGGATATACAGAGTAGACTGTGAAAACTGCTAAGTACAGTTTCTCTGGCATGAAATGTACACATATTGCATTTATGGTTTAACAGTCATATATGGCATAAAATTGCACACTAGCATAAAAAATTCCATCACATTAAATATGTCAAAAGAAGTTAAGACAAATTCGAGTATTAATGCTTGACTAAACAATATGATTAAAGTCATTTTATTAAAATAAAATTCATAACATCCAAAACTATTTATGCTATGATAACAAAAATATTCTGTATGATAAAACAAAGTCAATTAACAAATGAGCAGATCATGTAAAGTCAGTCAACTTAATCATTCGATAAGGCTATATGACACTCATAAATTAATCAAAGGATGTACTCTATTACCTGTGTGTGTGTGTGTGTGCGCACGCACATTTGTGTATGAGGCTGTGTCTCCGTGTGTGAGTGTCTCACTCCCTTAATTTTCATAATCTGAAATGGTGTAAAGCCCGCTGAAAAATGCAGGGATCTTTGATAGTAAGACATTTCTAGATCAAGGAAGTTCTCTTTGTAACTAACTTAGAGAAACATGCTTTCCACTACATTTGACACCAGATCAAGAGCTTACTTGGATATGGATCTGCAGTGGAAGAGAAATCATAGCCTGGTGGAGGACAAAAGCAAGTAGCAAGGCACTTTTGTACTAGACAAATAGAGTTTCAAGAACTCTTCAAGCCAAATGGAAATCAATACCTTTTTACTTTTTAAAAACACACAATTTCTTAACCTTAGAGAGTGCTAATAGCTTATCACAGAAAGACAGCTTTTCCAAATGAACCAACTATAGTTTATTTAGGAAACATTCTTACATTTCACAGAAATCATTTTAGGAGGCAAAGACTAGCAAAAATGTATATTTGCACCATTTCTATATATTTAGTTATCATTTGTCCACTTAAATTATTTTGGTATTCTTTCCAATTTTAGTTCTGATGATTGCTCCAGAATATGGCATCATTTTGAACACAAAGAAGACAGAGAACGCTATTCTATGGTGTTTGCACATTTTTCATAATGAGCCATAAACATTACATAGTTATAAAACACAGATTCAGTGGGCTAAAATTTGCCCTTCACAGGATGGCACTGGACAAGGTATTTCTCAGTGTGACAAAATTAGAAGGAAAAAGCCTTTCCCTCAGGTATGATATGGTTGCTCACCATAGACCTTTGTGAGTCCTCCATAGCTATAAGAAGTGTTTATCAGACCACTTCTAGTTTCACTGGGGAATACACAAGTGTGGTTCACCGTTTGAGAGTGATGTTTTTTTCTACTGGCTGCTAGTAACTAAAATCAGTGGCATTTAAAAGCTCTTTCCTATGAGTGACATAAACCCACCAAATATCCCAATATCGTTGTCATTCATTCATTCATTTATTTAACAACTATTTGTTGATTACAAATTCTAGGCTAGACAGTGACCTCAGTGCAGAAGATGCGTAGTAAACACAATGGGCAATGTTCCGGCTTTGCTTTGGAGCTTATATTCTAGTAGGAGACATAAAGAATCAAGAAGGTCATATGTGTAGAACTTATTTATAATAATAAGATTTTATACACACACACACACATCTGTAAAGGGGTGATACATACTAGAGATAAAAATAAGGGATGGAGTAGGATAGAATATTGAGAGGAGAGGGGATAACATTTTTTTAAGTTGGTTATGTGCAACCTCCCTAAGAATGCTATATTGGGGTAAAGACCTGTAGAGCTTGAGGATATAAGTGTAGGAAATGCGGAATCAAGAGGGTTCTAGGCAGAAGGGAAAGACAACCAAGGCAAAGACTCTATGGTGGAAGAAAGCTGGACAGGGGAGTAGTTTGAGCAACAGTGAGTATTTAACTTCTAGTTGCAATGGATTTAAACACAAATAAAAATCAAGGTTAGATTATTCCTGATAGTCTCAAGGCTCATAGTGGTATGTGGTTGTCAGTATTTTGTCAAGTACAAGAAATTTCTGGCGCTCCATCTCTATCCCTTTTGATGGAATTGTGGAAGCCAGGGAAGGGAAATCTTAGCCCAATGGAGCTCTGCTTTCCTTTGCAGGATTTGTACATGAAGGTAAACTTATGCTAATTGTGACAATATTCTTTTGAGTAGCAACTCTGTTTTAAACAATGACTCCTTGATTGTATACAGACACATATAACATTTGTAGATAGCAGTCATATTTGCATGGCCCAGCCATATTGTCATTACTAAGGGAATAAGAAAAATCAAACATTTGAGAAAATAGATTCAACACTGTCTTTATATTAAGGCAATCCTGAGATGTATGTGCTCTACAAAAAACAAAAACAAAAAACTGAGTCAGCTAAATTATCAGTTTGTTGTTCAAAATTCTAATGATATTTATGGTATATAGTTCATGAAACTCTTAGTGAGTTGGTAGGAGAGCCTTTTAATTTCATAATCCACTTCTGGCAGCAGTAAGAGATTATGACAGGCTTGTTTTTAATCTTCTCACAGATCAGATTTAGTGATTTTAATTTTCTCTCCTTCTGTGGTCCTATTACCAGAATTCTGAGGTGTAACATTTCATCAATATGGATCAAGACTGCTCATGACTTATTGCTTTATTATTCACAGTAAATGTGAAAGATAGCTGTTGTTTCTCTCTTTTTTTCCTACTTGTCTAATAACCAAGGAAAGGAGGGAATTGAATTATAGTAAAAAAAAGTAATAAAATACAGATTTGATGTGCACTATTGCAATAAAGATTAAATACTTAAACCGATTGAAACAAACTTTTTAATGCATCCATTAATGTACAATTTAGCCTTATTGGATTGATACAACTGAAAGCCTATAATTTGTCAAATGTAATGTTTGGATACAAACTTCTGTATATAAAATTGCACTCTCTAATATTTTTATTGAAGTATAGTTGCTGTACAATATTATATAAGTTACAGGTATACAATATAGTGATTCAGAATTTTTAACAGTTATATTCCATTTACAGTTATTATAAAATATTGGCTATATTCCCCGTGTTGTACAATATATCCTTGTAGCTTATTTTATATGTAATAGCTTGTACCTCTTAATCCCCTACCCCTATATCGCCCCTCCCCCTTCCCTCTCTCTACTGGTAACCACCAGTTTGTTCTCTATATCTGTGAGTTTCCTTCTTTTTTGTTTTATTCACTAGTTTGTTGCATTTTTTAGACTCCATATGTAAGTGATATCATACATATTTGTCTTTCCTTGTCTGACTCATTTCACTTAGCAAAATACCCTCCAAATCCATCCATGGTTCTGCAAGTGGCAAAATTTCATTCTTTCTTATGGCTGAGTAGAGAAAACAAACGTCCTTACACTGAAAAAAAAATCGGGATCACACTGCAAGCTTCTGATGTTCTATGGACTGGAGTGAAAACTAGGTGCTTATGTACAATGTCAGACTTTGTCATTTTTTTTCTGCCACGTTTAAAGTCTGTTAAACACCTCAGAGTTTCCCACTGTTCCATGTCAATGTTCTTAAATGCTTTACTTTGTTACTAAGTAACAACAAAGCAGACAACTGTGGTTGCAAGGGAGTCACCCTTCCATCCACCAGGTAGATTCTGCCTCTGGATGGCTTAGGGAAACGGGGTACAGGAGGAGCTCCTGCTCCTAGAAACCCAGTAGAGAAAGACTCCATCTTTGCTTTTATAGACATTGAGAGAAATATCAGCCAGTGGAATTGCCTCTGTTTTGATCCTTTTTGAAAGTTTTTTGATTCTCTTTTATGTGTTCCATTCCTATTTCTTTTCTTGTTTACCTTAAATACAACACTGCTTATTTGGATTGGTACTTTTATTATTCTTTCAATACTTTCCTACTCTCTTTTTATGTGCTTATTTAGATTTATCTTTCTGTTTCTAGTCTTTATCACATGTTATGATGAAGACTTATTTTCCCCTCCAAAATACCCAACAAAATGTTGGTGGTATCTGTGTTGGTTTTCATCCCACAGTAGTATCTCTTGATCTTTGTAGGACACTATGGCTTACTGATTCCTGCCCTTTTCTGGGAATTTTGTGTTCTGATATGAGTTTTCATTTAAAAGAGGGTATTTTAATTCCTTTGATTACAAGAATAAAATTTCTGATTGGGAGTCAATGTGAAAATGAATTACTTGCTCTGGAGCAGAATTGTAGGGTAATGACAATAGTATACCATCCTGCAGACCTCTTGATTCTTGCTGTGCAGAAGCAGTCCTTTTTTAACCCCTCCTTCCTTGTGTCCTTAGAAAATACACAGGTATCCTCTATCTGTGAGTCCCTCCCAGCAACAGGGTCAGTATTTTGTCAGTTGCTCCAGAGTTTTCAGAAGCATTCATAGCAAAATAAGGGAAGAAAAACAAAAAGGAAAGAAAAAGAAAAACTACCACCTTTCATATCAGTAACAAAATTTTAGGGAAGAAACAGACACAGGATACAAAAAATGTGTATTCTTTTTTGTCCACAGCTAATTTTGGAATGTTATGCCATGTCTTCACCTACGCAAAAAATTTAAGACCTATGTTCTAAATCTCACAAATGTATAAAATGGATGTCAAAAGTAGGAAGGCAAAGATAATTCACATCAGGTTGATTAAATGCTGGAAATATTTCCATAGAATGTGCATATGTGTATATATATATATATATATATATATATATATATATATATATATATACACATACACACACACACATACATATATATGTATGTATATACATATATATAATTTGAATATGTATATTTTCATATATTTTCATATTTTGATATCAGGCTGACCATGTGAATTCAAGATCATCATTATCCAATCTGAATGATGAGCAACTATGCTAAGATGCATTTGGTAGAAAAGTATGTGTCATTAGAATTCAATCCCTAAATGTGCTTATAAATTAATTTTACTTTCAACTATTCATTATTGCAATAAGTAAAACTGATTGTTTTAAAAGGTCATATACCTTCATTTAAATGTTTTATTATGGGCATAAAAATAAAATATCATCAAATCTAAGTTAATTGAATTTATATAATACCTTTCAAATTTAAATTCATTTTTCTTTATATCAAGTATTAAACACTTTTAATTACCACAATGGCCAATTTTTTCTAAAAATGTACTCTAAATTGATCTCTCGGCATTTCATTATTAATAGCAACATATTTCTTTTATTTTTATGTCCTAGTGGATTATGATATCTCTTCCAAAATACAGGGATTTGGAAAAAAATTTAAGAATAATAATATTAAATAAAACTATTTAATTAGTATTAGAATTCTGACATATTAACTGCAATCACATATTTAATTATCACCATTGGCTTTCAAATAACTCTTGGCATAGATATTCTTTAGCACAAAGCCAAAATGCGTAATAAAGTTTACAGAATGAAACAAAATGTCTTCCCCGGTAATATAAGCATATAAGGAGTTAATTTTGCCAAGACTTTTGTCTTCCAAGTAACTCACTTGTGTATAGTCAAGAATTTCTTTCAAGGAGGATGAATATAAATCATATAATACTACTAACAACTTCACTTTCAATGTCTTTGCTTATAATAAGCAAGCCATGATATGACTTTATTTCTGGAGTTGCAAAGCTGAACATGATCAAACAGAGTTATATTTTGGTTATCAAGGAAGACGTGTACTAAAAGGACAGCATGTGGAAGGCACTGCTCTGGGTGAGGTGAACACTTACAACCTCAACACTGTGTAATTGTCACCCATTCCCCCTGTACAGCTTTCTCAGTGCTATGATTAACCACATGGTATGGTTAACATGAGAACATCTAGAAATGGTACAGTGTAACATTGCCTAGCATTACATACATTGTTCTCTATTGCTCAAGTCCAAAACTTATGAAATTTGTAGCTCCTCTAAGTTTCAGAGGCATGCTAAACATCAGGAAATCCTGCTGCTTAATATTCTTGCTACCTACCAGTGTCTGAAAATGTGCTAAACATCTCCCTTTGGTTACAATCTACGTACTCCCCAAAGGATTCCAGCCAACCAGCAGAGCACTCAAACAGCACTTTTGTCTGTGTTACAAAGAAAGTGAATTACAGCACATTCCATTAGGGAGCTAATATGTATTTGAAGCTGTTCTAGACCTAGCTGAGCACAATACCATCAACAATACTGGAAATTCTTATAATCTTTCAAACAGTGACTGCAATTTTAGGTAAATTAAGTAATAAAGATATTTGAACAACGTACCAGTTTGGAGAAAACTCTAAAATATGTGAGTCTTACATAAAGGCTTAAAGAATAAAATATTTCTATTTGAAAAATAGTTGAATCTCAAAAATATAAAGCTAGTAGTCATATCTCATAGTGCCTGTTTTTTCTATCCAGGTATAATAGTAGATTTTAAAAACTCACATGTGCACGTCAGTGATTGCACTCAGTGCCTTGGAAAAACCACACCTTTATGTAAATGCACACTTTTGAGAATTTTCTCTTGAGAGTAAAAGAAATGAAAATGACTACACAGGAATAGCAACAGTATACCTAAGCATGTTCCCACCAGACTGGAACAGATGGTTGTTATTATTGTCTTTAAAACTTTTTATTCGTGGATTACATTCTTGAAAATGTTAGGTCTGATTTCATCTTCAAGAATATAAGCTCCTTTGAAAATTAAGCTGTTTTATAAAGATAACTGGCCAGTAAAAATAACTTACATTTGGACGTACATTCATATGCCTTATAATTTAATTTTCATAATAATTCCCTGAATTTTTCTCTTGCTCAAGTGCATAAGGCAGGATTTAGGAAAAAACAAAAAACAAAAAACTGTAATTTGTCCAATGTTGCCCCAATAGAAAAAAGAGCAGGGATGTAATCTACATGTTTTGGTGCTATGATCATGTCATTTCATTTATACATAATTGTAAAATACAATTAAATTAAAAGAAGTAAATTCTTGCAAATATGATGAAACTGGCAATCCAGGGACTATTCTTACAGAATAAGGAGGCTGGGATGGATTTTCACAGCAAATGGATAAAAAGGGAGCACATTACTTACTGATTCTGCTGTCTAGGTATTCATTTTGCTTCTGGGTAAAGGTTTCAGTCTCCACCTAATCTATTTGAAATACAAAAACATCACCGATCTCCAAGTAAATAATACCTCTGCCTAGCCTCTCCCAAGGGAAAGGAGAAGATGTGAACACACCAACTAAGGAAAATATAATTGTGAAGTAACTTTTTAAAGAAATCAAGATAATGAAATTATCCCATTTCTCCCTCCTTGAGGTTGAAATTGATAATGTAATTGTATTCACAGTAATTTAATTAATTTAATTAACTTTAAAATATCTTTTGAAGTGATATTTTTACCTTGGCACCTTCTGAAATTGAATGTGTTTATAGATCATCTGATATTAGGCACCATGAAATTAAATGGTAATTTCCTGAATTAAGCTTGACTAGTTGGATGTTTAATGGCATTACAAATAAAATATTATTTTGATGCACTTGAGAAAAATGAGATTCTTCATGAAACTGGATTAATTGTGTCTCTGATCAAAGAAGATAACTTATCTCATAGAGAAAATTCAACTGCCAGCCATAGCAAAGATACAAAGTCTAGGTTAAAGGGGAATAATAAGTATCGCCAAAATTAGAATTTGCAGAGCATACTGGACTAAAATATGTCTTTTATTGAAGTTCTTGATAACTCTAGTAAAAAAAAAAAGATTCAGGGGAGACCCTATTTGACTCTACTTGGGTCATGTGCCTATTCCTCAAACAATCACTTAGACTGTGCTTAGATTGATGGGGCACTTTGAATGGATAGTCCAGTCATACACTCAACTTTGTGATGCTTAATGGTCTTAGTTTTTCTTACATCAGGACCAGCAAAAAATAATATGTTCTCATTACAGAATGTGACCTCAGTCATTATCAATATATTATATTGCTATTTTCATAAATTTCAAGTCAAATATACAAATATCCTCTCTAGAAGTCAGCATATATATACACCTACCTAAAAACTGAGCTACCTGATCAACATACTCAAAAATTATGAAACCAAGAGTGAGAGGATTTATATAAGCTTTATATATCACAGAATCCAATTTAAGCCTTTTCCCATTTATGTGTTGCTCATGTCATGTAATTACATGTAAAACCTCATTTTGGGGACTACTAATTCTGGTAATGGTGAACTAGGCTAATTCAGACCAAACTTTTTTTGATGGAAAAAAAAGAAAAATAGAAAACCTAGACTAATTGTTTTTTTAAACCATTTATAAGGCACCAAAGTGTTAATGCAGTGAACAACAGTATTAGACCAAGATCAGGAAAAAGAAAGAAACTCAAGGATGTGAACCTGGTCTGTCAGCCACTTTTCTCCTAGGGCCCTTTTCTGAGTTCCTTAAAGGCACTGAGAGGCTGAAAAGAATTTTTGGCAGACTCTCAGGAATAGAGTTCAAAAATTGTAGTACAAGGCCAATGAGGAGTGGGCAATCTAAGCTAATCTTTGGTTTGGGCTCACATAGAACTACACAGTCCTTGTGGGTATTGAAGACCATCTTTAATTAGGTGATCCCATCATAGCAGATTAAGAAGATCCTGGATCGCTTATATCTCTAGGTACCTTCTACAAGTGAATATAAGTCTTCTCTGGAAGATGAAAAAATTTACCACTGCCTAAAACCACTTCAAAAATATTCCAATTAAACAACTTGCAAAAACAATTTAACAGGTCCAAAAAACAGGAGATTAAAATGAGCAGAAAGAACACACAATGAAAGAAAAGTCAGAGGGGTTCAATAACATAGCCATCGGACATAGATTAAATAACTGTGATTGATACTAAAAAAAAAAAGATTAAAAAAAGAATGCAAAGTTGTCAAAGAACAGCAAACTGTAAGATTAGAATATCCATAAGTATGGAGGGAAAAACACTTGGGGAAAAAAACAAAGGAAAGAAAAGAGTGAGAAAGTCTAACATACATGCACTTAAGGCCCTCGGGGGGGGTGGGGAATGGGAAGAAAAGAAATCAGGTAGAAGAAAACCTTGAAGAGATAAAGGTTTAAGTTTTTCAAAACTAATTAGACATAAAGTCACAGATTTTTAAAATTCCAGAAACTCCATGTAGGTTAAAAAAAGAAATCTTACTTTAGTCTATAACTGCTGAAATCTAATGACAAAGAGAACAAAATAGAAACAATTACCTTCAAAGGAGAAATAGTCTATAGATGATATCTCAATGGAAACAACAGAAGCCAACAGACAATGAAACATTTTCAAAGGATTGAAAGTTACCATTAACCTAGAATTCTATACCTAGTGAAAATATCTTTGAAGAATAAAAGTGAAAATTTCTCAGTTCTTGTAGGGTAGTGGTGGCCACCTGTATTAGCCAGGGTTCTTCAGAGAAGTAGAATCAATAGGACATATAAATGGATAGGTATTTATAAGAAGAAAATTATCTTAGAAATTGGCTCATGTGGTTATGAAGCCTGAGAGGTCCCCTGATCTGCTCTCTGTAAGACAGAAAACAAGGAAAGCTGGTGGTGTAATTCAGTCTGAGTCTAAAGGGCCCCAAACCAACCAGGGAGCCAATGGTGTAAGTTCTGGTTTGAGTCCAAATAGGAGAACCAGAAGCACCTATGAACAAGGGCAGGGGAAGAGGATGGATGTCTCAGTTCATGCAGAGGGAGAGAATTCCCCTTCATCGGCCTTTTTGTTCTATTCATGCCCTCAAGTGATTAGATGCTGCCCACCTGCATTGGTGAGGGTAGATCTCTTTACTCAGTTTATTGATTCCAATGCTAATGTCTTCTGGAGACACCCTCATAGACACATCCAGAAATGGTATTTTATCAGCTTTCTGGGCATAGCTTAGCTCAGTCAAGCTGACACATAAAATTAACCATCACACACACACACACACACACAAAATTAACCATCACACCACCTAAATACAAATCACACTACTCTTCATTTAAAATGAGTACAGATCAACAAGGATAACAAAGAAAATCAAATCAGGTAAAATAAAAAGCAGTTTCCATGCCCACTGGAAACTAGAAACATGCAAAAAGTGTTATAAATTTCAATTCCCACCCAAGTAGAGAATCAAACATCTGAAAGGAGCAGCACCTCCAGAGACCACACCAAAACAGAGCCAGGAGTATTACATGAATAAAAGAGAGTGCAGCAAGGTCCTACTGGTGAAAAATAGAGATAACATCAGCCAGGGTCATCCCAAAAAGGAATTGGGGAAAACACTGAGAATACACAGAAAATGCTTAGCAAGCGGGCAGGACCACTGTTGGTTGTCTCAGCAATGCTCTGCTTCTGGGAGAGAGAGGCTATTTGGAAGGGGAAGCTGTCCCCTGGGATGTTGGTAGTGAAAGGAAAGAAAGAAACAAGATGCCACTTTTAAATTCCTATAAAACAAGGCAACATCAAATCATCAGAAAGTAGACTGACTCACCATCACCACACTCTTCCCAAGGCATCATCTATTAAACTGCAACTTACCATATCAAGAGAAAAGCACGCCCTTGAACTAAAGAGGCAAGTAAGCCACTCTCCTTTTCAGTTTTCTCATCACTAGTATTGTAACCGAGAAGGACACTATGGCCCTATGGAGCCTTCTGGGGACAGACCCCTCTCCCCCATATCCTCTGCTTTGGGCCCTCTCTGAAGTACCTAGATAACAGTATCTGATGTACATATCCTGAATTGTGTTACAGTTGCTAAAACCCCCATTAAATGGAAGAAATTAACTACTTGATGACCATGAGCACATAGCACCCAGATCTACTGACACCTAAAGATTGATGTTGATCCCTATGACACCACCGTTACTTCATCATTAACCAGAGAATTGTCCATGACCCCATCACATACATACCTTGGGATGTCCCACCCTCACCTTGCCTTTAAAAGTGCCTCTAAAAACACCCATCTGGGAGGTCAGGTGTTTTGAGTACTAGCTGCCCTGGACTCCTTGCTTGGGGTCTTACAATAAATGCCGCACTTTCCTTCACCACATCTCAGTGTCAGTAGATTGCCTTTACTGTGCACAGGTGAGTAGACCCAAGTTTTGTTTGGTAACAGTATTTTTGCAGGTATATTGGGTCCCATTTTTATAACTGATAATTTTCTGGAACCTACAATAACAGGTGATTGTATGGTAAAAAGTGGTGGGATGGCTGGGGTGCCTTAAGAAATGAAAGAAGATCTGAATAAATAGAATAATACATCATCTTTACAGATTGAAAGTTTCAACATTTCAAAAGTGTTGATTTTCTTAAAATTAATCCATAAATTCAGTGTAATCCCCATCATGACTCCAACAGGGTGTGTGTATTAAGTGGAAGGGGGGGATTGGCATGGTTTATGAAAGTTACGTATGGAAATGCGTTGTCCAAGATAATCTTGTAGAGCAATGTGAAAGGAGTTTTATCAGATGTCAAGAGTTATTCTATATCTATGGCATTTAATGCAGAATAGTATTATTGTAGGGATAGAAAACCAGAACAACAGAATGAAATAGTGGGTCTAGAAGTATTAATAGATTCAGCCCTATACGAGCACTAAGTGATCTGTGACAAAGGTTGCCCTGGAGAGCAATAGAGGATGACAGTCTTCAATAAATTGTGCTTGGGCAATGGAATATCCATATAGAGAAAAAAATTCCGTCTGTTATTTCACACCAAACATAAAATGTTGTAAAAATAAATGTGAAGGCAAAACAATAAAGCTTCAACAAGATAACAGGGGAGAATAACTTCATGATCTTGAGGTAGGAAAAGAATTTTTCAATAGAACATTTAAAAAATTAACCATAAAGAAAATTATTGTTCCATTTGAGTACATTTAAAGTAAAACTTCTCCCAACCCTGAATCTGTAAGATTTGGGATTAAAAAGCCTTCAAATGACACAACTCAAGGAGGTAGATATGCCCATAATTCAGTCTGGATAATGATGCACAAAAAAGTTAGCAATCTTCTAAGATTACACATTTAGTGGGTGGTAGGGCCTGTTGGTCTCACTCAGGGCCTACATGTTTAACCACATCCCTTAATGTCTTTCTTGCATTCACATACCTGATGTGACTTACTGTACAGGAGACTGTGTAAGGAGCTGAGAATTTTACATATGATGAAAGTTAATTATGTACCAGTGACCTAGACCTGTATGAACTTACTGACCAATTTACAACCCCAAATGAGTTAACATGTAGCAAAAATAATAATGCCAACAAAAAAGTGTTCTAAAATTATTTACATAGAAATAGCATAAGTATAACATTTGATGTTATTAGAAATAAAAAATAATACCTAGGATTTTTTTGAATGTTTACTATCTACAGGGCAGTGTTTTGAGCACTTTGCAAGAATAAACTTATTTAAATTTCAGAACAGTTCCATGAGTAAAGTACTATTATTTCCCTTATTTTACAGACAAGGGAACAGAAACACATCAATCTTAAGCAATTAGCAAATGTCATGCTACCTGTAAGAATTAGGGACATGTTAATATGATAATCCCCAGGTCCATCTGTGTTGCTGCAAATGGCATTATTTCATTCTTTTTAATGGCTGAGTAATATTCCATTGTATATATGTACCACATCTTCCTTATCCATTCATCTGCTGATGGACATTTAGGTTGCTTCCATGTCTTGGCTATTTTAAACAGCGCTGCAATGAATGAAGGGGTGCATGTATCCTTTTGAACCATGGTTTTCTCCAGATATATGTCCAGGAGTGGGATTGCTGGATCATATGGTAGCTTTATTTTTAGTTTTTTAAGGAACCTCCATACTGTTCTCCATAGTGGCTGTACCAATTTACATTCCCATCAACACTGTAGGAGGGTTCCCTTTCCTCCACACCCTCTCCAGCATTTATTGTTGGTAGATTTTTTGATGATGGCCATTCTGACTGATGTGAGGTGATATCTCATTGTAGTTTTGATTTGCATTTCTCTAATAATTAGCAATGTTGAGCATCTTTCCATGTGTTTCTTGGTCATCTGTATGTCTTCTTTGGAGAAATGTCTATTTAGATCTTCTGCGCATTTTTGGATTGGGTTTTTTTTTTTTTTTTTTTTGATATTGAGGTGCATGAGTTGTCTGTGTATTTTGGATATTAATCCCTTCTTAGTCTCACCCTTTGCAAATATTTTCTCCCATTCTGTTGGTTGTCTTTTCATTTTGTTTATGGTTTCCTTTGCTGTGCAAAAACTTTTGAGTTTAATTAGGTCCCATTTGTTTATTTTTGTTTTTATTTGCATTACTCTAGGAGACAGATCAAAAAAGATATTGCTGTGACTTATGTCAAAGGCTGTCTTGCCTATGTTTTCCTCTAAGAGATTTATAGTATCCCATCTTACATTTAGGTCTTTAATACATTATGAGTTTATTTTTGTGTATGGTGTTAGAGAATGTTCTAATTTCGTACTTTTACATGTAGCTGTCCAGTTTTCCCAGCACCATTTATTGAAGGGACTGTCTTTTCACCATTGTGTAGTCTTGCCTCTTTTGTCATAGATTAATTGACCATAGGTGTATGGGTTTATTTCTGGGCTTTCTATCATTTCCACTGATCTATATTTCTGCTTTTGCGCCAGTATCATACTGTCTCGATTACTGTAGCTTTGTAGTATAGTCTGGAGTCAGGGAGCCTGATTCCTCCAGTTCTGTTTTTCTTTCTCAAGATTGCTTTGGCTATTTGCAGTCTTTTGTGTCTCCATATAAATTTTAAACGTTTTTGTTCTAGTCCTGTAAAAAATGCTATTAGTAATTTAATAGGGATTCATTGAATCTGTAGATTGCCTTGGGTAGTACAGTCATTAAAAAGAATGAAATAATGCCACTGGCAGCAATATTGAGGGACCTGGAGATTATCCTACTAAGTGAAGTAAGTCAGACAGAGAAAGACAAATATCATATGATATCGCTTATCTGTGGAATCTAAAAAAAAAGATACAAATGAACTTATTTACAAAACAGAAACAGACTCACAAACTGAGAAAACAAACTTATAGTTACCAAAGGGGAAAGGTGGGAGAGAGGAATAAATTGGGAGTTTGGGATTGACATATACACACTACTTTATTTAAAATAGATAACCAACGAGGGCCTACTGTATAGTACAGGGAAATCTGCTCAATGTTCTGTAATAACCTAAATGGGAAAAGAACATGAAAAAGAATAGCTATATGTATATGTATAACTGAATCACTTTACTGTACACCTGAGACTAACACAACATAGTAAATCAACTAAAGTCCAATATAAAATAAAAGTTAAAAAAAAAGAATTACGGACATGTTTCAGTATCCACTGTATGTCCCCAAACTTAACTCTCACTCTCTTTTTAATATTTTTGGACCTAGAATAATCATCTTCAGACTTCAAAAGATAGCCAGACTGTGGTTTAAAAAAGAAGGAAGAGGAGGAGGAAGAGGAAGAAGAAGAGGAGGAGGAGGAGAAGAAGAAGAAGAAGAAGAAGAAGAAGTGAAATTCAAAATTGATATGGAGTCTGCAAAGTATTACCGAACTCATTTAAAGGAAGTTAAGTTTCTGGGTCATAACACTGTCAACTAAAGACCAAGCAAACAAATGCATAAATTTGGAGTTCTAATAGAGAATAAAAGAAATTCCAAAAGATCTAGTGGTAGCTTCATTTTTAAAACATAAGAGAGACAGTTGCTGAAATGGAAATCAAGGCTGATTCGGACAAAATTCTAGAACAGCTTGTTAAACAGGTGACTTTTATGTACAGATATACCGTAGAGATAACATGGTTTGGGTTCCAGACCACCATGATAAAGTGGATATTGCAATAAAGTGAGTCACGCAAACTGTTTGGTTTCCCAGTGCATATAAAAGTTATGTTTATACTGTACTGTAGTCTGTTAAGTGTGCAATAGCATTATGTCTAAAAAAACAATGCACAGACCTTAATTAAAAAATACTTCATTGTTAAAAAATGCTAACCATCATCTGAGCCTTCAGCGAGGCATGATCTTTTTACAACAGTAGCATCAAAGGTCACTGCTCACAGATCACCATAACAAACATAATAATAATGAAAAAGTTAGAAATACTGTGATAATTACCAAACTGTGACACAGAGACATGAAGTGAACAAATGCTGTTGGAAAAATGGCACTGACAGAATAGCTTGAGGAAAGATTACCACAAACTTTCAATTTGTAAAAAGAATGCAGTATCTGCTGCCTGTACTTAAAGGTGGAACTGGTGAGCCCTAGAATAGTAAGTGCCCTGTTATGTTGGTCCAGTAATCTCCATGAAGCTCAGTGAGCTCCTAGAGGCACAGCCCTCTACATCAGGACTTGGACAAGGCAAAGCCCTTGGCTATTTGGTTTATGAGAGGTGAGACAGTATGGGCTTGATGACAAAGCATTAGTTGGATTTATACGATTGATAGCCTATACTTAGAGTTTAATTAAGAATCATTAACAATTGATAACTCTCAATTAAAACTGATTCCTTCTCTGTTTTATCTCGGCACACAACAGGCATTCGACAAATATTTGCTGGATTTTTAATGAATGCAGGCAAATCTAAGATGGTCTAACACAGGTTCTTGTGATGCCCTGAATGACATATTTATTTGCAGCCTAGATGATGCATTAGTAATATGTCAGACACATTTATGAATAAACAAAGTAGGGAGGACTAAGTGGATGTCTTAAATGCTACCATAAAAAAATTGCCTTTTCAGGGGCTAGTTTATCTGATAGTCTTCAATAGGTATAAATGCATATTTACTTTCAGTTTGCAATTTAGAAGATACTGGCCTTTTCTTGCTGGTGTTTTTAATTCCTCCAGACCCACTGCTAATTCATGGGCAACATCTTGGCAATAGATCCAAAGTGACATATACTGTTGAGAGATTCAGTGAAACATTCTCAACTTGTAGGCATTTCCCTGGTTTCTGGGTAAACACCATACTGACTATAAAATTGCTTCTGGGATTTACGTCATTGCATTTCCTTGTCCCTTTTTATTAAATTGGCTTACTTTCTCTGCACATTCCTGACAGCTCTTGGACTTTGTACTGTATCAACTATCACTTGATATATTATTGTTACAGACATTCTGGTCACTTTCTTATTTCCTAGCAGAGAACTAAGGTAAATTGATTGTTAAGGTTCAGCTCTACACCAGACACTTGCAAGTGAGGTGGGGACTTATTATTAAGTATATGAGATATTTTGAAATTAAGTAAATGAGAAAGGAACTAGGCTTTCATCAATAAATATGGGTATTTCATTTTCATGAAAGGAATATTCAGTATGATATTGGGGTAAATCATGAAGCAGTATTAGCTCACACACATATACACACACACACACACACACACACACAAACTCTCACACACGAACGGACAAGTTCAGCCTGATACTTGCTAAAATGATATGAAAAGTGATGGAAAAACTTGGATTTTTATTGATACTTTGGTAAGTTTGGATGAAATTATCATTCTATTCTCAACTGTTTCATTTGAACACACGAAAATTCTTGGATATTACATGCTCCCGTTGAAATCATCACTGCCAAATCGATAGACAGGAAATCAAAAGAGGGCCATAATAAAGGCTTAATTTTATGCAGCAAAGAAATTACTGTAGCAAACATAACATGTGACATATTTAAGATGTAGAATGGCAGTAAGATGGCTTGAGGTGAACCTAAAAGAAGGATTTGCAGCAGGAAAAGGCTGAGCTAAGTAGGTTGAAGAGAATTCAGAACGGAAGAATGAAGGCACCCAGCAGAGCGGTAGCCTTTAGCAGAAATTGTTCACTTGGAACAACTGTTTGCTAAAATTACAAAAGCACATGGACAATACGTGTTTGACTCAGACAGAGCGCAATCAGCACAAGATATTTTATGGAAAATTTTTAAACTTCCTAAAATAGAAGGACTATTAAAGGAAAGAGACTCAAACAATATATTTCCAATGGTTTAAACTTTTACCAGAAACACTATTTTACTTCTGATCCTAACATGGTCCCCAAGTCACTACTGAAACCAAGGCTACGTCATGACCTGTGCTTTAAAACTGGATAAATATTGGTTAACTCTGTTTCTCTGTGTCCCAACTATTTCATTACTTCTGCAAGCATAGACAACTTTGCCTCTTTAGATGGCCATGAATACATCTCCTTAGAACTACAATCAGAAGTCTTCTATTTCACAAATATAATTGTAGTTACAATTAACAAGATCGAACAAACATTGATTACTGAGGTTTACACATGGTGTAATTGCTTTGAACTTTATTAAAAGGCAAATAACTTTATTAAAGTGCTTAAAGGTCCAATTTCTTTCTTTCTTTTCTCTTTTTTTTTTTTTTTTTTGGCCGTGCAGCATGTGGGGTCTTAGTTCTCCAGCAAGGGATCGAACCCACGCCCCCTGCAGTGGAAGCATGCAGAGTCTTAACCACTGGACCACCAGGGAAGTCCCTAAAGGTCCAATTTCTTAAACCACTTTTTTCCCATAACAATCTAATTAACTTGAAACCTTTTTAAAGAATGGCAGTAATGGTTTTCATTGGCTACTGGTAGAATGATAAATATAGCCCTTATACTATCCTACCTTATAACATAAAATTACGTACATATGTATTATGAACACAATAACTGCACATGTGAATGTAAATAAACGTTTAAATTTCTCTTTATCATGAAGTAAAAAAACCCCACAATCCTCAACCACGCATTGATGTTGACAGAAGTTTAGTATGATTTCAAAGCAAATCTAAGATATGGAGAAATTAACCATCTTGTGTTACCATTTACATAGCATGGAAGACAAAAATAGAATTCATGATACAATTCCAACCAAAATGGAACATTATATTAAGTTCATTAATATCTTCCTTACAGTTCTTTTTTTCCTACCTAAAAAAAAAATGTTCACTATACTATTCTAGGAATTCAAAACATACACACACACACACACACACTTATCCATCAGTTGCACAAGCTTAGGTAAAATATATATATATTATAGATAGAGTGAGAGAGCGAAAAAGAAATTCTTCCTTTTATCTTTTATTTTTGCACTTAGATGCATAAAAATAAATTTTATGAAAATATCCAAGATAGCACCCACTCATTCAAATGAGCCTATGTGAATACCCTAATTATTAGGTATAACTACCATTAAGAGGAAAAATCAGATACAGTTTAAATGCCATTCATTTATCATTACTGAGCATTATGAAATGTGCAAAGATGAACAAAACAGGTTGTGCCTCTGACAACAAGGACATTGCAATCTTCCACGCAAGAAAAATGGAGTCACAAAACTGTAGAAACTCTCTTATTTAGCTCCTTTATCTTAGAGATGAAGAAACTGCAAAAAAAATCACCAAAAGGGCTGTAAAAGATGGTGAGCTTTATAAACACAAGGTTTTAAGAGTCAAATGGCCAGATAAAACCATTGTTTATGATGGTCACAAGTGCGTCCTCATTAGACTGCCTTGTTGTTGACTAATGTAGTCAGGCTGGCTCCAGGGCTTTTACTATGAATGGTAACAATTTAGGTGTGAAACTTGCATTCACAAAATCAAACTTTCTCCCACCATTTTTAACGACCATAGCTATAGTGAAAGAGAACATCATAATTCTGGCAGACACAATTCTTATTAAGTAAGCTACACTGGGAAATATCTTATTAATCCATGAGTATAACTCCATAAGTGGAAAATTTGAAATTTAAATTATGCTTTCACTTGCAGTAGACATATATTTTTATCTTTTTATTTTGTTGAAACAATTGACACTCATGGAAACATTTGAGCTGCTGATCAGTCAATGGAAATGCCTCGCCCTGACAGCTCTGTGAGTGTGGGGAGCACGGTCCATTCCCCTTCATCTCAGCCTGCGGAACAATGTCTTGTGCACAGCAGCTACTAGATGATGATTGATTTCTGGAGCTCAATATAAGAGGAAAAAATATTTTAAAAAGTGTTATAGTAAGAGTTAAGTACAAGAAAATACCACTAGGTAATATAAATCTTAAGGAGAAAAAAGGAAAATCCATCTCCCTACTTTATATGCCTTTGCCATGTTTTTGCCATTTATTAACTGCTTACTGTGTGCCAGGAACTGCACTGCACTGTTTAATTACCTTAGCACTCCTAATTCTCAGGGCCACCCATTTCACCAATGAGAAAACTGAGGTCTATTTGTCACATGGCCTGGAAATCTTGGGGTTGAGTTCAAATGTACATTTCCTACCATTTAAAGACACAGTACTGCCTCTCTTGGCATTTTGCTCACTTTACACAAGTTTAAGAATTGTGAATATTTTTGCTACCAAATAGATTTTAACTTGCAGCCCTAGTAGTATAATGGATGTTGCATACAAACATGTAAAAAAAATATGTTTATTTCTTTAAATCTGAACCACTGAAATCACCAAGATTATTATTTATGCAGTCACACCATAGATGAAAACTCTGACATTATCTTCCCATCCCTTTGAGAAAAGAGATGATGTTTACATCTGATGTATTTTTTAATTACCTTACTACAGTTACGTATGTGAATTGCACAGGTTCTATTTATGTGTTACACAAAGAAAGAAAAGAAAGTTGGGTTTGTTTTGTTCTTTTTTCTCTATTTATCTTCATATTTTCTTTGGTATCCATTGTCATCCCAATTCAATACATGTGTTATTAAATTACATTAATAATAATTGTATATTTAATAATGTTATTACTAATTTCATATTAATAAAACACACCATTTACATATCATTTATCATAATGATTGTATATTAGTTATAATTATTGATATTCTTTCAAAGTGATAATTGCATGTTAGTATATATTAATGATAATTATTAATAGCATTTGCTTATGGAACCAAGTTACTATGCTTTAAAGCTCTAAAAGAATAGATGGCATGCTTTTTATATTTAATATACTAGTCAAAGTATCTAGCATATAATAGGCATTCTAAGGTGTTCAGTTTGTACATAACCCTTGAATGCAAGAATTTCCACCAAAGCAATGAATTCTATTTTTGTCTTCCACGCTATGTGAATGGTAACACAAGATGGTTAATTTCTCCATATCTTAGATTTGCTATGAAATCATACTAAACTTCGATCAACATCGATGTGTGGTTGAGGACTGTGGATTTTTTTTACTTCCCGATAAAGAGAAATTTAAACGTTTATTTATATTCACATGTGCAGCTATTGTGTTCATAATACATATGTATGTAATTTTATAAGGTAGGATAGTATAAGGGCTCTATTTATCAGTTCATTACCAATACACCTCAATGTTTTAGCTTGTGATTATACAGTTTTAAATCACCAAGAAAATATTTTATACAAAAATAGGTATTTTCCTTAAGCAGGTAGTATCAATTCAAGTTCTTCTTTTGATTACAACATTGTATTATACAACAAAGGCAATCATGTTCATCTTATATACTAGTGGGAATCACACATGAGATGTAGAAACCAAAGTCTACAGAATACAGAGGCTACATTTAATTTACTTTATATAACACGTCTAACAAATCCTAACTTCTTTACACATGATAATGCTGAAAGAACCCACTTGAAAAACTATTTTCTAAAACTGTCTGGATAGGAAGGGGTATGGCCTTTGAGGCTCCAATGGAACAAGCTCCCAAATGGAAGCAGTGAGGCAGCAGAAGGTAGAGGAAGCAGTATTAAAGAGGAGACTTGATATCATCTTTGGTTTTCCTCTTACTGTTTTGTGACATGAAGCAAGTCTCTGACTATTCTGAACTTCAAGTGTCTTATTTACACAATGAGCACTTGCCTTGTCTACCTCCTAGGGTTATTGCAGATATCAAATGATATAACGCATGTGAGACCACTTCAAATCTCGTAAGAACTCCAGTATTGAATCTTTGACCAAGGGCTAATTAAGCAAAGAAGGAAATCATCATTTCAGCATCATCAGCGCATCCCACATAAATGGATTTTCCAGATAACAGAGCTTAACCTTTGATGGAAATGTATCTCTAAAATGAACTACTGCTCAGGGGTTTAAGTTTTTAATTTTCCTGGCATATGGGACATATCTTAATTTTTCCGTAATAACGAAAATCATAAGCATAACCATCAGTAATTGTGCTAGCCCAGAATACAGGAGGTTTGATTTGTTTTTGAAAGATGGTCTGCAACTGGCAAGCCTGCCTCTGGCAGCACTCTTCTTCCAATTTGCTGGTTCTACTGAGTTTTGTTTGAGAAATCAGATAACCTGGCTATTTAGAATCTTGTGCGGTCCATAGGTTTCAAGTTAGCATCTGAAGGCCTTTCTGAAAAGTCAAAACAAAGATTTCAGGCTGAGAGCCTTCCTGACTTCCATATGTAGGAATCGTTGGAAAAGGCCAAAATTCCAAACCAGAATAACACATTGTTGATAGATTAACATTAAGAATCCTGAGTTCTCTTTCTGTGCCTCCTTGACCTTCTGGCTTTCTCATATACAAGGACATTCATAATATTCCAAACCAAATGTTTAATTATGTGCATTAGAAAACATGATGCCTTTGAAATGTTTATTTTAGAAGATAAAAAAATTTGATCTTGGGTTGAAATGTGAAGGCTTCTGCCTCTCTTTGAAATGCTGATATAACAATGGGATTGAAAACATGCACCTCAAAGTTTTTTGACCTGGTTTATAGTATTGTGAAGAAAAGCTTGAAAGTGGATGATTCCTGCTGGTCACAAAACAACAGAATGGACCAACACCTCCCGAATATTTCAGTCAACAATTGCCGGGAAATTATACTCAGTCTCCCTTTATTTATCTTCATTTGTCATAAATATAAATTAGTCATAGGTTATAATAAAAAAGAAAACAAGGCAAACTAAATGCCAATGAAAAAAAGCAACACTTTTCCAAAAAGTAATCTGAAAAGTAGCCCATGTTAAACACTTTCAAATCTTCCTTAAAGGAATGAGAATGTTGTCCAACCTGCCTGAGTTTTCTAGCCACAGTGAAATTCATAAAGGTCACCCTGACAAACTAAAATGATATTCTTCTCACAGTCCTTGTTACAGTAGCAGTCAAGCAGCATATTCATTTTCATTTTAATTATGTTTGTAAATAGTGGGAGAGGCAGGTAAGAAGCCTGTGAGAACCGCCCGCTGGGGCTCCGTGGGCGCCTGCAGTATTGCAGCCATCACCCTTGCAGATTTCATTATTTTTCAGTAGATTTTTATTGACCAGGGGTAATATCCTATTAAAATTCTGTCATTTATAAAAGTTGTTCAAGGAAATCCATTCCTTTGCCACAATGTCTTCCCACCTGATTATCAGTTCATTTATACCTTCCCTGCTAACATTTATCCTTAAAACAGTGTAATTTTTGTGTAACCTTGATTGTTATCTAATTTATTTACCAACTGATAATTAATCCCTGAAACAGTGCCACTAGCATGCAACCCCCATTGCTTCCTAAAGCATTCAGCTTCAGTCACTTTGTATTTACATGAGAATCCATTGACAAAGCAGTCTTGAAAATTAGCTTTGGTTTAAAAATGCTGCAGCAACACCATTGTTTTTACTAGAGTACACCATGCAGGCAATGCCATCACAATTGATTATTTTTTACTGTGTTTTCACTCTACATGAGACATTGCCACAGATGATATTGATAATATATAAAGAAACCATATTTGGGATCTTACCTCAAGGAACTAATGTCTAGTGAGGAAGATTATATACATGCATAAATAACTATTATACCAAGTAATGATTGAAGAAAATGTAAGAGAGTTAGTCTTAAACTTCAGACAAGAGGGAGATGTCAGGAGGAGGAGTCAAGTGAGGCATTCTGGAGGGAACAGAAAGAGAGTTAGGACTTGAAGTAAACATACGGTTCAAATATATGAAAATATAAGGCTGGGAAGAGGAAACAGCAAAAACAAAAGCAGAAAAGCAGACAAGTGCAATGCATCTAAAGGAATAATTACAGTTGAGCATCCCTAAAATGTTTAAAGGTTAAAAAAAGTGGGAAATAAATTGGATCTTAGGCTAAGAATAAAGTAGAAGAATACATTTATAAAGCTCTTGACTACTAGGGTAATAAATTTCAGCTTTACAATTGCAAGGATTTACAGGATGAGTTCTATACAACTGTGACTATACTGAAAAGTGACACTTTGAATTTTTTTCATCTTTTTGGCTGTGACTCTGAAGAATTTTCAGAATACAACTTTACTAATTTATTTTTAAGGAAAAATATGATGTGTTTTTTTTAGTCATTGCAAGCTGTGCTTCCCCTGTAGGGTTTAAAACATATATAGAAATAAAATATATGATAAAATAGCACAACAGGCAAGAGGGATAGGGAAATAAAGTTAAATAGTAGAAAGTTTCTTGAACTCTTTGGGAAGCAGTAAAAGTACAATTTTAAAATAGACTATAATAAATCAAGAATGTATGTTGATATCAAGCTGAACTATGAAAATAATAATAAAAATCAATAACTAAAAAGCCAATTGAGAAGAATAAAATCAATTCTAAAACAACTCAGTTGATTCAATAGAAGTCAAGAAATGATGAATAAAGGATGAAAGAAGAGATGGAACAACTAAAAACGAATAGCAAGATGAAAGACTTAAAACCAAACCTAACAATAATTTCTTTAAATATAAGTGAACTAAACACATAGATCAAAGCACAAAAATTGTCACACTTGTTTAAAAATATTCTGTTTATATTATAGTAGACACATATCACATATAAGAACTCAAAAAACATGAAAGTATACTATGATAAAAATATACTAGGAAAACATTAACCAAAAGAAAGTAGCTATATCCATACCAGTCAGAGTAGCTTTTTAAAAAAGAACATTGTAAGTAATAAATTGGCTTCTTTTTGATGATAAAAGGGACAATTCAACAGAAAGAAAGCAACTGTAAAGGTGTATATAACCAATAACACAACTTTAAATTATAGAAAGCAAACATTGATAAAAGCAGATGGAAAAATAGACAAATATATAAAAGTACCTGAAGATTTTAACATACCTTCTTAAAAAAAAAAAAGCAGACAAAAAAAAAAATCAGTGATGATAAAGACAACTTATAAGATGTACAATTTGTCAATTTGGCTTAATTTGCCACATTTATAACTGTGGAAATGAATGCATGATACACATTCTTTTAAGTGCACATTTGAACATTTACTAAAATAGACAATAATCTGGACAATAAAGAAAATTTTAAAACATTCAAATTATTAAAATCATAGAGAACTTGGTCTCCAAACTCAAAATAATTAAACTTGAAATCAAGAATGCAAAGATAAACACAAAATGGCTATTGTTAAATAACTTACAAACTTTTTAATGAACAAAAAGATTAAAGAACTTTAAACCAGAACTTTGCAAAAGAGGATATTTAGATGCCTAGTGTGCGCATTAGTTATCAGGGAAGTGCAAATTAAAACAACACTTAGATAAGACTAGTTGTGAAAAGGAGAGCTAAAAGTAAAAGACAGCCCCCTCATGATAAAAAATACAATAACGTAATCACTGCCTCAATATTTATATTACACATGGGGGATGCCCACGTGGATGTGCCCTTAGCCATGCAGCCTAAATTGGTCCTTAGGATGGTGTGCTCTAAGGCCAAGAGTACCCTCTGAAGTTTAACCTAGAGCCACTGACTGTCATCAAGTTAACATCATCAAAGTGGATGACTGCTGAAGACTGTCAAATTACTCACATTCACAGCATGCCCTTTTATTACTGAAACATGATTGTGAAGACAGAAACAATAATTTAGTCATAAGTTCAGTTTTTAAGCTGTCCATATACATGTCCATATAGTATAACAAAATCTAAATGTGTATCTGGAATGCAAAAGCCAATCAAAATAGTACAACCATCATATCTCTACTATAGCTTTTAGAACAAAGTATAACTAACTCCACCAAGGTATTAGCACCTAAAAGGACCTACAATTGACCCCAGAGAAATTATTTTGACAAACATGTTGCTCAGATGGAGGACAAATCTCTAAGCATGAACTTGGATACTTAGTCTCACTAAGGTGATTCTCTGGCCACCCTCACCCACCTAGAGAGACTGCTTACGAAGACAAAGTGACAATCTACTGAAGCCTTATGGAACTCACAACTCCAGATGAAATACAGAGTATCTGGTTCATTCTCAAAAAGGGATGACACACTTTGATTGATTGTCATGAATATGTTAAACCCCAAGATGTGGGGTTATTTTATATTTATGCCATACGGTGATAGTAGTGGATGTACTTGTACTTAAAGGAAATTTTGACCAGAAGGTCACTTCTTCTTTAAGTTGATGAAAATATGAAAAGCTAGGAACTCCACAAGACTGTTTGAACAATTATCAAAGCTCCCTATGACCTCCTTAGTACCAAATCTCATGGAATACTTTCCAGCCCTACCTTGATTGGTGTCTCTGTAGAATCTAACATCACTTATGAATTCTTCCATTCATGAAACTCACTTTCATGTTTGTCTCAAATTCTCTTTTCTGTTGACTTATTTTATGTCTCCTTGCCTAGATTTTCTTATTCCATTCAGTCTTTGTATGCTGGTGCTATTCAGCTAATGATGCATCAACTCATTATAGATACTTTCCCTGCTCCTCCCTTCTCACTCAACAAAGCTTTTTGATGATTACATTTCATTATATATACATATGAAATATTACTACATATATATGTAATATTTTTTATTCCTATATAGTATGGATGTTTCATTATTTAATTAACCATTAGTGTAGCACTGAAGAAGTTTGTTTTAATAATGTTTTAGTATTTCAAATAGTACTGAACCCCCAACACACTTGAACATATCTGTGGGATACCTGGAAATGGTATTAATTGGTTTAAGAGAATGAGTATTTTCAATCTCTATGGATATCGCCACATTATCAAAGAAACGAATCAAAGAAACAGGTGAGTAGTGCCTACAGCAGTCTCGTAAATTACCCCTCTGCCTCAGGTCCTGGCTCCTCTAACCCAATATTCACAATGCTGCCAGCATGATTCTTATAGATCTGAGCATTTTCCTAACTACTTCTCCAGTTCCCTAATTTTAGAATTAAGTATCTTCTGCTGAGCAAAGCTAGAGAGGGCCATTCACAAAGACTCCTACCTTCTTTTCCAGTCCCACCTCCTGTCACCTTGCTTTTGCAGTTGCTTCTTTTTCTGCCTGATACATCCTGTTCCAGTCTCTTGTCACTCCGTTTTCATTGAGCTAACTCTTACCCTTTACAATCCTTCAACATTCACGTTTTCATTTCCAGCAACTGGGATAATTCTTGGAACATAAAAAAGCAGTCCAAAACATTTGTGAATGAATGAGTGAATCAGCCAAAATTAAATGCCCATCTACATATTATGATAGCATCTTGGTGCCCATCTCTTTCAATATCCTAATAGCATTTCCTTTTAATCAATCTGTCTCCTATGTCACTAGTTTTATGGTGATGAGGACTGTACCTAGCACAAAATTGAGCCAGTTGAATAAATAAATGATAGAATGAAGTTCATTTCTTCTTCATTTACAAATGAAACATTCTGAGGCCTCTGGATATAAAGTATCTATTTTCTAGATACGTTTCTATCTAGAAAAGTATCTAGAAAATAGATACTATTTTCTATTATATTCTATTATATATAGCTATTTTCTATTATATTATAGAAAATAGCTATATATAATGATATATAGCTAGCTTTCTATTATATATAGCTAGCTAATTTAAGTGGCAGATCCAGGCCTAGACAACATATATAATAATTTTTATTTTAGAATTCTTTCTAATAAATATGCTACACTTTTAAACAAGTGTACTTTGCTTTCTCTTTCTCAAAGTGTACTTTGCTTTCTCTTCCTCAAGCATACTTTTCTCTCTCTTTCTCAAATAGTGTTGTATTTCTGAACAGGATTTGGACTAAATTTTGGAAACTTTTTTTACAGTCATAGCTCTACTCTTCAATAAACATGGGACCCCAGTACCTACACTATTCTCATTTAGCTTGTTTCCTAATCTGTAATATCTCTGCTTCCTTACTGCTTTATTGTGAAGGTTAAAAGAAACAGTAAGGATGTGTCCTGAAAGTGGAAAGCATTGTATAAGTGATTTGTCATCACTTAACATAATCATATTTATGAATTCCTTTATGTAAAAATGTCTGGTCACAAACATCAAGCATCCAGTTTCTGTCGTTTCAAGAGATAATAAACACTGCTACTACAGTCATATTACATGTGTGTCGGTAGGAATGTCTATAGACATAAAGGACAGGTTTACAAGGAAAGAGAGTCCCGAATGCAGGGTCTTTGGGCTGATACACATTTTAACCAAGTTCCTACTAAAGGGCTACAGAATTATGATCATGCCTAAATCTCTCAATGGCTGAGACACATGAATTCCTCATAAAGTTTGGAGAGGTTTATCATGCATTATCCAATACAAGAAAACATTAAACTAAACATAGTACTCACAGAAATGAGTCTTCATCAAAATCTGTTGAATTGAATCAAAGGTCATTGAGGCACAGTATCTGTGAACAAGCTATGTGCATACAGGGGAAAAACATAATTTCAAGGCAGTTGATACATATATGAAGACAGATTACCAGCAGGGCATTTGGGAAATGGAAAGAAAATGCTCTAAAATAAATTTGAAATATAAATTAAACGTGGAATCTAAAACAGACAAACAAACAAAACACAAACTCACAGAAACAGAGAACAGATTGCTGTTGCTTGGGGCGGGGGATGGGAGGTGGAGAAAATGCATGAAGGTGGTCAAATTGTACAAACTGTCAGTTATAAGTTGAATAAGTTCTGAGGCTATAATGGTCAGCATGGTGATGACAGTTAACAGTGGTGTATTGTATATCTGAAAGTTGACAACTGAAGTTGATGGATGTGTTAACTCTCATTATTATTATGGTAATCATTTCACAGTATACACATATATCACATCATTATGTATACACCTTCAACTCACACAATGATATATGTCAATTATATCTCAATGAAGCTGAAAAATATTTTATATTAGTTGAAAAATATGAGATACTGTAATGGAATGGAACGTATCGAGGTTTGATTCTAGTCCCTATTCTTTACCTACATGCTTCCATTAAGGGACCTATCCAGACACATGGCTTTGAATACCTCCTTGATGACGATAATGATAATACAGCATTTCTTTAAAACATCATTGTTGTTTGTTTGCTTTTATTCTTTTTAACCTCTGGCTCTAACATTCTTTGAGTTAAGATAATATCCAACTACCAGACAAGCATCTCTGCTTGCATGGCTATTTAGTTATTTATAACTAAAACAATACAGTTAATCTCCAGCATGATCCAAATCTCTCTCTCTTTCAGCCTACTCCTTCTCAGTCAATGGCACAACCATCACATCAAGCAAAATACTTAAGATGCCAATTCGCCTATTTGTTTCATCCCCTGCTTTCATTTTATCAACCAGTTATGTCAATACTTTCTTCAAAATAGATCATAAATTTTCAAAGTCTTCTTCATTTCCACTGACATAATCTTGTTCCAAGCCACCACCATATCTCACCTGGACTACTATATCACTGAATCAGTCATCTGACCCCTCCCTATATTTTCCATTTTCCACAGAACTGGGAGATGAAATTTTTCAAACTTAAATAATGTCTGTCCTTCTCTTAAAATCCTGCAGTGACTTCGTAATGCATTCAGAATAAAAGCAAACTCCCTTCCATGGTGGACAGGCTTGGCTGAATAGCCTCTAGTTCCCTACGCTCCATCTCCACTTTGGGGAATTTTGGTGTCTCCCTGTAAGTCACATGGTCACAAATCAAATGACAACTAGCAAGGTGTTCCCTCATTACCGCATCTAAAGTAGCCTCACCCAATGACTCTCTTTCTCACATATTTGCCTTTGTTATTTTTACCACAATGCTCACTACAACTGGTATTGATCTTAAACATGTATCTGTTACATATGACTGGTCTAGCCTCACCCCATCCCACCCCTACTCAAATACCACCCAATGAAAGTGGGGCCTATATCCTAGGTACATGTGAGGCATTCAATAAATATTTGTACGATGAGTGAATAAATTAATAATTAAATGAAAGTTCAGAGCAGAGTTGATATCTAGTAATGTGATTTGGAAAAAATAGCAATTATCAGAACATGATGTGCACTGCTATTGAAGGTGGGATTTTTTATTTTAACTGCTGGGCAGCTGTAAAACAGATTGAGCTAGAAAAAAAGGAGTATCCATCTGCAAAGGGCATTTTCTCAACTGTTTAATTATAATAGACTTTTCATCCTTTTTTTTCCAAGTTGAAAAAATATTTAGTACAGTGTTCATTGTGAAGCACTGATTTCCACTCACATGTCCTTACATGTGCATGAAGTGATGAGGTAGGAAAACAGTATAATATATGGGGATATTCTAAAGAAATCTCATATTTGCTTTCATGCTTCTTAGAAACATAGCATGTTTATTTGCATATTTTTAAAGGAGATAATGTCAGACCTGCATGCTACTTAGAAAATTAAAGACTGGCAAGCAGAAGCTAAGACCTTAAAGTAGAGAAAGAGAAGAAGGAGGAGATAAAGGGAAATAGGAAGAGGATGAGAAAGAAAATGAGGGAAGAAAGAAGGTGGAACAGGAAGAGAGAGCTTGAGGAAGAAGGAAAGAGGAGAAGGACAAGGAAAAGGAAGTGAAAAATAATGAAAAGTAGTGTTGATGATGGGAACTGGCTCAACAGTATATTAAGGCACTTGCCACCAGTATGGTATTATGGTTAAAAGAATATTTAGAAAGATTATTTAAAAATATAGTCTATAAAGAACCTACATTCATATTAAATTTCATATATATTTATATTAAAATTGAAATCTGTGGGTAAAAAAGTAATACTCAGACAATACAACACATATTTGGAGGGAAATCTTAGATATTTTATCTCACACTATATACCACAATTATATCTAGAAAAATTGAAGGATTAAATGTAAAAATAGAAACCTTTAAAGTGGAGGGAAAAAACCACATAACTGAATATAATTCTAATTTTGGAAAGAGAAAAGATTTTCTAAGTGTACAAGCAATCAAGACTAACTTAAAAACATTCTTATATATAAATAATAATTTATAAAGGTGAAAAACATTGTTAAAAAATAAAAGGTAAAAATATTAAAAATATGTATTCTACAAATACAATGAACAAAATATTAATATCATTAATATAGGGAATTCATTCAAATTGATTATAATAGAAGCATAAAGCCTCCAAACAATATAGTCCACAATTATGATAAGAAGAAATTTAGAAAAAGAACAATTATAACTGATGAACATTTGACAAAAATAATGAATTTCAATAGGAATTACAGAAAAGAAAATGAAAACAATAAAAAAATTAAAATGATGTTGGCAAGCATGTGATGAAAGAGGCACTTAGTATGGCTGAGGGAGTTGCAAATTTACAAACTTTAGGTGAAACAATGTGCTAATAATGTTAAGATACTTTAAAAAGTATGTCCTTTATTCCAGAAATTTCCATTCTATAATTTTTCTTAGGAAAATGTGTACAAAATTAAAGCCAATCTAAATATTTATTGTTAATGGTCAAATAATGGAACATGCACACAATAGAGTAATATGTAGTCATGAAAGTGTTATGTTTAAAAACATTTCTACTTTAGAAATCCTTCATGAAATATATAATTGGAAATAGCAAATTATTCTAAGTTAATTTTTAAAATACAGACACAGAGGGAAAAAAGACTGGAAAAGTAAATATAAAAAATAACCGTTTTAAAAGATTATGGGTTATTTTCATATTTTCCTGGATAATTTTAACAGTTTCAAATTTATTCTAAATGAGCATATTTTACTTTTATAATATGAAAAATATGAATGATTTTAAAGTACAAAAATAACCAAGGTAAAAATGAAAAGCAAGTATGTTACTTTAGCATATGGGAAGTAGTGGGGTTTTTTCAAAGACTTAATTTCAAGCTTTTATAACATGTTAGTCATTCAATATTTTGTTCTTATCTAAACTCTCGGCAGTAACCAATGCATTTCTGCAGAGATGCATTGTTCCTCTTTTTTTCCTGTTTTAAAATATTGCTATCAGTTTTTAAGTTCATTAAGCCTTTTATGACTTACATAATAGTTCAGCTAATGACTAATGCATGAACACACAGTTATCAACTAAACCTTTGGCTGCCAGAGTTAGTGGGATATTAGACTAATGATTACTTTTGATTCATCAAATAAGAATAAATAACAAAGAATAAACATATCCAACTTGCAAGGAAATATTTTGGTGCAAATATATCCTACAAATAAAGATGATTCAAAAGTGGATATACATGTACCTATCTCAATGACTACCTACAAATCTTGCGTTTAGTATTCAGACTAAAAGACTTTGCTAAGAAGCAATTTGTTAGGCTGTCTTCCTCTTAACTTGCTGAAATAAAACAAAATACTTCCAAGTCTCTTGATAAAACAATGCCCTGTGAAAACTGACAACGAATCTCTTTTCTGATCATATACTACTCCAAAGATATGTTTTTTATTACATAACAGAAGTTTATTATTATTTTGCTCTGCCTTACCTCACCAACTCTAAATGGAAACATTAAAGTAAGTCATTCTTTATTAATAATTCAGTGAATTTTTGAGTTCACTGTTGTCAGGCTACTGAATGATCTGAAAATGAACCTTTCTAGAAACATACCACTGAGCTTAAAAAAACCACTGGCTTTCACATCTCTATGATGTGTAATTATTTGTAGCTGTGAAATTATTCCTACTTAGATGTTCAGGCAGTTAGGAAGAACACTATCCTTCTTTAGGAAGTACATCCAATTCTACCTTGTACTCTACAATAAACCACAAAAAAATAGCATTTCTCCCGCCATATGGAAACCCACTTTACAAATTAAAGTTATTTAATATTTTAATCAAATATTCCAAGAATTATAATGCAGTGGATTTATTCAGTTTAAATTTGCATTCCAGACATACTTCAAGATAATTATATTAGAAAAAAAGAAACAGACCAATTTATCAAGAAGGGAGAAAATCTCTCACAATGGCAAGAGCTCAAGCTTGGATGTACTGAATGGGACTCCACAACGACAGAGTAATTATTTTGACACGTTCAGCTGTTTAATATCATGCCTGACTGCCCCTTTCTGGTTGATGATTTTCCTTTGTAGGATATGACAGGCCTAAATGAATTTGAACCCTTGTGAATTAAAACCTTCTGATTCATTTACGTTGGCTAAAATCCCTTATGCTCTAAGCAAATGTGTCTTTTTCTTCTTGCAATGCACCTGATATGATTACATGTGAGTATCTGAAATTCTTATTACATGTGAGTATCTGTAAGGGAGAGAAGAACTGGTTAAAAGAGGGTGTAAGAAGAAATAGAAATGTTATAAATATCTAATCATTAACTCTTTTTTGTCATCATGGTAAAACAAATAAACAAGCAATTTAAGTTAAACTACTTTTTCCAAATGAGCACTCTTTTATACCTGGCTTCACAACTAATATGCCTTCTGGAGCTTAGCAAGTTACATATGTGAGTGAATAGAAAACATTACTGAGTATTTATGTGCCAGGCAGTATTAGAAGGGTTTAAGTGGTAACTCATTTAATCCTCACCGCATTTTTTATCAGGAAAGTACTATATGATCCATATTTCACTTAATTTCATCATTGGACTTCAGCTGCAGAGGAATGAGCTCAGAATCCTCAGATCGTGACATATCAACATTATGCTCTGTGTTTTATTCATTTATTCCTATTTTTCCTTATATCTCCATTGCCATTCCTTTCTGTCTCCCCCTTTAGAGTTAAGATTCTAATGTGTTTAATCTATATCTTTTCAGGGGGTGATTTGCAAAACATGTATTTTGGTACATGTATTTTTCATTCATGTAAATGATGTTATACTCTATAATTCATTCTGTCTCTAACTTTTCTCAGTCTGCCTTAGACCTTTAAGTTTCACCTATTTTGCTAGGCATTCATTTAATTTATTGTGTCTAACTGCTGCAAAGTACTCCGTGATGTGTATCTGCTACATTTTACCTGTCCACTCCCCCTGCGATAGATATCTAGGTTGCCCCCTACTGCTGCTTCACAAAACAAATGTTCTAATTCTTGTTCCAATTGTTCCCTTTGTTCCAAATGTTCCAATAAATGTCCTGCTACATGTTTCCTCATGTACTTATGTTAAAATTTCTTTTGGTTAGGTATACACAGGAGCATAAAATTGAGGTTAAAGCATGTACACGTATGTAAATAGATTAAGTTCTGCCACCTTGCTTTCTAGATTGGCTGCAATGGCTCAACCGATCCAGGCAGCAAGGAATTAGGGTCCCTATATCATCATATCAGTCCAATTCTAAGCCCAATCTAGCTCTATAATTTTGGACTTTATTCTGATACCTAAGAATCACAAAATTACTATTCCCAGCTTGAAGAAGAGAAACCAGAAGTACGGAAGTATTCAGTAACTGCTCGAGCTCACATAGGAAGTGATGAAACTGGGATTCAAACCCAGCTGGGCTGGCTCCAGATCCCATGTTTTTATTCACTGTATTACACTTCTACCCTAGAAGGCAGAAATAGTAAAGCACCAAGATTGTGGCAATCTAGAGAGCACAGGTACTGCCTTATGGCATTTAAAAATAATAGCTACAAACAATAACTAAGGAATGTGGCAAATGAAGCTCATCAGTGGGCTGAATTGATTCAAAGGTCATCATTATATAATCTCTACTCTATATAATGATTTCATTATCAGTAGAATCATTCCTAAACCTGCTTTCCGTAGCTACAGCCAATGGTTAATAGACAGCTCCTATCATGATTCAAGAGTCCACCTTATTTTTTTCACAATGAGGAATGTCAGTTAAGCATTGGCTATAGCTGCAGCTACAGCTACTGTGAGCACACTTTATTTGCGCTGGCTGAGTTATAAGGGAAGATTACAAATGTATGTTTGAAGTCATGGGTGGGAATAGATAGGTACATTAAACTGCTACTAGGGCTTCCCTGGTGGCGCAGTGGTTGAGAATCTGCCTGCCAATGCAGGGGACACGGGTTCGAGCCCTGGTCTGGGAGGATCCCGCATGCCGCGGAGCAACTAGGCCCATGAGCCACAACTGCTGAGCCTGCGCGTCTGGAGCCTGTGCTCCGCAACAAGAGAGGCCGCGATGGTGAGAGGCCCGCGCACCGTGATGAAGAGTGGCCCCCGCTTGCCACAGCTAGAGAAAGCCCTCGCAGAGAAACGAGGACCCAACACAGCCATAAATAGAAATAAATAAATTAAAAAAAAAAAAATCATTTAAAAAAAAAAAAAAGGGACTTTCCAAAGTCTTTAAAAAAAAAAAAAAAACTGCTACTAAAATATACAAAAATTCCTCCTTCAACTTTTAGTAATTAAGTCTATTAGATAAATGTCAAAAAACATATAAAAGCATTCTATTTTTTAATGGCCAAACTACTCTAGAGCTCACACAGCCTATGCTAGATAGCAAAAAAACCCATTTGTTGTGATTGTATTTAAATCAGGAAAAAGTTATATATTTCTCTAATGATTTAAATAAAATGCTAGCAGAAGAAGAGAGCAAGATATTAAAACAAAAAACAAAACAAAAACAAAAAAATCTCTGGGGTCTCTCCAACATAATTCTTTATGCCTTGCAAAAAGATCTTGAAGTTTCAAAAAGAAGAAGGCATTCCCTAACACTGACAACTCCCCCATTCATTCTTCAGCACATTGCCATCTGATTTCATCCCCTACCATTCCATAGAAAGTGCTCTTATGGAAGTCACCAATGACCTTCTAATTAAGAAATTTCATAACTGTTTCTTAATGCCCATCCAAACTTAATTCTCAGCTGAATTTGAACATATTAATTACATTCTCCATAGTTTCCTAAGGTCATCCCTTTTCTGATTCACTTACTACTTTTACTTTGTCTTTGATGTTGAAAGTTGACTGACTTGTATACTTATAGAAAGTTACAGCTGAATGAATTTTCACAAAGTGGACACACCTGACTCACTTCCAACCAGATCAAAAAATAGAACATCACCAGCAAACCAGAAGCCCCCATCATGCCTCCCGTCTCAACACTAATTCCCTTCCTCCACAATTAAAAGCACTATCCTGACTTCTCTTAATTTTATCTGCCTTGAACTTTTGTGGAACCACAAATAATGTTTCTTTCTGCTTGGCTTCTCTGGTTCAAAATTATGTTAGTGAGATCCATCTATACTGTGTAAAGCAATAGTTATTTTTTCTCATTGCTGTATAATATTTATGAATATGATTACAAATATTCCATAACTTATCTTCCTATTCCACTTTTGATGGATATGATGATCATGAAATGATAGCTATCATTAAAATGAATAATAATATAATAATAAGATTAATTTCCATGTTGGTAATACCTAGTAGACAGATGCAACAGAGTAGACATTCAAAAGTATTTATTATTTTCAATTGCATAATTGCCTACATTATGCCTAAACTTATTTAAATCAGATAATTCATTTAGTCCTGATTTTTAATGAGGAAAAGCTCTCTTACTCAAGCAAAACAACTTTTCCTCATTCATCTTCCAGCACTCAGTTTCATAAAGGAAAGATTTTATATATAAATCTTCCTTGGTAGAAGTAATAAACATATTTTATACCATAGATTGCTAATTAGATAAATGAAATGTTGAGTCAATGAGACATGGCCCAAATCATTGAGCAAAATGTGTTTTTAGGCCCAAATTAATTATGTTTCACTATTAACTATTTTTTATATTTTCCTTTAGTACTTTGGGTTTATGCTAGAGAATATGCCACAGAAACTAGAAAAATTCTCATTTGTTTATTGGGTTAGTGCAACTCTCATCACAGCATTTGAAAACTATAAGAGAAGGAGCCTAAATTCACCTCTTAATTTTACCCCTTAAGTCTATCTACTGTAGTCAACCATATGACACTTATTTAAAAAATAGCCATAATGTTTGTAAACATGTGGTTAATTGGCAGAAATTAATATCTGAAAGAATCCTCTGCTTGTCTGTCATTAATGCTTTAAAAATGTCACCAAAATCCGATTTAGGTATTCAGAAAACTTGTTTCTTCTGACACAACTTTCAGACATGCTAAAATCAAGTAAACTGATTGAGCTTAAGGGAATAGAACCACCAACATACTTTAACAGGGAAGATTAGTTGTTGGTATTTTCTACTGAGAATTTTCAATCAAAAGAACAAGGCTTTCTCTCTCTCTTTCTCTAGATATACATACATTTATACCTTTACATATATATGTTTCCACACAGTGTGTCAATTTTAGTAATTCTTGAAATGTATATATTCACCATACACAACACATCTATAGAGTAATGGAGATCAGTACAGAGCTGTAAAAAAGGATCTTCTAGGTCATTTATAACTTTTAAAATTTTCTCATGTTTATTGGGCTTTGTTAATTCATTTTCCAGTAAATATTTAATGAGATTTTACTATGGTCCAGGCATGCTAGATGGCCAGAAAAGATAAATAAATCACCCTCAAGTAGCTCTTAAACTAGTTGTAGGGCAATACACATAAATTAATAAAATATAAAGCAATCTGAGAAGCACCAAAGCAGAGCAGGAATTGTCATAATAGTGGGCGAAGCAGCAGCAGAGAGCAAGGGGAGTGTAGCTTTGGAGCCAAATCCCTTGGGTCAAATTCTCTCTCTGCTGTTTTCTAACATGTGACCTCGGGCAAGTTTTAAAGTCCCTCTGCGCTTCAGTGTACATTTTTAAAATAGCGATAACAACAGTAACCATTAAATGAGTTAGAACACATAAAAACCACTTAGAGGCACGTTTGGCATATAGCAAGTACCAGAAGCATTCACTGGCATCAGTACCATAAAACAGAGGGTACAGCATCTTATGGATACAGATACTACACTGGGTACTTAACAAACATCATCTCATTTTACCCTTGTAAAGCCCTGTGAGTTTCCCATTCTTATTCTAATTTTAAAGAAGAGAGAATGAGACTTAAAGATATTAGTGACTTGTTCAAGATCACACAATTGAGTCACTTGGAGGAGTGGAATCCAGTTACTCACATTCTGAACCAAGTGCTTTGAGAGCACAGACAACGGAGCAGCAAGTGTTTTCTTTGGAATTTGCAAACTACTTTTTGGAGGTGGGTCATTTGGTTTGGAAACAAACTCAAGCTTGCATTAGCTGGAATAAAAAAAAGCTGAGCATTTCATTCCCGGCTGAAGGAATAGCAGGGTAGGGACATTCATCCATGGAAAAATTTGGCAGTTTTAGTAACAAGAGAACAGTTCTGTTACTTGCGTGATGAGAAATAGGGTATGAAAGTTGTGGTGGCAAATCACACAAGAGAGTGTTTCCGTGAAAAGTTACAGAATCAGCTGATCCCAACTTCAGTGAAATTAATGGGGCCCAACTCTGAACCTGCTATAGGACCAAGTTTTTTTTTCATTTCTCTCTAGGTAGGCTGTTCACGCGAGTGCTTACAGATTAGGCAGTTTTATATTTTCAGTTGATGGTGACTCTACCTCAACAAGTGATATAAACAAAGGCTGAACCCCTAGCTCACTCCACATTACAAGGTATCAAATTCTCCAAAGGGTGAACCAAAGGATTCCTGTTATCTGAAGGCAAACTGAAAGATTGACAATGACTTGAGAATCTAGTACAGCAAAGAATGCACATGCTTATCATAGAATGATTAAAAAAAAAAAAAAAGAACCACAAAAAAGAACATATACTGCTTACAATTGCAGTTATATTCATTTTATATTAAAAATATCATTAGGTTGACCTCTGATCTGTTGCTTTTGTATCTGCAGTTGGCCTTAAGGCATTTGGCTTTCCCATTTTCACAAACCTAATTTAGTAGTTTAAGTGGTTATGCTAAACATTTTACTTGCTTTCTATTATTTTTTGGCTGGCTACCATCACATAATGGAGGTATTACTGATTTTCTTCCATGTTAATTTCTCCTACCAACAATCTACGGCAGGCCACTACCCTTAGCATCTTTTCAGGTAGTTTGCCTTATATGGATCTACCTCCTAAACCATTCAGCATAGCCCATAGTCTTTTCTTTCTTTTTTTTTTTTTTTTAACAACTCATTTACCAGGCTTTCCTGTATGTCACTTTTTAAAGTAGATTTTGTATTTTAGATTTTTGCATTTCTCTTTTTCCTCCTTTACTGTTGAATAATATAGTTGTGAATTAACAGTAAAATATTTGCAATATGTATAGCTTCATTGTGTGCACACACATGAATGGGGGCCCAAGTTAAATCGGGAGGTGGCGTCAGGTTTTTTTCTAACTAGAATTCTGGAAACTCATGGGGATAGGTGTCTTTTCCTTCTACCCTAAATGGGTTATTTTACAGTTGGAGATAATGCAGTCAGTTAACACCAAACAAATGTGCCATAACATACATAGAGTTCTTCAAAGATAATAGATTGGTATTTTTTAAATGTTGTTTCCACAAGTGCTATGAGTTATACATGAATATCAAGGAGAAAAGATGGTAGCAACTACTTGGTAATCATCTGTGCTCTTATGGAGCTAAACACCATCTGGTGCACATTCTTAATATTTCCTCCTTAAACACCTTAATAAGCTGTACCATTGACACAACATATGTCTCTCTTAGATGGTAATAACTGTGTAGGAAAAGGAAAAAAACAAAACATAATTGACATGTATACTAACAAGGCATGCTAAAACTGCATTTGTGCCATTGCATGGAGAATTCACTTTGACTTTGCAGCATTTCAGTTGCTGGTATTTGAACATAAGTTAGAACATAAGTTGTAACACAGTCTGTTACAATATGGATTTAAGTTTAATACCTACCACACCATGTCTGCCAAAACCTAACCACCAGAGAAATTATGAAGTTGAATAAATGATTATATTGTTAAAATTATATTGATTTGGTCTCAACATACATTTCATGAATTTCTGGGGTATTTTTAATATTTTTTAAAGTGATCTTTTTTGGAGAAATACCTTAGTTGATTGCTTTTTTATTTTCAAACAAAACAAAACAAAACCACAAAAATATTTACTAGATCTGTTCCCAAATTAGATTGTGAGTTTCACAAGAGAGGAACCCTGAATAATGCTTAGCACACAGTAGGTGCTCAATAGAAATTTATTTAATGAATGAATGTATAAATCTCTATCCTAATATCTCAACTAATCAATATCACTTTTTTCTTCTATTTTTGTGTGTTTCATGTTATTAACCTCGAAATATTAGTGCCAGAAATAAGCATGATGAGTATTTAATATAGCCTCAATCATTCTTTCATTAATTGAACAACTACTGGGTTTCTACTATTGGTCAAGTATTGTGCTCACTGCTGGGGGGAGGAAAAAAAGACTCTCTCCTCCCCTATCCCATTCCCAAGTAGCAAAATTTACATGTAGAATTTGGATCAAAACAAATAGTGACAGAAATCCATTCAATAATTTTAACTGCAGTGTTTCCCAAAGACAGAATGTGTCTTATATGTCACCTTTTCTTAGTCACTCTCTTAACCACTCTACTGGTACATCATGCAGCAAGAATTATATAAGCTTGCCAATTAGGAGCTGATAAAATTAAGATTAAAATGCCATGCTACTTTGATTGGCATTTCTTCTATAAAAGGATTGTGAAAGAAAATTAAAATAGTTGAGTAGCAATAAATTATGAAGTTTAAAATTAAAAATCAAAGTTGAACTTAATTAGTAACAAACAGTACACTAGTTGGACATAAGGTGTAACCCAGAAGAATTTCTGACCCAGAAAGTGAGAAATCACTCAAAAAGTCAGCAGGTCGACATAGCAAGATAATAGACACAAGTAAGAGCCTAAATATCTTAGAAACATTTGGGAAATGCTGTTATTTTCTTTATTCTTACAAAGAATAAAAGCTATCTGAAAAATGAAAGTATACAGCTTTGAATCCTCAATGTGAATAAGGACTGAAATATGGGCACCTGCAAAAGATAACAATGCATAGTAAAAGATATTAGGAGGTGAATTTTAGGAGATGGATATACTAAAATAAAGCACTCTGTGCTCAATACTACACTTTAGTACTAAATGGCTCTGCTGTGTGCCATGATTCCCAATGTCACATCCGTTTTAAAAGCACCATGTGAACAGATGGAATGCTGTTAGAGTCAAATCTGCAGGTATGTGTTGAAGAAAATGGGAAACAATTGCACAAAGTATGACAGAAGAATTTAGAATCTTAACATCACAAGTCATTTTCCACCATGCAGAGTAAACTCTTAAAAAGTATGCTTTCGTTTCAAATGAAGAAGTTCAGTTAATTGCAAAGCTGGCTTACATCCCATGCCCTAAGGTGCCAAGCCAAGTTATGAAACTGACTCAGGTTCTCAGTTTAATTTTTTCTCTCTCTTTATAGTAAACCCCAGGATTTGGACCCTAGAGAGGCACTTTCAGATGAGAGAGGGTGGGGTTAGCAGAATGGCTCATTTCATCCAACAGTGACATCTGCTGTCCATTCACTAGATTTACCAAGGCTGCCACGTTAACAGGTAATCTGAGGGGCTGGGGATAATTTTGCACTTATACAGGTAATAAAGTCAAGCATATAACACAGGGAAGTACTCAGAAATGAGGACCAAAAAAAAAAAAAATCTTCTGAAGATACTGGGCTTCAGTACTTCCTTGCAAAAGAATGTAGGTTATTTTTAATTGATTATTTTTTGAAATTATTTTTCTAAATTTTTAAAAAATTTTATATATAACTATATTAAAAAATAAAACCAAAAACAGATAAACTAAATTTTCCTAAAACTGGTAGACGTAGAAGCATACGGAGTAATGGTAAGTTTCAATATTACATTTCTATCATTTAAACATGTGCAAAGATTTGTACACTTCAACAGCAGCAGCATAGTCATCTCACTTCTCCTAGAAACAAGAAGAGAAAAAACAAACTAAAACAAAAATAAAAACGATAAACTTTATTTTCAGCAAGTGCATGAAACAAAGAAAGACCCTCTAACTCCAAATCATACAACATGCTGTCACAAACCGTACTGAACTGAGTAAGAAGTACCCAAGAGAAGTGAAGCTTCAGTAGAAGAAAGAATTGAGAGGATGGGAGCAGCTAATGGTGGTAGATCACTAGAAATCCACAAGCAAGTATATGAACCCAGAGGAGAAGCCCCAGCCAGAGACAGGAATGCTAGAGAAGAATTAAGAACTAATAGGACCGAGTCCTCAGGGAAGTGGAGAGAGAATACTGAACAATGTGCAGTGGAACTCAGAGGTGGAAAACCTCCAAAAACACCTACAGAATATAACTTCTAACACTGAATGAATATTCTGGAAAGCAAGGGTTGTTTACTTGCAGCAGGGCAGTGGGAAACAGGAGAGGATAAGCCTACAGATGGAAAGTGTCCCAAACCAGTTTGGGTTCTGGGAACCAGAACAGCCATGGACCTATAATATCTCAAACCGTGAGGCAATAGTTTATCATTATAGAAAATTATGAGAGGTCCCTTGAGCTACAATGCTTGCACAATTCTATAACCTCTTTCCCACTTCCTACAAGAAACTCCTGTTGTGAGCTAGTCAAGAAAATTCAACATTCCCATATGAGAAACACTAAAGGACTTTGCTTAGCATCCATGAAAGATACTATAAGAACAAAGATGAGAAGGAACACATCAACTCTTTTAATCATCAGAAATGTTGTTATGAAACAGAAGAAAAATGTAATGAACAATTTGTACAGGCCAACGTAAACTTTAACAACTTAAAACACATAAAGAGACCATGAGATGACATACAAGTTCTAGGGGAAGAGTTGGCAAGAGAGTGAAATTGAAACTGTCAGGATTCATGAAAGAAATGGGATTAAAAGTAGAAATCATTTTAGAAAAGACTAATACAAAGAAAACAAGAAAGATTTGCCCGCAAAGAAAGTAAGAATCATAAAGAGGAGAAATGAGAGAAGAAAACAAAATATTGAATAAACCCTCTCCTCTCTCTAAAGAAACAGAAATATAGAAAATAAAACAGAATTAGAAAAAATATATATTATGTTAGGCCAAGGTAAACCATATAGGTATACTTATCCATATTATATACATTTATATTATCAGAAGGCTCAAATCTAAGATAAATCCTTGTATAATAATTGAACTTTAATGATTAAGAAATAATTATTTGGAAGGTCAAGTACAAAGATCAAGACATTTTTTAAGAAAGGAAAACCAATGGGGAATCAGAGTTTTCCACAGCAACAAGTTGACACCAGAATATAGGAGGCAATATCTACAAAATAATCAAGAAGAGAATGAAGCCAATGGCTTTATCTTTATCCTCCCAAGATATCCATCAACTATAAGTCTACAGTTAGGAACACCCACAAATTCAGGCAAGTAAAATCTTTTTGAGAAATTTACTAGAGGTCAAACTTCAGTCAACCCAGTGCTGATTAGGAGAACTACTATCATTAAGACTAGCAGTGAGAATCCAATACATTCATCTGTAGATTTAAGGGGAAAATGGTGTGGAAAATGTGAAAACACATTTTTATTGACAGTTCTGACAATGTCCAAAATCCAACCATAAAAATTAAGAGGAGGGAGTGAGTACAAGATGTAGAAAGCAGAATTAGCTCCCTGATCGTCTCATATGTTACAGCTGAGAGTAACAGAATATTTTTAAGGCTCACAATTCACCTACAATAATATAAACATATTAAAATTACAAGGCAAATATTAATAAATGCCCAGTTACAAAAACTGAATAGCACAGGCGGAGGAGAGAAATTAGACACAGCACCTAGTCTAATTTTGTTGCCACTCACAGTATGGAGCCATTAGATATTGTCTAAAGAAATGGGAAGAAATTTAAACACAGGTAAAATTTTAAAAATAATGACTATAAAAATATATCTGTCATGTCAACAAAAATAAATGATCATTTACTTTTAAAAATTCTAATAATATTAATTAGAAAGCAGTACTCAATTTTATGATAGATACAAGAAATATCCCTTTAAAAAGAGAGATCCAAAAGTGTCTTTAAAAAGAGTTGATAAATACAAACAAGGCAAATGCAAACAAATAATCAGTTTATTTTTACCCCATTTTTTTTTGTTTATGTTTTTATTCCTTTTTAAAATTTGGTTAAGATATTTAAAAATCTCTTCTTTGATATTCTTTTTCTGATAATTCTAACTTTAGGGTTCTAACTCTGTTTCTTGTTTTTTTCCTGTTTCCTCATAATATCTATTTTCCTGGATTGTTTTGTTGTTGTTGATTTTGTTTTATTCTCTTTTTTGACTGACAGAAAAACAGCAGGAAACTCGTACCAGTGCAGGTTGCCTCTCTAAATTTTGATGATATTTCATAATCTTCCCACTTTTGTTTACTTTTCAGAGACCTCAATTAGTTGTTTATTGTAGTTTTTCAAGTTTTCAGTTGCAATCAATGTGAAGGATGGGCTATAGAGAGCTTACCCTGGCACAGAGGACCAGAAAGCCACCTCATCTTCTTAAAAGAAGTTATTTCCCATTTGTAACTTGTAGGAAGGAATGTAGATTCGGAGACATAAATTTTCCACGACATGGAAAAATCATTTAACAACATAAGGTTCTATTTCAGCTAATACAGAAGAGATATGGTTGAGAGAACAAGAAAGTTGACAGTAAAGAACTCACATGGAAAAGCATCTCAACAGATAATATAATCCATCCTACTCCCAAGAGGGGAAATTTTGTATTAGTGAAACTTCAAACGGGTATCACTTTCACCTCAGTTAATCCACAAAATTTGAGTCAGCAACATCTTGTGATCAACCATATCAAAAGTAGTTGATAGATGAAATGCCATTAACAGAATGAGGAGTTATCCATCACTCAGTAAAACTTCATCCATCACCCATCTACCAAACTCAACTCTATCTTAGACTAAGCACACACACCACATTGAAAACTGTCAACTTCTGATGATCTAGAGACTTTTCTTCCATTTGATTACATTCAAAGAAAGAATACAGAAAGTTCATGGATGGGCAGTAAAAAAAAGGCTGTAGTGACACAATAATAAATATAAAAATAGCAAAATAATAACTTTCATTACATACTATAACACTCATTTTACTGACATAATCTGATATTAAGGTATTCTGTTAAGCAAGTTTTATATATGATTATATAATCTCATACCAGATTGCACGTTTTCAAATGAAACAAATCAAAGAGAACAAAAGAATCTTACACAGAAATTGACTGAAATCATGGTCTCTAGTTCAATATTACAAACATGCGTAATTATTACAGACATACAGATGCATGGCAATTGAAGCATATCAGAAAATAGACATTCCTGAATACAGATGTACAATACAATTAATTATTCTCAAATAGAAACCAGAGCTTCTATTTATTCCCTATTAATAAATAATATGATTATTAGTTACACAACTGGCTGCTTTTAATGTCCCCATTAAGAACTTAACACAATTTTTGCTAGAGATGTCTTTGGATGGCTCATGTAAGTTTTTTAATGTAGAATTACCCACTGCTGCTAGAGCTTTATAGAAGATGCTGATTTATTCAGTGCCTACAATTCAGATGCATTAAGACTTGAGCAGAAATTCACCATGAAGCAATCCATTGTTCTCTCTTCAAATATATAACATGCATCCACATATATACATACAAAAAGTTAATAGTGATGAAAATCTTAAGTAAAATGAAATATAAAGACTGTAATGAAGAATTACAAATATATATGCACATATACATGTATATATGCAGCCAACAAGTTTTCCAACAACCATACATTTTTTTCAAAACTTTCTACCTCAAGTAAATGGGAATTTTCATTTTTGTAATATATTGCATATTAAAAATGAACTGTGTTTTTATTGATTTTGAAACCAACACTTCCAAGTATGAAAGTAATAGCTTTTTGATTGATTCAGTCAGGATGAGTTGGACGTTGAGAAGAAAGGGAGAATTAATCAGAAAGGGTTGATATAGGACCTATTCATAGTATAGATTTCCATTTTTTGTGTCATTGTTCTCTTGTTCTAGACCTGATGGACCATTTGCACCAGTTTAAATGATAAAATGACTAGGATGAGAGAAGTAGCAAGTCAGGATATATCAGAATTGAGTCTATTTTGAAATTAGAGGTAGAGACCAAACTTTAGAATAATAATCACAGTATTCTGAGTAGAAACGGTGCTTTTTGAAAAAGTCAGGTACACACTTAAATCAATCCTCATAGGAAAGAATAAGTCAAAACATTCCTAAACGAGATTAAGAATATTACTTTGCCTTGCTTTACCAAAGAGATGTTCTAGAAAATATGCATGCAAACCACATCTGGAATCAATCAAATTACAAATGGATAGTACTCTCTAGCTTTAACAGTGAAATTTATTTCATTTTCTTTATTCAAGTGGTTCAGGAAAGATATGTCAAGTTCCCACTCGGAGCCAGGCACCAGACTCTAGACAGAAACCTGGATAAAACACGATCCCTCCCCACTCACTGAAATCTGAGCCAACTTGAGAATTCCACTGTGGCTGCACTCATACTTCTGAGGCACCAGTATTGAGGAGTAAGGTTCTCAGTCCACCCAGGAGGGCACAGGGAACAGACTGTTGTTCAGAAATGCCAAACATACTGAGCTGAGAGACGATCTAGGACCTAATCCTGAGGGAAACTAACAAAACCAGGATGACTCAACTGCTTGGCTGGGAAGGAGAAGATAGAGACAGGGCGGTAACTGAAGGGATCTAAGAGGTGAGGGAGGACTGGATGTAAGGCTTAGAGAGACTTTACTATGTCAAAAAAAAAAAAAAAAAAAAAAAAAGCCCAGTATAGAAAAATGTTGATGACAAAAAACAGTTAATGCGTAAGGCCAGGTCTATGTGGAGGTGGATGAATTGGCCTCAGACAAGAGGAGAGGCTCATTTAGTGTTCAAACCCCAGAGAGGGTATGTCAGGTAGGAACAAATGGGACAGTGAAATTGAGTATTTTGCCAAGAGTTCCTGAATGACATGCTATGGCATCTAGGCTGGAAAGATAAACACAACAGGAGGCCACACAAGCATATTGGGGCAAAAATCAACGTAGTGGAACCAGTAGGGTGAAAGAGCTTAGAAAGGAAAGAGAGGTTTTGCATTTCTGATTTCAGGGGTAGAGTATTTCTAGCTTCTTTATCTCATGTGTCCTATAAATCACTAATTCCCATCAGTCCCACCTTCATTTACTCCTTTTTCAGCTCCAGTGGCAAAGCCTTGGTTGATGCATCAATTCTCTTATATACTAGTGGGCCCTTCCACTGGAGCCTTTGAAAGAGCCTCCGTCTCCAGTCCCACTTCCCCTCAAACCAAGAGATCCTTTAAGATCCCAGAGCAAACTTTCTAAGGTGCAAATCTAATGAGGTCATTTGCTTGATTAAATCCATGTTAAAAATAACTAACATGAATAATTGCTCTATGCCAGGCACAATGAAAAATAGCTAACTCAAAGACTGCTTAGAGAATTAAAAGAGTTAATATTGGTAACATGGGTAGTAGTGTCTGGCACACAGATTCACTCAGTATTATGTGTGATAGAAAGAGAATTCAGACATCTGAGTTCTAGCCTTAGCTATGTTTTAGCCTTGGCTATGTTCTGAGTTCTGGCCTTGGCTATGTCATAAATTGCTCAGCACTCTCAGGACAAGTAAAATATTGCCTCTGAATCTTGGTATCTTCATATATAGAGAGTTAAATTATTTCTAACATAGCTCCCAGTTTGTAAATGCTGTGATTTCTTAATTTACTATCAGTTATATGTAGATAAAATGCCATAGCAGGTGAGTCTGCCTAAAAGATGAACATGGAGAAATTTCTCCTGTACAAGACAGCATTCCTTAATAGAATTTTTAAACTTTCTGTATTGAAATATATTTATAGAAAAATTGCAATGATATACAGAGAGTTCCCATATGCACCAGCTTCTCCTGATGTTAACACTTTACACAATCACAGTTTGCCCAAACTAAGAATTTATCATTAGTATAAAACTACTGACTAAACTACAGACTTACTCAAATTTCACCATTTGTTTCTCTAAAGTCCTTTATCTATCTAGGATTTAACCCAAATCTAGAATAGTACATTTCATTTAGTCTTTGTACCTTCTGGGGCCTCCTATAATCCTTGACAATTTCTCAGTCTCTCCTTTTTTTTTTTTTTTTTTGTTGTTATGATCTTGACAGTTTTGATGAATAATAGACAGATATTTTGTAGAATTTCCTTCAATTTGAGTTTGTGTGAGTCACTTCATGATTAGACTGGAATTATGGGTTTAGGTGAAGAATAATACAGAGGAGAAGTGCCTTTCTCCTTGTATCATATCAGGGGGTACTGATAACATGACTTATCACTGGTGATATTTACCTTGATCACTTAATTAAAGTAGTATCTACCAAGTTTCTCTACTGTAATTTACCATTTTTCCATTTTTATTGTTTGAAGCAAGTCACTAAGTCCTGCTGTAAAATATTTTTCTATCATTCAATGAATAATGACAGAAATATTTATTGATAGGCATCATCAGAAAGGCAAGAACAAAAAGCAGCTGTTTTTCTAATAGTTATATTTTTAACTAACTCCTAAAATATTGTAACATCTAAGTAATGACAATAGTTATTTAAATAATTCGAAGAGTTCAACTGCTACAGGTACTATATTTTTGTGTATTTATAGTAAATTGAAAACTGAGTACAATGATATTCTTTTTCACTGTTATTTTGAACAGTGACGATTTTCATTGCAAGGACATTTTATACAATGTTTGAGTATCTTTGATTTTTTTGGTCAATGTTCAGCAACATTAAATTATTAAATTTTTATTTGAACATTTTTACATGTTTACATTAGTCAATGTTGATAGCAAACAAGTCATTAAGAGACAAGTATTACATAAATAGATAAAATATACCATGGAAGAATTAAGTGCCTTTCTTAAAAAAAGAAATGAGTTGCTTACATCATTACTTTCTATCCCCAAACCTTCTGGCTACCGGATGCTCTTCTAACATGTACCAGTAGGCAATGGTGATGACCCCTATTCTGTAAACAAGCATTACATCACTAAACTTTTAGCTGGAAGGAATTAATCTTAGTACAGATCCCTGAGCTGTGAGCTGCTGCAAATCTGGACTGAGCTAGCTCCAGAAGCTTCAAGGACTCTCATTGTGTTTCACAGTGGTCTCAAGAATTCTCAGTCCATAAAATATCCCCCAAATAGACATAAGACATCTGGGCTATATAAGGGAGTTGGGTTATGGCTAATTACCACTATGTCCTCACTCCCTTATACTGCAGGAGAATGGCAGGTGCTTGGACTCCGGGTTTCCCTAGACAACACAATGCCCTAGATCTTTCGAGTCATGGCTGTTTCCCTCCCAAATTTATCTTTCTAGTTTCCACTTATATTTCATTCTCTTGTTCAGTCTAAATAAACCTATATACAATTCAGACATAAAGTCAGAAGCTGAACCTAGTGTTTCTGTATATCAAGTCTTAGAAAATACACTTCCTCTCTCCTAATGTATCTTTTAAAACAAGTCCAGCTATATTTTTGTAAAACCTTGTGTAGAGAAATACAATCTGGGAAAAGTATCTGTGACCTTCACCACAAGCCACATAAGTCAATAGATTTTCATGGCAGATCTCCAAACCCATATAAAAAATCAATATTAAGGCATTTACCTGTGAGGATTTCAACATTGTGCCATAGATTTTAACTTTCTGAACTTGCTGTTCTGTAGAAACAGAGCTAAATCTAATCATACACTTCACATAAAAATAGATCTTTATTTTCCAAAATATTTTCAACATTTGAAAAAAAAAATGAGTTGCACTACCTTTCTCTTTCATCAAACAAAACATGTCTATATTAATCAAAGTAAAGATATTTGAATGAAAATTACAGGAGAAAGAGGGACTCCAAAACCAATGGAACATCTTTACTTGATGTGATTGTCACATGACTGTTGACCCAACTGTCTGTATTTGTTAAAGGTCATAGTCATGAAAAAGTGGTGATAATAAAAAATTTGTAATTAATTTAGGGAAGATAAGATGTACTGTATTGCTTCTGTTGTGGGTATGTCTGGGTAAAAACTTGAGCAATGAATAATCCAGAATGCATTCACATCTGCTAAAGAAAGCAATGTGTGGTGCAGTTCTCCACCACTGTGCTTAAAAGATAAGTTATCAGCAGTGTAGAAGATGGTCTCCCATGTAGTGGTTAAATTTGCATAATTTTGAGAACCCTGGTGGTAGGCAGGAAAGAATGGACTATTGGCATGTAAATGTCAAAGCTGCCACGGAATTCATCCCTGGGCTGCTTGGTAGGTGGCTCCCAAGGCCCCATAAGGAGGCCATGCAGACTCATAAGTAAATTGACTTCCATGATTTAAATTTGTTCTCTTCCATATATTTTCTAAGAAACTTGAGCCAATTGCAGGAGAGACAGTATGGTAATATTTGAGATCCTGGAGCAAAGAAAGTCCTAGACTAATGAGGTGAATATTTGTTTTCTATTTTTCCTAGACAATGGGACATGCTGGGTGCATCTCCTTATGTGGTGGATTGAATTCTGTAATAAGAAGACTGCATGGTTTATGAAAAATAAAAACAAACATACTTTGGTTACAAGTTTCTTTAACTTTGGCTAGATTTCTGTGGCAAAAATAATGCTTTGTGGTCATCTCAGCTTGGACACATAGTAGGACCACTTTCCCCAGCTTATTTTGCAGTTAAGTGACCATGTTGTTGAGTTTTTGTCAATGGGAAATGGGGAGAAGTGCTATAGGTTACTCCCCAGAAGATCCCATTAAAACTTCCTGTGTGATTAAGCTCCCCCATTCTCTAACCAATAGTTGGATGGAGAGGACTCCATTAACATGGAGAAGGGAGGAACCACATGATGGAAGAACCCTGGATCCCTGCATCACTCTTCAAGGCAAACCCCTACGACCTACCTTTATTGGCTATTATAGTGAGACATAAACTTATTATGATAAGCCACAGAGATCTGGATATTGCTTATTAGAGTAGTTTACTTATCCTAATTAATACAATTGCTGTTATGCCTACAACATTTACACCTTGATGACTAAAGTCTGTTGGTATAGGGAAGTAGAGTTAGGAGTAGGAAATGGAGAGGATGCTATTTCAAGATTATAATATTTGTAAAGAACTTAGAACAGTACTTGGAACACTGTAACCATGACATAAGTACTTGTTTAGAAAGATTAATAAGTAGAGAAATGAGACAGACAGGTCTTTTTGTTGTTTTGTTTTTAGGTGTTTTTTTTTTTTTTTTTTTGGTTTGTTTTTTTCTGGACTTGAAAATCTAAATTCACCGGAATTTTTGGCTGACTATTCTGATTCTTTGGAGAGGACCATCATCCTCTAACAGGCCATATTACATGCTGGGTTTCTTCCTCAGTGCTCAGAGAATTTCTACATCCAATTCTCTTACCACTTTGAGTATTCCCTTAGAAAATTTTATCCACACCTATGAAATCTATTACCTCTGTTGGTTGGTGATGATACAGTTTATATCTCGAATTCGGACTGATCCTTTGAAGTTTAAAGCAGGAAAGTCAATTTTCTACATGATATCAACTCTTAAAAACTTTCCAAACTTCACATATCCAAGAGTAAACTAATGTTCCTTCTCATGTATTAGTTTTATTCCTTTGATTTCTATTTTGGGAAACCTCAACACCATCGATCTAGTTGAGTAGGAGCTATTCCCGATACCATGGTGCCCCGTGCTTTTCAGAGCCAAATGATCAATTCCGACAAGTTTACCTCTGGCATGGCCTTCACATCCATCTATCTCTCCTTTTCTCCACTATCCTAATCCACAGTACTGTATGAACTGCTGTTATAATCCACTGTATCATCTTCCCAAGTTTATTTAGCTTCCATGCAATCTACACTACCTACTGTGCAATCTACTCTACCTACTGTGCAATCTACTCTACCTACTGCAGTTGGAGGGATTTTTTTTTCAAATGCAAATCTAGTTAACACATGCCTCAGCTTAAAACCCTCTTATAACTTTTTATTCTTTGATAAACATCAAATCATTTATCATCTACCACCAGGTCTGGTGTGGTCCCATTCTTGCCTACTTCCAATATCATCTTATTTCTACTCCTCCCCTTGCTCTCTGAGCCTCAGTCTCACCAGTTTTCTTTCAGTCTTTACTGTTTCACACTCTTCTCATCACACACTACATCCATATGCTGTCTCTCTACGTTTTTTCTTTTTGGTATTCTCAGTCTATGCCACTTTCTTTTTTACCTCATGAACTCCTAATTATCCCTCAGAGCAGGGTGACTTCATCAGTGAGTTATAATCCTGTAGCATTCTGTTCCCTTCTTTCACATTATATAACCTCGCTGTAATCATATATATTATCACTTGATTCATATCCATCACTCCAACTACACTAAGTTCCATGAAGACAAAGGCTATGGCTAGTTCTCCTAGCCTTTGAATTTTCAACAATACTTGTCAAAGAAGAGGAACTCAGTACATTTTTTCTTGAACAAATGAATGAACCTGGTGGGGAGACAGTGTGACGATTTGTTCCTTTGGGAAGAACACACATCAGTGAGACTTTTGAATAAAGAAGGGTAAACAACTATCTAATTCTGAAATTAAAAGGTTTGAGACAGTGAGGTTGTAAGCCTCTCTGTCTAATATTAGAAAAGGTGACTATTATTTTAATGCTTAAAATTGCTTTCATATAGGTTATTACAGTTATAGAAGACGATGACTTTTGATGGGAGTGATAGAAAATAATTTTATTCTTTGAAATGGAAATTGGAAGACAGCATCTAAAGCATTTCCCTGGGTGTAGTCAAACCCCAGGAAACATAATGACAATATAAGAGCCTGGTATGAAATCTGCTTTGAGGAATTAAGAGAAAGACCTGTGTTGTTACCTGGGACAATGGAAGAAACGTAGAGCAGTGTCATTCTGGAGAAGTCTGATTTGAGATGGCAAAAGCTGACCTACACAGAATGAAACATACTTCTACTGCAAGATTACTGTGACAGGTCAAAAGCGATCAGGACAGCTTTCAGTCCACTGATGTATTTCTCAAGATTTTTCCATAAATGTCTGGAAACAAGAACCTGGTAGAAGACTGGATGTCTTGTGCTCAACACCAGTGGGTTTCGCAATACTGCCCCCTTAGCTGGAAGTGAGGTATGACCCCTGAAACTTGAAGGAGTCGAAAACATCTGGGTTCGACTTGCCCCTGGAAAGAATTATGAGGACTCCCAACCATCTATATTTTTCCTAGTAAGTGAATAGGATCAAACACATTGTTCAATAATCTAAATCATTTCTGAGACACCCTTAGTGTTTATGGACCAAAAAGGGGTGGGGCTTGCCCAGGAGTCAGGGTAAATTCTCCAGCTGCCATCTAGTCTGTTTTGAAATAAGACTTGAATCCCAAGTTTGACCTTGGAAGATACCCAGGTTTTAAGATAAAAATGAAGCCTTCCTATTTTCAGTGATGATCAAGCAGCCATCAGTCACAGAATATATTTACATTAAAATACATATTTAAAAGCAAATATTACTCTCAGGATGATAATTTAGAGAGCAATCTGCAATGTGTAACTGTTTAAGGTCAGGTGTGGGCCTACAAAAGAAAAATACTTTTGAGCATTTCTTGATACTTAGCCCATTCTTCATAGTACTTCACTTCTGGTCACAAGCAAGGCATGTGTAAAAATGCTTTCCATTAACTATTTTAAAAGTTCTGCCTTCAGATTACTGCTGACCTCTCTCTTAGCCTCTCTTTGATTTTGTCCATTATGGTACAGACCTAGGAAACCTCTTCCTTTTCTGTGTACTGACATTGGTTAGGAGGCAATATTGTCACTTTTTAAAGTAAATTGCTTTATAAACTTGAAATCCTAAAGCTTAGCCCTGAGCAAGAGTGTCAGAAAGAGTTCCTGGGAAGCACAGCACAGGCATTCGGAGGACACACATATAGTACAAGTAATACAGTAAGATCTTGTACCCAGAAATATCTTAACACAAATTTGAATGAAGAAAACCCTGATGCAGCATACAGTAACAGATAAAACATCGCAAAGGCAGCTAATATAACAAAATTGGTCAAATTCATATTAATATGTATTCAGCTGTATAACATGCAATTATAATAATTAGACACTGAACAAGATATAGTGTCTCTCTTCATAAAGCTTGCATTGTAATGGGAATGACTTCTAGCTACAAATTACATGAAACATGGTACAATACAGTAAGCACTACAAAACCAAATAAAAGCCAAGTGATGTGGAATGCAGTGTAAGTAGCTCAGGGAAGTTTTGAAGATAGTTGAATTTTCTTTAAATCACAGCTTCCCTAGCTAATAGCTGAGAAAACCAACACACGTGGCATTAACTGTGCATGTCTTAGTACAATGGGTTGGTTAATATTTCTTCATTGGATTGATGAGATGATTAAACAAAATAGTATATCTAAACACCTAGTACTTTGTTGGGTACACAGGAAATATTCCATTAAACTAGAACTCTTCCATCTGTGTAGAAACTATTGTGACCTGTAAAGACAGGGAAATCTCAATAGAGAAGGAAGGGGATTTTTTAATGATAAGTGAGTTCAGTGTTCAAAAAAGAAACTGAATTGTGTTGCAAGAGATTCCACATAGAAACTACAGTAAGAACAAACACATAAAGTAGAAGATGCACAAGTTGAAGAGTACAAACTGGTCTGAGAAAAAAAAAAAATGTTTTGTAAGTAAGCCTGTCGTGGAAACACTTGAATATAATACTAAACCATCTGGATGTGATTCTGTTGATAATGAGGAATCCCTGAAAGTTTAGTCTATGGCAATTCTGAAAGAATACTTGTAAGAAAACATATTCTTTTGTTAAAAATATTAGAGAAATTCTGTATATGCAAAGCTGTTTAGAAATTTCTCATATACGCTAACACAGTAACAACAAAAAGTAAATCCTATTCAACTTTATTCAAGCCAGATTTTATAAACTTATTTACTAAACAAACTCTTCCATCTCTGTTTCCCTGAATATAGCACCTACTAAAAACCCTTATCTGGGGTGTCATTGGAATGTACTTAGAAATAGGTGGTCTAAATTCTGCTTTAAGAAGACAATTCTGGCAGAACTCTCAGTTGGAAGAGGAGATTTTGGATGCTAGGAGCCCATTAAAATAGCTCCCTTGCAAGCTAATATGTGAACGACTTAGATTTAGAAATGAAATTGAGAGAAAGGCATGAATCAGAGGCAACAACCCTTGGCATATGATTGACTATATAAAGAGTAAAAAATGTGCCAGACCCAATAGAGACTCTAAAATGTTAAGCTCAAAAGACTGTATGACAGGAGGTATCTATAATCAAAATTGGAAACTCTAAAGGGAGACCAAGATTTGGAGTAAAAGGAATGAGCCTGGAAGTGCTCAGCTTTAGGGCCTGCTTTGGAACTGTATAGCGGGCAGCTGAGGATTTCATTTTATATCAACCAAACGTAATTGAAAACCCAGCAGGTGCCAGGTTCAGGACTACATGTGCAGGACCAAAAGATGAATAAGGCACTATCTCTGCTCTTGGGGTCTTAGATTTTCTGGACTCACTCCCGCATTACAGCAGACCCAGAAAGCTTTCAGGGGGAAATCTGGGACTTGGTCAGGTGTCCCCATCAGATATCCTTGAGAGACCCAACTTTCAAAGAAGGACACCATCCCTACCTCACACTGGGCAGTCTATCAAAGCACATGGCTTTGTCCTTTTGTTGCTACACAAAATTTGGGCATTCCAGTCTGTTTCAGAAAATAAAATTTTGAGTTCTTTGCAGCCCATTTCTCTTGGAATGTTTGGTATAGAACAATATTTCATGGAGAATTGCTTGAAGCATAGGGAAATCATTCCTTAAGATCAGAGTTTTTATTGTGTTATATTATATTATATTAGGCATTAGGAGTTCCTATGGAGAAGAGTCAGGGAGCATCTGAGAAAGCAAAATAGAGTCTATGACAGACATTTCATGCTCAGTAAATATCCACACACTTCCAGATATTTCAGAGACTTCTAGTTAGGTTGAGACTTCAGTTATGAAAATATCTAATAGACTATGAGCTGAAGTGATATGTATCACTTTGGGGCTAAGGCAGGAAAACACTTCTGCCTTATTTTAAGCTCTCTTTTCATCTGCCTTGGGTACCCCAAGGTTACATGTAATGAGTGCTATAGCTTAAACATGGAGGTTGTTAGCCTGATCAACTTTGGACTTTATGTGTGTAACAAGCTTTGGTTTGGTAAAGCCACTGAGAATTCAGATTTAATGTTTGGTTTGTTTGTTTTGGTTTTGGGTTTTTGGGTGGTGGGCAACACAGTGGGATTAATACAGAGCCCAGGTGGAGAGAAAATCTCCATTGAGTTAGAGTTTTCTCATGTTGGACTTCTGTATAAAACTCGTTAATGAAAAATATTCAGCAGATGAAAATTTTAGAAATCCAGGGCTCTACAATATATCTATGTCATTTTCATGTCAGTTGAAACCAGCAGAAAATTACGTATCTAGGCCATATTCTATAGGAGAATTATTTTTACTGATTTGCTTTCTCATGTTATACATGAGCATAACAGAACTCACAATTCTATTCATTATACGGATATTATTGATTTTATTGCCCACCATGTCAGACAGAGTTTATGAGACCTATTGCAAGAATGCTTCCCAGATCTCAGAATTGGTAAGAACTAGGTTTCTCCACAGAAACTGTTACAGTTTTAACAGAAATAATTTTGGAAAAAAATAGGATAGAAAATGGAAGATGGGACATTACCAAAGGGGTTCTTTGTTGGCAAAACATAAATAAAAAAATAAAAAGAATATACATAAATAAGGTTCTTCAGGTTTCACATAAAATTACACAAGTTTATACTAGCAAACATATTGCCCATAAATTGATAAGAAAAAAATTGGGAGTCAGAGTTTAGACTTATTTAGGTCATTGGACTGGCAAACATGTTTCACTATGGACTCTATTAGTCAACATTTGGATCATTCTTTTCAATAAAGAATGTCAAACTGTAAGAGGAAAATTAATAAAGTTAGTTATTAGAGTCACTCAGCCAACATGTTGAAGAATCTGGAAAATTTCTCATATGAATAATGGTGAAGACTCAAATAATAATTAGTTTGGGTAAGAAAAGATTGATTGTGGTTTTTGGAGGAGTACATGAATGTGTTTCATAAGGGGGAGTGGGGTCTGCACAGTTCCTGACTTCACATATTTAATGAGCTGCTACGTCTTAGGTGGAAACACATAAAACTGCCCTCTTTGTAAATCAAAGAGGGCTGGATATTGATAATTTCATATGGTTCCATCTAATAGACTAGGAAATACAGTCATCTCTGAATTATTTATTAGGGCAGAACTTGGGACAGCAGTTAGAATTGATAAAAGTTAGAATTTTAGGCAAAAATAAGATAGAAATTCTATCTAGATTTGTTCAAAAGTAGAAATATAGGTGAAATATTAGGTTCTAAAGGTGAGTTCTATCAGAGAATTCATGTAAGAGTTCCATGCTTTGATTTTGAGATTGGCTATGTCATCTTTCATTACAGCTTTTATTTCTACTAATCTAATATTCTATATGTTTTAAAACATTCAAATAAAGATGTTGGTTTTCTCAAATTACACACAGGGCCGTCTTCATGGGCATACAACCTGCTTACTAAGGCCCCATCCATGTGCTACTGTGATCATTCTGAAATTCTTAGTAAATTTTGAACAGAGGAATCTACATTTTCATTTGGCACCGGACCTGGAAAATTGTGTAACCAATCTTGAATACACAGTCTTCTTCAATTTGCATGAAGATTAACAAGATAAATGTACATTAATTCTAGGCCATCAAAAGCTAGTGTATCACTTTTAAATTACAATTGGGAATTGTCCTTGTATAACAAAATGTATTGCTCCAAAGATCATTTTGTAGTAACTGTTAAATAGTGTATGTCTATGTGCATTTGGGAAACTGAAAAATTTCTAAAGGAGCTTTGGTGTTCTATGCATCAATTAACCATAGAATGTTTCCAAAGGTATAAATAGAAATAATAATGGAAGAACATTTTGAAGAGGCAAAACACAAATCTATGACAATTCTATTTCTTGAAAATCGGTATTCTTGAAACAAAGAATAAACGAACAGCAGGAAAATGCACCACTATTATGGTCACAGCTTCTAGGCAACCCATTAAAATGAAAACCAGACATAGATAGCAACAGATGCATCTACCACCAAAAAAAAGTTAAATTAAATCAGTGAAAAGTTTCAAATGAGGTAACTGTTCAATGAAAAGGAAAAAGAAAAAAAATCACATCTGCTTGTTTCTGTATTCTGGGGTTTGTAATTTGGTTCTCGAAACTGGTCCATATGTAAATGTTCTGACTGTCATCAATGAAAAGTTAACTTTTGTAACTAATGTTAAATACACAAAAGAAATGTTGATTTGGTTAATTTTTAGGAAAACATATCCTTCTAGTTATTAGTTATGATTTTACTATTATGATTTAGAGATTAGTAAATACTGGCTTCTTTATTCAGTTAAGATTGTAGCCAAAGAGTCGTGTGATCTTTGTTTTTAAAAATTTGAAAGGAAATTTTCCTCACTGTATCTCAAAGATTTTATTACTCAAGAATGTTCTGTTTCTTAAGTACTGATAGAATTTTTTAATGTATTGATTTATGTACTATATCTTTAGTGCAAGATTTTTTTTTAATTTATCTTCCATATACAAATAATTCATTCTGTTAAACTTATTTTCAGTTCAACATTCTAGAAATGAAACCTTATTTTTTACTTAAACTTATTCTACAGAGGAAATACAGCAGTTATCCTAATTTTAATAAATGCTGAAAGCTTTGTAAAATTTTTCTTTGTGTACTAAATGATTTTGGGCCCAAACCCAGCAACTGTGATGAATGTAATAATGAAATAACATTTTGAAAGCAGACCTGATACATTAAGTATTTGTTGAGCTTCTATCATAGGCTCAGTATTGTGCTTTCTCTATACTGTTTTTCTGTGACAGTCATGCTGTTATCTTTATATAATTAAAAGCAGAGATGTGGAGTTTAAAAAAAAATCACATCTTTTTACATGGTGATGAAACACGAAAGATTCTGCTAAAAGTTTATGTTGAAAATTAAGATATAAGTAAAGCAATCTATGTGCACTCATCCAATAAGGAGAAAAGAATGAATTGGTGGATCAATGCCAATCTTAATTTTGAAAACCTCAAAAAGAAGAAAATTAAGATTGTGCTTGATAAGATTCTCTGCAATACAGCAAACAATCCAGCCAAAACTCTAGAAAAAAAGAACAAAGTATATTCATTTTAAAAGTAAGTGGTACGTTTCTGTTTTTTGAAAGGCATATGCATAACATGGGTTTTTTCCCTACTTTAGTGACCACTTGACTTGGAATACTTAAATTCTGGTGAATGTTTTAGAAATGTTAATGAGTAAAATTCATAGACATTTAAGAACAAACTGTCAAATTATCCGTTACATCGTTAATATTAAAATAATAGCACAAGCAGTCCACTAATAACCAAAAAGCTCAAGTGATTACAGAGTATTAAGACTAGATGGAGCCAGATCTAAATAGAAATTGCCAGAACCATCAGAAAGAAATCTGAAGCCTGCTCAACTCAAGAAAGATTTCTGAATCCTTCAGAATAGGATTGGGAGGGTGGCTGTGATGGAAATTGAATCCAAGTATCCTCCTCTGGGCTTCACTGTCAAGGAAAGGGATTAAGGAGGGAAATTTTCAAAAAATTTACATTTGTGAAATTGGTGTTTAGAAGAGTCTGTGAAATACTGTTATTTCTTTGGAGTCAGAATTTAAGAAATTAGTTAGTATTATGCCCCTTTCCTTTCCTGCTAGCTTTCACTATTTTCTCTCTCTTCGTGTTTTGCTCCTCAAACCTCAGACATGTTGTGGCTATAAAGTCCCTTGATCTATCTTTTACTAACTTTTTCATTTTTTTCTCCAGTAAGGCTGCACTTTTGGTTCTCTAACGACCTGTAGCTTCTGATCTGATCAAAAATAAAGGTGATGGTGGAGCATGTGACTAGGATGGCTCCCAATGGATTTAGATAAAGTGATGGCCACTGAACTGTGGACATTTGACCCTGAGAACATCAGAGATTTCTAAGGGGGCTTTTTATGGGCTAGTATTGGAGGGTCACTTGTAGCAAACTGGTTTTTCTTAAGTTGTATTGAATCTTTCTGCACATCTATTCTTCCATTCTAACTTCCTTCCAAACTTAAACTTACCAAAATAATAAATATTAAACCATTTATATTATTCAAAATAATCTATCTTTACTAATGTGCATATCAGAATTCATTATGGTTATAGTCAATCTATTACTTTCTATTAAAATTACTATTTTATATTCCATTTTTCTTTTTAATGTTATTTCATATAAACAATATTTTATATCCCTCAAGATGAGCCACAGAGCTGTGAATTCAAATAGGCTTTCAGTATTGAAATTCTTTCTTTGTAAAATTGTTTTACTTTTTGACCCCTTTCACCCACTTCTCCCACCCCACAACCTCTGACCACCAATCTGTTCTCTGTAACTATGAACTTGGTGTTTTTTGTTTTTATTTTTTAATTGATTTTTTATGTTGTTGTGACCATGAATTACATTTTAGTAAAGGAGAACAGGGTGATGATTTCTGAAAGTCCAGGGGTGTAGGGTCTGAAAAGACCTTTCTGGAGTCCCCTGGCTGTCTGCTTCCAGAGGTTGCTTTCCTGATATTGCCAACTTCTGGAACTCTTGCTCTGGCTTCATTTTAAAGCCTTGAGCACAATTAAGTGTCTTCTCCTGACCTGCATTTGTACCACCACGAGGTTCCTTTGTAACCTTGAAACGTGCAGTGTGACCAATCGTTGGCTGCCAAAACAAATAAACTTTGAGAATTCTTCTCTCTGACCTCCCATACTAAAACATAATGCATGGCCACTTGTTTAATAGAAAGTTTATCAACCTGATCACTTTCCAAACACAACTTTTCTTTCTTTACTTAATGGAGTCACATAGAGATACTCCATACAAGCCCTTCTGCTTGCTCCCATGGGGACTGTCATATAAAATTACATTACGATAAAAGCAGGTAGAGTAAATGCTTGTTAAAGTAATTTACAACAACTACTGTCCTTGAGTGAAACAGGTGTTTGGAGTGTACTTGATTTACAACGTTGTATTAGTTTCAGGTGTACAGCAAAGTGAATCAGTTATACATATACATATATCCACTCTTTTTTAAGATTCTTTCCCATATAGGCCATTACAGACTACTGAGTAGAGTTCCCTGTGCTATACAGTAGGTCCTTATTAGTTATCTATTTTATATATAGTAGTGTGTATATGTCAATCCCAATCTCCCAATTAATCTCAAACAAGCTATAAATCTAATAGTATAGAGAAACCAGTATAGATATCTCAGACTGTTCCTCCCAGCCCATAAAATTTATCACTGCGATACAGAGATGGAAATGAAGTCATTGGGAAGGTAGATCCTTTGCTAATAATTATTTTTTTTCCTTTAAGAAAATACAAGAAACAGTCTGAGATGTCTATACTAGTTTCTCTGTACTATTAGATTTAATAGCTTGTTTGGTTGAACAAATTTTCAGTGTGGAATAGAAGAAACAGAAAATAACACATTATGTTTGAAAACACTGGTATTCTGTAAACACAACCTCAGTATATAAGTAGTTCTTTCTAGATAGAAAATGGAAATAGTCCATTTCTAAAATCATCTATATTTTTCTAAAGATAAAAAATTCTACTACTGTTGATAATTGCCAAAGGCAAACAGGTTGCAATCATTCTAATTACCTATATTTCTGCCTTGTAGCATGTTTTGTAGATAACTGTAATGCACCACTATCAGAATAGCATATTGTTATTAAATGTTAATGCAGAATTCTAAATTTTCTATCATTTCTAGAAAAGCAAACTTACTGATAATAAATTGCACTTACAGAGAACTTTTATCTGCTTTAATGAATTGAGAAATCTAGCCTATTAAGACATCAAGACGTGATTATTTAAATGATTTAATTATAGCTCATGTTTTTCTACCGATAATGTTACTAATTATGTTTTAATAAACAAATCCTAACAAAATAATTAAAATCCAAATGTTTAACATGAAAATCCAATCTCATTTGCAGCTCAAATAAATATTTCAAGTGTAATTTATTCATTTGTAATTTATTCTGATTTGTGTAGTTTGTTAAAATAAATCAATATCTGACTTAGACCTATTGATAAATTCTATCATTCCAAGTATTTTGCTGTGAAAATACTAATTGCATGAAACATTAGAAATATTGAGAAATATTTCTTATGTGATGATTTATGTTGTTGTGCCTTTCCTGATCTAATAAATTTAAGTATACAGTTTTCAGATTTGTACACAAAGAAAAAAATAATCAGAGTGGAAAATATGTAGCAATCTCATGAATATGAAGGAAGAGTTCAAATAGGACCTTTCTATTGTACGTGTCTATGCAAAGCTTTATTCTAAAAAAGAAAAACAATGCCGATGACTTTATGACTTGAAAATCTTCAAGATTTTGGTAGATTAGATCATTTGGGGCAGTTGTTCACTCTCTCCCCCATCTCCATCCCTGGGCGGGGGATTGAGGGTGGGAAGGGATGTACTTCTCACTATTTGCCTTTGGTCTTTGCTGTATGACTTTGCTTTGGCCAAAGGCTTATCTTAGAGGCTCTACTGCAGCAGCAGCTTGGTATGTTTTTGCACAGGTGGGTTTGAACTCCTGACTTCTGTCATAACAATAACATGCTTCTGGTTCTGTGATCTGAGAAAGATGACCAACATGTGCAACTGATCTGGACTTTGAGCAAAACCCAGCCCAGCCCAGCAGAGACCAGCTGAGTCACAGCTGACCACAGATGCATGAACAAGTAAAAAAAAATACTTATTGATGTATTTCACTAAGTTTTACTTGGTTTTTAAACACAAAATTATCATGGCAATAGCTTGACTGCTTCAAAGGTGTCACTGTCCAACATTTCTGTTATTCAGTCATCACATCTATTATGGACACATCATAATTTAAAAAAAAATAAGTTATAACTATATTCTAATTGAAGTAAATGGTACCACAGTATTTTATTAAATATCCTCTCATTCATTTCATATTCAATCTCAGTTGAATAGCTTCTAGGTTCCTGGAACTGGGACAAATTCTCTGAAGCTAGATCAGAAATCTTACTATAAAGCTTATAAAATGAATTCCTTTACCTTTTTATTATGACAATGTTTTACTACAAGTAGGTACGGTCTTATTCAATTTTGTATGCCCACTACTTAGGAAATCTCCTGATCCATAATACAGCCTCAATAATATTTGTTGAATAAAGTAAAGAGACATGGTCAGACTCCCTTCCCTTACTTGATGAGAAGCAAACTAGTTCATAAATGCAATACACGTTGTTTCTCATCAACATCCTCGTTTAAATCATTTTGTGTACTCCCTGTATCTATTATTATGCCTGACACCTAGTGGATACTAAACCACTTTATTCAGTGAATAAATGAGTGGACAAATGAGTAAAATAGTACAGGAATTTTAAAATTATAATCCAAGACTGAAAGCATATTATTTGTAATTAGAATGATATTAAATAGTTACTGTTAGTATTTGATCATTAGGAAGATTCACTTTTCTGTTTCATTTAAATTTTACATATAGTGATCAATTTAACTATAAATTTCATTCATTTGTTCAATAGATATATATTGAACATTGTTTATGTTCCCATGCTCTCTGCTAGACACAATGAGGAAATACAAGTATGGCCCATAACATAATGGAGATGGTAGTCAAAAGGCATCACAAGCGGCATTAAGCATAAAGGTTTATTTTAAATGGATAACTCCTTGGATATTTTCCCTTGTTACAAATCCAAGAAATGCATTTGTATGTTGAGATGCAATACATTCTTAAAATATCAGAAAAAGAGGTATTTTTAAGGTTGGGTAAAAGGTGACACTATAATGAATTAGCACAGAAACAGGAAAAAGCCACTAGTCATGAGAGTATTTGTGAAACAGACATAGAAAATTAGTCTTCTAATAAAGTTATTGTGTCCTTGGATGACATATAATAATTTTGCTATTCAACTTTTGTCAATGAAAAAACACAATACAGTCAAAACTATATACTTCATAATTGAAGTATATAAATAACTCACTTTGAAATGTCTGAGGCATGCTTCACATTTTTTTAAATGGGAAATTATGAAATTTAAACTCTGTACCTATTTTAATGGGTGCAAATCAAATATTTTGAAAACTCTTAAGAATTAGGTCTCGGGGCTTCCCTGGTGGCGCAGTGGTTGAGAATCCGCCTGCCAATGCAGGGGACACGGGTTCGAGCCCTGGTCTGGGAAGATCCCACATGCCGCGGAGCGACTGAGCCCGTGAGCCACAATTGCTGAGCCTGTGCGTCTGGAGCCTGTGCTCCGCAACGGGAGAGGCCGCGATAGTGAGAGGCCCGCGCACCGTGATGAAGAGTGGCCCCCACTTGCCGCAACTGGAGAAAGCCCTCGCCCAGAAACGAAGACCCAACACAGCCATAAATAAATAAATAAATAAATAAATAAATAAATAAAATTAAAAAATAAAATTTAAGAATTAGGTCTCATTTCAACATCTATTAAGTGCCTTAAGAACATTTATTTTCTAGAAATTTTAACTGCTCTTCTGATAATGTGATTCTTCTACAAAAATCTTGAGAAGATTTTCTTATCATTAAATTAAAAATGAATGTGCACAATAGGAAGTCACTAGGATATAGTAAATATCTTGGTTTGTTATATATACCTAATAAATTCAAATTACTCTTTTATAGTTAAAAGCTGACAAGCTCATTTGCTTTTATAAGATAAAAAGAAAAGGAGCATTAAAGGAAGTTAAATTAGATTTTACCATCTGTTTAATGAGTTTCAGGCCTGGTTTGATAATATATTTCCAGATATAAAATTTCAAAATGATCATTTTCAGAAATAGTAACTGACCTGCCTTGTAAAAAGGTATATAAATGCCTATTCAAACTCATTACTATAAAACTCGTGATTTGTTTTATTTCTAATGAAACCAATTAAGTTTCCACCACATCAATGTGAAACACATAATAGATGCAGAACTTATATTCATAGGACTTATCACATTTCTTACAGTTATTACAATTCATATTTTCATTTTATCATAGGACTTTTACTTAGTTTAGTTTTTAATAAATCTTTATACAGTATTTATTTCACTTCTTCAATATTCTGTGCCTAAGAAACTTTCCCAATGATCCTCAGTGACCATATTCCTCTCATAAGTCAGCCTACTTTCAAGGTGCATTCACTGCTTCAAAACCATAGGGGGCCATCTGGTTAAGTGCTGCTGAATTGCAAGAAATATATCCAGAAACTGTTCTGCTCTGATGAATTACGTCTTCAAGGCACATTCATAAAATGACATTCAAGTGATTATGGAGTACATTTATTGAGTCTGCAAAGCATTATGGACCCATAATAACGCCTGCAGAAAGCTGAGAATATGCATGAGCCACTCATATGGCAAAAGAGTGCTACAGAAGATCATTAGATGGATTCTTTTTTGCATGCCAAACTTTGGGGTATTTGGAATCAAGTTGTGACAGTTGCCAGGAGAGGACGGCACATGGCCCAGAAAATTGTGAATAACAAGGAGAAAAGCTGGGTTGTTTGATTGGGAAGTGTTATGAACTACTATAACCCTAGGTTCCCAGAATTCAATGAGGGTGGTAGAACTATGAACCTGAATTAATATCCAGAAAAAGCTAGAGGAGGAGTTTCTCTGCAACATTTAATCAGAGCAAAAAGATCGGCCAAGTCCAAACAGAAAAATTAGCCAAGTTTGCGAGATATGGTTCAAAACACTAAAATCAGACTAACCAAGATATTTGGGTACAGAAAAATTTGATTTTTTTTCTTCTCTAAAGAAGCGCTCTCATAAGTCAGTTGCAGAGTGCGAGGAAGAACACAGGAATACACGCGCCCTTCTTTGGGGGAAACTGAGACATAATGGATGACTATGAGATACAGAAAAAAAGAGAATTTTTTTCCAAGTAAAAGTTAACAATAATGTGTTTTTCTTAAAAAAAATAGAATGGAAGAACTAGAAGTAAGAAAGAACCTGAGATATTAAACAACTGAAACAATGAGTGTGTATGTAGGGAGAGTAGATGTAACATTAGTGTAAGAAGGGGAGGAATTAGCTAATAAGGTTTGAGACATAGAAGACCAGATGATGCAGCTCCACATAAAACATGATGCAGAGTTTGTCTTTAGTTTTTAAAATTATATTTATGTTTATCAGAGTAATAAATATATTTAGTAAAAAACAAGTAGTACCAAAATGTCTATTTAAAAGAAAAAAAAAAGCATTTCTACTCCCAAAGGCACTTTATAGACCATGTTTCCTGCTCCTGGGGAAAGTAATAATCAACCTGACTGATTGCTCTAGCATTAACCTTACATGTCTAAACCTTTATTAAATTGGCATTTATTTTCTGTTTCTTACTATCAATTCTTGGCAATATTTATTGATTTTCTGTTATACCACCACATCCCACTTTCCTTTTTCCCATACAACTAATTTAATTTTAGCAAAGTTGTGATAACAGTAATAGTTTTATCTACAAATATTTTATTCAGTTCAGGGAAATAGTGTACTATGATTATATATCTTTTCATATAAAGGTTTTTGCTTTCCTATAATCTACAATTGCCATGGTATCTATCAATTTGCATAATTTGCCTTGTATCTATCCAATTTTTTCCTTAAATGCTCTAGCAAATCTGTCAAATGTTTTTTTTCATACATTCCAACACATTAAGTTAGCAATTTTTTTTTTTTTCTTTTTGGCTTGCAAAATTCCTTCCCACAGTCTTCCTTTTCCCTAATCTGATGTATTCAACAGCATGTTGCCTGGACCTCATATCTTCTCATTTCTTGATCACTCTTTGCCAACAGCTTTACACAGAAGGTTTATAAAATATAAATTTGTGTATTCTTATCTGAAAAGCTTTTTAATCTATCCTCATACTTGATTTCCATTTTAGCTATGTATAGAATTTCAGGTCAGAAATCAGTTGCCTCATAATTTGAAGGTACTGCTTTTCCATTTTCTTCTAGTACTCCTGTCAGTAAGAAACTACAAATCTGATCCCCATTCTTTGTATGCATCTGTATGTATTTTGTTTGGTTTGTTTCTTTCACTGGAAGGTTTTAATATCTTCTCTTCAATATTCATAAATTTCATAATTATTGTTGTGTGTGGTGTGTGTGTGTGTGTTCATTCATTGTAATGGTCATTTGGTGGGCTCAATCTGGAGTCAAGACTCTTCATTTCTGAAAAAAGTGATTTATTATTTATATGATAAACTCCTTCTCTCTATTAGTTTGGTTCTTTTCCCTGAAATTCTTATTACAAGGATCTCCTAGAGTAAAATTCTAACATCTCATCATTTTACTATTTCCTTCTCTCTTTTTTGTTATTATTTTATAGAATATTTTTTGACTATATCTTGAAAACCCTTCAATTGAATTTTAAATTTTTATATATTTTCAATTTTTGAAGTTCCTTCTTATTCTTTCATTAATTTTTTAGAAGCAATATATTAGTATTTTTTTAAGATACAATCTATTCTCTCATTTTTTGGAGGATATTCAGATAGCTTTGTGTATTTTCTTCTTCATACTCATCTATATTTTCCCATTTCTTTTTTTCTTTTATATTTATTTTTTTCCCATTTTACTTCAATGCACAGTGATCTTTGATTGTCCATTGATATTGGGCATCAGAAGCCACCTGGAAATTATTGTATATATATAGGGTATAATAGAGGATTTCACCACCATTCAATTAGATGATAAATTGACTTCTCAATGGGTATAAGCCCAATCAGTATGTGGAATTATTTGTTCTAGAATTGATCAGTTTCTTCAAAGAAGAGTCATCTAATATTCTACATGAGTAGCTGGTACCTGAATGCTAGCATTCTGAAAACAAGCAGGTCAGTATGTGACTTTTCACTTAGTTCCCCTATTTCCTGTCTTGTGGTTCATTCTGTTCTATATTCTAGCAGAAGTTATAAGCCAGGAATCTTCCTATTACAGTCCCCCCCACCCCCCCCAGAAAACACCTTTAGACAGCAAGGGAGAAAAAGGAGTTATTTCCACTTTTTGAATATTACAAATAATGCTGCTGTCAACATTCATGCACAAAATTGTACAAATGTACAATTTTTCTTGTACAAATGTACAAAATTAAGAAAAGATTTTTTGTACAAATGTACAAAAAAATCACCTAAATAAAAAATATAAAAGTTTTAGTGTCCAACATTCTTTCAATATGTTTGACAAACAGAAAACCTGCTGGATAAATGGCTCAAATCTTAATAAGTAATAATGATGTGGCAGCATCAGAGTAAATATACAGTCAAATATTTACCCAACATCAAACAGCTACATACTCTTTAAATAATAGAAAATAAATGATCAATGGCCAACCCAAACCCCATTACTTTCAAAAAGAGTTTTGAAACTTGCATTTCCAGTTGATTGTCCACTAATTTAAAAGGTTGGTTTTATGCTGACCATTGATTTTTTTAATGAAATGGCCAATAGTGAAGTCAATGCATTATACCACATATTCCAGAAAGCAACCTTCCCTTGACTTTACTCAGACCAAACTAATTGCTAAATTAGATGACCATTCAATGTTATTGAGTGCATTTCAAATACTTTCTTCTGAACCAAAAACTAAACAGGCTTTGGTCACTACTGCATTGCTAATACAAAATCAAGAAGTGACTGCCTTTCTGGAATATTAATAAAGTAGGCTTGGGGGCATGATATTAGTGTGTAGTGGAGATCAGGAGGAAGGAGTCAGGGTGCTGTAGTGATTTCCTAAGCAAGGAAATGAGTTGGTAGAAGTGGAAGAAGTTCATAGTCAGCTGACACCTCATGGCCAAATAGTTTGCAATCAGGAATTGACCAACTGGCTCTTTGTCAGAGTTATAAGCTATTAACAACAGGAAACGTCTTCCTAAATGCATTTCATAGTAGGTGATTTAATGAAAAAAGCTTGGACAGTTTTCATAATTCAGAAATTTTGAGATACTAATATCTTTTTAAAATTCTGTGTCATTTTTTTTTGTATTTATAAACACTAACCATCCATTGAGATTTCAATTAGAATCTCTTCTTAACCTACCATAGCTATTAAGTCACTGTTTATCATATGGGTATCCTAGGAACAGAATGAGATAAAAGAAAAGAGGCAATTTAACATAGTTTTTCCTACATAAAATAAGAAAGTCTCTCATCTCTTCTTGAACCCATAGGTTGCGATTACTGAAGTACACATTATAAAATATCTATGTATTTTGTGGTTTTAAGCAAATGGTTATGATGATTGCTCTTTCTCACATTTAAAAATCAAATTTATTTTATACATGAAGACATTTTTCTAAAGAAGTTTAGTCTCTCTATAAAAATGAATATTTGATAGAAACCGGTAATATCTTATATGTATTGGAATTGTTTGAAGAAATAAAACGTTATTTAAATCTACTACTTTTAACAACACTGTAACATTTATTGGTCTTGCAATAAAAGAATTATAGAAAATTGCTGTGATATTACATTTTATGTTTCATACTGAAAGTAGGTAAAGTAATTTCTAAGCAGTGGGTCATTACCGTCCACAAATAACAGTGCTCAGCAGTTAGGATTTTAACCGCTGACATCATTTTCTTTGAAAAATGATAGATGTTATTTAATGCTTAAAGATAAATTGCTGCATAACTGTGACTTTTTTGTTGACAGCTTTGCCCTAAACAAACTTAGTCAATATGAACGAGAAGTTTCAAAATAAGTTTGTTAGGAGAGACAATCTGAATTAAAATGCTCATACATTTCCTCTGTCAGATGTACTAAGAGGAATCAAGTGCTGTTTCCTATCTATTATCGAAGGGCAATTCAGGCTGATGCAAACATCTAAGAAAGTTCATGTTAACCTTTTAAAATTCCGTCCTTTACATAATTCCTCACTGGAGGGCTAATAGCTACCCTATATTTATCACAGGTCGTTTTCAAAGGTACAAGCAATGTCCACCTTAAGCACAGGTTTTGGAATGTAGGAAACTGCAGGAATGTATCTCTGAGGGTTTGTACGGTGGCTTATCTAGAGAAAGATGCCAAAATCACAGATGGAGGGGAGCCGGGAATGACTTCCCTCTTTTTTCCAAGGTCCCTGTTCCCAGTTCAGAAGGACTTGCAGAGACAGTGAGGGGACTTCGAAGTACCTGAAATATTCCCTGAGGCCAAACTATAATCCATAGTTATCCATTTATATTGAATTTTCTTGGCATTTTTGTTCCTGGCAGGACTTAAAGATAGGGCTCGTCCTAAACAATTAAGTAAAATTAAAGCTGTTTTCTCTTTCTCTAGGAAGACTTGAAAAATCTTTTTTTTTAAATAAATTTATTTATCTTTATTTATTTTTGGCTGCGTTGGGTCTTCATTGCTGCACACAGGGTTTCTCTAGTTGCGGCGAGCAGGGGTTACTCTTTGTTGCTGTGCGCGGGCTTCTCACTGCAGTGGCTTCTCTTGTTGCAGAGCATGGGCTCTAGGTGCGCGGGCTTCATCAGTTGTGGCTCGTGGGCTCTAGAGCGCAGGCTCAGTAGTTGTGGATTGGCAGGCAGATTCTTAACTACTGCACCACCAGGGAAGTCCCAAAAAATCTTATAAACTATTTTCTAATTAAAAATATTTATTTTGTCTAGTAGGTCTGCGTCTTTATTCCCGTCTTGCCCCTAGGTTCTTCATGACCATTTTTTTTTTTTTTTTTTTTTTTTTGGCCATCCTTGGTGTACTCTCAGGTGACAGGAGCTCAGGCTAACATTTCTACTTTGGTTTGACTACTTTGGTTCCTAGAGCTCCATAATATTCCCTAACACTGATGTGTGGTCACTGCCATCTCTCACCTACACCCTCAATATGCAGGGAAAATTGAAATATATAATTTGCTTCACATATAAATTCCTATAATTTTCCTAGAGAAAAATTTAGCAATATTTATCAAAATACTTAAAATTGTTAATGAATAGATTCTTGGTTACAACATTTAGAAATTTATCACAAGAGAAAAAAGTTGCAAAAAGATTTATGTCTAGGGGATATACCTATTAGTAGTCTTCATTATCGTGAAAATTGAAAATAACCTAAATATCTAACTCAAGGTGCTTGGATTAAATAAAATTATAGTCCTACCATATGATAGAATAATATTCAGGCACTAGCAACCATATTGCAGAATATTTAATTCTGTGAAAACAAATTTATGTGTTGTTAGGTGAGTAAATGTACTCACCTAAGAGTACCAAATGTACTCTTTGTTTTATTTTAAAAAGTCAAATGTATACATAAGTACAAAAAAGTCTAGAAGGCTTATTTCCTGAGGCTTGTTTGTTGTCTCATAAGTGGTATAACATTTATTTTCTACTCTTTCTATTGGTAAAATTTTCTAAAATAATAAAATTTGGTTTATTATAATAGACACATAATTCTTCAGTAAGAAAAAGTTAATGTTACTAAATATCTTGTCTGTCCAAGATCAACTCTCTAAGTATCTGCAAGGTACCACATACATTAAATAAATGATTTCTCCATTCGTAGATTTGTACAGTACACATTTTTCATAAAATTCTGCTGTTTTATATTCTCTTCTAATTGTTTTAGTACAAATTCTAACAAGAAAGTAGCAATCTCATACAGTCTCAGAACTTGAATAGTATCTGTATACTGATGTTCCCAAATGTGCATTTCTAGTTCTAGGGTCGCCAATGAACTCTGGGCATGCCTGTGGGATGTCTAACAGGCATCTCAAATTTAAGAGAACCATTCATTTATTAATTTCTGGTCAACTCCAACAACCAAACCCCAGATGCGCTCCACTTCCAGAATTCCTTTTTTCACTTCATGACATTATCAGCCCACCTGGTTATCTTCCTTATACTCTCTTTCTCTTGTCCCAATTTCCAATCCATCAACAATTCCTGATAACTCCACTTGCCATATTGATCCAAATCCATCTGTTTCTCATATTATCCACTCTTCTTATTCTAGTCCAAATCAATTTCTCCTCTTGCTCTTCAGGTCCATTTTCCACAGTAAAGCCAAAATTATCTTTATAAAACATAAATTAAATTGCATCATACTCTGCCTAGAGCTTTTAAATGGTTTCCTTTCCCACTTAGGAGAAAACTGAAATGCCCTACCAGAGCCTACCAGTTTCCCCTTAATTCATTTTATGTTTTCTTCTCTTTTGTATTCATTCTGTTCCAGACACATGGCTTTCTCTTTGTTCTCTGAATACAATTAACCTACTCCTGTCACAAGTCCTTGAATGTATTATTTCCTCTGCTTCAAACACAGTTCTCCCAGATTTTCCTATAATTCTTTCTCCCTTTTCTATGATTCCTTGTCAATCAGTATCAACCCAGCAGCCCCCCAACTTGGAATGGCCTCCACTAGCTCTCTCTTCTTGAGTGCCTTTCCCTACCTCATCTGTTCTGTGTTCTTGATTTGTTCACATTTGTCAGCTACAGGCATTGTATTTTCCTTTTCCTTAGAATATAAATCCCATGAGAGCAGTGTTGTGTCTGCTTTGTTCACCCATATAACCTCAGTGCCTTGTGCAGAACCAGGCCCATAGTGGGAATTCAATAAGTATTAGTGGAATATTTTGAATAAATTAATGATTAAGACATTTACAAAGTGGCATTTTCAAAGTAAAATCCCTACCCTCTTGTTTAATGACTCTAACTGCAGAGGTTACAGGGTAGAAAATGAGGTGTGCTCAATGGCAGGCCTAGAAGAAAGATGTTTGGGGGCTAACATATGGAGACAGTTTTTGCTAATAAATATGGCTGGCTTATTTCCATATACTTAGATACGGAAAAAAAGGACAAGAGGAACTTTTGCTTACCCCTATGATGAGAGATGGCATTTTTATAGTATACTGTATTGTCGACAAATGCATTTAATATCCATGACAATAAAAAACAAACTCCAAACACAAATAAGTGATCACCTAAATCTACAGATTAGATTCTGAAATATGTTCCTTCTTCTACTTCCTCCCTTGCTCCATACTTATTCCCAAATTAATAAATTCTCACTTATAGAAGATGATTTTCTGAACCTTTTCAGACCTGACCCTGTGGTGGGTCTTTTTAACTGCCCCTGGATATTACAGCACAGCAGCCGTTCCCACTAGGACACACACATATGACCAGCAGTCAGAAGTCTGGCAAAGTCAAAAATTTCTCTTCATCTCCAAGACCGCTGTCTTAGGAAAGAACATGTTCTAAGACACTAAAGGTGAATATTGTACAAAATATGACTTTCTGCTATCTTCTGTAAAAATCTAAATTTCAATCATATCATCCTAGTAGACTTTAAAAAGATAGACCTCAAAGGTAGCATTTTATTTCATATTCTCTTGTAACTCTAGAAGGAAACTTAAGCATGAATAATTGGAGATCTGCACACTAATATAAAGATGAAAGAATGGGACTCAATTTAACATGGGTGCTAAAAAAAAGTGGAATTATTTTCCTCTGCCACCTTGAAAAGGATATGGCTTTGAAATCTATGAAGCAAGAAGGGGCAAATGTCATGCCAAATGGGCAACGTATCAGTGAACCCTCCTGTGAAGAATTTTTAATAAACCCTACATTTTGAGTATCTACTTATTTCTTTGTGAATATGGTTTTTTTACATGTACTCTTTTGTATATAGTCGCTCCATCCTTATTGCCTACAACAGGGTTTTCCATCTGTTTTTATAATATATGTGTGTGTGTGTGTGTGTGCGTGTGTATACATATACCATTAAAACAGTTTGAACACACACCCACTCGACACATATTTATGTATTTCTAAACTATATGCATGTGCTATTGCACTGTTACATATTTTATATACCTTCCTGCAACCAAAAAAAAAAAAAATTAAAAGAATGTGACAGAATAAATATACATTGAAGTTCTATATTTCCTTTCTGCCCTCCAGTGGCTCAGCTTGTGAACTCCCTGGGGAATGCTTACCCCACGTTGGAGACCACTAAGTTTTGCTGTCTCTCAGTGAGAGGAACCACTTCTTATTAAAGCTCTTTTGATTTGATGATCCATTGTGCACTGGAGTTTTTGAATAATACAGATCTACATACCATATTATAGCCCATGATGCTGTGAGGTGCCACCTAGATGAAGGCATTTGTTCCTCCAGCTGTAGATGATATTGTTGGCTGTTGATGACTCAGAGCTGTGCTGACTCAGAGCTGAGTTAACACACCTACCTCCACCCCAGTAGCCCTCATCCAATCACTGGTCAATGTGGGACAATGAAGACCCACCTCCTTGTTTCAACTCAGGACAACCTGAAAGAGGCCTCCCAGCTCCTGAGGTCCTACTGGGTCCAGGCGAGGCTTCTGTTAAAGCTACAACACAGTTCAGTTGCTCCCTCTGTGCTGTGCTCCTCCCTCCAGCCCCTTACTGACTGCAGGGCACCCTGCCGTGAACCTCCTGCACGCACATCTCTGTTTCAGAGTCTCTTTCCCGGGGAACTCCAACAAAAACATGTACCACGGCATATACTTAGGAATCTAGTCTGTTTATGTGTCAAGTTCCTAATAGATTGTTTATTGGCCCACTGGAAATTTAAGAATTTAAAAATATCCTAAATTTTCTTGAATTCTCATTAGGGTCTCACTGAGTCCAGATTAACTTCACCTCGAGGTCTTCCTTGTTTTTTCTCATCATAGGGAAGCAAGGTTCCAAAAATTTGGCAGGAAGAGTGACTTCCGTCCTTCTGAGTGCCTGAGTGACAGTCACTGATGAGCTTATTATCCTTGCTTCTGAGGACAACAGGCTTTCTCCTTGATGACCTCAGCCATTCTGACCCGGGCTCTGGCCCAGCTTCTGCGGCTCACTGCTCCCTCCTACACTGTCACTTTAGCTCCTGCCCTTTTCCCAAGCAACTCAGTTCCAAGAAATGTCTCAGCACTTGCCCCACTAGCAGCATAAGGCACCTATTTACATTACCTTGGAGGTGCCTCTTTGAGGGAACTGGTTTAACTCACTAGTAATTATGGCACCACTTTTCTCTTATACTTTTCCTAATGGAACTTATTTTTGATTCTGCTCTCCAGGGTGAAAGCTCTGTTTTCTCAATGTACTAGCCGTAGAAAGAGCAAAGTAGCCATTACTGCCTCCTGGAAAGGAGAAATCTATGGTGTTGGACACAAGCCCCCATATCTTGCTTTGCTCGATATGTAGAGACTCCCATAAAAATGGAATCCTAAGAACTGGCCCCATATAAACTTAAGTTTTGCAGAACAATTATGAGAAGCATACCAACGACTCTGGAATAATATCAATAAAAACTCAGTATTATGTTTAGGTATAGATGCTGACATAGAATACTAGAAGTCAGTGTCAACTATCCATACAAAGTTTTTCTTAGAAAAAATTAAAATATATGCACATATAAATTGTTATAAAAAGACTAATAACTTAAAAAATAGCCCTTCTTACCCCAAACCCCAACAGATGCAGAATGGAAGGTGGTTTTTACAACATGTCATATAATATTTGGCTTTCATTAATCAAATAGTTTGATGAAATATTCCTTTGACAGATACCTTCATGCTTTACTTGCCATGTATTAAAAACAGCAGTATATACTCAATTAAATAATATTATTAAATATACAACAAGTATTTCATAAACAACCATTAGGTAACATGTAAAAGGTGATACAGGAAATAAATACAAGAAATGCATGTGATTCATTTATGGCTTAACTTTTGTTGAAAATGCAGCAAAAACCTTCACAGCAAGGCTCAGAAAGTTGCCTGGAAGGTGACTTTGGCACCGTCCATGCTCTTCTATGTGTTTTCTTTGATGGTGACAGTAGTTCCCATGTCTAAAGCTTATTCATTAGGGATGAAGCTCATCCTGAGAGTCTCATTATTCATTGAAACCCTGAAGCCATGGTTCCTTTTACAGATAGATATTGTCTATCCATTAAAATACTGCTGCACATTGACTGTATATGAAAATCACTCAACCAAATATTTCCAAAACTCTAGATACAAATAATTTATTCCAGTACTCAGTTTCAGGTAGGATTATCAGATAGGATTAACAGGTTGATCACATATAATAGAAAGTCATCACTTACTAGTTATTACTGAGTATACCAATAAATAGAGCATTGGCACTTACCTGAATAACATGCTTCAGTTTATCAATAATCTGATTTATCACAGGATCGGTTCCTTTGACTTTGACTTCAGGATTTCCATATTGGGCTTTGATTCCATTTCCAACCACACGCTGAGTATAGCTAACAAAGTGAAAAGTGAAAGATACACGACTTAATAACCTGGTCACAGTATTATCTGCCACAACTTTTTGAACAGATTCGAGTTCAGAATCTTACTCCTTCAAGAGTATAAAATAATGTACTTTTTCTTGGACCAGAACCTGGCACAGCTGCAATGTTTTTTCCTGGTAAAACACTTAGCATGCAAATACAAACTATTCTATTGTTATCCTCTCAAAAGACCCAACCAAAAATTGTGTTTTTAATACTACTTACCAATATTCCAAAAAAAAGTTAATATACATCTCACTTTGTTACCAATTTTTGCTGAATTACATACATGTCTGAATCCATATCTTCTGGGTCAATTCACTTCATTTTATACAGTAGTTAGATGAATCACAGTCATATTTTTTTATATATTGGACTACAAAAGAAATATATATATACATATACACATATACACACATATATATGTCATATGTCAACTTAGTATTCAAACAAATATTTAGATTCATCAGTCACAAAGATGTATTAAGTGCCCCCTCCTATATTCTAGTCCTACATGACTGGGGTTATAAGGAGGTATAAGACTCAATTCTTGTCCTCACAGTACTCATTATATACCTGGGAATATAATGTATCAATTAACTTGTTCATTCATGCATTCATTCATTAAATTTTATTATATTCAAAAGTTCTTACTAGATTCCAGCAATATAACTATCTTTGTTTTCCTGACAGTGTGGTGTAGCGTAATGACAAGTCAACAGTTAAAGCACACCACTAGGAATGAAGGAGACGTTCAGTATGTGGTAGGGATAGCAAGAAGGAAGAGTATATGCCAAGTGAGAGGTAGGGATAACACAAGTAGTAAACAATGAACATATGGAGAAGTTTATTTGGACCAAGACACTTGGGGAAAAACTAAAGGAGGAGTTATAGCTTGAGGCAGCCCTTGAAATATTAAGGTAAGGATAGGTCTTGGATGATGTAGTTAATGTGAACTCCAGGGCAAAAGATGACATCCCAGCAGGGGAAATCACAAAGGCACGTGAGTAACACACACAGGGAACCATAACTAGGCTTTTATTTACAAAGGGAGAGAACAAATAGGGGAAAGTAAGAGATGGGGGACATGCCCTGGAGGTTCCATCCCCTCTATGTTTAAGACTCTCCTCTGAGTAAAATGTTGCTTACATTAAAGTATCATGATAAAGTGGTCTCACAGACTTTTCAGGAAGCATTTTCACATAATTTGTAATGTAATATCCCTTCTCTGTATTTGAGCAGAGTATCACAATTATGCACGTGAACCTTCTGAATTTTCTACAGCAGTGGAAACTCTTTGAAAAGATAAAAAGAGGTTCCACTGTTGAGAATATAGCCAAACAAAAGGAGTTTCAAGGAATATCCAGTTATTCCCAATATTATGCATACCCAATGATCAATTTTCAAAAGTAGATCAAATAATTACTAATTATGTCCTTCCAATGACAGTAAATGATGGAACTCTTTGATACGGATAATACCAGTTGGATGTGATAAGAATAATGATATTAATAAATCTTTTTATTTTTAAAACAATCTTGAACTCATTTCTTTATGCAGAAATGGAGGGTTTTAGAGTTAGGTATTCCAGTGTAAGTTAGTAACTTAGCAATATATACCAATAACAAATAGTAGAAGGAAAATAATTATGCATATACTATTAATGTGTACTAATATTCTTTAGTTAGGAAGAATCAAGTAAATTGTAAATATTAGGCTTCTCTTAACTTCTCTGTAGCGCTGTTATATTTTTCTTCCAAATATTTCAAGTAGATTACACATGTGTCTCCTTTATTAGTGTGATCATTATTAATAATAATGATGAATAATGTGAATAAATAAATGGATAAATGATGACTATGATTCAGGCATTGTTTTAAATACTTTCTTTGGAGTTTGTCAGTTCATCTCAGTGACAATCATTTGCTGTAGCCATGAGAACGTGCCTCATAGACTTCAAAATAATGGAAGTGTCATTGACCAGGGCACCTGCTGCTTTGCTCTGAAATCTATTTCTATGTCTCCTCCAACCAATGACTGAGTGCAGCAGAGATACTAAAGCAGAGCCATCACTGGAAGACATAACATTCCCCTAATGGCCAATTTTGGCTCAGGATTCCCTGCAGCCCCTGCTAAACCTGCCTTAGACTGCATCTCATGCCAGAATGCTTCCACTCTACCTTGCTTCCCTCTCTCCTTCACTCCGGGTCACGTTTGCGTCATGGCCAACAGCTCTTCCAGCCTTACCCAGATTCCTCCCCATTTTCGCTCATAGGCATTTCCCTTAATAAAACTCCTCTTGTGTTTAGTCCTTCTTTGGCACTTGCTTCTTGGAGGACCCAGAACAGTACACCATATAATATTTATACGATAATTATTCCCAATCTGTAGATTGGGGATCTAAGATTTGAATAGGTTAAGTAACTTTCCCAAGGCAACACTGTTGGTTAAATATAGAGCAAGGATATGAACACAGGGAATGTGAGCTCTAGATACAATCATTCAATAATTATGAATGAAAACTCCTGAAACCAACTAACATAAAGATCCAATTAGCTTGGTGCAAAGTGTTTTTTTAATTGTTTTGTTTTGACTTGATTTGTTTTTTACTGTAACTACAGCATTTCAAAGTCTTCACTGCTTCTAATTAAAAGGGATACACTATTTTCTTCAAAAACCTCTTCAATGAACAGTTGTATATTACTAGATAAAGAGTGAAATAACAGCTGCTGGCAGGGTGAGACTAAACTAATAGACTGCAAGTTTGCCTTAAGATTTTCCTTTGTTTCACCTAAAATACAGACATAATGCCAACAATGGAAACTGAGACTCCTCTCCTAGCTTTAAATAAACACTTACTTGGTTCACGTCTTGATTTATTTATAGACCATGAAACTTTCTTTTAACATTCAAGAATATTGTTCCACATTAATCCAAAGAATTGCTTACTTTTTGTTCTTAATTATTACAGTTAATAACTAGTTAAATTTATGAGAATTACAATTGATCAATAATCTCCTTCTCAGCTAGTATATTATCGAATAGTTCAGGATCACTATTCTTATGTAATATTTAAGTAAGAAAAAAATATTGCAAAACAGGGCATTTAAGATACTTTAAGTGAAACATACTTTAATAAAATTAGTTATTCTTTTCTGTTTTTGTAAGGTTAAGAAGAACCACAATGCAATAGTGATATACACACACCAGAATGATTTAAATGAAAAAAGATGATACCAAGTGTTGGCACGGATGTAGGGCAGTTAGAACCCTCTCTCCTTGTGGATGGGAGTTTAAACTGATATAAACCACTATTTGACATGTATCCGGGTATATACTAAACAATGTTTACCAAAAGAAAGGTATAGAATTTTCGGAGAAGTACTATGCAAAATAACCCCCAACTGGACAAAACCCAAATATCCCTAAACATTAGCATGGGCAATTAAATGGTAGAATATTTACATAATGTCATACTATATAGCAATAAGAATGAATGAATTACAACTATATTCCAAATCTTATAAGCTAAATATTAAATGAAAGAAGCAAGATATGGAACATATGCTATGATTCCATTCATTAAAAGTTAAAAACTAATCAATGATGTTCCAAATCACCATAAGTACTACTCTAGGAGATAATGTGCAGAAGCTTGAAGGGGGTTTCTGGGGTTCTAGTAATATGTTTCTTGATTTGGATCCTGGTTCCACAAGAGTGCTCATTTTATATTAAAAAAAAACAAAAAAGAATTGAACTGCAGAGTTAAAATTTGGATACCTCACTGTATACATGTATTTTCAACCTAAACAAAACATTTACGTTGAAAACTTCTTGTGCTCTTTTTCTTAATATGCATACAACAGACAAATTTGCATTGAACAATGTATAAATAAAAGATCAACATAGGTATTTTTAACATGGGCTAAATGGTTTTGTCATCATAAAATTAGTAATTTAGGCTCCTAGTTTGACACAAAAACTCCCTGCAGACTTCAATTTGCATGCAAAAAATACAGTTACTAAATCAAAGTTTTTCCAACAGACTTCTTATATGAGTTTTTCTCATTATGAAATTTTAATAAATCATTAATCACTCTTTTTCCTCCTAAATGTACAAGTAATGGATAAAACATTTCAAGGAACCCTACAGAGGCTTCTTGACTTGAAAAACTGCTCACATTTCAATGAGAAGGAGGGAACAAAACACACACAAAAAAGAGGCAAATTTTTTGTTAGAGAAGTAATAGACGCACCATCTGTGCCTGTTTCTTTTAAGCAGGTCTGGGAATGGATGACAGCAGTTTAATAGGAATACTCATTCCACAAGTATGACTTGTTTCTCATTAACATGGCAAAAGGCAAATACGGATATATTTACATTCTATAAAAATGTTTTAAAATGATGATTAACAAGATTCCAGTTCTCTTTGTGTTCAACAGATGAAATATTAAAAAGAAGTGCTAATACATCTACACATGGTATGTCATTAGTAAGTCATTTCTCCTGACATTACCAACATTTCTTATTTGAAACACACCATGCTCTCTTGGCTGATATTAATTTCATTTTCTTGGGAATGCAATAGAATTTGTTTCAGATTCACATCAAAAGTATGGTATTTTGATGTGCACTTATACAATTTCAGGTGGAAAAATATATAAAATCTGACCCTGGAATTTGTTATGAATCATTAAAGTGATCTGTCTTAGAAGTTTTTGATAGCTTCACTGGGACAAGATATAAGAATATGATCATTGATCAGAGATGAGGAAAACACCTTATCAGGGGCTTTCTCTTTCTACCATTATTGCTATCTCTGTTAGAGATTCAAGATTGAGAATAGGGACCATGTTGGTGGTGGTGGTAATAATAGCAGCAGTAGTAGATGTTTTGTTTATATCCTTTTTTCTGACTTGGTTAGGTGATTGTATATTAAAATTCCTTCCATTTACAGAGTTTTCAGTCTCCTAGTTTTAGGAGTGTCTTTGACTCTGGTAAATGCATTGCTGTCTCTGGTTTAAAGGTCTGGGAAACACAGTGTAGGTATTCATCAGTGAACCCCTTCCTCCAGAACAAATTTCTCTTTCAAACCATCTCTGGGCCCCCCTTCTTGGCTTTGGTAGCAAATGGGAAGTAAGTACTAGTGATCTGTTTTCTGTAACTTTTTCTCAAATACCTGGGTGACACTGGATGCCACTGCTGAATGCTGTTTTGTGCACATGCGGCTTCTATACAGCCCTTCTCCTTGACAGTGAAGGTCTTAATCTTCAAACTCTCAGAACAGATAGGAGTCATATGATTGATTTTATGTGCCAGGTTTAAGAGAATAACCTTTCATGATAGGTAAGAGGCCTACAGGGGATTTAGAGAATGCAGATATCTGTAGAATCAATTCAAAAAGATTCAACCTTCTGTGATTCCACTACCTCACTTCAATTGTTGAGCCACAAACTGTTTTTAAGTTAATTTCTACCATTTATTTGACTTTATAATTATAGATAATAATGTTTAAGTTTGAAATATATGTTTCTGACCTTAAATAATGAAGTCAAAATAAATAGAATTGATAGAGACCTTATTATGGACTTTATTATTATTTATAGATAACTAAGTACCTACTGAGGATATCACAGTTTGTGATATCTTATGGAAAACACTCATTAACATTATTCTAATAAGGTAACGTCATGCTTTGTATAGCAATCAACAAGGAATTTTTAGCAGATCACTACATATAACGTTATATAAATTTCATTTCACCAACCTTTTTTTAGAGACATTACAAAATCCTAAAAGTCCCTAGAATCTTACACAGTTTTTTTGTATTGTTTTCCAAATGTAATTGGCACCAACATTAGTTAAACTTCAGACATGAAACTAACAACTGAATCAAAATATACTTTAAAATTAGTTGCAAGATACAATAATTCTCAGATTATCAACATACCATGCAAATGAACCACCCAGGTATTTCCTACCAATACATAACACAATAAAATCAGAGAGAAAGAAACTTTGAATTTCAGAGCATACTAGTTTCCTAGGGCCACAATAACAAACTACCACAAAGTAGCTGTTTCCACAATCTTACACAGCAAATAGAAACACAGATGAGCAATTTGCAAATAAACACCAATGAGAGGGGGAAGGGCAGTCATAATGGTAAGATATATTTTAACTGAGGGACAGTTAATTAAATACTTTTTAATATATTTATTAATCCTACCTTTAATGGAATCATTTTCTTTTTTCTTCCTTTACTTTTGGAAATTTGTAGCTTGTTTTTTTTTTTATAAAGGACACTCTTTGACAAATACAGTTTTCAAAGTTTAAATCCATCATCAATACTCTATTAATTGGACAGTTTTGATATGTGATTGGTACATGTATTTTTGGATTGGGGGTGGGAGTCTGTCAAGGAAGCCAACAAGCTCAGTATTATGTAGCTTTTATTGTAAATACTTCTGTCTGCTCTTATTTTAGGCATGACCAAATAAATTGGTTAGAATATTAATGAAAGTCAGACATAATAACATAATAAGAACTACATGGAAAAAATGCTTATATATAACATACACATAATATATAATATAATAATATAGTATATAATATATAATGTATATACATACAAACATTTATATATACATAAAATAAACATTTATATACACAATAATATATATGCATCTATTTATACGTACTTATACACACACACACACACACATACCCTACTGTTCCCGTATTCACTTTCTTTACATTCATTTTCAATAGCAAAAAAGTGGACTTCCTGGGCCCATAAAAGAGATTTGAAATTTTAAAAGATTTGTAAATAATTTTTCTTAAGGAAAGTAAGCCTGTAGTAATTAATTAGTATATAGAAAACAATTAGAAGTTGAGCATAACACATCTGTTTGAATATCCAGTTTCAACCCTGTCTCCAATCCCAACTTAAAGTTCTGTCCATTTTGTGGTCTGTTGAATCTCAAAAAATAAAAATTGATAGGTTTCAAATCACAGTTATTACGAAGAGGAAGCTGGAGGAGGTGGGGAAATAACTCAGCTTTCTGTCCGTGCCTCATCTTAACTACACCACAGCCAAATTTCTACTATCAGACAGTCCTGAAAAAACAATCCACCTGTGTAATGGACTCTAATTTGTGTTCACTTGCATATATGAGAAAATTGCTTCTCCAGCTATTTCTTGGCAAACCCAGTTATGTGGTGCAAAAAACAGTTGGACCTAGTTCCATAGACAGAACTCTACGTGCCTATGGACTTTCAGATTCCTACAGTTGTGATTCCTCTCTGAACACACTTGGCTGACTCAGCATGTGAAAAAGATGCATACACAGAAGGCAGGAGGTTTCTGATGGCCGGCAGAGTCCAAACAGAATGGGTGTTTCTGGTCCAGATGACCTGGAGATTCTGTACCTCGAGGCAAATTTGGTCAACCTCTCCCTCACTCTCTGTGCTTTCCCTCTACTTCCCCTCTTTCAGTCATTTAAATGATTTCTGCAAGGTCCTTCGGTTTACACTTTGTTCCTCCTGCCTAGAAATTCTATCTCTTTGCCCAGTCACTACACCAAGCTTTAAAAGGGGTTTTGCGAATGTGATTAAATCTGAGATTCTGAGATAGAGAGATTACCCTGGATTATCCGTGTGGGCCCCAAATTCCCATATGGCATGTATCCCTTTAAGTGGAAGACGGAGTTTTTTGGTTTTGGATTTTTTTGTTTGTTTTTTAATTAATTAATTTTATTTTTGGTTGCGTTGGGTCTTTGTTGCTGCGCGTGGGCTTTCTCTAGTTGTGGTGAGCGGGGGCTACTCTTCCCTGTGGTGCGCGGGCTTCTCATTTTGGAGGCTTCTCTTGTTGCAGCACACCGGCTCTAGGTGCGCAGGATTCAGTGGTTGTGGCATGCGGGCTCAGTAGTTGTGGCTCGTGGGCTCTAGAGCGCAGGCTCAGTAGTTGTAGCTCATGGGCTTAGTTGCTCCGCTGCATGTGGGATCCTCCCAGACTAGGGCTCAAACCCGTGTCCCCTGCATTGGCAGGCAGGTTCTTAATTAACTGCACCACCAGGGAAGCCCCTGGTTTTTGTTTTTTTACAGAAGTAAAAGGAGAAGGCAATAGGACCACTAGGCAGGGACTGAAGTGATGCTGCCACAAACCCAAGAATGCTAGAAGCTTGAAGAGGCAAGGCATGAATTCTCCCCTAGAACCACGGCCTTAGTGCAACTAGATTTGGGCCCAGCAATACTGATTTCAGACTTCAGACCTCCAAAACTGTTAGCTATCACATTTCTGCAGTTGTAAGTCACTCACTGGTAATTTGCTATAGCAGTCACAGGAAACTAATACAACTAACTGCCAACTAGGGTGTCTCTTCTAGGTTATTGGCTCTTGTAACTATTGCTTGCTAACACTTTTTTTTTTCTGGGATACATGTATCATTATTGTAATTAAGTAATTAACTGCACAATAGTTAGTGCCTATAACTCCCTTCTAGACTATAATTTCTTGAGGTCAATTAGTGTGTCTGTCTTAATCATCCTCTAGTTCCAGGGCTTGACAAAATGCTTTGAATGTGAGAGCTTAACACATATTTGCTATCTGAGTGCATATATGATTGATACAAAAGTAAACCAAAAAATAACTTTCAAGAGATAAGTTATCTTTTCCAGAATGGGTTCTTATGAAATTCCTCAACGTTCCTGAATTTGGTAACAAATCCCATGAATCTGTAATTTCATTTTAATGCTGATTTGGTCCAGTTTTAACTAGTTTCTGAATAGCACTTTTTAATGGAGTCTCATCCAAGGTCTCATTAGAAATAAAAAGAAATTAGTAAAATAGAACAGGGGCTTCCCTGGTGGCGCAGTGGTTGAGAATCTGCCTGCCAATGCAGGGGACACGGGTTCAAGCCCTGGTCTGGGAAGATCCCACATGCCACGGAGCGGCTGGGCCCGTGAGCCACAATTACTGAGCTTGCGCATCTGGAGCCTGTGCTCCGCAACAAGAAAGGCCGCGATAGTGAGAGGCCCGCGCACCGCGATGAAGAGTGGTCCCCACTTGCCGCAACTGGAGAAAGCCCTCGCACAGAAACGAAGACCCAACACAGCCATAAATAAAATTAAAAAAAAAAAAAAAAAAGAACAAACAACATAAACACTAAATCCTAAAACTGACACTCAATACATAAACTAACTGTAAAAACAATTAAGTTAAACCTTCCTATCCATATTTTAGTTCACAGGCGGAAAGAATTTCCTCTATATAAAATCAGGTAAGATGGTAGTTGGCTCTCCCTAGCCTGTTGCTGAGTCATTCCTGTAGGAGCCCTGAGAAGGAGCAGTTGTTCTTCTACAGCCCCAGTCCTGTTTTTTGAGGGCCCTAATATAAACTCCTTGAGAGACTGAAGCTACAAGAAAAGAACAAGATGCAGCAAGATCCTGCCAGGACCTGGAGAATATTTCCCTCAAGAAAAGCCTTGTTGGGTGAAGCAACAGAGGAGCCTGGGTACCTGAAGTGATTTACATCCCAAGTGATTTGGGTCTTAATCACATAGGCTTCCCAGCATCTTCGCTCCCTCTGCCGCTGTCCCCTCCCTGATCTCGCTCCCCCTAGGAAGAATTCAGCCTCTTTTCCTATTTTCCCTTCCTTTTCCCACATTACAACTTTGCTATTTAGTACAAAAAGATTTTAATGAAGTTTAGGGAACAATGGAGAGAGAGTATAAAGCAAATCAGGAAATTCCTGATAAACATGTGACCTGCGCCATACCAACGGGCTATTTAAAATTAATTTCAAAATAAAATACAGCCTTTCTTTAGAATCCCCACCCAGAAATCAGTAACATATATCATTTACAAACAGTACTCATTCTTGCCCCCCACTCTACATGTGTGCTGAACATTGCAATACGTCTTGTGCCTTGAACGAGACAGCATAGGACAGGTATCCACCTTAGCCTAGCTGAGCTATTCCAATAAATGCTTGCTGGCTACTGAGAGGATGTGCATATCAACCTACTCTCCTCCAGTTTAAAACTAAAAAGAAGCTCAGCCATCATCTCAAAGGTAAGTGAGATGGAAATGTGGCTATTTATTTTTTATTCAAAAACCTGATTTTAGATAAGTATTGCTACCTTCTAGGTAAAGAGAATGGGGAAAATATAACAGAAAACACACACACACAACTAAAAATCATCCTGCGAAAATAAGAAAGGGAATATCATGTTGAAGACTTAGGGAAAGAATACCCCTAAAAATGATTTTACTGTTGAACAAGAAGAAATATTTAGAAAATTGCTTTAAACTACTTAAACTATGAAGAGTATATAGAAAGACAGGTCATTTATGAAACAGGAGCTGAAAGTTATAATGACAAAATGGGCCTAAATGGCAAAATGGGAGATGGGTGAGATTAGGAGGTTTATATGAAAACTAAAATGCAATAGCAAAATTTCCATCCACAATGGGATCCGTGGAGAACAAAACTGATGCACTGAAAAGCTCAAGCAGCAATTGAATCAGGGCCCGGGGGTAAAGAGAAAGGCATAAAATAATGACAGAAAAGATGGTAGATGGAATGCCAGAGATGGGAGTTCTGACTCAAGAATAATTTGTGAACCTGAGAAAAAAACAAGAGTAACTTGATATGAAACAATAATCAAAGCTATAACTTAATATGAAGAAGAAAAGGACTAACCAGATTCTAGTGGTTGTGGTGGGAAAACAGTGAAGACTTGCCCATATGTAGACAGAAACTAGCCAAACCCCAAAACTGCAAAAATAAAGAAAATATCAGACTAATATATATATAGAAAAAAAAAGTTAGTTAAAAATAAACTATATCAGGTTTACTTTAGACCTTTCTTCTGCTGTGTGACTATATTAGAAGACGTGGAGACTTTAATAAGAATATGACCAAAAACATCATATCTATCAGGTTCTGTATCAAGGTTGAATGCAAAGGGATGACATCTCTATATATCCCACTGATCTGTTCTTCCAATAATAATTTGCTCAAGGTCATATCGGTACATATTCGGGAAAAATTATCAAAATTAAACTTTCAAGAATTAGGAAGTTGTGAATCCAAAATCCTGAAAGGAGACAACTGATCCGATTAAAGTTCATTTTACATGTTTTATAATTGTTTACCACAAAATTATGATTAAAGTAAAATTTCAAAAGAAAATAAAATAAGTATTTAATAAATGCAATATTTCACATTCCTAGTTATAATACTAGATACTGAGGATTGTTAGGGGCAAAGGGAAGGAAAAACATTCAATATCCCTCATCTAACATTGAGTGAACTCAAGAGATAGCATTAAAAATTCCTGTAGGCTCTACTGAAAGTGTCCAGATTCAGAACACTAGTGACCATCTCCAACATGATCATTCTAGTCTAGACCATACCTTTTTCCTTGTCTGATTATGGCAAAAGACTCCCTCCTGGACTCCCAGCTTCACCTTGATCCCCTTCACCTTTTCTTTACACAAGAGCCAGAGAGATATTATTAAAAGTAATTCAGATCATGCCACTTCTCTACTTAAGACTTTTCAATAGATCCCATCTCAGTCAGAGGGAATTCCAAAGTCCTTACAATGGCCTACAAGGCCCTCTCTCTGTAATCTGCCTCTTCTCCTTTATTTCTCTGACATCATCTACTAATACTCTTCTTCTCCTTCATTATGCTTCAACCACACTGGTTTCCATGATGGTACTCTATGAATAAGTCCACAGGCTCCTGGTTCAGGGTTATTGCACAAGCTGTGTTCTCTCATCTGGCTTCTCATCTCTTTCAAGTCTTTCCTCAAATGCCTTCCACCTGATATATAATTGCATGTCTGGCAGTTTTAAACATGGCATCAAAATAGGCTGACATTTTTCTCATCAAGAGATGGATCTGTGTCTCCTTCCCTTCATCTGGTCATGCTTGTTACTGCTATAACCAGGAGAGTATGGCAAGTAATTTTATGGACTTCTAAGGCTAAATAGTAAAAGCCCATACACTTCTGCCTGGTTCCCTTGGAAAGCTCAGTCTCTGGGAACCCAGCTACCATATGAGGAGTTCAACCACATTGACACCACCATGATGGAGAAGCCATATATAAGCCATGCAGAGGTCCTCTAGTGAAGAGTCCCTCTCAGCTAAGCCACTCCCACCAATTTACAAGACATAGAAAAGAAGCCGTGGACCTTGCACATTGACTTGTTTGCCAGCTGAGCACCACTGAATCACCCTAGTTAATGACACGGGAGCAGAAGAATTACCCAGATGAATCCTGCTAGAATTTCCTAACCTAAAGAATCCATAAGAAAAATAATAAAAGAAATAATCCATGAGAAAAATAAAAATCAAAACGCTTTGATTTCAGATAAAGTAGAATTTAAGTGGAAATGTTCACAGGAAAAAATAAAAATATTAATAATACAAGGCAGGATAGTCATTAAAGGTATAGCAGCAATAATTCTTTATTCAATGAGTTACATACCATGAACATTTAAAAGGTAAAATGTATTAATGATACATGAATGTATAATTACAGATAAAATTATAATTGGAAGATATTTAATTGTGATAGAATTAGCATGTCTCTCAGTTATAACTGATTAGATTAAAAGATTAAAAATATAATTTGACCATCATAATGTATAAGATTTTTTAATATGTATATTCAAAAATTTGTGTACCATGAAGAATATTTTTCTTTCAGGTCTCCACTGAAGATGAAAAGTGGATTATATTTGAGACTGCAAAGAAAGTCTCACTATATTTTTAAAAGTAGAAATTATGTGGGTTATATTACCTACCCAAAACACTCGATATCATTGTATAGAAAAATCTCAAACTGTTCATCCCAAAGATTGAATCTCATCATCACAAAGATTGACTCTGAGTCCTATTTTAGTCTTAACTCACAACACGAATTTGGTTATTTATTAACTTTTCTTGAACCTCAAGTGCCTTAATGTCTAAAATATCAGTGATGTGGTCTAATTTTCAGGGTGCCTTGAGTACTAAGTGAAACTATATATGTATACTGCCAACAATAAGCATTTTAATAAATATTAGTACTATTATTTTGATCTAAAAAAGAATTAAAAACTATTCATTTGGGGCTTCCCTGGTGGTGCAGTGGTTGGGAGTCTGCCTGCCGATGCAGGGCACACGGGTTCAAGCCCTGGTCTGGGAAGATCCCACATGCCGCGGAGCAACTGGGCCCGTGAGCCACAACTACTGAGCCTGCGCGTCTGGAGCCTGTGCTCCGCAACGGGAGAGGCCGCGATAGTGAGAGGCCCGCGCACCGCGATGAAGAGTGGCCCCCACTTGCCGCAACTAGAGAAAGCCCTCGCGCAGAAACGAAGACCCAACACAGCCATAAATAAATAAATAAATTAAAAAAAAAAAAAAAACCTATTCATTTTTAGAATGCTTCACTTTTCTCTAATCATAGATATAAAAGAGATACACAGAATCAAAGGGAAAAAATACTGAGAATAATACTTTTGAAATAAGAAGGTCAGTTATTTCTTATAGGAACATTTCCTGCAGATAGAAGTTTACATAAACTGCTTCAAAATAATACAAAATCCTGAGGAACTAACTCATCTAGTGAGTTTTATTATGCCAATATCAATTGCCTGGTTTAGATAATGTGCTGCAATTATATAAAATGTCCTCTTTGGGGGAAACTGGGTAGTGGGTACGTGGGGGTCTCTCTGTATTTTGTTTGTAACTTCTTGTGAGTCTATAATTACTTTGAAATAAAAAGTTAAAAAAAATTCAAACTGAAATCCTAGAGAACGTGATTCAAGAAGAGAGAGAAAAGTTGGAAGACAAATTAGAGAGTGCCTTAGAAACAGTGAATTTAACCCTTCAAAATGAAAGAATTGGGAACAAACAGAACTCTTACCTGAGGAAAAACATTTAAAAAAAATATGATTAAATGAAATACAAATTTATTACTGAAAAAAATCCGATGAAATTAAGCAGCATCAACCCCTATAGTTACCAATCCACTGCATCTGAAGTTTTCCAAAATCTCAGTTCTTTTTGAAAACAAGGTAGCCCCTTTAACATACCTATTTAGTGGTACTATAAAATATCAGTTACCATTAAAAAGAACATTATTGTATGCTAAGGGCAGCTACAAAAACAAAGGTTACTATTCTTGGAAAATGCAAACCAAGGGAAGATAGGAAATTGTCAAGGCTAATTAGAATCAACTAGGAGAGTAAAGATTCCTGACACAGACTGAATATTTCTACTTTATGCAGACAAAAGGGCATCCAATAAAGGACACATACCATCCATTACTCACGAGACCAAACCTTGGAGACACAAGTCTGACATTTTCTATTTCCTTTAAAACAACCCTGCAAATCTCTTGGAACCCACAGCAACACACTTGGAGATTTGAGATTACCCAATAATTTCAGAACTGATGTTTGACATAACACTGACGTGTTGAATATTTTCCTTTAGCCACAGGAGATCTCCAGCTCCAGAAATCATAAGTCAAAGGAGCATACACTCAATTCATTCTTTGTTATTGAGTGGTTTGTTTTTGCTAGATAATTTATGGAAAATTAGCACAAAATGACAGCTATGGTACGGTGTAAGAATACCAAGCAGATGAAAAACTTGAATATTACTGCCAACATAAGATAAGAAGGGCAGTCAGCAAATAAAGGTCAAATGAAAGAAGCAACCTAAGTTTCTATGTAATGTCAACTCTGAAATGCAGTTTCAGCAAAAGTCTGGACAAACAGAGTTTGGTTGTCTTTTTTTCTTGCTTAAGCTATACTTTGAAATTCTCCATGGCTGCAGATATAAACCATCATCAAAATCCTAACAAATGTTTATTACTTTTGACTCAATAATTTAAATTTTGCCGTGGTGAGTAAATCCATGGAAGAGTAGTCCAAATACCAGGAGAAAGAAATTCATCATGGCATTATTTTGGTGGGCAAAATTAAAAATAACTGAAGTATACATCAGCGAATTATGTCACATTCATTCTAAGGAATCACATACAAACATTAAAAATTATTTATAAAATTATTTATAAAAAGTTGACTTGGAGAAATTCTGGCTATACTATGTTAGGTGACAAAAGCAAAATTAAAATTGTTTATATAATATTACCACAGCCATATGAAAATTATGCTTAGAATAATTAATAACACATTTTCAAGTATATGGTGACCATAACATTTATTGGATATCCAGGCCATTACTAAGAGTGAAAAAGTGGCTACTAATAAATAGTTTAGGACAAGAGGTCTAAATTGGGAATCTCCTAGAGTCACAGGACAGGTCTCACCCTACCTGTGTTGTGTTTTACTATGTTCCAGACAGGGCTTCAAGTAGTTTGCACATTTAATCTCATTTAATCCACATGAGAACACAGGGATGTGGATAACATTAGTATTCACATTTTATAGGTGAATACACTGAGGCACAGAGGCATTTAATAACTTGCCCCAATTTGGCGAGTTTGAATTTAAGGCCAGCCTGGCTAAAGAGTCCATGCTTTTAATCACTGTGCAAAATGCTTCCTAGAAACACGGGAAGGAAACACACCAAACTACTAACAGTGGAGACTGAATTTGGAGAAATTGCAATGCTTTCTTAAATGATTCAAAATTTTCTAGACTGTCTATGCCAATTGCATATCATTTTCAAAAGAAAAACATTTTAAATGAATCTGTAATTTATTAACATAAAAGAAAATGCTGCATCTATTTGCCCACCTTTTGGTATAAAATAAACTATAAAATAATAATGATTGTGGATTAACAAATCAATATCTTGAAACCATTTGTAATTTTATTTTCTTAATTATTGCTGATTTTATAAGTACAATGATCATTTATTTTCCTTTTTTTGTCCCTTTTTACAAATGAGTGATTTCTCTGGAATTTATAAGAATATCAAGCTGGGAATGTTTTCTCACAAAAAACCCTAAAAGAAAAATGAATTTCTCAGTATCCTTCTTCCACAGATCTGTTTTTTTTTTTTTGGTTTCAAATCATTCTTTAGGCAGAAAAAAACTTTTAAAAATTTGTTTGGATACTTTACATGTTTGGCAAACAAAGTAATATCCAAATAATTCATTGACATTTTATTTGAAAATTAAGACAAAATGAACTGTAGAGATGTGTTTGATGTAATTTGTGTAGATAGCTTTGATTTCAGAATCCCAGAAACAAACGTTCAAAACAGTCGTTCCAAATATACTTTCCCAATACACTTCTGTTTAACTTGAAAACTGGATATTTTCTCTCCTTTAAATGTTTTATTCTTTAATCAGTACTTAATTTTAATGTGCTACCGTTTAACATTGTAATGGTACTTAACGTTACTTAAAAGTAAAATTTAAACAAAATTGTACTCATTTTCAACCATAGTTTATAGTTCCTACATTTATTTTGCTAAAGATAACCTATACTACTATTATTTATAAATAGTATGGCAGAAGTTGCTACATGGGTCCAGTTCTATACAATATATACCATGAGACATTTACATTCAATACCTCACAAATTTCTATTACGTGTAAAGGACACAAAAGCTTCTATAATTTAAACACAATAATGAATATTTTCTTTAAAGACAAAAGAAATCTTTGGATTTATTATTAGCATGAGCAAAAGTGTGATTTGCTTGCGCCTATACAAGTAAACCTTCTTTATATATGAAAATATCAATGACTAACAAAAGTAAAAGTAATTGTGAAATTCTCCAAATCTTACAAAGAAAGGTAACATCTTAAATTCAACTGTTGAGATGGCAAATAAAATTATTTAAACACAACCCTTCACTTAATTTCCAAAATTTTGGCATATAGTTATAACTACACAAACAAAAACACTTCAATAAGAGACAAAATTTCCTATTAGTGTTTACTCTAATAACCATTAACTTCATGAGAATTAAAATCAAGATTAATAAGAATGAAATTAGTATAATCCTTGGTATAAGCTTGTATTCAGACATAATCTTTAGACATCTGCATCAGTATATACACAAATAATATTCAACAACTTCTAGATGACAAATATTAATAGTAGTAAAATCAGACTGTTTTTAATCAGTCATTCTGGTCACCATTTTGCTATTATAAGTACTGCAGTGATTAATATTCATATATCAAAAGCTTTGTTCTCATCTCAGATTTTCCCTTAGGAAGTTAAATTGTGTATTTTTATAAATTTATTTTATTTTATATTTGAGTGTGACCACAGTCATGCCTTACATAATTCCTACAAACATTTGTGCAGAGGCTTAATATGCAGACATATTTTATATACGTCCAGGGGACACTCCTAGTTACAATACATGTTTGGAGGGTATTGAGTTCACTGTTTGTTTAATCAACCATAATTATTATGTTGTTTAGCTTCTCCACATCCATTTATATATTTAATAATATATTTACATATTTAGTCTTCTTGGCATGGGAAAAACTGAGCAATGCATTCACAGCTCCTATTACTATTTGAATTTTATGCCCCTATATGTTGGCTGCTAACAGTTTGATTAAATGGACACTTAAATATCACATTATTTAGCACGTAAAAGTGTTTGAATGTTGGTATGATTTTATTGCCAGTTGCATGCTTCAACAATAAAGAGTGGTCCATTTTTAATGCTTTTAAAAACTAAGCATTATACTGCTTAATTTTAATATTCTCATCACTGCTTTAATGTTGCTTCTACTTACCTAGTGTATCTTTTTTCTATCTTCTCTCTTTGGATTCTCTAAATCCCTTTATTTTAGGTTCTTCTCATATTAACGGTTGTAGGGGGAGCAAGATTTGCCACACCAAAATATGTCTGACATAAGGATTAATTTAGGCTGATTATTTTTAAGAAACAGAAGACTCAGAAAGTTTTGCTTATTATCTCCTCTTACCTGCCTATAAGAATTTAGGTAAAGGGCCTGTTCCTGTTAGAGAACCATTGGCCCAAACCACCTGCCCTGGCCAGGCATGATAATGACCTGTTGCATGAGTTATCTCACAACAGGAGGTCCCAATAAGGGACACAGAACTAACAAGCTACATCCAGCCAGAAGAATTAGGGAGAGACAAAAAGGAGGGAGGAGACACCAGCCCGTAATATGTCCTACCAACCTCCCAGAATCCTTCTTGCTGGAATCCATCTTGGCTGAGAGATGTGTGCACCACCAGGAAGGACCCTGAGTCAGACCAAATATGGGCACAAGCAAGAGGACTGGCCAGAGACAACCCAGAAACTAACCCTGTTACCATATAACCTGAGACTGTGAGCCATGTGGCAGAGAAGTTCTCCTGGGGTCCCTTATGCCACTGCTCTCCATCCACACACCCCTTCCCAATAAAGCATTTTGCTTTGTCGGTACATGTGTCTCCTTGGACAATTCATTTCTGAGTGTTAAACAAGAGCCCACTCTTGGGCCCTGGAAGGGGTCCCACTTCTGGTAACATTCCCAGGACACAGCTATTACCAGAGATATCTTCAAAGAATATAGGCTATGTGGTGGGGGAAACTTGGACAGGCCTCGAGATCAGAGTCTACCCAAAGTCCCATGTCCCTGTATGGTCGAGCAAACATTTATTTATCAAACATTTGCTTTTCCATCTCCAGGTGAATTGCTTTCTTCCCCTGTGAAGTCCCAAACCACTTTGCCCTCCAGCCCAACATCCTTTTTTGTCTTTAGCTTAATTATAGTAAGGATTTTGGCCATTTTGGTGAGTTACTCAATTTTCCTAGGTCTCTGTCATATATACAAGTTATTCAACTTTTTTTGATTTTCTCCTGGTAATCTGTTTCATGTCAATTTAATTCTCAGACTAACCAGAAGAACTTAGAAGGGCAGAAGAAAATGTTTTCCTCCCTGACACAGTATATATTTGGTTATTAAGGTTTTGTTACCAAACACAAGTTCATGTGCCTGAAGCACAGTGAGACCAAACAAACTGAAACACCAGAGTTTGGAGCAGAGAAAGGTTTATTGCAGGGCCAAGAAAGGAGAGCAAGTGGCAGGTGGCTCATGTTCAAAAACCCCACACTCCCCAATGGTATCTGGGGAGAAGTTTTTGCAGGCAAAATTTGGGGTAAGGGCTACCAGGTGTGTGACTTTCTTTGAATTGGTTGGTGGTGAGGTAACAGGGCAGTGTTCCAGAAATCTTGTGCTCAGCCTGAAGTTGCCATCCTCCACCCGGATGGGGGCCTTAGTTCCTGCAGAAGAACTCAAAGATACTGTTATATATATTCCTTGAGAAGGAACAAGGACCCTGCCCCAAGGCTGCACTATTGTTTCTTGACTGACCTCTGTTTCTGCATTTCCTGCCTTCCCTGATTAGCAATGTTTGAATCTGCTCTTTGGAACTCAGGGACGGTAAAGGAGGCTGAATGGAGCCTATTTCCTACAAACAAGAAATGGCGGACACAGAATTTGTACTTGGGAGGCCCCACAGGATTCTGCTCAGTTTCAGTTTTTTTTACCCAAATGAGAGATCAATTATCTATTAAAATTACTTTCCTAAATGATATGTTTAGCTTTACTTTTGTCATCTTATTTTAAATATTTTTGTTCTTATATATTTGCCATATTTTGCTGAACAAACTCTATGCCATTTCTCATTGTAATCCAGAATGTACATGTTCTTTCTTAAATGCCTTAAAGCTTTAGAGATACTTAAATGTACATTTTCCTGTATATTTCCTGAATATTTTCCTAATGAATAACACCAAATCTATCTTATATGCTCTATAAAAGAAGGGGAATTTTAAAGACCGTAATTTCACTCATCTTACCAAATCTTCCTGCCAAATCCTCCTGTATTTTGGATTCAGGTTGTAATTGTTAAGTTATTCCTTTTAGATCATATATCTTCTCTTATGGCAATGACATTCTGATTTATATTTACAGTGTATGATTTAAAAAAATAATAGAATTAAGTCTTGATTTACATTTATTCCCATGCCTTGTTGACAGAACATTTATATTTCTTCTCGAAAGTTTAGTTTTTGATTAATGTATTTAATTGGCTAAAAAACTACTTTACATAAATCTTTCAGGAATAGTAACAAAAGTGGTTTACTATCCAAGGCTTTTCACATCTGAGAATTCTGCCATTCATTTGTCTTCTCAATGTTCCTTGCACACTATGCTTTTTTTTGAAAACATCTTACACTGTTATCTTTTCATCCCATCTTTGTTTCTTATGTTTCTTAAAAAAAATGATGGCACAAAGTCAATATTTTCTACACTTCATTTCTGCTTCCTGCAGTTATCTTGATAAAGCATGATGTTTTCTCTTCTATGATTTGTGAGCTATAGGCATTTTCCTTTATTATGTAATAGAAACTAACTCTATCCAATGATGGAATTTTTCCATTCACTCATAATTGAAAGAGGAGTTGATGAATCCAGGCTGGGTTTGTGCCAGAAATAAAAGGAAAAGGTTTCTATTTTGATCCCTCACTGTTTATCTCCTTGCTGTATGATTCTGAAACCCAGCAAGACCCTGCAGGGGCCTCCTGAGTACAGAAGCCCCTTGGTGCCCTCCATTTCTTATTTGTAGAAAAAAGCTTTAGTCTCCTAGGCCTTCCCTGAGTTCAAGGAGCAGGCACAAGCAGTTACTAATTAGTGAAGTGAGGGAATACAGAAACAAAGGAAAAGCAGTCAATCAAGAAAAATAATGATAGCTTAAACAATAGTTCAGCCATAAAACAGTCCTAGTTCCTCCTCAAGGGATATATATAACAATTTGACACTTATCTTTGAGTTGTTCTGCAGAAACTAAGACATACCCACCCAAGTGGAGGATGGTGACTACATGCTGACCACGAGCATGTAGACCCCAGACTGGATGGACTCAGAAGGTTGATGATTAAGATTCCCAAAACATCACCCTGTTACCTCACCACCAACCAATCAGAAAAAGTCCACAAGCTTATCATGCACCCTGCAACCCTCACCCTTAATGTTGCCTTTAAAAACTCTTCCCTTAAAGCCAACAGGGAGTTTGGGTCTTTTGAGCATGAGCTGCCCATCCACCTTGCTTGTCTCTGCAATAAATGCTGTACTTTCCTTCACCACAACCTGGTGTCAAGAGATTGGCTTTGATGCGTGGCAGGCGGGTGGACCCAAGTTTGGTTCAGTAACAATTTTTACTCTCATATTCTAACAAGAAGGACTAGTTAACCCCTTGTTATATCTCTAGTTCACTAATATAATAGGCTATGGATAATACGAAAGGATGTAAGGGCTTTAGTCTGTTCCACTAAGAACTCTCAGCTTGAAAAACTAGGTATTTGGTGGTATCACTACAGAGAAAAATATTACTGGGAGACAATTTTGTGTTAGAAGTATAGATTCAGTTGTGGGTAACAAATATGTTTGAGGTGTGCACTAGGTACCATAACTATAAGCACAGTAAGGAATAAAAACCATCTGCTTGAGATAATAGACAAACAGGTAAAGAAACAGATACAATTCTTATTGTCTTTTAAGAAAAGTGACAAAAGATAAAAGAACAGAGTATAATGATAGAGACTAACAGGGTAGAAAACTGGTAGCTACCACCTTGAACAACCTGTCAAAAGAAGCATCATCAGTAATGAGATAAATTGAAATCATATACCACCTGGTAGGAGGCAATGAAAACAATGTAGCATCAATTCTGTGATATTCTTGTCAAAATGTAGTTTAAGTGAAGCTAATCACAAGGAAACATTAGGAAACCTAAATTGAGGTATTCGAAAAAGGAAAAAGAAAAAAGGAAGGAAGGAAGGAAGGGAGGGAGGGAGGGAGGGAGAAAGGGAGGAGGGAGGGAGGGAGGAAGGGAAAAAGGAAGTAAAGAAAACACTGGCCAGAAATTTTCAAATTTGCCATGGTTAAGTTAAGGAAAGTTTGAAGATCTCTTCGTGACACAAAGGCACTAAAAACACTTGACTTTTAAAAACTATGCAAAATTCTGAACTTGATCTTTTTGCTATCATTGGGACTATTGTTGAAACTTTAATAGTGGTCTGAGGATTAGACGGAAGGAATGTATTAATATTAATTTCCTGGTTTTGATGGTTGTATTACACATGTATTGTGCACATACACGTGTGTATGATGTACACATATTTTGTGTGTGTGTTTGTTGTATATATGTAGGAAAAACACATTAAAGCAGGGTTTTCAACCATGGCATTATCAGTATTGACATTTGGGGCCAGTAAATTCTCTGTTGTGGGGATTTCCTGTGAACTGCAGGATATTGAGCAACATGCCTGGCCTCTGCTAACTGAATGCCAGTAGCACTTTTTCCCTTCTTCCCCCACCTCCTGCTCCAAGTTAACAACCAAAAATGTTTTCAGATATTATTAAATGTTTCCTAGAGGGCAAAATTGCCCTTGGGTTAAGAACCACTACTAAAGTATTTGGGGATAATGGGTCATCAGGTTGACAGCTTAATATAAAATGGTTCAGGACAAAAGAATCTCAGCAAAGTTTAAGAAGAAAATGTACAGAGAGAAAACAATCTATAAACAGCTTCCTCAGTATGGCAAAAAAACATACAGATAAATCTTAACAGAAACATGAGAAATAAAGAAATACACAGTGATGCAATAATACAGATGATGGCTTTTTTCTCATAAAATATGAAGCTAGAAAACAGTGAAATGATGAAAGAAAAAAATGTAAACCAAGGTTTCTACATACAATGAAAATATCCTTCAAAGAGAAAGGTAAAATTAAGACATTTTCAGAAAAACAAAAAAAAAGGTTAATTTGTTATCAGCCAACTTGCAACACAAAAAATGCTAACAAAAGTTTTTCAAACGAAGAGAAAAAATATCAAATCAAAATTCTAATCTAGAAGTAGAATACAGAAATAATAAGTATGAGGACAAATATAAAAGACTAGATTTTTTAATCTCTCAATTTCTTTGAAAGGCAATTATCTGTTTAAAAGAAAAAATAAAATTTCATGATGGGGCTTATGATTATATAGATAAAATTATATTACAAAATACATCACAAAGGACAGAGAAGAAATAAAGGAAATGTACTTTTCCCAGTTTTCTACACTATGTGTGAGGTAGTAAAAAATTACCACTACGCAGAATTTAGATTAGTTAAGGATAAACTGAACACTTTTGTAATCAATAAAAATAAGTTAATCATAAATAATATAAAGACATGCAACTAACTCTGCAATGGATAAATTAAAAATGAATACTGAAAATTCAATAAAACAAAAATAAGGAAAAAATAAGAAGAAATAAAAAATGAACAAATAAAAAACAGATTGAACAAATACAAAAAAAGGAATATGTTTCATTTAACTCAAATATATATAGATAGATCAATAGATACACATGTAAAGATAGAAATATACGTATATAATATACAGTAAATTCTTTAAATACAAATAAACTAAATTTTCTAATTAAAAGGCAAAAATTCTCACATTGGATAAAAATGTGATACCCAAATAACGTTGTATACCAGAGAGATATTTTTAATACAAGGAAAGATAGATTGAAAGCAAACATGTGGACAAAGCTAGACTATGCATAAAAAAGTAGTATTATTCCAAAATGCGTATCTACCTAATAATAGAGCTTCAACATACATGAAACAAAACTAAAGGTTTAATAAGTAAATTGGCAATCACAGTTGAGTGTTATAAAACCTTTGTCTGTAATTGATAGAACAATTCTTTGACTTACTGACAAAAAACTCAGTATGGTTACAGATCCTTGAGCTTATTGACATTTATAAACTACATCAAACAAATGAAAAATGCACAGTGTGTTTTTGTGCAATTAAAATATTCATCATGGGGAAAGGATAGTCTCTTTAATAAATGGTGTTGGAAAAACAATATCCACATACAAAAGAATGAAACTGGATGCTTATCTTATATCATACACCAAATTCAATTCAAAATGGATTATAGACTTAAACATAAAACCTGAAACTGTGAAGCTCCTAGAAAAAAAGCTTCTTGACATTGGTCTTGGCAATGATTTTTTTCCAGACAGGACACCAAAAGCACTGGCAACAAAAACAAAAATAAAGAAGTGGAACTATGTCAAACTGAAAAGCTTCTGCACAGCAAAGGGAGCCATCAACACAATGAAAAAACAACTTATGTGATGGGAGAAAATATATGCAAACCATATATCTAATAAGGAGTTAAGATATCCAAAATATATAAGAACATATAATGAAAATTTACAACCTAAAAGCATAAAAGCAAGTAACACAATTGAAAAATGCACAAGGGATCTCAATAGACATTTTTCCAAAGAAGACATATAAATGATTAACAGGTATATGAAAAGGTGCTCAACATCATTAATCATCAGAGAAAGTCAAATCAAAACCACAGTAAGACATCACTTCACACCTGTTAGGATAGCTGTTATTAAAAGAAGAAAAAGTGTGAACAAAAATGTGGAGAAAAAGGAACCTTGTGCACTATTGGTGGGAATGTAAATTGTGAGAGCCATTATAGAAAATGGAATGAAGATTCCTCAAAAAACTAAAAATACAACTACCATATGGTCCAACAATCTCACTTATGGATATATATCTAAAGAAATTGAGATCAGGATCTTGAAGAGATACCTGCAGTCCCATATTCATTGCAGCATTATTCACATTAGTCAAGATACAGTAACCAACTAAATGTCTGTCAATGGACAAAAGGATAAAAAAAAAATGACATATATACAACAGTGGAATATCATTCAGCCTTAAAAAACAAGGGAATCCTGTCATCTGCAACAACATGGGTGAACCTATAGGACATTGGGCTAAATGAAACAGGCAAATAATAAAGAAATATACTGCATGATCTCACTACATGTGAAATTAAAAAAAAAAATTAAAGTTGAACTCATAGTAATAGAGAGTAGAACAGTGGCTACCAGAGGCTGGGGGATGGGGGGAAAAGGGAGATTTTTTTTTTTAAAAAAGGAAAATAGAATGGTGGTGATTGCCAGAGCCTAAGGGGAGGGAGTCACGGAGAGTTACTGTCTAATGGGTATAGAGTTTTGTTTACACAAGACGAAAAGAGTTTGGAGATGCATGGTGTTGATGGGTGCAAAACAATATAAATATACTAAATTCCACTGAACTGCACATTTAAAAATGGTTAAGATAGTAAGTTTTATGTTATATGTTTTTACCATAATAAAAACAACAGTAACATTCACCATGATAGGCCATATGCTGAGCCAAACATTAAGTTCCAACAAATTTCAGGTTTTAGATCTTACATAATATATTCTCTGACCAGAGTAGCATTTAATATGAAATCAATGCCATAAAAGATACCTAGAAATTCCCCAAATATTTGTAAAGAAAATACTTTGTCTCCCATAGTTCATAAAAGACATCAAAAGATAATTTAGAAAATAATACAAAATGATGAAAATATCATAAAATAACATCATTTATGCGGTGAAATTAAATTTGTGTTGAGAGGATAGTTCAATCATATAAAATGTTTCTATTGGAAAAATATCCACATGTTTAAAAGTCAGCTAAAGAACAAGAGAATTATAAGCAAATTAAATAAAAAGAAGGTGGAAAAAATAAAGTAATAGAAACAGTAGAAGAAATAAATGAAATTTAAAAATATTAGGAAATATTTGCAAACTGAAGAGTTGTTTTTTGGAAAAGATTCATAAAATTTTAAACCTTAGCAAGACTAATGTTAAAAAAAGGATGAAAGATGGAATATCACTTCAGATCCTGCAGGTACTCAAATGATAATAATTGAATATTATGAACAACTTCATGCTCATAAATTTGACAGATTAGGTAAAGTTCTTCAAAGAGACAAATTACCATAGCTTATTTAATAAGAAGTAGATAACCTGAGTTGTTCTGTATCTATTAAATAAATTAAATTCATAGTTTGAAAATTTCAGTCATAGATTGATGAATTCTCTCGAACATTTAAGGAAGAAATAATGGCAATTGTATATAAACTCTTCCAGAAAGTAGACTAAGGGATAAACATACTAACTTGATTTACAATCTCAGTACCACCCTAATAACAAAATTTGGCAGAGAGAGTTCATGCAAAAGTTCTTTTAAAACATTAGAAAATCAAATTCAGCAAATAAGAAAGATAATAAATGCATCATGAGTAAATGGGACTTAGTGTACTAATGACAGGGTACTTTAATATCCGAAAAAATAAGTCAATGTATTTGAACTTATTAAGAGAATAAAAAAGACACACCCATATGAGGATCTCAATAGATGGAGAAACACTTTTGACAAAATTAAATTAGTATTCATGATAAGCTCTCAGAGCAGATTAAAAGTAGAAGGAAACTTTCTCAGTCTTATAGAGGGGCATCTACAATATATAATACTACCGGTTATACTTAATGATTATATATTGAATGAGTTCTCCCTAATATTGGAAATGAGGCAAACATGCTTGTCTTTACGACTTTTGCTTAACATTGTACTGGAAGTCTGAACCAGCACAATAAGCAAGAAAAATGAATAAAATACAAAATTTGGCAAAGAAGCCAAAGAAGTGTCTTATTAACAGAGATGATCATTTATATAGAAACTCATAAGAAATTTATAATAGAGGACACACAATCCATATGTAAAAATAAGGTAAATTTTATTTCAATATGCAGTTCTACTTACTAGCATCAAAAAAAATAACTTAACCAAAAATATACAAAAAATCCTGCTCTGAAAACCACTAAACATTGCTGTGAAAAATTAAATAAGACCTAACTCCATATTCATGAATTAAAAGACTGAATAGACTCAATAGTGTTAAGGTGCCAAATTTAGCCAATTTGGTTATTAGATTTAATCCAAATCAAAATCCCATCAGATATTTTGAAGAAATTGACTAGTTGATTTAAAATTTTATATGGAAATATATGGGACCCAGAGTAGAAAAATAAAAATAATGATAAAGAAGCAAAAAGTTGGAGAACTTAATATTCCTAGCTCAAGACTTATAAAAGCTACCATAACCAAGACAGTGTGGTAGCAGGGTAAGTGAAGATATGTAGGTCAACAAAGCAGAAAAAAAAAAAAATACGAACACATATTTTGTCATTTGGTTTTCAACAAAGGCGTTAAGACAATTCAAATTGGAAAGGACAAATTTTTCCAACAAAAGGAGATGAAACAACTTTATAAGCACAAAGGAAGAAAAAAAGCTTAAGTCCTACATCACTTGATACACCAATTTAATTTCAGGTATCTAACAGATTTAAGTGTGAAGTCTAAAACTACAGAGATTCTAGAATAAAGCTTTCAAGCTTAAGAGACTATCTTCCTCATTTTAGGAAAGGAAAGATTTTTTTAGACAGGATATATGTACCAATAAATATAAAAGAACAATTAACAATAGAATTCCTTTAAAAAAAAAAAAAACTTCTTGCCAAAAGACTCTGTTGAAATAAAAGGACAAGCCATGGACTGGGATAACATATTTAAAACATACCTGACAAAGAGCTTGTATCCTATATAGGTAAAGAAACTCTACACATCGATAATAAAAAGACAAGCAAATTTGGAAATAACCAAAGGACTTAGATACTTCAAAAGAGAAGAATACAAACGACCAAGATACAAATGAAAATGCGCCTAGCATCTTACATCATGTGGGAAATGTAAATTAAAATCACAAAGAAATACTTCCTTCCCCACTGGGATGGAAAAAATGACAACACTAAATGTTGATGAATATATAAAAAAACTCAAACTCTCATAATTTGCTGATGGAAAACTAAAATAATGTACACATTCTTGAAAACTGTTCCAGTTTCTTATAAGCTAAATATAGAAGTATTCTATCATTCAGCAATTCTAGTTCTAGGCATTTACACAAAAGAAATAGAAATATGTTCAGAAAAAGGTTTTTACAAAAATGTTTATAGCAGCATTACTAAAAGTAATTGACATGTATGAAAAAAATTAATGTCCATCCACAGGAAAATGGATAAAAAACTTCTAGTATAGTCATGTAATGGAATAATACTCATTAATAAAAATAATGAACTACCAATGCATGCAACATGAATGGATATCAAGAATATGTGTGGAACAAAAATAGGCAGATGCAAAATACATAAAGTCTAAGAACATACTAAACTAATACATGGAGATAGACTTCAGAAATGGCATTGCCGGACTTCCCTGGTGGCGCAGTGGTTAAGAATCCGCCTGCCAATGCAGGGGACACGGGTTCGGGCCCTGGTCCAGGAAGATCCCACATGCCGTGGAGTAACTAAGCCTGTGCATCACAACTACTGAGCCTGCACTCTAGAGCCCGCGAGCCACAACTACTGAGCCTGCATGCCACAACTACTGAAGCCCACGTGCCTAGAGGCTGTGCTCCGCAACAAGAGAAGTCACCACAATGAGAAGCCCACACACCGCAAGGAAGAGTAGCCCCCGCTTGCCACAACTAGAGAAAGCCCATCCACAGCAACGAAGACCCAACGCAGTCAAAAATAAATAAATAAATTATAAATGTATAAAAAAGAAAAAAAGAAATGGCGTTGCCTATGGGAGTTGGGGGATGACTATAAAGGGGCACAGGGAATTTTTTTCTAGGGTGTGGAAATATTCTGTATTTTGATTAGGCTTTGGGTACATGGCTGTATATGTTTCTTAAAACTCATTGACTTGTACATTTAACATTAAATCTACACATTTCAATATAAGTAAATTTCCCCCAGTAAGATAATGTTTCAATAATGTTAAAAAATAACGAAAAGCTAAGATTGAAAACTCAGTAGCTAAACTGAACCATCAAAGAAAGTAGAATATCTAAAGTGTAGTTTACAAGTGTACTAGAGATAGAAGCAACAGAGTTTATTTTAAGTCTTCAGAGTTTTGGAATACCACTAAACCTAAGCTTTATATAAAGAAAAACAATCACGCTTTTCCTATTTTCATGTCCTAGTAATAATCACTTTGGTTGCATTAATCAAGGATTTGGTTCTATATGTTAATTTTAAGTTATTAGGTATTATTACCAATTTTGACTCATTCATATATCCAATTTAGAATGGTGCTATTATTTTACAGTAGAAAGTACTATGATTAGTACAAAGCAAGCAGTCCTTACACCATTAGGACTAATTTTCCACAACTCTATTATATCAGGAAAGACTGACTGATTTTTATATGCATGTTTGAATGTAGATTTTCATGGTTGTAATGGCTAGTGGCAAAGTACACATTTTATAGATATTTTAAAGGAAGATTAAGCAAGATTTCACTGCTTAGATATGACTATAATGTTAAGAGCTGAAAAGTCAATGAAGTTTGAAGCTACATTTTTTTCGCTTTCTTCCATAGTTACTTGGAACTAGTTAGAAAAGCATGTTAAAACTCACCTTACAGAAGATAAAGTCTGTCAACATTTATTATCAGCCTTCCTTATCAATTGTTACTGTCATATTTTCTGAAATATAGACTAAAGTTTGAAAACACGATAAAAACAATTCAAATGGATGATTTTTAAAAACAGCAACATAAATATTTCAATGTAATTATGCTTCAGTATGCAATGTGACTGCTCTTTAATATGTTTATTCACATTTCTAGGCAATGTATAATAATTAACATCTTAGAGAGTAGAGAAAAACCAAGCGTGCCTTGGCAAGTACTGAATTCTTATTCTGACCATTAAATGGTAAGTCTAAAAACTAAATTCCTATTTTTTTCAACAAATTTTGAAAATACATCTCTCAATAGCATGGATTTGAGGGCTGGGTTTCACATAAATTTTTAAAAGTGAAAAGAAGCAGTTGAAACATTCCAGTTCTTTGCTGTTTGAAATTTTCAGTAAACTTATTTGTTCTTCAAAAGCTAAAAGTATTGTTCCCATTAAAGTATTAATAGTATAATTTAACTGTTCTGGAATAACTTAATTGGTTATACCATAACTTTTTTCCCTTACTTTATATAGAACACTGATACCAAAGATGCATACATAGAGAATGGACTTGAGGACAAGGGGAAGGGGAAGGGTAACCTGGGACTAAGTGAAAGAGTATCACTGACATATATACACTACCAAATGTAAAATAGATAGCTAGTGGGAAGCAGTTGCATAGCACAGGGAGATCATGCAAGAGGGAGGGGATATGGGGATATATGTATATGTATAGCTGATTCACTTTGTTATACAGCAGAAACTAACACAACATTGTAAAGCAATTATACTCCAATAAAGATGTTTAAAAAAAAAATGAAGGAGTTGGAAAGCAAAAAAGTAAGTGCATAGATATACCTTCTAAAAGCAGAGATTTCAGAAAAAAAATAATGATAGTGAAATTGGAAGACTTAAGGAAAGCTATTTATGTTACTCTGAGGAATACAAATCAATAAAAGTTCACGGCTGAAAAGTTCTCATTGATTGGAACACACTGGTAGCACAGTAATTTCAAAACCCAATGTAGGGTTTGCCAACCACACCACATTTTCTGTTTGTATCTAATAAAATCTTATGACTTCGAAACAGCTCTCTCTAGTATAAGCTTCTTGAATGACTTTACTTTTATTCTAACATGACTAAGCTGAAATCAGGACACTTGAAATATGGTTTCAAAGAATTATAAAATCTTTTTATATTTCAAAGTTGACTTCATGAATGTTGTTGTTGAGAAATATTCACCAGTTAGAAGTGTGGTAAAAAATAATACAATTGCTTGATTATATTTCTAGAAATTCCTTAAATTTCCCATGAATGCAGTTTCTTTTTACAGAATACTACTTACTTATCCTCTGTTCATTCTTTAGCCATATCTAACCCAATGGAAGTCACTGTTAAGTCTCTTCATGCTGCAACGCCTGTGTAAAGTTTTTTAGTAGGTCTTAGTGTAAGAGCAGGGAATCACTTTTCTAAAAGGTGCTTTAATTTCTATGCTGCTTTAAAATACGTTCCTTCTGTAAGTACTGTTTTTTTTTTTTAATTAATTAATTTATTTTTGGCTGCGTTGGGTCTTTGTTGCATGCGGCCTTTCTCTAGTTGTGGTGAGCAGGGGCTACTCTTCGTTGCAGTGTGTAGGCTTCTCATTGCGGTGGCTTTTCTTATTGCGGAGCACAGGCTCTAGGCACGCGGGCTTCAGTAGTTGTGGCTCATGAGCTCTAGAGTGCACGCTCAGTAGCTGTGGTGCACGGGCTTAGTTGTTCCGCGGCATGTGGGATCTTCCCAGACCAGGGCTCGAGCCCATGTTTCTGCATTGGCAGGTGGATTCTTAACCACTGCGCCACCAGGGAAGCCCCTGTAAGTACTGTTGATCAATATATCTGCAGAATCAACTCTAATACTTTAACTGAACAAAGGAATAAACCCTCTCCAAAAGGAAAACTCTCATCTACAACAAGCCATGTATTCCAAGAGAAAAAGAAACACTGAAAGGAGAGCTTGAAGAATTAGAAACTGGATATCAAATTTTCTTCAATAAATTTGTAATGTTTCTCAAATTAACAAAAACTTAACATTATTTTTATGATTTTCAAAATATATTCCTTTAACTTACCACTCAGTGCATTGCTCAGCCTACAGATTTATACTGCATTCACAACTTTGTACACAGAGGGAAACCGTTTTATGAAAAGTAACCTATATAGATAAATAATACTAATAAGCTACCGCACTAGAATGTCAGCTACATGAGGGCAGCCTTCAGTTGCTTTCTCAGTGCTGTTCTTCTGATGCCTGGAATAGTGCCAGTCCTGGAGTAGACATTCTATCAATGGTTGTTCATGAGTGAATACATATGAAATGAGTTCTCCAAGTTCTACATTATTTCATAAATGCCTTTTAAATCCTATGGGGCACTGTCTGTGTCTCATGGTTTAAGTGTTTAAACATATTGTTTTCTTTGCCAGAAACAATACGTTGCCCCACTTCATTCATCAGGTCTCAGCTCAAATGTCACTTTCCTGATGGCTGAAGCCTGGATTAGATGCCCCTATTATGTGCATCCATAGCAGCTTCCACATTCTTTATCATCATATCACATTTTATTTACAAGTTCATTTATGTACATCCTCCAAAAGACTGAGCTCCAAAAGGGCAGGTAGGTATTTAGCTTATATTCCTTGGACTCAATAAATATTTCTTCAATATATAAAAAAGAATTATTAATCATTACATGAAATCATAAATCATTAATAAGGACAGAACCTAAAAGGCAAATAAATACCAGAAGACACACAAAAACAGAAAACACATGTTTATTCTAGGGCAGATCTATGGTGGAACCCCAGCTAAAATACAACAGTCAGATTTTTCTATAGAGCTGGAGATATATCTGACAAATGGAACTTGAATAGTCAAAAAGGAAAAGCACTGGCATTCTTACGAGGTTAGACTTAAAAAAAAAAAAAAACCAAAAAACTTAGAACAAAAGGGAAGAGGATCAAATTCTATAAAACAAAGATGACAACATTTGAAACTCTTCACCAAAATATGAAATACTGTAAGGTAGGGACAACCCTAAAGTTTAAAACCTAGTATGATAGGGAGGACCAGGCTTCTTCTTAACTAATATAGGAAACATGTCATTCATTACATTTAGATGTTGCAGAGGGCACCATTAAATCCCCTACAGTAAGCTTATCAACCTTGGCACGCTTGACATTTTGAGCTGGAAAATTCTTTGTTATGACAATCAAAAATTGCTCCAGACATTGAAGACTGACACCTGAGAGGCAAAATTGCCCCTGGTTGTTCTATAGTATTAAGGCAGATTTAATTAAAAGCATAGAAGATAAAGTGATGGATTTGTAGTCAATTTGATGATATTTATATTGCATTGCTAAACTTTGAATATGATATCCCTACAAAATATTGCATTGTAACTTCGAACAAATATTGACCTGAAACCCCTCTGTTGCAAGATAGAAAATCCAGCAATAACAATATATAATTAAGCGCTCAATTTGGTATATAGGAAGAGAGAACAAAGAAATCTAAATTCCTGACTCATCTTTGCCCCTACCCTGTTAGACCTTGAGCAATCCTCTTTAAATTTTTTCCCTCACTATCCTCATCTTTATTTTTTTATTTTTTTAAGTATTTGTTTTTTTATTTATTTATGGCTGTGTTGGGCCTTCGTTTCTGTGCGAGGGCTTCCTCTAGTTGTGGCAAGCGGGTACCATTCTTCATCGCGGTGCGCAGGCCTCTCACTATCGCGGCCTCTCCTTGCGGAGCACAGGCTCCAGACGCGCAGGCTCAGCAATTGTGGCTCACGGGCCCAGCTGCTCCGCGGCACGTGGGATCTTCCCAGACCAGGGCTCGAACCCGTGTCCCCTGCATTGGCAGGCAGACTCTCAACCACTGCGCCACCAGGGAAGCCCTATCCTCATCTTTAAATTGAAGGCATGAATGACTTGATGTTGTAGTCCCTTTCAGATCTAATATTCCATAATTATATGACATCATCTCATGTATATTTCAGAAGCAACTGAATAAAAACAAACACTCCCTTCTTGATATACGCATCGTATTGCACCACAGCTGACATTAAACATAAAAGATTTTTATAGGTTGTGTGATTTTTGGAGTTTTCCCTTCATCAAAAGATATTAGTTGAAGATGACTGAAATTCTACTATTAGAAACTGATATTTTGTTCTTTGACTTAAGGCAATAATTTTCAAACTGTGCACTATAGACACTCAGGGGTATACATTACAGGGCAGATAAGCAGATAAGCAGGTAATGCTCCAGACCCCCTCCAATAATTCAAACAGAATACAGAAGATTTCATCATTTTATTTATTAAAGTTCAGCAAGAAAACTGTTTGAACATAGGACTTGGCTAGATATGAAAAACACTGAAAGCTTTTATATATGTGTGTGTGTGTATGTATGCATATATATCTATACATACACACACACATATATATGTATTTTTGCAAGTGTCTGTAGAGCTATTAAACCATGTGTGGTACACTGACAATGAATTGCAAATTTCACTCACTCTCCTTTTCAAAGCAGTTTTGTCAGGGGAGATGGTGCTTCTGTAGAGAGCATTGTCTGGGGTAAACAAGCTTGGAAAGTCAGATACAAAAACACTGGTAATTCTGAGTGTAGGAATATATGTCATGACATCCTACTAAAGGGGCAGGTGGCAGTGTGTTGAAAGTTGCATGGTTTTGAAACAGGCATGTATATGATATGAAGACCCAATAGGAGCAACGCATGCATTATCACACCAAGGAAAGATCTACAGGTTTGTAACACATGGGTGGAAGGGAGAGATTTTAGAATTGCAGAGCTAGCAGGAAAAGCTAAGAGGAGTTTACCACTTTCTTTTAATAAACCAAGAGCTAATTTTTACACAGCATCTCTAAAAATTGTATCACATTTAAGCATTACTGGATTCAAAATAATAAAATATCCATAGCCAATGTGATTAAGCCTTGGAAATAATCATACTGCACAAAAAACATCTTTTAAGAAATACTTGGATTTTTTTAAAGCTACTCATTATACAAGGCTACTGGCATAATATCTTGTAAATTATTTGCATAACAATTCACTTTCAAATACACAGGACTTTTAATGGATCAAACTCTGGAAATCTCTGTAGAAGACACATATTGGAAATCTTGACCACTACGGTTTAAGAGACTAGTTCAAATACTGTATTTCTCTAATCTAGTTATCAACGTATACCTCACTTATGAAACAAGTTCAACTCTCCCACACACCTTCCTTTCTACCTTTGTCCTTGGCTGCATCTACTTCCTCCTTCTCCTCCATTTCTACTTCCTTCTCTTCTGACTCTCGAAAGCACAGCCCTCTCCAGAAAACATTCCCTGTAGGCAAGGCACCTGTGGCACATTCCTAAATGCAGCCCTCTCTCACTGTATCCACTTCAACCCTCTCCACTCATCATAGCTCCTGAGGACAGGGATAAGCCTACTTACAGCTTTCATTCCTAGTTTCTACCATTGTTTGTGGTATGTCGGAACATCCAATAAATATTCTTTCAACTAAAAAACTGAATAAATAATTTCTGTCCAGGTCATCCAACAAACAAACTGAGAGGCCACACTAAAGAACTGAGCTTCCTCCTTAACAAAACAGAGCAAATCACTTTTCTGGGTGAAGTAAATAAGGAATAAAATGGACAATCAAATAAAAACTGGCATTCAAATACTCAGTATCAAACTTGTTCAAACCAGTAATCATGACTCTTAGATGAAAAGTTTAGGACAGAAAAGAAACAGCCTATTTCTTCACCGTGAACTGATTTATTCACTATCCAAAAAACAAACAGGTACATGAAATAAATGTACAACAGCAACTGTTACTACTACAGTACTACTACTATAGCATACTACTACTACTGTTACTACTACTCTAGAAGGCTACTTCTATATCTAAATATAAAAAGTATTTTGCTCAACTAGAATGATGTTCTCCAAAATGATGGAAAGAGTATAGCACCCAAGAATATATTTTCTATTACAAGTCTACAAAGAATAACTATTTTATTAAACAATCAGACATATGGTCATTAAAGGGCATTTATTTTGAAAATGAGATAAAATTTCTTGCCAACATATGTCTTTATTTAAAAAATAATCTCAGCGATAATTAAACCAGGAGATGTAATTCCAATTATACTATCAACAAGATTAGGAGAATTCTTTTAAGTTGTACCACTAGTTCTAAATACTCCCTTATCTCCTTCCTTTTATATTTATAAGATATATTTTAACCAGGGAAAATATTTCTCATTATTCTTTTGATGTTACTAACTTTTTCTTCACTTTGAAATTTGGAACCAAAGCAGAAGTATTACATCAAATCTTACGGAAAACGATTATTTTCCCCTCTGAATAATAAACCAGGATCATAATTCACAACAGCTGAAAGAAAGGAGACCATGTCTAACTGTACATAGTTTCTCTTTGAATAGAGCATTTTTTTCCTCATTGATCTATGGCACACTTACCGTAAAGGCAATAATCTGTTCTAATCTAAGTGTGTATGTATATGTACACACATAATAAATGTCATGCAGAAACCTATTTAACTGCCACCAGAAATGAAGTCTGTTTTAAAAAGAGTTGCTACTTACAGTAATTGTATTTCTAACTGTCAATCATACTTTCATACCTATTTCAACTGCACAAAATTATAATGAAGCATATATTGTTTCATTGAACTTAGTCTTCACTTCAATGATTTCTCTAATTTAGGGAAAAATATACATTTTTTTCCATTAATATTATCCATTTTCTCAAAAGTCTCTTTGATTCCCACAAACATTGAGAAACTTTCTCTCATTCTAGGGTACTTCCAAACCTTTCTTTAGAGCACTGAGATAAGATTGGCCAATTTGATAAAAAGAAACAGGAGAGCGCTTGGAGGAGAAAAAACAATCGACCATACTTGCAGGGGTATCCAAGTGTTTAGAATTACGCTGAGCTCTCTCCATTTTGTCTTCAGTAAAGAGCCATTCAAAAGTCAAAGAAAGGGCTTCCCTGGTGGCGCAGTGGTTGAGAATCTGCCTGCCAATGCAGGAGACATGGGTTCGAGCCCTGGTCTGGGAAGATCCCACATGCCGCGGAGCAACTGGGCCCGTGAGCCACAACTACTGAGCCTGCGTGTCTGGAGCCTGTGCTCCGCAACAGGAGAGGCCGCGATAGTGAGAGGCCCACGCACCGCAATGAAGAGTGACCCCCGCTTGCCACAACTAGAGAAAGCCCTCGCACAGAAACGAAGACCCAACGCAGCCAAAAATAAATAAATAAATAGATAAATTTCTTTTTAAAAAAGTAAAAAAAAAAAAAGTCAATGGATGGGAAGCCTAAGCACGCAAGTGCTTCACTCTGAGAATTTGTGCTTCACTCTGTGAATTTTCACTTCACAAAAGATACAAATGTCCTAAAGCTGCTTCACTTACTCCAAAAGTTACTACTCAAACATCACATTCAGTTTACACGTTTACTTCTATTCCAAGGAAGTACTAATTTACTAAACCCATGACTAGTAAAAGAGTGAAACTTTCAATAAAACCCTAAAACTTGAAATTGTTGCCCTAGGTGAACTTAGCATTTAGTGCATTACAAATATGGTTCAAGAGGTGTTGTTTTATCCTTCAAGATAAAACATGAAGCTTGTGGTTATAAGTTAATTTGAGAGGTTGTGAAATGAATCTAATGATATTAGAATTTGGTTTGATTACATGATTTAGTAAATTGCATGTGCATGTCAGGGAAAGGCTAGGTAATGTTTAAAATTTCTCACGACCACACATGTACTTTTCGTGGAATGTACGGGGAGCCCCACAAATCCTTCTGTGTAGAAGGAAGAAACAGTTTCCCACATGCCCATTCAATTGTGCATAGATTTAACTGTCCACTGTGCCTCTTTCAGCCAAGAGGGAAAGATAATGGGGACTGAAATGAATGATGATGATTAATGCTTCAGTTAAAGTATTATTAACCATGGTCTAATTTAGCCATGATCTAACAAACTGCCATGGGGTATGTACTACTGTCTCCACTTTACTGATGAAAAAACAGAAGCTTAGAGAATTTAAATATTCTTTGCAAATCATGCATCTTATAAGTGAAAAATCTTGAATTTTAACCAAGTTTTATTTCTTAAGGGAGAATAATAACAATATCCCCTTACAGGGTTGTTATAAGATTAAGTTAGAAAATATAGGAAAAGCACTCAAACAGGTAAATAATATTTATTATTTTTATTAATAGTTTGTAGTCTATTGATGGAATAGTTCCTTTCTTCATAAAACCCTGCAGGCAGAACAGAATTGCAGGAGAAGGGCAAAGGCCTTTTGTTTGTGCCTTCCTGGTTGAGGCAAAATTGAATTTACTCATTAAGATTAAATGAACTAAAAAGCAAACTCTTACCAAATTTTTCAGTTTAGAAATATCTAAGAATTCTGTGTTGAGATGTGACACTAGAACCCAATAAATAAGCTTCACTGATTTAAAACAAAGAAACACACTTTAAAAAATTCTGAAAGGTCAAACATTAAAGACATTAATTATTGTATCATAAAAATAGAATCCATGAGTTTATTACTAGCATGCTTTTGTGTGGATGATCACTGTATATTCAATATCAGAGCCATCCTAAAATAACAGCCTTGTATCATGTTTGGCTTTATGAATAAATCCTAGGTTCTCCATTCTTCTCAGAGATGAACTACTGCAACCTTTTACTTTTCAATGGTAGAGGCAAGGGTTTCAAGAGGAGTATCCTTAACTTTTTTCTCACTAAGGTTAATTTGAAAGTTCCCACAGTAATCAAAGGTTATTCCAAAGCAGAGTTGATTGCAACATTTTCAGGACTCTTGCAAGCCACTTGAGGTCATCACTGGTAGTTTGAAATTGGCTGTGGTGAGAATATTTACACCTTTATACTACAGAAATTGACAAACACTACAAATCAGGGCTTTTTAATTTTCTCTAGAGAGACAGTTAAAAATTTACTGGCACACCGCAGTTCTAAACCTACCCTTTCTATTAAGACAAAAGGAAACAAATAACAATCACAACAAAAATTTTTATGTTACCATATTACCATATTACTCTATTGACAAGAAGTTAACCGTCTATTAAAGGAACCTTGACTTTCCAAAGCTGAACACTTCATGCCATCTTTGGTTACAATTAATTTTTGCCCTGATAGGAGCCGTATTTCTTTCTCCGTTTTACTCTTGGTCTCTCAAAAATTACCAAATCTTCTTAAATCTAAAAAACATAAACAGATTGGCCCTGTAATATCCCTTTTAGCTACTGTGTCCCCTTAGTCTCATTCCTTAGATTACTGCAGTCTAGTATCAGCAACCACAACTCAAATGAGACTGCTCTCTTAAAGATTGTGGAAGACATTGTGTGCACCACACCAAATCCCACTGACCAGGCCAGAGTCCTCCCCTAGCTGCTGGGCTGTTGGCTGCTGAGGGGTCATTAAGACACCTTTCCTGGGTGAATGCCCTTGGCTGAAGGAAACCTCCTGCCTGGAGGTTCATACTTGCAATCACTAGCCCATACCAATGACTGATTGATGTAGGGCTATAAAGTTCCAGGCCATTCTTCTCAAGACTCTGGTCCAATCCCTACTCTAGAGCTCCCCCTGGAATCACGCTGAAGCTAGACTCCATGCGAGCCTGTTTCCTTCCCGTATCATGATTCCCTGATAATTTCAGAAGTTTCCTCGGAGAGCAATCCCTCAATAAATCACTCGCACTAGAATCTCAGCTTCCAGGGAACCCAGTCTTAAAGATCACTGATGATCTGCTTCTCAAATCCAGCATCCTTTTCTCGCTCTTTTTTTTTTAAAGGACATCAATTTATCATACATTTAAAAAAAAAAAATTAATTCATTCTGCCTGTGCCAGGTCTTAGTTGTGGCATGCGGGATCTTTGTTGCCGCATGTGGACTTCTTAGTGGCAGCATGCAAACTCTTAGTTGCGGCATGCATGGAAGATCTAGTCCCCTGATCAGGGATTGAACCTGGGCCCTACACATTGGGAGCACAGAGTCTTACCCACTGGACCACCAGGGAAGTGCCCAGCATCCTCTTCTCAATCTTCATCCTTCTAAGACTCTATGTAACTTCTAAAATTGTTGATTGTCACTACCCTTCTTGAAATTGTATTTTTTCCGAAGTAATTAAAATAAGATTATTTCATGGTTTTCAGTATATTCTTTCTCACTGTGTTTTGTTAAAGCCTATGTTCCCTTCTCTTATACTTTATTTCTTATCCTGGTAAAATCTACCATGAAGCTTCAATATTAGATAGATATAAAACTCCCAAATGTATATTAATTTCCCATGCCTAAAAGAGTATCCCCCCACAAAAAAAGTGTCTGGGTCCCTTATCTATGGAAGGCATCACTGTCCCTGAAGCCACCAAAGTTTGAAATCGTGAGTTCATTCATCTTTAATCCTTTATCTTCTCCCTTACTTCTCATACCAGTCAGTCACCAAGTCATGACAATAGGAAATGCATTTTATTTTTTGCAGATGTTTTCTCCTTTTTATTAACATTGCATCTGGAAAGTTTATCTTTCACCAAAAATTATTTCAGATACAACCAAATGTATCTCCCTTCCCTCAATATGCCGGGCCAGCCACATGTGCTTCATATAGCCGCTAGCATTGTTTTTCTAAAAATGTGTTATGACTCTATCGTTTCCCTATTTAAGAACTTTGCAGATCTCCACTTTTTTATAAGAAATTTAAAATTATGTTTTTATCCCATTTTCTGCCAACTTTCCTCTGAAAACCCATGGTCTACCCATACCAGTCAATTTGCCACTCCAAAAATACATCACACATTTGCATATTTCAGTGGCTGTGTTCATGTTTCTCTCTCTTCCTGTAATGCCCCTGCCCCTTCACACACTAGCTCATGTGACTCCTTATATGGCTAAATTCCAATAACTCACCTTTTATGCAGTATTTCAACCAATGCATTTTCCCTCCCTCCCTCATGAACACAAAAATGTATATAAATACATTTTTATATATTTATTATTAAGGTTGGATATTTTGGCACATTTATAGTTTTATGTATATATTTTTTCTTCCTAGAAGGCTGACTATAAATACTTAGAAACATGAAGATCATTAATCATCACTTTTTATGTCTATTCTGGTGTGTAGCATAGGGCATTACACAAAATAGTAGCTCAGTAAATGTTGGAACTCATTTCTAAAATTATGAACTACAGAATCAATCAACAATCATGGCTTCAGCAGATTTATGTTTCCTATTCAAATAAAATCTTAAAAATATAATAAGAAAAAAGGGATAATAAACTTCCAAAATAAAAGTCATTGAAATACTGTCAAACAAGTTAACACAGCTAGTACTAGAAAAGCATTAGTTGACACATGTGATGCAATTCAAGTTATATCAATCTATTTTCATGTTAAGGTCTTAGGAGGAGTCCATTAAAGATAATTCAAATTTTAAAGCTCATATCCAACATTTTTAATACTTCCTCAGCTCAGATTTTTGAAAATCTTGAGCAACATGCATAAAATTAAAATACAGGCTGTCACTGAGAATATAAAATAAATATCATTCTTATGAGTCAAACTTGCCTCATGAGTTTTCTTTAAAAAAAACAGCATTCCCTTTTGGCAGCAGTGTAATTCAAATCACAGAAATTTTAAACATTTAAGAAAAATCAAAATATATTTTTAAATGATAAACTTTTGAAACAAAATGTTTTTATTCCTCCACCCTTTATTTCTTTTATACCATCAACTAGATAAATGTTAAGTGAATTCCTTGCTTCTAAATATGTTCACATTCATTTGCTCTAAACCCAAATATGTCTAAACTAGGAAAGAAACCCTTTTTGAATCTTAGAATGTAATCTTATTCTTTAAGGCTTAGAGATGCATGGTATGTACAAAAATCAAAGAAAGTCTCAAAATTCCTGCACAAAATAAGGTCATGTTTACACAGAGTGGAAGCATAGAATCAAAATTCAAATACTCCTTCAAAATGGTTGTTCTTCGCTAGCACAAACTGAAACTTTTATTGTACTAACAAGAGTATGAATCACTAAGTCCAGCTGACACTAAAATATCCCAAAAAGATCGTGTCTCTTGACAAATTTAAATAGAACTTCAGTCTGCATATGTATGGGCTCTAAAACTCGTTGATATAGTTTGCCAGTTGTACTTATGTTTGTTCTACTTGAGATAACTCATTGACTTTCCTTCTTTCCTCCTTTCTTTCCTTCCTTAGGTTTTCTAAGCTACTCTAAATTACTAGCATAAATTCAATGCCTAAGTTATTTCTCAAAGAGTAAATACCATTAGCATTATGCATTGGCCACCTTCATAAAAATGACTGCTTCTACAATGATAGCATTTCTCTCCATAATCTTTAAGTGGGGCAAAATAATTTCGATGATATACACAGCATTTAGCACAGTATATTACTCTGAAAAACAGATGATTTTTTTTATGTAAAATGCTATCGAAGCATTCACTTAAACATAACCATTCAATTTTCTACCTTAAGCCCAAAAGCTCTCTTTGCTGGCATAGGTATTTTTCTTTATCTAGCAGGCCTGATGTTGCAGGCCCTTTTCTCACTCCATATTCTGCGAGACATGCTCAAAGTCTCTTTCCATTCAATTTATGACATGACTCATTGAATGCTACAGCCTACTTGAGAATTTTTTAATATTTTCCAGCCCTGCAGTAGAAATCCATTTTTCCAATAAGAAATGTAGTGATGACCCTGTCAGCTAAGTATCCTAATTCATCTGTCTATGTGAGAAAGCTTTCCTCCAGGCTCCTTCTGAATTCATATATGGAGTGTTCTGTAAGGATTAGCATCTTCAGAGAGTAGATTTCATACTTCTTTGCAAATTAAATATATATATATTTTACAGTTCCAAAAGTAGTAGATAACAATCAATTCAGAATATTATGATCACATTTTTTCTGGTTCTTAGGGATTTATCTACAGTTATGAGATGAAAGAATTTATAAAAGAGAGTATACTACCAGAGCATTAAAAATGAAGCAGATATCTCTGGACTCACACTACGCTATTACCAGCAGAAATTTTTCTAACCAATACAATATTTACTCTTAATTCACAAATATACTCTAAGTATTTAAAATTGATACTTGAATATTGGTGAACACCTAAAAGCACCTAAATATCCTTTTTAAAACCAGAAAAATAAGAATATATAAATTATTATGTGACTAGCATTATAAATTATCAAAATTAGGTAAAATTTCTCCAGCTAAATATATGGGATTGTTTGAATATAAAATACACTGTAAGTATGAAATCACATGGTCAAATGTGATTAACTCTCAAGGGAGAAGAACACACAAGGGCAGTTTTGCTCATCATCCCACGGGTTGTTTGTGTAATCTATTGGTCTGTTTTATTCTCAGAGGGTTTTATGAAAGGGTGTTCTGACCCAGTGCAAGCTTCATTATATCCTGAAGCCCTTAATACAGTGTTCTCAGGATTTATAACCAGCAGTGGACATTGACCACTGCACCTTTCCTAACCTGGTTTAGCTAGCCTATTCCATCACCTGCACACACTTCCATTCATTCAATCTTATTGAGTATCTCCTATGTGTGATGCATTGAGCTAGATGTCAAGTAATACAAATGACTGCTAAATAAAAAGATGAGTAAGACAAAGTCTCTAATCTCAAAACTCTTAAAATCTAGCAAAGGAGACAGCGATGTGTAACTATAGTGATAATATAAAATATAGTACCCAATTGATAAAAGTGGGAAATATATATATTTTTTAATTTGGGAAACTCTTCAGGAAAGAGTTGCCATTGAGCTGAATCTTGTCAGTTGAATATGATTTTTGCAGGCAGAGATGTGGGAAAGGAATTCTAATTCAATAAAATGGCTTGACTTATTACAGAAATAAATGTATGTGTATGGCAGATCTCAGGAACCATGAATAATTCACTATTGCTAGCACATAAGGAAAGAAGAATCTAGAAGGAGAGAAATTATAAAAAGCAAATTCCAGACCATGATAGAGGCCCTTAGTTACTATCACCTCTAAACTAGATTTTATTCATTGTCATTGAGTTGTGTGTGAACTTTGTTTCAGCAAATTCTGAGACCTTCCTGATGATACTAAATATGTACCATCTCAAAGGAAATCATAGCCACCCCTTTTTGTTGATTTATAATTATCTTACTCTCTCATAACACATCATAACAGGCAGGGTTAATAAACTGACAGAACTTTTCAGTATCCAGGGCAACAAAACATAGACCGTTTTGGTACAGATTTCAAAACTATGGGATGAAAAAATTATGCATTCAAACATTTCTGAAGCTCTTATTTCAGCCCAGCCCAGCACAGTAGGCTAATGTGTATGAGCTAGTTGCTAAAGAGAAAAACTGAACTATCTTCCCAAAGCACTGAGTGAAGGATGAAGGATTGTCTGAACCAAATAATTTTCTCCAGAGTCAAGAGACTCTTGAAAAAAAATTAGCTTGATAATATTTAAGAAATTTCTATTAACTTTCAATCATACATAAACAAAAAGGGAGTAATATCCCCACATTTCTACCCCCCTACAAAAAACAGCAGTAATGTTCAATGCTGATGTAGATGTAAAGAAATGGGGAATGAATTGCCAGGGGGGTGAAAATTGCTAGAACCCTTTGGAAAATAATGTATTAAAATATCAAAAGTCCAAGCGATGCAAATGTAAATATAAAAATCTGAGCAATCCCTATAGAAATTCCAGTATATGTATACAAAGATGTATGCTGTTATTCACTGCACATTGTAGGGGCAAAAAAAAACCTTCAGAAGTATTCATTTAGAGGGAAATAACTGAATCAATTTGGCTAAAGCATATTATCAAATACTACGCAATTACTAAAAAAAAAAAAATACTAGTGGAATATTTACACATCAGCTAATGAACGGACTACAACATGATGATGAGAGAGAAAAATTAGAGTTGAATGTGGGTAGTAAGTATATAGAATAATCATGTCTTTGCAAATATTATCACTAACAAAAACCTTATTATGAGTATATATGTATGTAGGAGCATGAAGGCATGGTAGTTATATTTCTTGCTATTAGCATGACTGCTATTGAGATACATTTTTTAAAATTAAGAGAATGAAACACATAATTCAAAAAGACACATGCACCCCAATGTTCACTGCAGCACTGTTTACAATAGCCAGGGAACGGAAACAACCTAATTGTCCATCAACAGAAGAATGGATATAGAAGATGTGGTACACATACACAGTGGAATATTACTCAGCCAAAAAAGGAATGAAATTGGGTCATTTGTAGAGACGTGGATAGACCTAGAGACTGTCATACAGAGTGAAGTAAGTCAGAAAGAGAAAAACAAATATCATATAGTAACACATATATGTGGAATCTGAAAAAATTGGTATAGACGATCTTATTTACAAAGCAGAAATAGAGACACAGACATAGAGAACAAACATATGAATACCAAAGGGGGAAAGGCGGGGGATGGGATGAATTGGGAGATTGGGATTGACATATATACACTATTGTTTTGTGTTTATAAATTTGTTTTATTTATTATTTATTTTTGCTGCGTTGGTTCTTTGCTGCTGCGCACAGGCTTTCTCTAGTTGCAGCGAGCGGGGGCTACTCTTCGTTGTGGTGTGCGTGCTTCTCACTGCGGTGGCTTCTCTTGTTGCAGAGCACAGGCTCTAGGCACGTGGGCTCTAGAGTGCAGGCTCAGTAGTTGTGACGCAAGGGCTTAGCTGCTCCTCGGCATGTGTGATCTTCCCAGACCAGGGATCAAACCCCTGTCCCCTGCATTGGCAGGTGGATTCTTAACCACTGCACCACCAGGGCAGTCCTATACACTATTGATACCATGTATAAAATAGATAACTAATGAGAACCTACTGTACAGCACAGGGAAGTCTACTCAATGCTCTGCGGTGACCTAAATGGGAAGGAAATCCAAAAAAGAGGGGATATATGTATATGTATAGCTGATTCACTTTGCTGTGCAGTAGAAACTAACACAACATTGTAAAGCAACTTTACTCCAATAAAATTAAAAAAAAAAAAAAAAAGGATGAAGCACATACCAGCATTGTACCCTGAGCTTCAAATCTACTCAATAATAGGAGGCATGTGGAAAGAGCCTGACAGAAAATTTTACAATTCTCCTCAAGCTTCCTGACTCACTACCACTCATACTGATGACAATGTCTCCCAATTTACACAGAAAATAAAGGGCCCCTGACTAGGAAATTCTTCATCTTTCTACCTACCAATGTACAAAATTGTCCATATTTATTCCCAGTCTATTCCTCCACCCCAGAGGAATGACGGTCTCCTCCCCACCCAAAGCTAATGCCTACTTCTGTGCTCCCTGGATTCTTCTCCCACTCTATCTCTGACTGATTTTAACATTTATACCTCCATGCAAACCTTCCCTATCTGTGAACATGCATAAGTCTCTCTTTTCTTAAAAACAAGACAAAAAGCTCACAACCTCCTTTGATCTAATGTCTCCCTCCTGGAATGTTATTAAAATTATTTAATAATCAGTACAGAATCTATCATACAAAAGTCTGAGTCAGGGCCTGTGTTTCCCATTGAACTAAGAGCTCCGCTTAGTTACTGGATCTTGGGATGGTTACTAAGTTCCTGTGGAGTGTCCAGGGCAGCTGGGATGGCAGGGGGCATTAAGAAAGCTTGGGCAGTGGCTATCCATCACATTTTCCATTGTTAATAGTTGCCAAATTTTGAAAGTTAAAGTTTCAAAATTTGTTAAAATTTTGACAACGAAGAAGGCATTCCATTGTATATTAGCTGACTCTAACCTATTTACCATCCCATTTCTTACTTATCTTTCACAGCACAATTCTTGAAATAAAAGTCCACCGGTCTATAATTACAATGATTTGTTAAACTGCTATTTATCACCAGTACACGCCTATTAGAATAGACAAAATCTGGAACACTGACTATGCCAAATGCTGGCGAGGATGTGAAGCAAGAACTCTCAGACATTGCTGGTGAGAATGCGAAATGGTTCAGCCCCTTTGGAAGACAGTCCGGCTTTTCTTACAAATTAAACATACTCTTACCATTTTATCTAGTAATCACACCCCTTGGAACTTCCCCCCAGAAGTTGAAAACTAATGTCCACACAAAATCTGCACAAGGATGTTCATAGCAGCTTTATTCATAATCGCCAAAACTTGGAAGCAACCAAGATATCCTTCAGTAGATGAACTGATAAACTATGGTACATACAGGCAATGGAATATATTCAGTGCTGAAAAGAAATGAGTGACCTAGCCATGAAAATACATGAAGGAAACTTAAATGTATGTCAATAAGAAGCCAGTCTGAAGAGGTTACATATGCTGTGAGACCAACTATGTGACATTCTGGAAAAGGTAAAACCATGGACAGTGAAAAGATCACTGTTTGCTTATTTACAAAACAAAAACAGACCCACAGACTTAAAAAACAAATTTGTGTTTACCAAAGGGGAAAGGTGGGAGGGGGGAGGGATAAATTGGGAGTTTGGGATTGACATATACACATTAATATATTTAAAATAGATAACCAACAAGGACCTACTGTATAGCACAGGGAACTCTGCTCAATATTCTGCAACAACCTAAATGGGAAAAGAATTTGTAAAAGAATAGATACATGTATATGTATAACTGAATCACTTAGCTGTACACCTGAAACTAATACAACATTGTTAATCAACTATACTCCAATATAAAATTAAACAACAAATAAATAAATAAAATTAAACTTAAACAAAAGAAACTTCCAAACCTGGAAAAAGAAAACAAAAAGATCACTGGTTGTCAGAAGGTGTGTCGGGGGAGGGATGAATAGATGGAACACAGAGGATTTTTAGGGCAGTGAAACTACTCTGAATGATACTGTACAGATGGATTGATGTCATTATAGATACTCAAACCCATAAAATGTACACCACCACGTGTGACCCCTATGGTAAACTATAGACGTTGTGTGATTATGATGTGTAGGTGTAGGTTCATCAGTAATAGCAAAGGTACCCCTGTGGTGGAGTGTTGGGGGATGCTGATAATGAGGGAAGCTCTGCATATGGAGAGGGACAGAAGGGAAATCTCTGTACACCCCTCTTAATTTTGCTGAGAACCTAAAACTATTTAAAAAAATTTTTTTTAACTCTGAATTCCTATTTATCTCTCAGTTCAGGTCTATCCAATTTAATCCACAGATCAGCAAAGAAACGTTTCTCATTGACGATATCCACTGAATCTTCTAATTGCCCAAACTACCCTCTTGAATATATCTGAAGATTGGCCTCTCTGCTCCCTTTGTCACCTTGCTGCTGAATGTGTCCTCTCTTAGTTTCAGTACATTATTCTCTCCAGGTTCATCTACTATATCTCCTGCTGTTCTGCTTTGGTGATTCAAAGGTCATATCTTTGGCTTTCTGGATTTCGATTCTAAACACTCTCCCTGGGTGACCTCATCCATGTCGTTTTCTCACCTCTCATCGTGACATCCAAATTCATAGCTTTGTCTCTCATTTCTCTCTAGAGAATCTGACTCGTAATCCCTGACTCCCTGCTCATCTTATTAGAACCAGCCTCCACTCTGCAGTGAAGGTGATTCTACTTTAGAATGTGATGAGTATGGCATAATAATGGTCTAACTACACAAAAGTTATTAACATGGAACACTGTTTAACAGAGTCAGACAGGTGCAAATGTTAAATGGCAGAAGAAATTACACAAAGTTATCAAAACACAACTCCATGCAGTGTTCCACAGCTAAGGAAAGCAAGAAAGTCAACACAGTTTGTTGGCTCCGGTCTCTCTGGAATCCCTGACTGGAGATTTTGTTTCTTTCTTTCTTTTTTTGTTAATTTAATGTTTCCCCTGTGGTCTAAAAGGCTAATGAAGCTTCAAAAGTTCCCATCAAGGTCCCAGACTGTAACTTATGCAGAAGAAACTGGGTCATTAAGCTAAAGGTCTCTGGATGAGCATCTTCTTTAACAAGCATAAAGGTGTTCTTGACCTGTACTGTCATTCAGGGAATAACTTTCCTGATTCCCAAAAACAGAACCATAATTGAGTCTCACACATGAAAGGCAATCAGATCAAGAAGTTTTTGGTTAATTTTGCTTTCCTGTAGAATGGGATCTTGACAAAAATCTTCTTTTAAAACAGGGAGTTCTAATAAACAGTCGTTTAGACAGTCATTTTATTTCTCAGAAATTCATGATGGATATAAACAATTATGGACATTTTAAGTTTGCCTCAGGAGTAACAGAAATACATATATTTTATTTCAAATGTCAAATTATCAGTATACCATAGTTTTAATTTCTGATGTCATTATTTTAAAAAAACCTTCAATTATTAAAAACTGCCAAACTATTCAAGTTGGCAATATATTTGCAAAATTATTTCAAGAAACCAAACAATCTAACTATTAAGGAAGTAGATTCCTCTTTTATTTGAGCATAATAAAAATATTTTAAGTAGTAAATAAAATGGTTGGAATATAAATATTTTGTCCCAGTCAGTTAAAATCTACCACCTGGCATAAACCTGAGGAGTCTAGAGTGTGAATATAAATATGGTGGCAAATATGAACACAAAGAGTCTTTTTTTTTTAAACATAAAATAAACCTCAAGATACATTAAGTGATATTTAAAAGTGCAATAAAATTTACCTTAAGATTAAACTAGCACTGATGTTATAAATTCATGATTAAAGAGCACCCGTGCTTTTATAAATACATTTGTTATATCAAAAAGAAATAATCAAGACCTTCAAGATGGCGGAGGAGTAAGACATGGAGATCACCTTCCTCCCCACAAATGCATCACAAATACATCTACATGTGGAACAACTCCTACAGAAAACCTACTGAATGCTGGCAGAAGATCTCAGACCTCCCAAAAGGCAAGAAACTCCCCATGTACCTGGGTAGGGCAAAGGAAAAAAGAAACAACAGAGACAAAAGACTAGGGACAGGACCTGCCCCTCAGGGAGGGAGCTGTGAAGGAGGAAAGGTTTCCACACACTAGGAAGCCCCTTCACTGGTGGAGACGGGGGTGGCAGGTGGGGAAGCTTTGGAGCCACAGAGGAGAGCACAGCCACAGGGGTGCAGAGGGCAAAGTGGAGAGATCCCCGCACAGAGGATTGGTGCCAACAGCACTCACCAGCCCGAGAGGCTTGTCTGCTCACCCACCAGGATGGGCAGGGGCTGGGAGCTGAGGTTCCAACTTCTTCAGAGGTCATACTGGGGTTGGCTGCGTGAACACAGCCTGAAGGGGGCTAGTGCACCACAGCTAGCCGGGAGGGATTCCGGGAAAATGTCTAGAACTGCCTAAGAGACAAGAGACCATTGTTTCGGGGTGCACGAGGAGAGGGGATTCGGAGCACCGCCTAAATGAGCTCCAGAGATGGGCACGAGCCACGGCTATCAGCGTGGACACCAGAGACGGGCATGAAATGCTAAGGCTGCTGCGGCAGCCACCAAGAAGCCTGTGTGCGAGCACAGGTCACTCTCCACACCTCCCCTCCCGGGAGCCTGTGCAGCCCCCCACTGCCAGGGTCCCGTGATCCAGGGACAACTTCCCCAGGAGAACACATGGCACACCTCAGGCTGTTGCAAGGTCACGCTGGCCTCTGCCACCACAGGCTCACCCTGCATTCCATACCCCTCCCTCCCCCTGGCCTGAGTGAGCCAGAGCCCCCTAATGAGCCGCTGCTTTAACCCTGTCCTGTCTGAGCAAAGAACAGACACCCTCAGGCGACCTACACGCAGAGGCAGGGCCAAATCCAAACCTGAACCCCAGTAGCTGTGCGAACAAAGAAGAGAAAGGAAAATCTCTCCCAGCAGCCTCAGGAGCAGTGGATTAAATCTCCACAATCAACTTGGTGTACCCTGCATCTCTGGAATACCTGAATAAACAACGAATCATACCAAAATTGAGGCAGTGGACTTTGGGAGTAACTGTAGACGTGGGGTTTGCTTTCTGCGTCTAATTTGTTTCTGGTTTTATGTCTATTTTAGTTTAGTATTTAGAGTTTATTATCATTGATAGATTGGTTTATTGATTTGGATGTCTCTTCCTTTTTTTTATATATATATAAATATATATTTTTTTCCATTTTCTCTTTTTGTGAGTGTGTATGTGTATGCTTCTTTGTTTCATTTTGACTGTATAGCTTTGCTTTTACCATTTGTCCTAGGGTTCTGTTTGTCCGTTATTTTATTTTTTTAGTATAGTTTTTAGTACTCGCTATCATTCGTGGATTTGCTTTTTGGTTTGGTTGCACTCTTCTTTCTTTTTTTGTTTTCTTTTTTTATTACTTTTTAATTTTTTTTTATTTTCAGTAATTTTTTTTAGCTTTTATTTTAATAACTTTCTTTTCTTTCTTTCTTTCTTTATCTCTCTCTCTCTCTCTCTCTTTCTTTCTTTCTCTCTCTCCCTTCCTTCCTTCCTTTCTCTCTCTCTCTCTTTCTCTCTTTCTTTCTTTCTCCCTTTTCTTCTGAGCCGTGTGGAAGACAATGTCTTGGTGCTCCAGCCAGGTGTCAGGCCTGTACCCCTAAGGTAGGAGAGCCGAGATGAGAACATTGGTCCACCAGAGACCTCCCGGCTCCACGTAAAATCAAACGGTGAACGCTCTCCCAGAGATCTCCATCTCAAAGTTAAGACCCAGCTCCACTCAATGACCAGCAAGCTATAGTGCTGGACATGCTATGCCAAACAACTAGCAAGACAGGAACACAACACCACCCATTAGCAGAGGGGCTGCCTAAAATCATAATAAGGTCACAGACACCCAAAAATACACCACCGGATGTGGTCCTGCCCACCAGAAAGACAAGATACAGCCTCATCCACCAGTACATAGACACCAGTCCCCTCTACCAGGAAGCCTACACAACCCACTGAACCAACCTTACCCACTGGGGGCAGACACCAAAAACAATGGGAACTACAAACCTGCAGCCTACAAAAAGGAGACCCCGAACACAGTAAGTTAAGCAAAATAAGAAGACAGAGAAACACACAGCAGATGAAGGAGCAAGGCAAAAACCCACCAGACCAAACAAATGAAGAGGAAATAGGCAGTCTACCCAAAAAAGAATTCAGAGTAATGACAGTAAAGGTGATGCAAAATCTTGGAAACAGAATGGAGAAAATACAAGAAACGTTTTACAAGGACCTAGAAGAAGAAAAGAGCAAACAAACAATGATGAACAACACAATAAATGAAATTAAAAATTCTCTAGAAGGAATCAACAGCAGAATAACTGAGGCAGAAGAACGGATAAGTGACCTAGAAGATAAAATAGTGGAAAAAACTACCATAGAGCAGAATAAAGAAAAAAGAATGAAGTGAACAGAGGACAGTCTCAGAGAGCTCTGGGACAACATTAATTGCACCAACATTCGAATTATAGGGGTAAATCCAAGGATAGGGATAAATCCAAGGAGAATTATAGGGATAAATCCAAGGAGAAATACGCCAAGACACATATTGAGCAAACTATCAAAAATTAAATACATACACACAAAAAATATTAAAAGCAGCAACAGAAACAACAAATAACATACACAGGAATCCCCATTAGGTTAACAGCTGATCTTTCAGCAGAAACTCTGCAAGCCAGAATGGAGTGGTAGGACATATTTAAAGTAATGCAAGGGAAAAAAACCACAACGAAGATTCCTCTACCCAGCAAGGATCTCACTCAGATTTGACGGAGAAATTAAAACCTTTACAGACAAGCAAAACCTAAGAGAATTCAGCACCACCAAACCAGCTTTACAACAAATGCTAAAGGAACTTCTCGAGGTAGGAAACACAAGAGAAGGAAAAGACCTACAATAACAAACCCAAAACAATTAAGAAAACGATAATAGGAACACACATATCAATAACTACCTTAAATGTACATGGATTAAATGCTCCAACCAAAAGAGATAGACTGGCTGAATGGATACAAAAACAAGACCCGTATATATGCTGTCTACAAGAGACCCACTTCAGACCTAGGGACACATACAGACTGAAAATGAGGGGATGGAAAAAGATATTCCATGCAAATGGAAATCAAAAGAAAGCTGGAGTAGCAATTCTCATATCAGACAAAATAGACTTTAAAATAAAGACTATTACAAGAGACAAAGAAGGACACTACATAATGATCAATGGATCAATCCAAGAAGAAGATATAACAATTGTAAATATTTATGCACCCAAAAAAGGAGCACCTCAATACTTAAGACAAATGCTAACAACCATAAAAGGGGAAATCGACAGTAACACAATCATAGTAGGGGACTTTAACACCCCACTTTCACCAATGGACAGATCATCCAAAATGAAAATAAATAAGGAAACACAAGCTTTAAATGATACATTAAACAACATGGACTTAATTGATATTTATAGGACATTCCATCCAAAAACAACAGAATACATTTTCTTCTCAAGTGCTCATGGAACAATATCCAGGATCCATCATATTTTGGGTCAAAAAACAAGCCTTGGTAAATTTAAGAATATAGAAGTGGTGTCAAGTAGCTTTTCCGACCACAACACTGTGAGACTAGATATCAATTACAGGAAAAAAAATCTGTAAAAAATACAAACACATGGAGGCTAAACAATACACTACTAAATAACTAAGAGATCACTGAAGAAATCAAAGAGGAAATCAAAAAATACCTAGAAACAAATGACAATGAAAACATGACAACCCAAAACCTATGGGATGCAGCAAAAGCAGTTCTAAGAGGGATGTTAATAGCAATATAATCCTACCTCAAGAAACAAGAAACAACTCAAATAAACAACCTAACCTTACACCTAAAGCAATTAGAGAAAGAAGAACAAAAAAACCCCAAAGTTAGCAGAAAGAAAAAATCATAAAAATCAGATCAGAAATAAATGAAAAGGAAAGGAAGGAAACAATAGCAAAGATCAATAAAACTAAAAGCTGGTTCTTTGAGAAGATAAAAGAAATTGATAAACCATTAGCCAGACTCATCAAGAAAAAAAGAGAGAAGACTCAAATCAACAGAATTAGAAATGAAAAAGGACAACTAAAAACTGACACTGCAGAAATACAAAGAATCATGAGGGATTACTACAAGCACCTATATGCCAATAAAATGGACAACCTGGAAGAAAAGGACAAATTCTTAGAAAAGCACAACCTTCTAAGACTGAACCAGGAAGAAATAGAAAATATGAACAGACCAATCACAAGCACTGAAATTGAAACTGTGATTAAAAATCTTCCAACAAACAAAAGCCCAGGGCCAGATGGCTTCACAGGTGAATTCTATCAAACATTTAGAGAAGAGCTAACACCTCTCCTTTTCAAACTCTTCCAAGATACAGCAGAGGGAGGAACACTCCCAAACTCATTCTACAAGGCCATCATCACCCTGATACCAAAACCAGACAAAGAGGTCACAAAGAAAGAAAACTACAGGCCAATATCACTGATGAACATAGATGCAAAAATCCTCAACAAAATACTAGCAAACAGAACCCAACAGCACATTAAAAGGATCATACACAGGACTTCCCTGGTGATGCAGTGGTTAAAAATCAGCCTGCCAATGCAAGGGCACGCGGGTTCGAGCCCTGGTCCGGGAAGATCCCACATGCTGCGGAGAAACTAAGCCCGTGTGCCACAACTACTGAAACCTGTGTGCCGCAACTACTGAGCCCACGTGCTGCAACTACTGAAGCCTGTGCGCCTAGAGCCTGTGCTCCACAACAAGAGAAACCACTGCAACAAGAAGCCCTCAAGCAGCAACGAAGACTCAGAGCAGCCAAAAATAAAAACAAACAAAAAAAGGATCATACACCATGATCAAGTGGGTTTATCCAAGGAATGTAAAGATTCCTCAATATACGCAAATCAATCAATGTGATACATCGTATTAACAAACTGAAGGAGAAAAACCATATGACCATCTCAATAGATGCAGAAAAAGGTTTCAACAAAATTCAGCAACCATTTATGATAAAAAGCCTCCAGAAAGTAGGAACAGAAGGAACTTACCTCAACATAATAAAGGCCATATATGACAAACCCACAGCCAACATCGTTCTCAATGGTGAAAAACTGAAACCATTTCCACTAAGATCAGGAACAAAACAAGGTTGTCCACTCTTACCACTATTATCAGCATCGTTTTGCAAGTTTTAACCACAGCAATCAGAGAAGACAAAGAAATAAAAGGAGCCCCAATCGGAAAAGAAGAAATAAAGCTGTCACTGTTTGCAGATGACATGATAGTATACATAGAGAATCCTAAAGATGCCACCAGAAAACTACTAGAGCTAATCAATGAATTTGGTAAAGTAGCAGGATACAAAATTAATGCACAGAAATCTCTTGCATTCCTATACACTAATGATGAAAAATCTGAAAGAGAAATTAAGGAAACACTCCCATTTACCATTGCAACAAAAAGAATAAAATACCTAGGAATAAACATACCTCAGTAGACAAAAGACCCGTATGCAGAAAACTATAAGACACTGATGAAAGAAATTAAAGATGATACCAACAGATGGAGAGATATACCATGTTCTTGGACTGGAAGAATCAACATTGTGAAAATGACTATATTACCCAAAGCAATCTACAGATTCAATGCAATCCCTATCAAATTACCAATGGCATTTTTCACAGAACTAGAACATAAAGCTTCACAATTTGTATGCAGACATGAAAGGCCCCGAATAGCCAAAGCAATCTTGAGAAAGAAAAACGGAGCTGGTGGAATCAGGCTGTTAGACTTCAGACTATATTACAAAGCTACAGTAATCAAGATAGTATGGTACTGGCATAAAAACAGAAATATAGACCAAAGGAACAGGATAGAAAGCCCAGAGATAAATCCATGCATGTATGGTCACCTAATCTTTGATAAAGTAGGCAAGAACATACAATGGAGAAAAGACAACCTCTTCAGTAAGTGATGCTGGTAAAACTGGTCAGCTACATGTAAAAGAATGAAATTAGAACACTCCCTAACAACGTACACAAAAATAAACTCAAAATGGATTAAAGATCTAAATGTAAGGCCAAACACTATAAAACTCTTAGAGGAAAACACAGGCAGAACACTCTATGACATAAATCACAGCAAGATCCTTTTTGACCCACCTCCTAGAGAAATGGAAATAAAAACAAAAATAAACAAATGGGACCTCATGAAACTTAAAAGCTTTTGCACAGCAAAGGAAAACATAAACAAGACGAAAAGACAACCTTCAGAATGGGAGAAAATATTTGCAAGTGAAGCAACTGACAAAGGATTAATCTTCAAGATTTACAAGCAGCTCATGCAGCTCAATAACAAAAAAACAAACAGCCCAATCCAAAAATGGGCAGAAAACCTAAAGAGACATTTCTCCAAAGAAGATATACAGACTGCCAACAAATACATGAAAGGATGCTCAACATCACTAACCATTAGAGAAATGCAAATCAAAACTACAATGAGGTATCACCTCACACCAGTCAGAATGGCCATCATCAAAACATCTACAAACAATAAATGCTGGAGAGGGTGTGGATAAATGGGAACCCTCTTGCACTGTTGGTGGGAATGTAAATTGATACAGCCACTATGGAGAACAGTATGGACATTCATTAAAAAACTAAAAATAGAACTACCATACGACCCAGCAATCCCACTACTGGGCATATACCCTGAGAAAACCATAATTCAAAAAGAGTCATGTACCACAATGTTCATTGCAGCTCTATTTACAATAGCCAGGACATGGAAGCAACCTAAGTGTCCATCGACAGATGAATGGATAAAGAAGATGTGGCACCTATATACAGTGAAATATTACTCAGCCATAAAGAGAAACAAAATTGAGTTATTTGTAGTGAGGTGGATGGACCTAGAGTCTGTCATACAGAGTGAAGTAAGTGAGAAAGAGAAAAACAAATACCGTATGCTAACACATATATATGGAATCTAAAAAAAAAAAAATGTTTCTGATGAACCTAGGGGCAGGACAGGAATAAAGACACAGACATAGAGAATGGACTTGAGGACACAGGAAGGGGGAAGTGGAAGCTGGGACGAAGTGAGAGAGTGGCATGGACATATATACACTTCCAAATGTAAAATAGGTAGCTAGTGGGAAGCAGCTGCATAGCACAGGGAGGTCAGCTCGGTGCTTTGTGACCACCTAGAGGGGTGGGGTAGGGAGGGTGGGAGGGAGATACAAGAGGGAGGAGATATGGGGACATATGTATACATATAGCTAATTCACTTTGTTATACAGCAGAAACTAACACAACATTGTAAAGCAATTATACTCAAATAAAGATGTTAAAAAAAAAGAGAAATAATCTATGAATCACTCAGCATAAGAAATTAACAGTAATATGAAGGCATATATTTGGGGGAGAATAATTTTGTATATATGGCCAGAAATAAATCTGCAGTGGCACCAAATCAAAATGCATGCCTCTGTTTCTGAAACAGAGCATGGAAATGTACTGTACTGCAGATGAAGAAAAAGTTCATAAATTTAATGTAAACCATTAAGGAATGAAAACAAACATTTAAATGAAAAGTCATAGAGGTGAACTGTATAAAAAATAATGATTGCTGAAGAAATAACTTCTTGGATGTTGATGGAGTAGTAAAAATGTAATAAGAACATCAGTCTCCTATATAATAATGTCACTATCCATAATAACATCAGCCTCCCCTATTATAATATCACTATTCAATATTTCCAAATTACAACATTAAAAGAGTATTTACTCTTTTAAAAGATATAGCAATGCTTTTCTAATGAGCACATAGTAACAGTCAATATTTAAGTACATTTTTAACAATTATTGTATTTTATATTGGTAGTATTACCTATTATATATATATATATATGTGTGTGTGTGTGTGTGTGTGTGTGTGTGTGTGTGTATGTATGTATTATAGTATATTCTTCCATCTGGCTTCCCCACCACCACTTCAAATGCATTTGTTTTAATCTTTAAGGAAACCACAAAGCAGTGAAACCACAGTAGGTTAAGACATTAGTAAATGGTGTACTGGAGGAATTGTAGATCTAAAACATTTATGCTCAAAGTCTCATCTCTCCTCTGCTATAAGAGATTTTAGCTAATTTCCTCCTTAACATTATTTGTGATTTTCTAAAGATGCCAGTATATATATATTTTTCAAAATCGTGGGACTAATACTCAGGGTTCTCCAGAGAAACAGAACAAATAGGATATAAATGGTAATGGAGAAGTTTAGGTATGTGGTTTTATCTTTTAACTATTTCATTTGATATTATTTCAAATGTATAGAAAATTTGCAAAAACGTACGAAGATTCTAGTATACTTTTTAAACAGGATTCACTAATTATTTACATTTAGCTCCACTTGATTTTTCATTCTCATTCTGTCTCCCAGATACACACACTTTAGTGTATATTTCCTAAAAACAAGGAAATTCTAATTTAACCACACAACAATGATCAATATCAGGAAATCTGACATTAATATAATTCTATCCCAATGATTTTTTCATACCATGTCTTTGTCCCCAGTCCAGAATGGAATCCAGGATCCTGCATTTAGTTGTCTTATCTCTTCAGCCCACTTTAATCTGGAAGCCAGTGTTTCTCAGCATTTCTTTACCATTCCTCCCCTTGAAATTTTTGAAGAGTACAGCCTCCTTCTTTGGCAGAATCCCCCTCAAGCTGAGTTTCACTGTTGTTGTCTCATGATTAGAGTAAGTTTATGTCCTTATGGCAAGAACGCCACAGAAGTCATATGTGTCCTTCTAGGTATATCAGGATGCACATGCTGTCAGTTTATCCCAATGTTGATGATAATAATGTTGATGACTGGTTTGAAGTGTTGTACCCTGTATCTATCCAGTAAAATTCACATTTGCTTACTATGTCATCAATAGTTTGACACTATGTCAATATGATGCTCTTTATCAAAAATTTACCCACTACTTTTAGCAAAAACTGATAATTCTTGACTGAAGTATTCCTCTGATAGCTACAACATGGTGATCTTCTGACCTCTTCATTTAGTCTGCATTTATTTGTTGATATTCTATTGCAAGGAAGAGTTATTCCTTCTTTCCCATTTATTTGTTCATTCGTTCATTTATATCAGTTTGGACTCATGGATTCCCATTTTATCAATATTAAATGGATTTGATCTTTTACTGTTCTTGTTTCTGATACTCAAATTATACTAGATTTGTCCATTTGGAGACTCTTCAGTCTGGATTCTGGGTGCTGTTAACATTTCCCTATTATAGTTTGAGAAATTATTTACTTTCTAGACAAGATATTCTAGGCTTATCCTTACTTTCCCGGTCCAGACTCTGGGACCCTCCATTTCTCTAAGGAACCCTGGTTACGTTGACTGGAGAATCATATTTAAAAACCAGGATTTGGGCAATAGATATAGCAAGTGATATTGATATGATGTTGCTTCTACATACTCTAAACAGAGCTAGAAAGTGTGTGTGTGTGTCTATCTGTGTGTCTATCTATCTAAATATCATGTACGTATCTGTATATCTATCTATATTGAAAAGCCATGAATTAACATTTATAGTTCCAATTCCAATACAATAAACCAAGGTCATTTTAATATTTCCCTTTTCCACATTAGTAGTACAATATATAACAGCTGGGAACTAACTCCCATTATCCTCAATGTATTTTTCATTTGATCAAGCCTAAAATATGAGAAAATGTTTCCAAAATTGTGAACACATGGCACTACCAAAAAATAAATCATACTAATTGTGTTCAATATTTGTGTATAGTTACTGATCATGTGTGTATCGGGGTGGGGGAGTGTGGTTAGTGGTTACATACAGTGAAATGCAAAAATCTTAAAGGTACCATTCAGTGAGTTTTGGCAAACATAAACTCTCATAATCCGTACTCCTATCAAGATATAGAACATAACCATCACCCCAGAAAGTTCATTTGCCCACTTTCCACCAAGTACCAATGTTCTAGTTTTTTCACCATTAAATTATATTGCTATTTCAAACACTTATAAATGGCCTCATACAGTAGGTACTCCTGATCCTGTCTTATTTCACTAGGTGTAATATTTTTGAGATTCAGACATGTTGCATGTATTAGCAATTTGTTCCTTTTTATTAGTGTATAGAGTTCATTGTATAACTACACCACAACTTGCTTATTCTTTTTGCTCTTGATGGATATATGTATTTTTCCACTTTGGGCAATTTTAAATAATGATGCTGTGAATCTTTATGAACAAGTCTTATATGGAGATATATTTTCATTACTCTTGGGTAAATATGTAGGGTTATAATTGCCAAGTGAATGAGGAGGGGTATTTATAACTCTGTGAGAAAACGTCAAAACACAATCCGAAGTGATTATACCATTCTAAACGTCAATCAGAATGTATGAGTTAAACCACATGCTCAACAACAATTAGTTTGGTAAGTCTTTTTTCAGTTGAGTTATTCAAATGTGTGACATAGTATCTCATTATGGTTTTGATTTACATTTCCCTGATGACTAATAATTTTGAGCAATTTTTATGTGCTAAATGACCATTCACATGTCTTCCTTTGTAATGTGTCTATTCAAATCTCTTACCCACTCTATTATGTTGTCTTCTTCTACTATTTGTAGGCCTTCCTTTTATAGTCTAGACAAAAGACCTTTGTCCAATATAGTTTTTTTTTTAAATAAATTTACTTATTTATTTTTGGCTGCATTGGGTCTTCATTGCTGGGTGCGGGCTTTCTCTAGTTGCGGTGAGCGCGGGCTACTCTTTGTTGCGGAGCACGGGCTCTAGGCGCATGGGCTTCAGTAGTTGTGGAAACACGGGCTCAGTAATTGTAGTATGCAGGCTTCAGTAGTTGTGGCTCTTGGGCTCTAGAGCACAGGCTCAGTAGTTTTGACGCACGATCTTAGTCTCTCTGCGGCATGTGGAATCTTCCTGGACCAGGGCTCAAACCCGTGTCCCCTGCATTGGCAGGAGACTTCTTAACCACTGTGCCACCAGGGAAGTCCCCAATATAGTTTTTACATATATTTATTCCAGTCTGTGACTTTGTGCTCATTTTACGTTATTTAATAAACATACATTAACTTTAGATGAAATTTAAAAATTTTTATTAGCATTTTTAGCAAATAGCAAATTTTAATAGCATTTTTTAAAGTTTTAGCTATTGTTTTCTGTGCCTTAGTCAAGTAGATATACTTCTGTATTCATTTAAAAGCTTTATAGATTTTATGTTTATGTTTAAGTCTATGATCCACCCATGAATTGATTTTTGTGTATGGTGTGACACGTACACACATGCACATAAAAATACACACTCAACTGAACGTTTTATAAAACCATTTGCTGGCAATGCTTTTCTTTACCAATTGGATTGCTTCAGCAACTCTTTTGAACGTTAATCGGCCTTACACTCTTGTTTCAGTGATCTATTTGTCTAATTTAATGCCAGTTCCACACTGTCTGGAATACTGTAGCTTTAATTTAAATTTTGATGTCAGATAGTGTAAGCCCTGCAAGCATAAGCATCATTTTCAATATTTTTGGTTATTCTATGTCCTTTATATTATCATACAGATTTTAAAAATAATTTGTCTTTTGCATAAAACAGGCTATTGAGATTTTGATTGGTATTGCACAGAGTCCTGACATTAATCTGGGGGATAACTGACATCTTAACAACACTGACTGTTAAAATCCATTGACATGGTATTTTTCTCCAATTATTTAGATATATTTCACTGGTTATAGAATTCTTGTTAGACAGGTACGATTTTTCTTTAAATACTTTAAAAATATCTTTACATTGTCTTTCTCTTACATTGCTTCTGAAAAGTAGTTACTGTTACCCAATATTTAATGTATCTTTTTATCTAGTTGCTTTCAAAGTTTTGTATTCCTCTTTGGTTTTTGAATGTTTTACTCTGATATATTTAGGTCATTGATGTTTCTTTATATCATGCTTTGAGTTTGCTGATCTACTTTGTTCTTGAAGTTGTTTGTTTTTCACCAAATTCAGAAATCCTTGTATATTATTTATTCAAATATATTTTCTGCTCCATAATTTTTTCCTCTTCTCCTGCATCTCTAATTACATGTTTGGCAAACTGTGTCCTACATGTTTCTTGAGTTTGGGTTTTTTTTAAATCATTCTCTTTCATTAAGTAAGGATAATTGCTATTGAATTAAATTGAAATTTACTTGCTCCTTCCAAGCTTTCTCCAATATTGTTAAAATCATCCTAGTAAATGTTTAATTTTAGATATTTTATTTTGAATTCTACGATTTCCTTTTGGTACTTTTGATACGTAGATAGATAGCTAAATAGATATTATTTCACATCTCTTCTCTCAACAGAAACATATTTTTCTTTAGGTCCTTGAACATATTTAATATGGTTACTTCAAGTCCTTATCTGCTAATTGCAAAACATGTGCATCTCGAGTTTATGATTTCTTTAATACCGCCTTTTTTTTTAACATCTTTATTGGAGTATAATTGCTTCACAATGGTGTGTTAATTTCTGCTGTATAACAAAGTGAATCAGCTATACATATACATATATCTCTATATCTCCTCCCTCTTGCGTCTCCCTCCCACCCGCCCTATCCAACCCCTATAGGTGGTCACAAAGCACCAAGCTGATCTCCCTGTGCTATGCGGCTGCTTCCCACTAGCTATCTATTTTACGTTTGGTAGTGTATATTTCTTTTATCTTGACTCTAGGTCCCATTTCTCATTTGTTCTTGGCATGTATGTTATTTTTTAAACTAAATTTTGTGGCTATATCATAAACTTAGATTCTGTTATTTTCCTCTAAAGAACATTTTTAGTTAGGGCTAGCAGCTAACATAGCTGGACTGACTCCAAGCATTCTCCTCCCTGCTGGTGGACAGCAGCTAAGCTTAACTCAGTTCTTTTAGCTTCCCAGCTGTCTGTTGTGCTGGGATTTCTGGAGTCTCCCTCCCTCCCTCCCAGTTCAGGAATTAGCCAAAGATTTAAGAAGAGTTTATATGCAGATTTGAGGTTTCTTCCCTCCCTCCATGGTTCCCTCCTTTATTGGATTCCCCTCTTACTTTCAGGCTTCTCTTATAGACTCAAACTTCAACATCTGACTCTTCAAGCCAGTAAATCGTGGCTTTTGGCTTTAGTTCTAGCCATCTGGTGTCACGTAGCTGGGAGTGCCCTCTGACAGAAAGCCTTATAAATATGAATCTCAACAAGCACAGCTCTCTTCCTTTAAGGGTCAAATCCCCACCAGCCTCTCAGCTCTCTTTTGATTATTTTCCTATGCCTGTTTTATATTTTCCCCAGAGTTTATAATTTGTAGTTCCAGCTTTGCTGCTATTCCTGGAATTGGAACCAAGTAGTTCCTTTTTTATTTCAGTCATCATAAGGCATTATGATTCAAATATTTTCAATCTATAAAAACTGGCAGCTCTTTTTCTTACTCTGCCAGGAATAGTGCTATGCTATACACTATACATACCCACACACCTCAACACCATGCACAAGAATATAACTGCATTTAATGCTGAAAATAACATTGGCGATAAGCATATTTATTGCATTTTACATTGCCAAAAGTAAGGCTGAGAAATATTGTTGCTTGGGCAAGTTCAAAAAGTTAGGTACAGTAAAAATCAATCATAGTCATGTCACATTCTATTTCTATTCATTCTATACCCCCCTTTCAAGCAACTACATCTTAAGTCTATAATTTGAAAATGTCAACACCATTGATGATTACCAGTTAAGCAGTATAATTTAGTGGTTACGGTCATGGGCTTCAGAATCAGACAAACTTGGTTTTTAGTCCTCCCTCATCACCTACTCCCTACAGGTAATGAACAAATCTACAAAAGGGGATGAAAGTAATAACATAAAACTGCTGTGATGATTAAATGTAATATTTCATGCAGACTATCTAATATACATAGAAAGTGCCAAACAGATATTAGATTTTATAATAACTATCAGAGTTTTATTCCAAGATACTAAGAATTTAATCTTCTTGCAAAAGAATTTTTTATAAAACTGTCTCATGATATCTGTATACCAGACTTGATCTATCACAGCTGGATAAATAATCCCAATAAAATACAAAATGAAAAGAAATGGAATGAAAATTTATTGGAGGTGTACTATATGCCTAACACTGAGATAGGCATTTTAAAATATATTATTGTATTTTATTTTCACAGCACACTGTAAAGTAAATATGACTTTCATTTTCACAAATAAGGAGATTAAAATTTAGAAAATTTAAAGTAATTTATCCAACAACATAAACTGTTATCTCAGATACTATTAGAACCTTAGTCTGCCTAACACATTTCACTTCCCCATGTTACAAATTTGAGCTGTAGTGAGTACTGTAAGTCTAGAGTGAGTACTGAGTCTTCTAATACGCTTGTAATTAAAACACAGCCTGTTGTTTAAATGCTTTCTGAACTTCTTTTCCTCAGTCTCTCTCCTACCTCCCTTAACTTACTGTCCTAATTTTCTTCCTTCAAAATTTCATGCCAACATAATTCAACTATAACTTGATCCTACTGTCTTTCTCTGTATCCATTTATTTCATTTTTATTGGATTGGTGCCAAAACGTAGTTTCATGTTCCTCAAAAACCTTTCACATAGTACATAATCACATAGTATACTGTTTTAGGCATTGAGAAAGTAAATTACTTATACAGTCTTTTCCTTTCTCTGAAGGTTTTAACTGCATTGATTTTATTAAATCTCATATGACCACTTACTGTTTTACCTAGCTAATGCATTCTGTACTGGCCCATGTTTCCAGCAGTCCTGAAGAATGGTTTCAATTAGAACACTGCAGAAGGTACACCATATTGATATTTTAAAGTGGTTCAACCATTAGAAAAATGGTCTTAGAAATAGGAGAATAAATGTCAGACAGTATATGTAAGGTTATAAACATTAGCTCTGTAAGTACTGAAAGGACTGATTCATCAGAAATGAAACAGAAATCAAGGGGGTGGGGACACACTTACATACAATGATAATGGATGAAGGGTGATTATGACACTGGATTCTACTCAAAAGTGCTCATTTTTTAATACTAAAGATGGTTTTATGCAATTTATGATACTTTGTACAGTTTAGGTCATAATTTTTTTAAGATTAATAAAAAAATTAGGGATTAAAATGAACCATCCATCTCAACTTGCAGAAAGTAAAAAAAGATACAAAGAAGATACATCACAGATCAGGAATGAGAAGAAATGAGTTCTATTCTCAGCTTTGCCTCTAACATCTAAGGATATTACTTAACAATTCTTTTACCAAGTTGAAGAGGATCATCCATTTCTTATACTCTTTTTTTATTGTACCCTAATTTAGGATTGGTTTTCAGGGGTCACAGTTCATATCTGTGGAGCATCAAGTAAACAAAAATGACTTTTTTTAATGTGTCTATTACATGCAGGTACAGGCTGTGGTGAGTGCCCCTCTAAGTCTATGGGGTCTCTACATGATAGTTCTTTTCCATGTATTGGCAGTTCAGGGGACCATGGCACACCATATGATGTTTTTGACAACATACACTGAAAGAGCTGGGTGATAGAACACATTTCCTTAGCTCCCACTTTTATAATTCAGTGACTTAAAACCTGTGTTAAGTGTTACTTCAACTAACACATAGTTTGTTGTTTTGTCACCTTCCTTCTTATTTTTCTACCATTATCCCCTTACAATACTGACTCCAATCTCTGCATTGGGTTAGTAGATGTCAGAAACTATATTTTAAGAAATTTTATTCCTGTTTAAGTAAATAACTATGACTCTTATAACTGCTAGTAATTCTAAGAAAACTTCACAAACACAGGGGAATATATTAAGCTGAAAAAGATCTTTGATTGACTATATGTATCCTAACATGAAGTTTCTAACACCTATAAGAGAGAAAGAGATCTACCTAGTCTTAGGGTGAGAATCAGGTAATTTGATAAGAGTGAGTGAGGGAACATTAAAGGTTTGAGGTACCAGTGATTATCGTTTTCATTCCCCTTCAAGAATAAACTTTTCTTTTTCTCATGATCACCATTTAGCAGGAATATACCATGATAGTTCAGAGCATCAGTATTTGAGGTGAGTGCCTGGGATCAACTCTCTGTCATCCCTTAGCTCTTGTCTGGCCTTTGGCAAGTTTCCCTGTGGTCTCTATTCCTCAGTTCAAGTGCCATCAAGATATTCAAGTGCTGTTTTGAAGGGTTGCTCCAAGGATTAAATGAGATAATACATGTAAAGGCTAGAACAGGGCTGGGACAATATTAATCACCCAATATGTCTGTTATTAGGTAGACTCTTCCTCTGAAGATCCAGAAAATTAACAGTGAGAGAGGATAAAACAAATACTGTTTACCCCCACTTCTACTGTCCTCTTGTATATATCTTCTCAGACAAATCCAACAAGCCCTAGTTTAAATACTACCACTTATAACAAATCTTTCACTTTTCTGAGCATTCAAACATTTGTTTGCTATACTCTCTGTTTTGGAAAGAGATCATACACTATTTTATACCATGTTAAAAATATTTTATATAGGTATTTATCTCCAATACATTTTCAACATTCTTAAGAGAAAAGATTTCTTATATTGCTTTTGTGTTTTTAGACTTTCTTGGGAAAAATTTAATCCTCTGCCACACCTCTGTCCACACTGCAGAGTACAAGTGTAACTGAATTGGTGAAACACAGAGTGGGATTTCGTACATGTCTTTCTCAAACCACAGATGAAGAGCAAGTTTGTAGTCTCCAGACATCCCAGCATTAGAAGTGATTCATGTCACAGTCAACTACAAGCCATCAATCATAACGAGAGCTACGTTATAGCACCTGAGTCCCTAATTCATTTGTCAGGAAAAGATGGACAGACAGTGAAACTTCGATGCCAATGAATTTCAACTTTTTGTTTTTGGAGGAGTTGGGGAGGATGAAATTTAAGTTGCTTCACTTTCTTCTGAAGCCATGCATATAGAAAAGAGACAAGCTGTGGATGAGGTGAGAAGTAAAACATTCAACTTCACACTTGAACACACTTTGTGAATATTTCCAGTGAGGCAAGTTATATAGATTTTTAGAATAACAAGATAGTACTAAAATTCCACAAAAAAATCTCTTTTTGTTTACTAGGAAAAAATAGAGAATTTCACAACTAAAGAAAAATATTTTCTATTTGCTTGTATATGACACATTACACCTTGATTTTCAATTCCAATATTTTTTGCACATTTAAAAACTTAAGGTCAGTTCCTATTCATAGCCACAAATGCAAAAATCTCATAAACATATTAACAAATTGATTTCAGCAATGTACATATGTAATGTCTAAGTTGAATTTAGTCTAGGAATGGAGATTAGTATTAATTAATTAGTATAATTAATCATGTTGACAGATTAGAAGAAATCCCATGGTCATAATAATACATTAAGAAAATCCATTTGATAAAATTCAATATTCATTCATTATAAAAATTCTCAGCAAACTAAGACTGGAAGAGAACTTTATCTGATATAAGATATGCAAAATCTACAGAAAACCTCACACTTATGGGTAAATAACTATACCTACCACCTTGATTTTGGAATCAAGACAAGAAGAATCATTATCTCTACTTTTATCTAACATTATAGGAAGTTTAAGACAATGCAGAAGGGTAATAAAAAATAAATAAAATGCATAAGGATTGGAAAGGAAGGGGAAAAAAATGACCTTTTCCCAGGTAATACCATTATATACAAAAGAACTAACAGGTACATTTGTAGAATTAATTAAGGAGTTCTACCAGGTTGTTGGATATAAAACTGGCATACAAATAAATTACATTCCTACTTACCAGCAACAGTAAGGAAAACAAAATTTTAATACATTATAATAGCATCAATTTAGATACTTAGGGATTATATGTCTTACACTATAAATATATGTGTAAGACATCATCCAAGAAAATTATAAATTTTACTAAGAAACATTAACGACATTAAAAGGGGTTAACTAATCAAGATATATACCACGTTCATTGTTTGAAAGTTGAAATACTGTGGATATGTGAAAGCAATGTAATCCCACTCCAAATCCCAATAAATTTGGTAGAATTTGGCAAGCTGATTTAAAAACACATATGGAATTTCAAGCATCAAAACACTCTTGAAAAGAACAAGGCTCAAGCAGACATATACAGACTTCTTATAAAGATCTACTAATCAACAAACTATGGTACTGACACAAGGACAGGCACTTGGACCAACGGAACAGGATATAAAGCTCAGAAACAGACTCATTCATTTATGGACACCTGATAAATGAGATATTTAGCACTGCAGAGTAGTGGAGAAAAACAGGCTTTGCAGAAAATGGTTTGGAGCCAGTGAGAACCCATTTAAACAGAAAATAAAATGAATGGAACTTACATGGTCCTGTGTATAAAATTCATGTCAAGGTGCACCTTTATGTGAAATACATGTCTATAATATTTTGAGAAAATTTTTCAAGAGCATATCTTTATTTCCCCGGGTAAGGACTAATTTTCTAAACCACAAAGCACTAAGCATAAAGTAAATGACTGATAAATTCTACTGTATAAAAATCGGGAAAATCTGTGCATCACAATTCACCATTAAAATAGTTGAAAATACAAACCACAGTTTGGAAGAAGATTTTTTTTTTAATATACTTAAAGAAAGACTAGAAAAACAAAACAACAAAAACAATAACAACCACAAAAACTCCTATAAGAATTAAGAAAAAGACAAGACAACTTAGATGAAAAATGGGCACTTTACAAAGAGGGAATACAAATAGCCAGTGACCATTAGTAATGAGGGAAATGTAAATTAAAGCAAGTAAGATTCCACTACAAACTCACTGACTGAGCAAAAATTTTAAAGTCTGACAATACATATGTTAGTGAGGATGTGGCCAACAAGAAGTCTCATTGCATGGAGGTGGGAGTATGAACTGGTACAACCGTACTGGAATGCCAAGTGGCATTATCTAGTAAATCTGAGTGTATGAAAATCTTATGATCCAGCAATTTCACTCCTCAGTATATACTGTAGAGAAACATATATGTGTGCAACAGTGTGTGTATGTGTGTGTGTATATATATATATATATATATATATATATATATATATATATATATATATATATGTATGTATGTATAAGACAGCTCTTGGCAGCATTTTTCTTAATAGCCCCAACCTGGAAACACCCAAATGTCCATCAGCAGGATAGATCAATAAATTGTGTTACAGTCATAAAATATTCAGCAATTAAAGTAAATAAACCACAGCCACATATATTAAAATAGATGGAACTTACAAACATAATTTTGAGCATCAGATGTCAGACACCCACACACAAAAATACACACAGTATACTGTTCAAAAACAGGCAAAACTTTGTTATTTAAGGATACATAGATAGATGAAAATATAATATTTATTTTTAAATGCATGGGAATGATTCTCAGTAAAGTCAGGAATATTAGACCCATCTGGGAAAATAGAAGGGGTTTGTAATCTGGCAAGAGGCCCATGTGTCCTGGAAGGGATGTTTCTACAATACTGGCAAAATTCTACCTTCTGATTTGATTGTGTTTATATGAAGTTTACTTTATACGCACTCATTAAATGGCACATATGTTTCATGCTATGTGTCATGTTTAATGACAAATATAAATAATTTACATTTACATAATTGTAGCTATGATTTCATTTATGTAAAAATTATTAGGATAATATTAACAACATCAATAATATATAAATATCATTATTCATAAGTAGAAAGATGTAAAGTTGAGTGTAGTAGCTATTTGTGTCAATGAAGTCTGATGCAGTATTTGTCCCATTGTGATTTGTTGAAAGTGAATATGGCCCAGAAGTTGTGCTATACAGGCCACTGGATGTTCCAGGACACAACAATGAACAAATAAAAAATTTACAGATCTCAGGAAAAAACAACATGTGCCTTGTCTTCAAATTTCGCTCCATCATCTGCAATTTAGAATAAAAAATAAACAACTTCCCCATGTCATATATTAATTGTGTTTGGTAACAGGGCTCCCCAGATACTAATTTCTACCACGAGACTGTACAACTTATTCCAATAATATACCCCAATAATTCAGTTATTCAAACACCCTTTCAGGTGAAATTTCTCTTAATGATTCATAAGCCACAAAAGTATGTGTAAAAAATGAAATATTACTATTCTGGCCAAGATTATCAACACATAAATCTAGTCACGTATCTGTAAAAAAAATAAGTGAACTGCTGACATAATCCAGAAAGAAAACTAATCAAAAGAAAATGAAAGAAATATAGATGCATAAGAAGTCCTTTATCACATAAAGTACAGGAAATAGAAGAAATAGGGAAGACTACAGAATTTTATTTTGTGTGGCTTAGAACTGACATTGATTACTGTAAGTCCAATTACTTGTGGTCCTCTATAGTTTAATTAAATGTTTCCAGAAAATAAAAGTAAAGCCTTCCATGTGGACCTTTATCAACTTCTCTTTTCTCCTCTAAAATACTTTTTAAAAAATTGACACAATTACTATAGAACCCATCAGGGTGTATTTGATTTTTCACTTTTTTTATCAAAAAAAAAAAAAAAAAAAAGTCTTCTTCCCACACATCATTTTCCAGTTCCAAAAACTGGTATTGTGGATTCTTAAGCACGTGCTTGACGCTAAACAGGTTGACTGCTCTGGGAAAGAATGCGCATACTTATTTGCGGTCTTATTCCATCTGGTGCAATGGTGCCATCTACCGACGTGACTGTGTATTTCCACAAGTGCCTCTGAAAAGATTCAAACTAAAGGCTGAAATGAAGGATTCCAAAAGCTGCAGTTCTAACCCTGATTCTTTACATTTTGTAACATTTGTTCTTTTTAGACTACAGTATATCATAAAAACAACTCATTTCATTTATGTGCCATGAAAATGTAATTCAAAATCCATGCATTTATAATCCAAAGGAGTTCGACCTTTATGCCTAAAGACAGAACAATATATCTAGAGATGGTATTAAATTTTAATATTTTGAGGTAAATTACCAAATAAAATGGAATAGGTATATGATATGGAACTTCCCGCAAAATGCTTAAAATCACTCTAAAATTCAAAATTAGCACAGGTAGAATAATTTGAACTGAATTAATTCCTAAATTGTGTGAGTAGATTTTTCAGACAACAACAACAGACAAACATTTATACTGGAGACATAGGAGGAAAAAAAGATATGCGCTGAGTACACTTACTTGACATCTTTTCTCTAATTCTCATACGTCCTCTCCTTGTGAGGCAGGTGTTAACTGGGCCACATCCAAATTAACTTCCTCAGGCCCCACTGCTAAAATGTGCAGTAGCATAGGGATTCGGATCCATGAGATTTAACCGCAAGGCTAATCCTCTTTCCATTCTACCACAACCATAAACCTCAGGGGAAATCCTCCACAGCTTTAAAAAGGGCTAAAAGTGTCTGGCACCCCGGCTTTTCTACGGTAACTCACAGAAAGTGTCTTCTGTGTAGCTTTAAAATACGCATTATTACACACCAATTGCTGGGCTCTGTTGCACCGGATGTGTTCCTTGCAAAGATATACTATAAATAAAAATTGTAATAAAATATGATCCGGGAAACAGCTGGTTCCAGGGATGAAGGCATATAAATGACTAAGCAGTTAATTACCTTCCCCTTGATTTCAATGGGGGGTGAATTCACCCTTTCTTAAACTAGACAGAATAGGAGCATGCAATGAGTAACCCCAACTGACAGCATCTTTCCTCTCTCTGAAACGAAATCCATCATGCTTGTCACACTCCTCTAACTCATGCTCTTGGTCTAGTCATAGCTTCCCTATCATGGGAAGAAAGAAGCATCTTGAAAGGAAACAGCATCTCCTACAATTCTCCCAACGCCATTCACTGAGGCTTTCCTTGCATATACCTGCATCCATTCAACAGATACTTCCCAATGCCCGCCTTGTGTCAAAGGCAGAGGACATACAAGTTTGCACTAGACACAGTCCTTGCCCACAGAGAACTTACAGTAGCAGAAGGATACGTGTAGGAGGTGGTACAGTCAAACACAAATAAATTACACACAATAAGTCATCAAATATTTATTAAAGGAAGCCCTTTCTGGCTAATTCAGCCCTTACTGGTCTCTCTCTCTGATCATCCTGAGGTCCAGAGCACTTACACTGTGTAACCCTGTTTAGCTAGGTAAGCTTCCGGAGCAATGGGGCAGTGAGTTATACTCTTTTGCTATCCTGGTATAATCAAGTAAGGACTCAACAAGGATTTCATGATGTGCTGGTTGCAGCAGAGGAAGTGGGAGGGAGGAGTGGGATGAGAGAAGGAGGAAGAAGTGGAGAAAGAGAAAGAAGAAAAGAAGGAGGAGGAGAAAGGGGGCATCTCATTTGAATTTTTCTTTGCTTTAGGAAAAAGAAAACATCTCTACCTTGTGAAAAAAAATATTTCCTATTTCGGTGGAACCTGAGTAGAAAACCAGAAGTCTAGGCGGAGGCACTGCTAGAGCCAGAGTCGCGTGGTGGCGACAGCTGGAAGGCACATCACGTCCTGCCCACTTAGGAATCACCACGTGCAGATTTTCATTACCGTGGCTCCCCTGACTCAGGTGCCTGTGGGACCAGCACATGGCCTGTGAGCCCTCCTGCATCATTTTTTGGGGAAATGATACTGTAACAGAGCAAGTATTAGAAGGATTCAAGGAAAGAAAGGAACATAGGAGAATAAACAGAGTCACATAGCTTTTCCTTTTCCTCACTGATCCACCAAAGCAATGCACACTCTGGGCTTCTGTGGTCTCGCTCTTGAACGAAGGTGGTAGCCTTTCTAGTTATTCTATCGCACACTCATTTCTGCTGGTCTTTTTAAATCAGCATTGAAGACCATTAGAATGCAAGTCATGTCTATGATGTTTTAGAAATCTTCCAAATGCCTGCCGTAGAAAACAGTAGATCCCAGGTGTTTACCATCCTCATGTATAACAGCATTTGGTCAACAATTAAAGTGACAATAGCATACAAGCAGTTAAAAACTATTGCTTTGCAACAAAAACTTGAGAACAAATTTCAGTATTATTTTTGTAAAAATACTGAATATTACGGTGGTGTCAGGCTCCTTGTCCCATATACTCTGTTAAAACTGAATTTATAAAGTCTGTAAGTGGGAGATTAGTAGATAGATATGGATATGGAGCTATGTATACAGAGCCATAAAGAGAAATAGATACAAATATAGATGTGTATATGATAGAATTTCAAGAGTACATATAGGTAACCCTGAAAGCGATATTAAATCTTTCAGTTAAGATAATTTAAAAACCTTAGCCTAAATACTGATCATCAAGACCAGTGTACGCACTGATAGGATTTAACTCTTAGGGGGAGGAGGTATTTTAAATGCTGAATTAGCTAAGTCTCAAAAAAAAAATGCACTATTTGTTTTTAAATTAATCTGTTTTCCTAAATTCAGTAGGTTATTTCTAATCCAAAACATCTTGCTTTCACACAAAGAGGAGATACTGGAAGAAAATTGAATAGGATCAGTGCTTGGCACCTTTCTAAATATCCCCCTTTATATCCAAGACTTGGCAAACCTCATCTGCCCCTTCCTCCCCACCCTCCCTTCCCTAACCTGAGAACGCTTCTGATATGGACCCTACTTGCTCCTGGATCGCCCAGGACTAACCCCATCTTGGTACCAACCACCTACCAAAGAATATGATTCTGTTCTGCAAAAGCTTTTTACTTTAGTGAAGTCTGGAGGTTCTCGCTCTCATGCTAAACAAGAGTTTGAGACTTGGCAGCCCGATGCACGGTCGCCTCTGTACCACACCACAACAGCCGAAATCTTGGCAGCCAGTCAAAAGCTAATGAAAATTTCAAAGGTACAAAGCTCTTCTCATAGCTCCCGAGAAGCAAGAGAGCTTTCAGCAGGATCATAACAGGTGCATCAAAGTAATCCAAAAAGGACAAAAAAGAAAAAAGAAGGCTTCGAGGACCCCCCAAAAATAAAAATTATAAAAATAAACATGTACACATAAACCATGTTTTATATATGTCAAAAAGCTCCTTTCAATATTCATCAGGTAACTGCAAGAGAATCAGAACAGACCTGCACAAACTACAAGAGGTCATAAGTATCCGAATTTTTTCAGGTTTAAAGAACAAACGTACATATCCATAGATTGAAATGCCTCACTTTGGAATTTCTGCTTCAAATCACAGAAATGGAGTAGCTATATAACATTGTGGTCTTAAACTGCACAAAGTATATTTTTAACAAGTAAAACATGTGTGGGAAACAAGGAGTATAGACTTCATTTAAGCTCTGTATTTCTTGACAGCAATCCAAAGAGGTCAAGATATTTTTTACCAACAACTCTTGGAAACTGGGACAGAAGGAATAAAAGCAAGAGTTGTCTGATTTTTCAACCCCTGTCTCCATTTCTGCTATTGAAGTTTACATTATTCTAACAGTTAAGTGATTGGTGATACAGAACTAACAGAAATCAAGAAAGTTATCCTCTCTCTGCTGGTGAGTAGGCTAGGAATGCTGAAAGGGGGCAATAAATAAGTACAGAAGAGGAACTCAAACAACACAGCAAATTGTGGAATGTTGGACAATACACCCAACAAAAATGGAAGAAATGCAAGAATTAGAAGAGGAAAAATTGAACCTTAATGTTGATTCTGGGTCTCTGTTTCCCCACTTGGGAAACATAAGTAATGATAATACATGTTCATACCACTTCACAAGTTTGTTGCAGAGTATAAATGAGCTAGTGTTCCAGCGCTTCATAAATATTTTTTCTTAGTAACAATATTCTGGGTTTTCTTATTTTTTCATATTCCTAGAAATGTTCCTTTATTCTGTAGTTTCAAAGCAACAAAAATGCATATGTTAAAATAGAAAGAGGCACATGAATATAGTGAGGCATGATTTCACAGTAAGAAACAGGACAGGAAGATTTAATAGACTCCAAAGCAACGACATTTTTATATTGACCACCTGGACGTCAAGCATCAGTCAGAGTCTATGCTAGTTCATTTCCTCTCACGTAGCACATTCGCAAATGTTTTCTTCACTGAAAGTACAGATCTTTGTTATTCAGCCCATAAAGCCAGCTTTCAGGTGCTGCGCTTCTGCTTTATTCACTGTCTGCTCTGTTCTGTTTCACTAGACTCAGCAAACCGTCTGGGAGCCTTGGCTCAGTCTCATTACACAGCAGCTCCACGCTGTGGCTACACTGAGAAAAGGTCCTGAGAGTGAAAGTGGCTGTGTGTACTTCGACGCTGGCTGTGATGAAGGACCATCACTGAAGAAAGAAGATGTTAGCGATGTGCCACAATTTTTTATATACAGATTCAGATGCAGAGACCAACATTTTGGGGCTTCCCATTTGGAGGAGACTTATTTAACACAGTCCTTATTTTAGTGGATAGTAATAATGATTCTGTTTTGCCCATAGGAGCATTTTATTCAAGGCAATTTGCACCAGAGAAATAAATGACCTACTATCACAGTTTTTAAAAGAAGTAATCTCTCAAAAATACTTTAAATATAAAGTTTCTTTAAGTTTATGGTATTAGGTTAGTGGTGATTATAAAGTAGATAGCAACTGAATGATGGTTGTAATGATACAATTGTAAAGTTTGTAGAAATAACACTGGCTTTGTAGTCAGATTTGGGTTTAAATCTAAGCTCAACCATTCACTGGCTCTATAATACTAGTTAAATGACTTAATCTCTACATTTTGCTCCCTCATCTGCAAAATAAGGGAAATAATAAATGTCTCTTCGACGTGTAGGAAAGCATTAAGTAATTATATTAAATATCTAAGAGAAATTCTAGAACATAATAAACAGTCCATAATTGTCATTTGCTATCCTACCAAAAGATGAGGACAATTAGGTCACAGGACTTAGTCGTCCTATATGACAAACTCACAGTGCCAGGTTTAGCACTCTGCCAGGTTTTACACTTCGTGTAATTCGTTTATTACACGAATTACTTCCCTGAAAATAAATTTTTATTGTTTTATGAATTACCTCCAAATTTCTGTTAGTTTCACTGTGGAATAAAATATGACTTTTCCCCTTGTAATGTAACAATTTAGGACCACTATACACAACCACCCATTAAATAAAGTGCTGGTTTTTAACTGCACATAATTCCCTGAGAAAAATGTGCATCCCTGAGTCTTGGATTTCACACCGTAACCTTCCCTAAAGGCTCATAGGCAGATATACCCCCAAAACTAATGAATTATTTCTTAATGCCTGCTTCGTAACAGAAACCAGATTGATATTATAAAAGTTAGTTTCCATTTTATTTTTGCCATATATGTATAGTTTTTCATATATATGAGATATATATTCAGTATAAAAATTTAACCTATGTTTCACTATGTCTTTGGGACATGTACACTCTGCTAAAAGTTTCTCTTTACTAAAGAAAAAAAAGCAGAAGATGGGAATTGTAATGTGTGGGGAAATGAGCTCGATTACTATATTATATTCTGAGGAAATCAAAAAAGAATACTAAACTTCCAGTTAATTCCATAATGAGCAAAAGTGAACCGAATAGCTGAGGAAATAATCTGATCTGACATTCTGCTTGACTACACATCTTTTCTCTAACAGGGCCACAACCAACAAGACGATCATAGTTTCACCAAGTCAAGTGTCAGCCAGTGGACAGGTTAGTTACAGTTTTGACACTGGTGAGGCAAGGCAAAGACAAAGTGAAAGGACTCTCACTTATTTGTTAGGCAAACTTAGTGTCAGGAGAAACTTTATTCATCACCAGTTGTCAGTCATAAGGTCGCTCTCTGTCACTGGAAACTCTGCAGACAGGACAATTACTGTGATTAAACAGCAGTGGATTTAAAATATTTCAGTAGTGGCTAAAATGACTATTGAATACTGACAGTAAAGCACCAGATTAAAGGTGCAAAACTCTCAGCTAATTACTGTAAGTTTAAAATATCTGGCGACACACAAGTATAATGCCAAAGCACATTAAACAGGTGTGGAAATGGATGAGAGTGAATCACGTTCCTTAGAGATACAGTAAAGCTACCCTTTTTTTTTTTTTTTTTTTTTTTTAGTTTTTATTTATTTATTTATTTATTTATTTATTTATTTATTTATTTTTGGCTGTGTTGGGCCTTCGGTTCGTGCGAGGGCTTTCTCTAGTGGCGGCAAGCGGGGGCCACTCTTCATCGCGGTGCAGGGACCGCTCTTCATCGCGGTGCACGGGCCTTTCACCATCGCGGCCCCTCCCGTTGCGGGGCACAGGCTCCAGACGCGCAGGCTCAGTAGTTGTGGCTCACGGGCCCAGTCGCTCCGTGGCATGTGGGATCTTCCCAGACCAGGGCTCGAACCCGTGTCCCCTGCATTAGCAGGCAGATTCTCAACCACTGCGCCACCAGGGAAGCCCTAAAGCTACCCTTTTTACAACATTAAAATTTTAAATCTTAGACCATGTCCTTTGGGTTTACAGTTTGCATTGCTGACAACTAGCCATGATTATAAAATTTACTTTAGCCATTACTTTCAACTCATTTATCTATATTTTCTAATCATTCCTCTAAGATGAAGTTACCAAGGGCCTTCTTTGCATTAGTTAAAACCTGGGAAGCTAAGTACTGCAATACAGAGATATAAAACAATGCTAGCACTGGCTCTGAAGTGGTTTATTGCTGCATGGAATTTTTAGCTTAGTCCTACTTCCACGAATATTTCCATGAGGGGAGCTACCTCAGGCTCGCCCAATGGCATACCATGTCTTAAGCAGAAGCATGAAGAGCCTGAAGGCACCACTCTGGAGAACTAACTTAGGTCCAAGGACCCAGTAAGAATCAGAGGCTTCAAGAAATCATCATTACAATACAAGGTTTCGTGCGCAGGAGTTGATAGAAAATAATATGCATGCATAATAAATATTTTCAGTTTTCTCTTTTGTAGTATGAGTTCGCAGATCTAGACTTCCCATCTTGCCATCTCTGTCTTTGAATCATGGATAGAAGCTCAGTGAAGAGCTGTCATGGAGTCATGAGATTTCAAATAGGCAAATGAGAGGACAGTCCAGGAAACTGTAGGAGAACTCATCAGAGACCATGTGATCAGGGTCAGTTCAAAGGCAAACAGAGAACTCAGTTCTTAATAGATGGGACGTATCAGAATCCATAAGAATGACAAAGATAGGAAGGCACAAAATCAAGGCCGGCAGAGCTATCATCAATACCCAGTGAACTGGTGCAAGCTTGTTTCTTTCGCACTGTATCTAGGTCCTCTTAGGCAGGGGTCCCCAACCCCGGGCCGTGGACCGGTAAGGGTCCGCTCCTCATCGCTCCCCATTGCTGGCATTACCACCTGAACCAACCCCCGCCCCACATCCGTGGAAAAACTGTCTTCCACGAAACAGGTCCCTGGTGCGAAAAAGGTTGGGGACCGCTGCTCTTAGGTTGTTACATCATGTTTGACGTCATGAAAAAAGCAGAATTCATTCCTACAGTAAAAGGGATAGCTATGCGCCTGGAAGAAAGGAGGCTAGAAAGTGGTTTTAAAACTTTTAAAATAAGTTATATTCAAATCATCCACAATTCATTTTTTTCCCTAGAAAGAGCTGTCTTATGTAGGCTACAAAGAATACACATGGTTCACTGGTGCTGTGTATCTAAAATTCAGATTTTCCAAACTTTGTTCCATACTCCGCTAGCCCCACAAGGTATCTACGCAAGAACATTTAGTTGCCGAATACTGTCAAGAAACAACGAACCATACAATTGCCCCCAAGGAACTCGCTGTGCATTGGCCTATTCATTGCTTTAAGAATTCTTACACTTAAAAACAAATGAAAATGCATGTAATATTTTTAAAAAATATACTGTCTCCAAAATTATTACAAAGTTTTCCTTCCTTGTTGCTCTTCTGAGTGTCTTTCAAAACAAATAGTGGAAAATATTTCTCTATATGATTGGTCTTCCACTTGATTAATTCCCTTTACACTCATGCCTATACTGTTCAGCTGATCAATTCATTTGACATGTGGGGTTTTAAAATTATTCACAAAAATGCATAGCAGATCATCATCCCTCAAAAATACTACTATTATCACCAGTAATTAAATCTGCCAAATTTACGCTAAAGCAAATCAGGGAAATAAAATGGCTAGTTCTTAGACCACGTAGGAGTCAGATATAAAAAAATAAAAGCAGAAACAAAATTGTTGGTACTTCTCAAATTATTTTCCAAAGTATAATGTTGCTTTCTTAACTAATATTTGATTGAAGGCATTTACAGTCATTTACCTAGAAAAGAAATCTTTCCACTGCAGTGTACCTTCTCTATGCATGTGTGTGAGTGTGTGTATGTGTGTCCATTTCTTTTATTTACAAGTCTACATTACTTATTAATTTATTATGTAATCTCCTCTTTTTACACGGAATAAAAATTTATTATATTTGAAAAGGATATTTAGAGTGATTATAATCCTGTTCAGATAATGTCTATTTGTATTTATATTATGTCAAAAAAGTAAAACCTATTGTTTCTCAAAACTTAGTGGCCAAATCTTGGATGCTCTTTGAAAATGAAGATAACTGTGTCAATTTACAATGACTACGATTAATTAGGTTTAGAGGAGGACCTAGAAATCTGTATTCTTAATAAACTCTAGATAAATTTGATATTGGTCTGTGAAGCAGGCTTGCAGAAGCATTGACTTATTAACAAAAAGTACACTGCTCTTTGAACACTTGAAAAAAATGCATTGAATGTATTGAAACCCTATTATAAATACTTCCACAAAATGGTGCAAATACAAACTTTGATGTAATATAAAATTCTGGTAATTTGGGGATAATGCTGATAATATTTTTAGATAAGTCAGTTCATTTCTTTGGTTTCTTTCTTTCCCTTTCCTACTAAATCATACATATACACCAACTTAAAACAAAAATTAAAAAAACATTTTACATTTCCATTCCCCTTCCCACTAATTAATATACATACAGCGCCTAGTTCATTGATAGTTAAATTTTCTATTGAATTTTCTTGTGCTCATGAGGAAACCAAGCATTAAAGAAAAAAAGAAAGGCAACACCATTTTGGTCTACTTCTATAATTTACTACTTAATCTTGGAGAAGTAATTCACCTTGACAGAACTTTATTTCCTGTTCTGTAAAAATGGGTTAATACATCACAGGGTTATTGTAAGGATCCCACAAATTAATTAATATGAAATGTCTTTTAAAAATAAACAGGTGTTGCAAGAATGTGAGGCATTCTCCCCTGTCATGCACTTATTTGAATCATGCTATTTCAGAATGAGGAATGAATTCTTGGTTGTTTTAAAATAAAATTTAAAATAAAGATAAAATGAAATTAAACAAAGTGAAATTAAATTAAATTAAAAATTAAGAACGGCAGAACCCTATTTCTCCTATTTTTTGGAAAAAACTTCACTAAAACCAAAATGCATTACATTTGTCGATGATTCAAACAAAACAAAACATGCAGTTAAAAACTTCACTAAATACTTCTCCATATATTAATAAAAAGGAAAAACTTAGTCCACTTTTTTTTTAACATCTTTATTGGAGTACAATTGCTTTACAATGCTGTGTTACTTTCTGCTATATAACAAAGTGAATCAGTTATACGTAAACATATATCCCCATATGCCCTCCCTCTTGAGTCTCCCTCCCACCCTCCCTATCCCACCCCACTAGGTGGTCACAAAGCACCGAGCTGATCTCCCTGTGCTATGTGGCCGCTTCCCACTAGCTATCTATTTTACATTTGGTAGCGTACATATGTCCATGCCACTCTCTCACTTCATCCCAGTTTTCCCTTCCCCCTTCCCATGTCCTCAAGTCCATTCTCTACATCTGCATCTTTATTTCTGCCCTGCCCCTAGGATCATCAGAACCATTTTTTTCTTCTTTTTGGATTCCATATATATGTGTTAGCATACGGTATTTGTTTTTCCCTTTCTGACTTACTTCACTCTGTATGACAGAGTCTAGGTCCATCCACCTCACTACAAATAACTCAATTTCATTTCTTTTTATGGCTGAGTAATATTCCATTGTATATATGTGCCACATCTTCTTTATCCATTCATCTGTCGATGGACACTTAGGTTGCTTCCATATCCTGGCTATTGTAAATAATGCAGCAATGAAAATTGTGGTACATGACTCTTTGAATTATGGCTTTCTTAGGGTATATGCCAAGTAGTGGGATTGCTGGGTCATATGGTAGTTCTATTTTTAGTTTTTTAAGGAACCTCCATAGTGTTCTCCATAGTGGCTGTATCAATTTACATTCCCACCAACAGTGCAAGAGGGTTCCCTTTTCTCCACACCCTCTCCAGCATTTACTGTTTGTAGATTTTTTGATGATAGCCATTCTGACTGCTGTGAGGTGATACCTCACTGCAGTTTTGATTTGCATTTCTCTAATGATTAGTGAAGTTGAGCATACTTTCATATGTTTGTTGGCAATCTGTATATCTTCTGTGAGAAATCACTATTTAGATCTTCTGCCCATTACTGGATTGGGTTCTTTGTTTTTTTGATATTGAGCTGCATGAGCTGCTTGTGTATTTTGGAGAGTAATTCTTTGCCAGTTGCTTTGTTTGCAAATATTTTCTCCCATTCTGAGGGTTGTCTTTTCATCTTGTTTATGGTTTCCTTTGCTGTGCCAAAGCTTTTAAGTTTCATGAGGTCCCATTTGTTTATTTTTGTTTTTATTTCCATTTCTCTAGGAGCTGGGTCAAAAAGGATCTTGCTGTGATTTATGTCAAAGAGTGTTCTGCCTATGTTTTCCTCTAGAGTTTTATAGTATCTGGCCTTGCATTTAGGTCTTTAATCCATTTTGAGTTTATTTTTGTATACAGTGTTAGGAAGTGTTCTAATTTCATTCTTTTACATGTAGTTGTGCAGTTTTCCAAGCACCACTTATTGAAGAGGCTGTCTTATCTCCATTGTATATTCTTGCCTCCTTTATCAAAGATAACGTGACCATACGTGCGTGGGTTTATCTCTGGGCTTTCTATCCTGTTCCATTGATCTATATTTCTGTTTTGGTGACAATACCATATTGTCTTGATTACTATAGCTTTGTAGTATAGTCTGAAGTCAGGGATCCTGATTCCTCCAGCTCTGCTTTTCTTTCTCAAAATGGCTTTGGCTATTCAGGGTCTTTTGTGTTTCTGTACAAATTGTGAAATTTTTTGTTCTAGTTCTGTGAAAAATGTCATTGGTAGTTTGATAGGGATTGAATTCAATCTGTATATTGCTTTGGGTAGTATAGTCATTTTCAAAATGTTGATTCTTCCAATCCAAGAACATGGTATATCTCTCCATCTGTTTGTATCATCTTTAATTTCTTTCATCAGTGTCTTATAGTTTCCTGCATACAGGTCTTTTGTCTCCTTAGGTAGGTTTATTCCTAGGTATTTTATTCTTTTTGTTGCAATGGTGAATGGGATTGTTTCCTTGATTTGTCTTTCTGATCTTTCATCGTTAGTGTATAGGAAGGCAAGAGATTTCTGTGCATTAATTTTGTATCCTGCAACTTTACCAAATTCATTGATTAGCTCTAGCAGTTTTCTGGTGGCATCTTTAGGATTCTCTATGTATAGTATCATGTCATCTGCAGTGACAGCTTTACTTCTTCATTTCCAATTTGTATTCCACTTATTTCTTTTTCTTCTCTGATTGCTGTGGCTAAAACTTGCAAAACTATGTTGAATAATATGGTGACAGTGGGCAACCTTGTCTTGTTCCTGATCCTAGAGGAAATGGTTTCAGTTTTTCACCATTGAGGACGATGTTGGCTGTGGGTTTGTCATATACTGCCTTCATTATGATGTAAGTTCCCTCTATGCCTACTTTCTAGAGAGTTTTTATCATAAATTGGTGTTGAATTTTGTCAAAAGCTTTCTCTGAATCTACTGAGATGATCATATGGTTTTTCTCCTTCAATTTAATATGGTATACCACATTGATTGATTTGCCGATATTGAAGAATCCTTGCAGTCCTGGGATAAACCCCACTTGATCATGTTGTATGATCCTTTTAATATGTTGCTGGATTCTGTTTGCTAGTATTTTGTTGAGGATTTTTGCATCTATGTTCACCAGTGATATGGGCCTGTAGTTTTCTTTCCTTGTGGCATCTTTGCCTGGTTTTGGTATCAGGGTGATGGTGGCCTCATAGAATGAGTTTGGGAGTGTTCCTCCCTCTGCTGTATTTTGGAAGAGTTTGAGAAGGAGAGGTGTTAGCTCTTCTGTAAATGTTTGATAGAATTCACCTATGAAACCATCTGGTCCTGGACTTTTGTTTCTTGAAAGATTTTTAATCACAGTTTCAATTTCAGTGCTTGTGATTGGTCTGTTCATATTTTCTATTTCTTCTTGATTCAGTCTCAGAAGGTTGTGCTTTTCTAAGAATTTGTCCTTTTCTTCCAGGTTGTCTATTTCATTGGCATATAGGTGCTTGTAGTAATCCCTCATCATCCTTTGTATTTCTGCAGTGTCAGTTGTTACTTCTCCTTTTACATTTCTAATTCTGTTGATTTGGGGTGTCTCCCTTTTTTTCTTGATGAGTCTGACTAATGGTTTATCAATTTGGTTTATCTTCTCAAAGAACCAACTTTTAGTTTTATTGATCTTTGCTATTGTTTCCTTCATATCTTTTTCATTTATTTCTGATCTGATCTTTATGATTTCTTTCCTTCTGCTAACTTTGGGGTTTTTCTGTTCTTCTTTCTCTAATTTCTTTAGGTGTAAGATTAGCTTGTTTATTTGAGATGTTTCTTGTTTCTTGAGGTAGGATTTTATTGTTATAAACTTCCCTCTTAGAACTGCTTTTGCTGCATCCCATAGGTTTTGGGTTGTCGTGTTTTCATTGTCATTTGTTTCTAGGTATTTTTTGATTTCCTCTTTGATTTCTTCTGTGATCTCTTGTTTATTAAGTAGAGTATTGTTTAGCCTCCATGTGTTTGTATGTTTTACAGATTTTTTTCCTGTAATTGATATCTAGTCTCATAGCGTTGTGTTCAGAAAAGATACTTGATAGGATTTTAATTTTCTTAAATTTACCAAGTGTTGATTTGTGACCCAAGACATTATGGATCCTGGAGAATGTTCCATGAGCACTTGAGAGGAAAGTGTATTTTGTTGATTTTGGATGGAATGTCCTATATATATCAGTTAAGTCCATCATGTTTAATGTATCATTCAAAGCTTGTGTTTCCTTATTTATTTTCATTTTGGATGATCTGTCCATTGGTGAAAGCATAGTATTAAAGTCCCCTACTATGATTGTGTTACTGTCGATTTCCCCTTTTATGGCTGTTAGCATTTGCCTTATATATTGAGGTGCTCCTATGTTGGGTGCATAAATATTCACAGTTGTTATATCTTCTTCTTAGATTGATCCCTTGATCATTATGTAGTGTCCTTCTTTGTCTCTTGTAATAGTCTTTATTTTAAAGTCTACTTTTTCTGATATGAGAATTGCTACTCCAGCTTTCTTCTGATTTCCATTTGCATGGAATATCTTTTTCCATCCCCTCATTTTCAGTCTGTATGTGTCCCTAGGTCTGAAGTGGGTCTCTTGTAGACAGCATATATACAGGTCTTGTTTTTGTATCCATTCAGCCAGTCTATGTCTTCTGGTTGGAGGATTTAATCCATGTACATTTAAGGTAATTATCGATATGTATGTTCCTATTACCATTTTCTTAACTGTTTTGGGTTTGTTTTTGTCAGTCTTTTTCTTCTCTTGTGTTTCCTGCCTAGGGAAGTTCCTTCAGCATTTGTTGTAAAGCTGGTTTGGTGGTGCTGAATTCTCTTAACTTTTGCTTGTCTGTAAGGATTTTAATTTCTCTGTCGAATCTGAATGAGATCCTTGCTGGGTAGAGTAATCTTTGTTGTAGGTTTTTCCCTTTCATCACTTTAAATATGTTCTGCCACTCCCTTCTGGCTTGCAGAGTTTCTGCTGAAAGATCAGCTGTTAACTTTATGGGGATTCCCTTGTATGGTATTTGTTGCTTTTCTCTTGCTGCTTTTATTATTTTTTCTTGTATTTAATTTTTGACAGTTTGATTAATATGTGTCTTGGAATGTTTCTCCTTGTATTTATCCTGTATGAAACTCTCTGTGCTTCCTGGCATTGACTATTTCCTTTCCCATGTTAGGGAAGTTTTCAACTATAATCTCTTCAAATATTTTCTTAGTCACTTTCTTTTTCTCTTCTTCTTCTGGGACCCCTATAATTCTAATGTTGGTGCGTTTAATGTTGTCCCAGTGGTCTCTGAGACTGTCCTCAATTCTTTTCACTCTTTTTTCTTTATTATGCTCTGCAGTAGTTATTTCCACTATTTTATCTTCCAGGTCATGTATCTGTTCTTCTGCCTCAGTTATTCTGCTTGAATCCTTCTAGAGAATTTTTAATTTCATTTATTGCATTGTTCATCATTATTTGTTTGCTCTTTACTTCTTCTAGGTCCTTATTAAATGTTTCTTGTATTTTCTCCATTCTATTCCCAAGATTTTGGATCATCTTTACTATCATTACTCTGAATTCTTTTTCAGGTAGACTGCCTATTTCCTCTTCATTTGTTTGGTCTGGTGGGTTTTTACCTTGCTCCTTCATCAGCCGCATATTTCTCTGTCTCCTCATTTTACTTAGCTTACTGTGTTTGGGGTCTCCTTTTTGCAGGCTGCAGGTTCATAGTTCCTGTTGTTTTTGGTGTCTGTCCCCAGTGGGTAAGGCTTGTTTTAGTGGCTTGTGTAGGCTTCCTGGTGGAGGGGACTGGTGCCTGTGTTCTGGTGGGTGGGGCTGGATCTTGTCTTTCTTTTGGGCAGGGCTGCATCCAGTGGTGTGTTTTGGGGTGTCTGTGAACTTAGTATGATTTTAGGCAGCCTCTATGCTAATGGGTTCCATTGTGTTCCTGTCTTGCTAGTTGTTTGGCATGGGGCATCTGGCACTGGAGCTTGCTGGCCATTGAGTGGAGCTGGGTCTTAGCATTGAGATGGAGATCTCTGGGAGAGCTCTCACCGATTGATATTTTGTGGGGCCGGGAGGTCTCTAGTGGTCTAGTGTCCTGAACTTGGCTCTCCCACCTCAGAGGCTCAGGCCTGACACCAGGCCAGGGCACCAAGACCCTCTCAGCCCCATGGCTGCTAGTGTTGGAAGGTCTCCTGCAGAGGCAGAGGGTGGCTGTGGCTCACCACGGGGACAAGGACATTGGCAGCAGAAGTTCTGGCAAAATTATACCTTTATTCTTAATACTATGCTAAATCACAGAAAGCAACAAAAGTTGATTGAAAAAATGCAAACTGTTTTATAACAATCAAAATTCCTATGGCTAATAAAAGCTTTTGGAGAACAGTAACGCTGTCTAATTGTGCCATCTTGTGGAAAACACTGAAGAAAGTTGAGTTTCGAAACTCATCCTTCATTTGCACTCTTTTCTGATGCATGAATATCTATATTTCCATAAACTGTTCCCAGGCAGATCACTTTATCTCCTTTTGTTTGAATATGTAATTTTCAACTCTTAACAGACTGTAAGATGCTGGTCCCCCACTCAGTTTCAATTTTGCAGTTATCACACTCAATATTTTGGACTTTTACACAGCCAGACCCTGATGACTTGATATTCAAATCCCTCTCACGCTCCCTCAGATCACCTCAGCCACAGGCTAGTCTCGCCACGGCCAGTCGACTTGGCCACTGTGCCAGCTCAAGTCAAAAGGGAGACACTTGAGAGGGTTTCCTGAAGCAACAGTCCTTAGTCCACTTTTGAGGAACAAAATTTTAATGAATTTTTGTCTTCAGTTGCAAAGCTCAACAAAACTATAGTACTTGATACAAAAGGAATATTCCTGGAAATCTCTGCCACCTGGTGTACAAAAGTCATCCTAGGGATCCTTACTTTAATTGCCCTACATGCTTGCATCTGGTCTTTAGAGAATTATCTTTGAGTGTGTCCAGGTCAGATGTGAAATTATAATTTGGAGTGGGAATAATATACATTCTGCATTTTCTAAAGAACACCTGACCTGAGAATCAATATAGCATTTCATTTTTATTTTAGCAGCACTTTAAAGTCCCATTTATAAATGTTTTAATATAGCAATAAGGGGCTCTTGGGCATGTTTTAGTCTTTCATTAATGTACGCCTCTTGTGTATTGCAAGATACATGTGAACTGAATAAGTCCCTTCGACCATTCAAAGTGCTAATTAATGATCCAATAAAGCAAAGCCTAGGGTATTTTAATGGCAGCAAAATATAACTCTTTAATTTGGAAAATAAAATATTAAATCTTCCCTTCCAATAGCTCTTAAGCATATGCATAAAATAAGTATCAAGGGATTAAAAGAAATCACAAAGATTCTTTAACCATATATTTACATGCAAAATATTTCCCTGCCACTCACTTTCAGCTTTATATCTAAGTACTATAAGCTCAGTTTTGCACGGGGGTGTAGGGTAGACCAAGAGGGTTGGCAGTGAAAGAATTTGTAAAGCTGTACTATTAAAATATTTTTGAGGACGTCCCTGGTGGGGCAGTGGTTAAGAATCTGCCTGCCAATGCAGGGGACACGGGTTCAATCCCTGGTCCAGGTAGATCCCACATTTCACAGAGCAACTAAGCCCGTGTACCACAACTACTGAGCCTGAGCTCTAGAGCCCGTGAGCTACAACTACTGAGCCCATGCGCCACAACTACTAAAGCCTGCATGCTTAGAGCCCACGCTCTACAAGAGAAACCACCGCAATGAGAAGCCTGCGCACCGTAACGAAGAGTAGCCCCTGCTCACGGCAACTAGAGAAAGCCTGTGTGGAGCAACGAAGATCCAATGCAGCCAAAAAAAAAAAAAAATTTTTTTTAAGTAAAAAGGCAACCATATCACACCCTCTCTCTCACGGCCCTATTATTTTTTGAGCCACACACTGTTCTGCCAGTTTGCTAAAGGCAGAAGTGAGTGAAACAGAGACAGTGAAGGCTATGCTTCGTCATGTGGTTCAGAAAAGTGGTGATTCCCTCCAAGCTCTAAAAAATCCACAATGAAACACAACTCAGCACCATGCTTTCCCTCTCTGCTCATTCCAGTACCTGACATCCGTGAGAGGAAGCAGATGGCCCTCCTTTCAACCTGGCCTGCCAGCTCCTGTACTGAGATTCTATCTCCTTTTCTTTAGCTGCCTCAGCCTGAACGGAAGTTCACATGCGTACAGCTCCCGGAAAATTTCAATCTAATTGGCAGGTCCTTCTTGCACTTCTGCCCTGCTGAACCTGCCTCTCTCAGGGACTCAAGATGGCATAATGACTTGTTATCCTAATGGGCTATGGAATTATTAAACAGTTCTTTGAGATCATTTTCACACATCAAAAACCATTACAGTGAGCAAGAATTATCAGGCCAAGTGCAAATAAGAAAAAGAATAATTTATCTCTTTTTTAATTCACCAAGTCTTTTGATGGCTAACAGTAACTACTAGCAAAGAGAGTGCATCAGCTAAGTAAGACATTAGCCTTAAGCAAGAGAGGTCAAGAAATTCTTCTAAATTACTTGTCATGATAGGTGGTTGGTGAGCCCTGGGAGGAAAATCAGTGTCATAACTGTAAAGTGTATGTTGGCACATTGGCGTGGCACTGGGACCACAGGAGAGAAAAGACCGGGCTTGAGGACAAACAATACCAATGGCATTACAGCTTCATCTACATAATGAAAACAAGCAAACAAACATACTGTTTAGAGATTAATTGGCCCTTAAAAAGTGACTTTTTAAAATGCTGAAATCCATGGTAAGAAGTAACATGTATATCACAAACCAGTACATACGTACATGCAACCAGGTATAGGTGAGTGTGTGTATAAAACCAAATGAATCATGCAGCTCAATAACAAAAAAACGAACAACCCAATCCAAAAATGGGCAGAAGACCTAAATAGACATTTCTCCAAAGAAGATATACAGATGGCCTACAGACACATGAAAGAATGCTCAACATCATTAATCATTAGAGAAATGCAAATCAAAACTACAATGAGATATCATCTCACACTGGTCAGAATGGCCATCATCAAAAAATCTAGAAACAATAAATGCTGGAGAGGGTGTGGAGGAAAGGGAACACTCTTGCACTGTTGGTGGGAATGTAAATTGATACAGCCACTATGGAGAACAGTATGGAGGTTCCTTAAAAAACTACAAATAGAACTACCATACGACCCAGCAATCCCACTACTGGGCATATACCCTGAGAAAACCATAGGTCAAAAAGAGTCATGTACCAAAATGTTCATTGCAGCTCTATTTACAATAGCCAGGACATGGAAGCAACCTAAATGTCCATCGACAGATGAATGGATAAAGAAGATGTGGCACATATATACAATGGAATATTACTCAGCCATAAAAAGAAATGAAATGGAGGTATTTGTAATGAGGTGGATGGAGTTAGAGTCTGTCATACAGAGTGAAGTAAGTCAGAAAGAGAAAAACAAATACAGTATGCTAACACATATATATGGAATCTAAGGGAAAAAAAAAAAAAGGCCATGAAGAACCTAGTGGCAAGACGGGAATAAAGACACAGACCTACTAGAGAATGGACTTGAGAATAAGGGGAGGGGGTGGGGTGAGATGTGACAGAGTGAGAGAGTGTCATGGACATATATACACTACCAAATGTAAAATAGATAGCTAGTGGGAAGCAGCTGCATAGCACAGGGAGATCAGCTTGGTGCTTTGTGACCACCTAGAGAGGTGGGATGGGGAGGGTGGGAGGGAGGGAGATGCAAGAGGGAAGAGATATGGGAACATATTGTATATGTATAACTGATTCACTTTGTTATAAAGCAGAAGCTAACACACCATTGTAAGGCAATTATACTTCAATAAAGATGTTTAAAAAAAATAAAAAATAAAAAATAAAAAAATTAAAAAAAATAAAAAAAATAAAAAAAACAAATGAAAAGTCTCACAAAAATAATATTTATGTTTACTGAGTGATACACTCTGCTTTATTCTGTTCTCTCTTTTTTAATTAAAATAAAAAGATGGTTTTAAAATTGATTTCATAACCTTCTGATGGGCCACAATTCCACAATTTGAAAAATATTCAACTATCTCCAATTATTAAATTTTATGGTCAGGATGAATCATCTAGGCTAACATCTCAATACTTACAGTATTAAAATGATGTATCAACCATAATTCTTATAAACAAAGTTTTAAAAATTAACATTCTGTTTTCAATTACAATTACCAAAAATTAGACAACCCATTGCTAAACACTTTGTGTTTCTAAATACTTTTTACAGAGAATTTTAACTATTTTTAAACCATTTGCTATGTAAGAAGGAAGCAAAAGAAAAACACTATCAGATATTTATTTCCTTCCATATGTCAGCTGATTTACTCTTACTTTTATGTTAATTACTTCACAATCTCCACAACGATCCAGTAAGAGAAAAGTTTTATTACTTCTTATTCTGAATGAGGAAAATGAGACTCATCAATGCTCAGCTAACCAGCCTGAACCACTCATATATCAAGTAGAAGACAGAATATGAGTTCAGGTCTTCTAAGTCCAGGGTTCTTAATATCATGCTACTTACAACTCAGTGCTGCTTGCTATGGCTTCTGATAATTTACATATTGCTCTATAAGATCTGAAACATAAATAGTAATACACAAAGAGTTCTGCATTTGAATATCTATATTTTTAGTTCGTTGGGTCAAATGCTTAATCCATGCCCTTGAGCCAAGGAGCCATGGCGCATCCAAGGAGAGCAGTGTCCTGTTCCGGGATGCGGGATGTTGAAGCACCCAAGCACAGATGACCATGGCCTGCCTGGGGCACAGTGGTATGCAGGGATTGGGAATGTGGGCACTGGGGTGACACTGTTTGGATTCAAATCCCAGTGAAACAAATGACTAGGTATGTGGCTTTGCATATGCTAGCTCTGCAGTGTGTAAGTGCTGATAATAATAATGTACTTCACCAAGAAATGTTATCACAATGCCTAGTTCAAAGCAAGCATTCAATAAATGTTAGCTATTAGAAATACTTCCACGGCTGAGATGCGGTTATGCGGCACTAAAAAAATTGTGACATGAAGATATACAGCTATTAAATCACTTCTGTTTCTGTTCTTTGTGAATTGTCAATTTGATTTTATGTCATCAGCTACATGGTATAATCCATACTTTTAGAGACATTTTTTTTTTGAGACAACCAGAAAAAGAGGGGAACCCACACATTTAAGGAACACAACAAAAATTTGTGTCATGGAACATTGTCAATGCTGGGTAAAATCTGATCTAATTCAAGTCAGCAAACAATTGTAAACCCTGAAATCTGTTTACCAGTTCAGAGTGCTGAGGTTTTAAAAGCAAAATCAAACAAACAAACAAAACACACTTATTTCTGAAGAAAAGTAAAAACCCCACATAGACCTGATGTCATAGGGATTTACTCCTACTCAAAATCTGGTTTAGATTTAGATAAAACCATAAAGAACTGCTTTCTTACTATTAACAGTCTTGACATTTTTTGTTCAATGACTAGGCTATCTAAATCTTCCCACATTATTTCAACACAAGGAAATTCAAAGAGAAAATGGCAGCAAGAGTGGCTTCTAGACTAAAACCTAACAGACAAGTAGATTGTCCCAGACTTAAATAATAAATATATATAAAAAGTTAATGTGGTTTTAAAAAAATAAAAAGAAAAACATTAACATTATAGTTAAGAGCTCCAGATGTCTCAGTCCATTTTATCTTGTAAAGATCCTACAGAAACACATGAGGTAATAACTTTGAAATAAAGAATGTATAAAAATGAAAAAAATCAAATTAAAATATATCTCTAGACTTACATATCTAAAAATCTGCCAGACCATATCCAGACCACTAGAAACAAAGAAGATTAGTGTATACTTTTAAATATATAGAGAAAAGAAATTTTGTAATCTACTCTTAAAATCAATCCTATCTCTAAAAATTCTCCTGGCAGAATGCTTGCCATTTGACTCACTTATATTCGTATCCCTAAGAGTGAGACATGTGGTTTTATTTTTATCTCTATTAACAAAAGAGGCTGAGCATAACCTGACCTCTACATGAAAATAGCCACATGAGTGATGAGATGATAGGAAATGAAATCAATGAAGATATTGTAAGAGGAAATTGGATTTCTGTGAGCTAATGAATAAAGCTGAAATGGGATGATCCAGAGGGTTCCTACAAATTCCTTCCTCTGAATCTCACTAGAGTATCATGGATTTGAGTGACATATGTTTACTATTTTAAACTTCTGACCCTTTAGATTTGAGTGCTTGTTTCCTTACATGGAAAGAATACAGAATGGAAAAACAAGCTAAGTAAGACAGTTTAATAGCACCTTAAATGGATTAATTTCATCTCTTGTAAATATAAAACAAATATCATTCAGTTTTAGATTCATAAATTTACAAATGTTATATCTTTAGTTTTCTTCAAATAATATGAAGATGTATATGTCTGAATGAGGTTTTCATAGAACCATTTTGTTTTGGTTTGGTTTTGGTGTCATTTTTTTTTTAAACTTAGGTTTATTTTTGTAACAATGTAGAAATCATCAGGTTGTTAGTATCATCTCTAAGGCATTCATAAACTATAAATGAAAATGTCAAATTCTTTCCATTTCAAAGACATGTGACTTCATTATGTACTGAATAAAATTAGTTCAGAAAATTTTAAATGACCTTAATTACTAAGATGTTGAAAAAATGAAAACCTAGAGTTGGTGCTTTCATTTTATCATTAATAGAGAATATGGGTGTGGGACTTGTGTTCCCAATATTAACATTTCCTATATTTCTTTCCTTTAAACTGTTAAAAATAAATTCTCAAATATTAATAAAAGATAGCAATCTTTTGGTAGCAATAGTGTTCATTTTTGTATGTGACAGTTAATAAACCACTATCTGCAATATAAATGAATAAAATTTGTTCTTAAACTTTAATCATATTGCTGTTGCTGTTCCTACAGAGAACATGTTATCTCCAAAAAATTTATTCAACAAATACTTCTGGAGGACCTACAATGTTCAAAGCACGAGCTTAAATCCTATTTTGTATATATATTTAATATAGAATATGTCATAATTAGGATAGAATCTATGATACATCCAGGCCTCAATTATTATAGATTCTGCCATTAAATGTTTTATAACCAGGGGTGGGGGGAAGATGTATACACACACACAGACACACACACAAATACTCACCAAGAAGTGAATAAAATTGGAAATGTTTCAAAGGAACTCACGTGTAAAGTAACATTTTAAGATACTAACACATCTTTACATTCCTGAGAAAATGTGCTCATCATACTCCCTTAAGATTATCCTACACTTTTAAATCACTCCTTTTAGAAAAACCCTTCTCTTGTTATTTAGAAAAGCAACCTCTCCCTAACACATACCTTCCTATTTACTCAGCACCCCATAATGTGTGCTTATCTTTCTCCCTGATGCCTAAGGTAAATATTTACAGAAGCTGTAATTATGTGTCAACCAAGCTGTCAATCCAGCGACTCTCACGGGTGCTCTTTTGATGTGAACACAACCCAACAACAGGACCACAGCGCCAGCTGAGGCACTGCAAACAGCTCAGCTGTCAGCCTGCCACCTGCTTTCCTCACGGTCACAGTTTTCCTTGTTTTCTGTTCCGCTCATGTAGCAGAAAAAGCACTCTGTCAACATCAGCTGCCAATGAAACACATTCAATTGTTGATTCTATTTTAGGGGCAGATGAAGAGCTCTTAATTTTGCCTTTCAAGGATCTGTTTTCTAATGTACAAACTGGATATTAAATTTTTTTTCCCAAACATCTTGGTTAAATTTTATCTGCCTTAGTTGAGGAATTCTGAAAGAACAGGGATTTGTTGAAATGACCTCAGATGATTCATTTAAAGAAGAAAAATAAATACTGGGAATTGTGCTTTTATTTATTAATAAAGAATATGAAGGAGAAAGTGTGTTCTCAGTATTAAAAATTAATGATTTGATATCAATATAAATGCCACCACTTTTTTAGCAATAATGTTCCTTTTAACAGTGTTTGACCCTATACTATGCTCAAACAAGTGCTCTCTAAATGTTATAATAAAATGACATTATACCAGGAAGAGGAAAGTAATCTAGAATTGGGGATTCTGCAAGTTAATTATAATTCTTTATCAAAAATTAATTTTGAAGGAAAAAGATGAGTACAAATTTTTTCTTTAGACAAACATCAAAACTGTCATTTTAAAAATCAGATAATTTATGTGAGCCTGTGCTATAAACCATAACCTATATTAAGAAATTATAATTACTGTTAGACAGTATAGCCCAGCTTATTAAAGTAGAGCAATACTATGACACACGAGATGAAACTGAAGTTTACATAGGTAAAAAGTTAAAAGGGCAGATAAAAATTTTACAATTTGATATACCATGAGAAAAAAATCAGTTAAAGTTTCATACCCCTGGAAGAAGATAAAAATCAAGTCAAAATCTACCAATAAGAAAAAGAAAAGAAAAGTAGACTAAAGAACAAAACCTAAACAGCTCTATAAAATACTGACTAAAAAACAAAAGAAATAAACGATACTCTGTTTTAACCTAGTCACATGAAGACATTTATTTCCTCTCCTTCTGGAGGATATAGAAGTAATGGTTTAAGCCCACACATACAGAGATCAGGAATGCACTAACATCAAAGAAAAAATGTCAACACATTTTTGAAAGAAAGCACGTGGAAAAAGTGGTGTCAGGTGACGCAGGCTGAGGAAGCCTGGAGTGGGCAGAGAATGGGCTACAGCCAAGGAGGGGTGTGGGTCAACTCTCAGGATTCAGAGAGGATGGGAGGGAGGGCAGGATAAGAAGCTTATTTACCAGGTATACTCACAAGATGTGACAAGTCAGAAATGAAAGGAGTGAACATTTTATTCAAAGTAACTAGGATATCCTAGAAGAACTAAACATATCACTATCACTAGATGGGCAACAGTGGGAAGGGGAAGTGAGGAGGTTGAGTGTTCTTCATTGGCACCCATCAAAACAGTAATCAATACATGGTGTCTAGAACAGATATACCAGAAAATAACAATGAAAGTATCTATTGAGTGACATAAAGGTACAACAGAAAGATCCCTAAACAGAAAGCTACAGTTTGTTGTCTTTGGGATGAGGGGGAGGTAATTCAGGGGAACGGCTACTTTTCATGATAAACCCTTTGATGACATTTCACACTTTTTTAGTGTATCGCTTACTTGAGAAGATTAAAATAATAAATAAAAATTATCAAGCCATGTACGTTTTTTAAAAGAAATAAAATCTGTTCCATAAATCTCAACAATTGATGCCTGAAGCAAATTATTACCAATCAATGTGTTGATTGTTATGACAGTAAAAAAAAAAAAAAAAAAAGAATAAAATTAAATAGATGGTGGCAGACCTGTCGTAAAAGCATTCTTCCTTTAATTTAATCCAAGCAGACATCTGTGGTTGATACATAAAGAGATAGCAATTTTAGATCTTGCCAAATTCCTTCAATAAACTAAACCAATTTTCTTCCTTCCTTCTTTCCTTCCTTTCTCCCTCCCTCCCTTCCTTTCCTACCTTCCTTCCTTATTTCCTTCCTCCCTTTCTCCCACCCTCCCTCCCTCCCTCCCTCCCTTCCTTCCTCCCTCCTTCCCTTCCTTCCTTCATGCTTATATGCATTCTGTGATTCACCTACTCTGTATTCAGTGGCTGCCCTCTATATTAGATTCTGGAATGCAAAGATGTATAATGTAAACTACTGATCCCAATTAACAGACTAGATAATGTGGAAGATATACCTATAAACTAGTAATTATAATAAATCTGTAAAATAGTAAAACAGCTTTATGTTTGAGCACTGAGTGCCTCACTAGAAAAAGTTAAAAAACTGCCATTTAAAAGTGGCCAACTTAAATCAACCCTTGGTAAATTTAAGAAAACTGAAATCATGTCAAGCACCTTTTCCGACAATAACGCTATGAGATTAGAAATCAATTACAGTGGGAAAAACGTAAAAAACACCAACACGTGGAGGCTAAACAATATGTACTAAATAACCAAGAGATCACTGAAGAAGTCAAAGAGGAAATCAAAAAATACCTAGAGTCAAATTAGAACGAAAACACAATGATCCAAAACCTATGGAATGCAGCAAAAGCAGTTCTAAGAGGGAAGTGGATAGCAATACAAGCATACCTCAAGAAACAAGAAAAATCTCAAATAAACAACCTAACCTTTCACCTAAAGGAACTAGAGAAAGAATAATAAACAAAACCCAAACTTAGTAGAAGGAAAGATATCATAAAGATCAGAGCAGAAATAAATGAAATAGAAACAAAGAAAACAATAGCAAAGATCAATAAAACTAAAAGCTGGTTCTTTGAGAAGATAAACAAAATTGATAAACCATTAGCCAGATTCATCAAGAAAAAGAGGGAGAGGACTCAAATCTATAAAATTAGAAATGAAATAGGAGAAGTTACAACGTACACAGCAGAAATACAAAGCATCCTAAGAGACTACTACAAGCAACTCTATGCCAATAAAATGGACAACCTGGAAGAAATGGATGAACTCTTAGAAAGGTATAGCCTTCCAAGACTGAACCAGGAAGAAACAGAAAATATGAACAGACCAATCACAAGTAATGAAATTGAAACTGTGATTTAAAATCTTCCAACAAACAAAATCCAGGACCAGATGGCTTCACAGGTGAATTCTATCAAACATTTAGAGAAGAGCTAACACCCATCCTTCTCAAACTCTTCCAAAAAATTACAGAGGAAGGAACACTCTCAAACTTATTCTATGAGGCCACCATCACCCTGATACCAAAACCAGACAAAGATACTACAAAAAAAGAAAATTACAGACCAATATCACTGATGAATAGATGCAAAAGTCCTCAACAAAATACTAGCAAACAGAATCCAACAACACATTAAAAGGATCATACACCATGATCAAGTGGGATTTATCCCAGGGATGCCAGGATTCTTCAATATATGCAAATCAATCAATGTGATACACCATATTAACAAACTGAAGAATAAAAACTATATGATCATCTCACGAGATGCAGAAAAGGCTTTGGACAAAATTCACCACCCATTTATGATAAAAACTCTCCAGAAAGTGGGCATAGAGGGAAATTACCTCAACATAATAAAGGCCATATATGACAAACCCACAGCAAACATCATTCTCAATAGTGAAAAACTGAAAGCACTTCCTCTAAGATCAGGAACAAGACAAGGATGTTCACTCTTGCCACTATTATTCAACATAGTTTTGGAAGTCCTAGCCACTGCAATCAGAGAAGAAAAAGAAATAAAAGGATTCCAAATTGGAAAAGAGGAAGTAAAACTGTCACTGTTTGCAGATGACATGATACTATACATACAGAATCCTAAAGATGCCACCAGAAAACTACTAGAGCTAATCAGTGAATTTGGTAAAGTTGCAGGATACAAAATTAATGCACAGAAATCTCTTGCATTCCTATACACTAATGATGAAAGATCAGAAAGAGAAATCAAGGAAACAACCCCATTCACCACTGCAACAAAAAGAATAAAATACCTAGGAATAAACCTACCTAAGGGGGTAAAAGATCTGTACTCAGAAGAATATAAGACACTGATGAAAGAAATCAGAAATGACACAAACAGATGGAGAGATATACCATGTTCTTGGATTGGAAGAATCAATATTGTGAAAACGACTATACTATGCAAAGCAATCTACAGATTCAATACAATCCCTATCAAATTACCAGTGGCATTTTTTACAGAACTAGAACAAAAAATCTTAAAATTTGTATGGAGACACAAAAGACCCCGAATAGCCAAAGCGGTCTTGAGGGAAAAAAACAGAGCTGGAGGAATTAGACTCCCTGAATTCAGACTGTACTACAAAGCTACAGTAATCAAGACAATATGGTACTGGCACAAAAACAGAAATATAGATCAATGGAACAGGATAGAAAGCCCAGAGATAAACCCACACACCTATTGTCAATTAATCTATGACAAAGGAGGCAAGGATATACAGTGGAGAAAAGACAGCCCCTTCAATAAGTGGTGCTGGGAAAACTGGACACCTACATGTAAAAGAATGAAATTAGAACACTCCCTAACACCATACACAAAAATAAACTCAAAATGGATTAGAGACCTAAATGTAAGACCGGACACTATAAAACTCTTAGAGGAAAACACAGGAAGAACACTCTTTGACATAAATCACAGCAAGAACTCTTTTGATCCACCTCCTAGAGTTATGGAAATAAAAACAAAAATAAACAAATGGGACCCAATGAAACTTAAAAGCTTTTGCAAAGCAAAGGAAACTACAAACAAGACAAAAAGACAACCCTCAGAATGGGAGAAAATATTTACAAACGAATCAACAGATAAAGGATTAATCTCCAAAATATATAAACAGCTCGTGCAGTTCAATATTAAAAAACAAACAACCCAATCAAAAAATGGGCAGAAGACCTAAATAGACATTTCTCCAAAGAAGACATACAGATGGCCAAGAAGCACATGACAAGCTGCTCAACTTCACTAATCATTAGAGAAATGCAAATCAAAACTACAATGAGGTATCACCTCACACCAGTTAGAATGGGCATCATCAGAAAATCTACAAACAACAAATGCTGGAGAGGGTGTGGGGAAAAGGGAACCCTCTTGCACTGTTGGTGGGAATGTAAATTGATACAGCCACTATGGAGAACAGTATGGAGGTTCCTTAAAAAACTAAAAATAGAATTACCATATGACACAGCAATCCCACTACTGGGCATATACCCAGAGAAAACCATAATTCAAAAAGACACATGCACCCCAATGTTCATTGCAGCACTATTTACAATAGCCAGGTCATGAAAGCTACCTAAATGCCCATTGACAGACAAATGGATAAAGAAGATGTGGTACATATATACAATGGAATATTACTCAGCCATAAAAAGGAACAAAATCGGGTCATTTGTACAGACGTGGATGGACCTAGAGACTGTCATACAAAGTGAAGTCAGTCAGAAAGAGAAAAACAAATATCGTATATTAACGCATGCATGTGGAACCTACAAAAATGGTACAGATGAACCAGTTTGCAGGGCAGAAATAGAGACACAGATGTAGAGAACAAACATATGGACACCAACGGGGGAAAGTAGCAGAGGGGGTGGTGGTGGTGGGATGAACTGGGAGATTGGGATTGACATGTATACACTAATATGAATAAAATAGATAACTAATAAGAACCTGCTGTATAAAAAATTTAAAAAATAAAATTCCAAAATTCAGAAAAAAAAAAAGTGGCCAACTTTTCTCTGCTTGAGCAGGCTCAGAAGTTAACTTCCTCCGAGGGAGGAATGCTTCCACCAAAAGACACACAAAGGTTTTAATGAGTTGGTAGTTGAGACTGCCATTTTGTTATTTTGTGTTCTTCTCATGCTATTAAGCCACTAGTCATAGCAAGCATGTGTTGCTATACTAGATGGAGTGACTGATGCTGATTATCAAGAGATGACTGGATTGCTGTTACACAGTTGGTTCAGGGAAGACTGTTTCTGTAACCACGAGTTTCACTGGGTACCTCTTATTCCTTTTGTGTTCAGTGGTAACATTTAATGAAAGACTACAGCAATACAATAAGAACAGGGGCACTGTGGATTAAGAACCTACAGGAATAAATGTTTGAGTCATCCAACCAGGAAAAAACTTATTCTCTGAGGTTCTCTCTGAGAGCAAGGAGAACATGAAATGGGTGATGAAATAAGGAAGTGATAGTTACCAACATGACCTTGTAACCAGTCACAGAAATAAGGACTGGAGCCACAAATTTGAGTTATGAATATAGCTGCATATTTTAAACAATTACTATTTTTCCCTTGACATTCTTCTATTTTATATTTGGTTTCTAAGTCACCAGACATGAGAAACTACATCCAGACCTGATACATCATCTAGATCAAGGTGAAGAGTTTGCAATGTACATGGTGACTGATGGGGCCCTGAATTTCTCCTGTTATGTAAGCCAGGGGTTTAGCAGTGGGCATCTAGTGGGTTTAAGCTGCTAACCATCCTAAAGTGCACAAGGCAGCCCCACACAATAAAGAATTAGTGAATTATCTGAAGCAAAATGTCAGTAGCACCATGGTTGACCAACCCTGATGCAAATGGAGAAAAGAAGCAAGGCCTGAGCTTCAGTATGAAGTGGGCAGTGAGATGAGGAGGAACTAGCAAAGGAGATGGTGACAGGACCACCAGTGAGGTAGGATGACAACTAAGAATATGTGGTCTCTTTAGAGCCATGTGCAGAAGTGTACCAAGCAGAGGGAGAAATAAAATGTCTCAAATGCCACTTATAGGTCAACTACAAAGACACCTGAGGGAATCCCCTGGTGGCACAGTGGTTAAGAATCTGCCTGCCAACACAGGGGACACAGGTTCGAGCCCTGGTCCGGGAAGATCCCACATGCTGCGGAGTAACTAAGCCCATGCGCCACAACTACTGAGCCTGCGCTCTAGAGCCCGCGAGCCACAACTACTGAAGCCCGCGTGCCTAGAGCCTGTGCTCCGCAACAAGAGAAGCCACTGCTTGCTGCAACTAGAGAAAGCCTGTGCACAGCAACGAGGACCCAATGCAGCCAAAAAAATTTTTTTAATAAAATCCTTAAAAAAAAAAAAAAAAAAGACACCTGAGAAACTGACCCTAGGATTTAGCAAAGTGGAGGTCCTTGGTGACATTAGGAGTCCCCAATCCCCGGCCCACGGACCGGTACTGGTCTGTGACCTGTTAGGAACTGGGCCGCACAGCAGGAGGTGAGTGGCGGGTGAGAGAGCAAAGCTTCATCTGTGTTTACAGCCGCTCTGCATCGCTCACTTTACTGCCTGAGCTCCACCTCCTGTCAGATCAGCAGGGGCATTAGATTCTCAGGGGCGCGAACCCTACCGTGAACTGCGCTTGCGAGGGATCTAGGTCGCACACTCTTTATGAGAATCTAATGCCTGATGACCTAGGGTGAAGCTGAGGAGGTGACGCTAGCGCTGGGAAGTGGCTGCAAATACACATTATCATTAGCAGAGGTTTGACTGCACAGAGACCATAATAAATCAATTACTTGCAGACTCATATCGAAACCCTATAGTGAATGGCAAGTGAAAACAAGCTCAGGGCTCCCACTGATTCTACATTATGGTGAGTTGTGTAATTATTTCATTATATATTACAGTGTAATAATAATAGAAATAAAATGCACAATAAATGTAATGCGCTTGAATCATCCCGAAACCAACACCCCACCCCGCCGGTCCGTGGAAAAATTATCTTCCACGAAACCGGTGCCTGGTGCCAAAAAGTTTGGGGACTGCTGCGTTAGAGGAAGCAGCTTTGATAGAGTGATAGAAGGTGAAAGGTGCTTCTTTATGACCAGCAACATTGGATATATTTTCTAATCTGATTATTGCTAATCAGAATACAAACTAAAAATCCTACAAGGTTAAACCATAGTATGGTTAATCAACTATTACCATTGTTACTACTATAATTATCCAAATAATATTTATAAATAGCATATTATATTTAATATATATAAATTATATATTATTTAATAAACCAGCTTATTACCCAAATAAGCTGGTAAATGTTTAACAACTAGCTCTGTAAGATTATGGAGGCAGGCTTGAATTATAACAATTGCTAATCACTGTGGTATAAAAACTCCCTCCATGGTAATTTTAAGCTAACAACGTAAAGTAAACTACCTCTAAAAATTTGCGAAAACTTAAAACCCAGGTCTTTCCAAGACAGTATGAGCTGGCTCCTACACATTTTGTTTTGCTTCTGGTCTTCATCTGAATTCTCCTTGCTCTGTTCTACATCAGATCACACTCCAGCCCATGGCTCACTCCCTTGGTTCTGACCTGATAGGTAATATTCAGAAAGCTCTGAGTCATCCTCTCTACAATTTCTCAATGGCTTTGTGCTTTGCTCAACAAACGTTAAGTTCCAATATATTTCTAATGATATGATTATTTTGCACTTAACTTCTAAATGACCACACCTACGCAAGTGCTATAAATGCTAGGTATACTGGTTCTCCATCACTGCAACGAGCTTTGTCATTTGTTTTGAAAAACCAGCTGCTAAAAATGACAGTTGTATCTGTGAAGGAAATGATGATACTGGGAAGAATGTTAGTTGGAATATTTTTCCCTTTTCTCAAATTCCTTTGCTCTATTAGCTAACTGCCTGTCACTGTGAAATACAGCAGACTAAACAGCAATAGCTGAACCTAAAATCTGTCTACTAACTGGCTCTGTGGGGTCTTGCTGTTTAATGATTACATACCCATTTTCTTGTAAGGTATGAACACACAATTCATTTAAACCCAGGGCTTTTAAATAAATCTTTTTTTTTTTCACTTTTTCTAAATTTGACCCATGCTGTTTTAAGTAAAACTCTCCTCGCTATTTATAATGCTCACCTCTATCATATATGAGTAATTATAAAATTATTTTAAAATTTCTTAGAAACAATGATTCAGTAGATCCAGATACATTAAAATGTGTCTTCAGTTTTGATCCTACGATGCAAATTGTGGTAAACTAATTACTTTGGTTGCAAAATGAATTTTAGTGCTATGCTCCAACTAATAATTTTACAAGACATATTACCAAGACACTGATTAATGTTCTCAGTGTGTCAATATTTCTCACTGTTTTAGTGATATTGCTGCTTAATTAATTTTGCCAAAACTGTAATCTACTAATAAATAGTGACAGGTAAATCATGCAGGTAAAAATAAATTTTAAAAATAACAATTAAAAGCATCTCTCCCTTATGTTTATACAATGTAAAGGGACAGCTCAGATGGCTCCACTTTTACTATGTTGATGTCCTAAGCATCTCTCCCTTATGTTTATACAATGTAAAGGGACAGCTCAGATGGCTCCACTTTTACTATGTTGATGTCCTTTATTGCACAAAGCTCAAATAACTTTGTGGCATTTTAAATGTACTTTTCCCTGCCCATTTGATACACATAAACTTCGTTTTTCCGCTGGTATATATTTCTTTCAGTTTCAGGATCACCAAAATATCTTCTTTCTACTGGAAACGACTGAAATCAATTCTTAAGTTTACTGTTTAAAAATTAGCATTATATTATAGTTAAAATAATTGGGGGAAGTATTGTATTGAAATAGAATATTTATATGATTTCAAAGTATTACTTTAGGGGCTTCCCTGGTGGCGCAGTGGTTGAGAATCCGCCTGCCAATGCAGGGGACACGGGTTCGAGCCCTGGTCTGGGAGGATCCCACGTGCCGCGGAGCAACTGGGCCCGTGAGCCACAATTTCTGAGCCTGTGCTCCGCAACAAGAGAGGCCGCGGTGGTGAGAGGCCCGCGCACCGCGATGAGGAGTGGCCCCCGCTTGCCGCAAGTAGGGAGAGCCCTCGCACAGAAACGAAGACCCAGCGCAGCCATAAATAAATAAATAAATAAAAATTAAAAAAAAAAAAAGTATTACTTCACAGATTACATATTAATAACAAAGCAGAGAGTACCACTAACATGTAAAGAACTAGCAGACACCAGATTTGTGTGTGTGCATCCTGCATACCACATTGTCAGTAATATGACAAATGGGCATGAAGTGTTTACTGATGTGATGTGATAAGCAGAACACATAGCATCTCTGTAGGATGCTCATTAAGTATGTTTAACCTGAATCTAATCATGAGGAAACCACTATACAATCTATATCGGAGCATATTCTGTATGACAACTACATACAACATAAAATTGTCTGTGTTAAGTTAAAAAAAATAGTTGATATGGGGAGAGTGCTCCATACAAAAAGAGACTCAGTCTAGATGGCCACCCGATGCAATGCATTAATATTGACCAGATCCTAGAATTTTTTTTAAAAGAAAGCTATATAGGATACTTTTGGTAAAGTGGGGAAAACCGGAATATGGACTGTATATTAGGTATCACATATACATTACATTTATTGTATAATATTCTCGTTACTTGTTGGATTTTTGTTGTTGTTCTTAGGTCATCCAGGTATTAAAGTTCTTAAGTTATAAATAATTCAGGGTAAAGTATTAATGGTTAGCGACAACTTTCAAATGGCTCCACAGAGGAAATTAAGAGGATGGGTGCAAGTACATATGTGTGTGTACACAATATGTGAGATAAGAGAACAAATGTATATTATATACAATGTATAATATATATGATCTGTATATATGTATATATATATATATATATATACACACACACACACACACACAGAGTAAATACAATGCAGCAAAATGATAGCAGTTGGTTAATCTAGACAAAGGGGATTTAATATTCACTGTACTTCTGTAAGTTTGAAATTTGTAAACAAAAATGATGGAAAAATGTGTTGAAAAATTACATTGTTGCTATTTAGATCAAAATATTTCGGAGATTAAATAAGTAGTTTTAAATGGGATAACTTTTCTCTACTTTTACTCATCCATTCTCCAATCCACAATTTGTGAAATCAGGATAAAATGGTCTTCCCAGAGACACACAACTTCTTACTCAGAGGAAGGATATTTTTCTAATAATTATTTTGATACCAAATTTTCTCATCTTCGAACTTAAAAAAAATACAATCTCTAAAGTACTCCATATTATGAACAGAGGAGCACTGTACTTTTTAACTACTGAGAGTGTCTATTTTATTTCCTTATTTTCAGTGGCTTAAATACAATCCCATTTTGTTTTATAGAAATATTCGTTTCTCATCTCTGTTCTCAGAATTTCTATGATATTTCTGGAAGCTACTGCTTTAAAGTACTTCCTGTAAATTATATCCATGCCACAGACTACCATTTGGCCATCTGGGAAGAAATAATCTAAATGCACTTCACTATCTTAAATTCTTTATTCAAAGGATTATACTAGTGCTTCCTCCCACTGGTGAGCCATTATATTTGAGAAAAATGTTAGAAATCCAGCACTTGATTTGACTGCATTAATCACTGATATAGGGATTTGCTACTTACTGACTTTGGCAGGAATTTTAACACAAATACTTTATTTCTAACAAATTTTTGAAGGGAGAAATGTTGGTTATACATTTTCGGAGAAAAGTAAAAGAACAAATTCTCCTTACCAAGAACTAGTTGTTTTTGACAACATCTAAATATCGAGATAGATTTTTTATTTATTGGACTCAATGGTATCCATGGCTAACACTTTAATAAATTAGCTACACAAAATTGGCATCGATTATTTGCTTTTGAATTATAAGAGACCGTCTGCTTGGAAAATCGAGGGGTTTTCTGCTTTCTTCCCAGCAGAAGTATATGACTGCCACCACTGGATGGCAATCAAAGATACAGAAACACCAGGAATGCTGGAGACTCACAGCCTAGAGTCTCAGCATTTCAAAAGGAATTTAAGAGGATCTTACTAAAAAATGTATTCTGCCGTAAAGAAAATATATACTTATAGTTTATGATTATATAATTTAAAATATAGTCTTTCAGCAAATCATATTTTAATACATCTTCAGACAAAATTATTGAAGCTAGCGATGATGATCTCATTCTTATTCAGCAGTACTAGCTCAGAATGTAATAAATTTTTTAAAGTTTAGCTTCTCAGGTGTTCCTTTGATGGTACCTTCACTTAGGAAAGAAGAAGTGAGGCGCAGGGAAGAGTACTGCTTACAGCGCATTACTGAATGTGAGATTGCCAAGGTTAAAAATCACAAGCTTTGAAAACAGGCAGAATTAGTTTCAACCCACAACTCTGAAACTTAATAATTACCTGAACTGGGGTGGATTCTTCTACCTAGCTCTGCTACCGTTTCCTCATATATAAAATGAGGAAATATACCTATTTCACTGGGTCAGCAAAAGGGAAAAAATGAACAATTCAGGCAAAGGTCTCAATTGTTGTGGCTGGCATATCACAGACACAAAGCAGATGGTAGCTGCTATTTATTCGATGATAAAAATGGATTAGTTTTGTTTATATTTGACTTTATTGCAAGCAAAAGGATTTGCATATTACCTTTTACTTATTCTGTCTGTATGATGCTTTCCTAAATACCTTATAAATAAAAGGTTAGACTTGTTTAGTATTAAACTACATCATTGTACTATCTTTTCTGTAAAATGGCCACATAAGTAGAGCATGGGCTTTGATAGATTGACTTCTTTAATTTCTTTAAATTGGAAGTCAGGGTTGGACAAGCAAACCCAGCTTTGAAGTGACAACAATCAGCGCCTTGTGACAAGCACATTTTCTTAGGAGAGCCAGTGGCGGATCAGGCTGAACAACAAACAAGGTCATGACAACAAATGACTGAAAATGGACCCATCACTCTGTCTTCATTAAGCTTGTTCAGAGGCACCTAAGCTTATAGCCTCTGTAAATCAACCGGAGAAACAAAAATAAAAAGATTCTATACCCTCAAATATTAGAGAAAGTCCTCTCTTTACTTGTCTTCCTATACTCTTCACTTCCAATTCTTAAAAAAGTGATTCTTGCTCCTAAAGCAGGGAGTGATAGAAGATTATGGGGGTTAGGGGGAAAGTTATAGGTGGACTAAGAAGGTTTATATGTTCTTTTCATCAGGAAAAGTGATTTGTTTTTCTAACATTCATTGTGTTTGTGGCATTGACCTGGAAAAAACGTACTGTTGTATTATAAACAGATGAAGTTATATGTAATTGATCAAGTAAAAATTTTACCAGAAAAAAATGGAAAATTTGATTTGCTGTTGTTCAACTCCAGAGCTGAATTTTCCTAGAAACCCCCCTCAATCGCAATTTTGACACTTTAGCAAATCTCCACAACATACATTGGGAAACACTGATGTATAATACAAAGTTTCTGAAATAAGAAGCTTAAAGAAAAAAATGAAATGAGAGAAATGTCAAAAAATAGTAATAAAATTTAAATATAATGAAACGTTCTCTGAGAAATGCTCTTGTAAAGTAGGTGCTGAAGGAGAAATAGGATATTTTAAAGACAAACAAGGGGTAAAGGGCACGCCTGAGGGAAGGGAGAGCTGAGAGTCACGAGGTGTGCAATCAAATGGTACCCATGGGAAATTATGATTAGTTATGTGATGGCTGAGTGTAAAGTACATGCGGTGGATGAAGGAGGACAGGAAGTGAGGTCTGAGACACATACAAGTAGATACCATATCTTGGGGGACCTTTAACGTCAAATGGAGAAGCTTGAAGTTCATCTGGAAGACGGTGGGGAGGTATTGATATTAGCGAATTTTAAACATCGCAGTTCAACTATCATATTTATACTTTTGGAAAACCACTGTGTAAGTTACTGTGGGATGGAGTAGAGAACCAAGCGGGTGGCAAGGAGCCCAGAGATAAGTGAGATTCCAGTCTAATACAGAAGGAATAGATGGGGAGGACCAGAAGGCCCAGAAATACCTTGTCAATGTGTGACTCTGGTACCAGTTGAATCTGAAAGTGAAGGAGATGGAGGTTGACTCCAGAATCTTTGGTAGGAATGTTCAGTATAACTTTTGGTTTATATGCTTCACTGAACTTGCTACTCAGCCAAATCTGTAATAATATGAAGTATCTGCACTCCTAAAGATTTTGCTCTTTTTGTCCTGTTAAGATGTGATGAAGAGAACAAAAGTACCAATGTGGCCACCTGGGGAAGTTTTTCACAGCCAAGGCACATTTTGTGTTTTTAAGAATCCTGGAAATTTTCTCTAAGAAAATCTTGCTTACTGGAGTTCCAGACTATGATGGAATGAGGTGGGTATTTGAGAGGGTGTTTTTAGATGTTCTCACCACTTGAGGAGCGCTTGGGGCACCTTAATGAGAATGAGCTTCCGGAAGTGATGTTGGGGGCAGAGCTTGACGGGACTTTCTGAGACTCTCAGGAAAGGTGGCCTACTGTGGTGTGGAGTCAAGCAGAGCCCCTGACCTCCCAGTAGTCAAACATGCACCACTCTGAGATGTTACTTTGAAGAGGAAGTCACCTGACCATAGTCTGAAATTGTCATGAAGGAAATGAGATTTTAGGAAGTGTTTTTAGGTAAGTGAAACACGGTGAGGATGTTGAGTAAAGCACGTAGTTTTCAGGTTCCTATGTGAGATCTAAATTTTTAAAAATCCAGATCTATTTTTATATCAAGATAATTTCTTATTTAATACAGAAGAAATGTTATATAGAGCCTGGAAATTTAAGAAATAATATTAACAACTTTATGAGGCCACCTCAGAGCATAATCGTTCCTATACGTAATTGTTCCTCATTACATAAGTAATGAGTTAACAGAATTCTGGAATTAGCCTTTGATAGGTTATAATCTTCTGTCATTCCCACCTAGCATGGATTCACGTTTCCACGTGATTTCACATTATAGCTCCACACTACCCATGTATGGAGATGAAAAACCTAGCTATATTTTGCTTCAGATCACAACATCCCCAAAACATAACAACATAGATGAGAACAGAAGCAAGAAACTTCTTTTTTACAATAGACATCAATTCAAAGACGAGAGAGAAATCAACAAAGGGTACAACAAGAAAAAAAAAATACAAGCAATGATTTTGTTACAGATAACATATTCTACTTTCATTAAATGCTAATTAAGAACAGGGAGCATACCCCTTAAATGAAAATGAAAAATAATAAAAATGTCTTGATACAATATTGTGCAGTAAAGAAGCAATGTTGGTGGAGGAGGAAGAAAGGAAATCCCCCCAAAAACTGAGAAAGAATCTGATTGTTTATAGGATAATAAATTATACACAGTCCTGGGGTTAAAGGTTAGCAGGAAGGGCTTTAAAAGCAATTTTATTGGGCAATTACACATTATAATGTTCACGTAGGTGTGTGTTATCAGGGACTAAAAAGCTTTGAAGGATTATGGAGAAAGATTTTATTATTTTCTGATGGTTTCATGAATGGTATTTTTGGCACTGCATTGGGATTTGACCGGTAAACTGGACTTCAACACTGTCTTATTGTTCATGCGGGTCATACCACAGGCATTTGAAAACTATTCACACTTTCAGTGTAGACATCTGTGCTGTTACTTGAATGAAAAAATACACTAGTTATTCTTACATTCATTCATTCAGTTGCTCACCACTCACACATGTAATTTATTAGGGCACTAGAGCACAACAATGGAAATAACATGAGACCTGGCATCATTTCCAGCCTTAGCTCTGCTACTTGCTGCTGACAGAATCTTGTGTTAGTGATTTAATGTCTCCAATCCTTACTTTCCTCTTCTGAAGACAGAGACCATAATAATACCTCCTTAACAGGTAATAATAGGAGATAATACAAAGTGCTTAGCTATGGCCTGAGTAGTAATATTCTCTACTGTAATTTACCAGACATAATCCTAATATTGATGTGTAGATGGCCTCCTCAGATGTTAAAGGCTGTATAAACAAACAAGGTTACATCAACTTAATTTTCACCTTAATGATCATTGCCTGCAAAACGCTAGATATGAGCTTTCTAAAGAGCCCTTGAAATCAGGTGTTTCTGAGAATACCCAAAAGGTGTCTCTGAAGTCAACCCCTGCTTAGGCATGCATCAAAGCCACTACACTAATAATACTGTAGCCCCCAGCATCATGGTCTCTGCCAGGGACCACGATCGCAGCTTCCTGGGTTCACCACTTATCTTCTGGGTGCTATCATGGCTATGACATCACCTATCATGGATGGATTGCTCCTCAGTCCAAAATCTGTCTGACTGTCTGAGGCAGAATGCAGAGGTGCCCACACTCCCATATTTCCATTGACTTGGGACACAATGGGGACTAAACTGGTAAATAAATTTGAGTGACAGACACTAGGGTGCATGTGAAATCGGACCTCTTCTATGTCCACCAGCCTCTCTATGCTCCTTACATCTAGATGATTCTTCCTGTAAGTTAGTCTTAGCCACCCATGCTTCCAGTTTCACTTTGCCAGACATACCTGAACCTCACTTAGATGAAACCTGGGACTCTTACTCATGGAATAGTCTAGTGCGAAAGAGATAAACACCTGAGTGAGTGATTAAAGTATGTCTTAGGCAAATGCTATCACAGGAGCATACACCAAGTATAGGTGTAAGGGCATATACCAGAGAAGGAAATGGCCAGTTGATCAAGCTTTATAAAAAGGTAACATTTACTCTTGATGTTGATGGACGGGGAAGAGAAAACTCCAAGAAGAATGAAATGCTTGCCTCAAACCACAGAGATGTGAAAGGATATTTGGTATGCTTGAATTGAAGATACGCCGGAAAGAAGAGAAAGAGATATCTAGAGTTGCAGAGAAAGTTTATACTGTGAAGAGGTTTATAAGAAGGAATTGCATTGTTGATTTATTCAAATAATAATCAGCTGAATAGGAAATGAATCTCTAAGGGAGGTGGCAGATGGGATGGGGTAGGAATCTGTCACAAAAATCTAGGGGGCAAAAATGAGGGCCTGAGTGCAATAGGAATGATGGTAGAATGAAGACACTGATCCAAGAATTATATTGACAGGAGGAACAACAGCAAATTAAACTCCCCATCAGTATTCCACCTCTGTATGTATTTTTAGATCAGTGGATTTGGGGAAAGTCACAAATTATGGCAATTTCAGGTCCAAACAGAAATATAGCATTAGTTACAACTCAAATGGTAGAGAAATGTTGAGTTTGATAAAATAATCCTTAATTTAGTCCCATGTTTGGCAATTGGATATAACTCAAAAGTAATATTTCCATATTTCATATAAATTTTTAAAATGTGTTTCACTGGAACTATAATACACATCTGTGCTTAGTGACATACATAGTAATGAAATCCACAGCTTTTGAAGACTCACCTTCACAGGTAACTGCCAGGTTATAGAATATATCAGAATAAACATGTTTAAAACCTGAGTTACCATACACCTATCATGGAAAATGTTATGCTAAATATACATTTTCCATCTGATTGTTAAAAATTATGCCTTAGAGACTTACAGTATGCTCTTCATACTGCATTTTGGAGACTTTCCTTTGGAAAAGAGAATGAGAATTTCAACAATATGGTAACAATGCCTATTGTAGGCTTACTACAGCCTTATAACTGCCGCTGGGATCAGCAAGGTTGAACACGGCAATTTAGAAGTAATTCCATGATAGCAGCCCCCTCTTTCCTGCAGTATATTTAAAAGAAATAACTTGAAATACTATTTTGAAATATCTCAAATACATAAATTATTTCAAGTATCACATATTTTATATAGACTAAAATATAGGTGATATTCTGGATTTTTCACAACTGTTGGCATTAACTGGATGTAGATGCAATTTGGCTTACAAAGATTTTTAACCTCTTCAGCTTCTCCTCTCATGTCCACCACTTTTCTCCCATCTTCTACCACCCCGCTAACCCTGCCCCATACTCATTTCACTCTACTCTTTATCCAAGACTCTTTCCCCCATATGCCTTCACAGCTGGAGTTCTTCTGCATGACGTTCTCTCTCCTCCTTACCCCTTTTTATCTAGAGAGCTCCTACTTACCCTGCAGGACTCTGTGAACATCATTCTGTTAAATCAGGTTCCTTAGAAGCAGATTCTTGTCCCAGAGATTTATTAGAGAAGTGCTGTCGGACAAAGGGGAGTGAGGGATGCGGGCCATGGCCAGAGATAAAAGAGACGTGAGAATGGGTCTCGGCTGGCTGGCATCTAGCTTCCTCTGCTCCCACCAGGATGCACTGAAACACAAACTGCAGCATGGAGTTCATTCCACCTTGAGGCGATGATGCCGCTCTCCTGGGCCTTAGTCATTGCCTCTTGGCTGGGGCCTGGGGAGGGGGTCGGTGTTGAGGAGTGGTGCATGGATTCTGAGCTGGGTGGCAGATTTGTGGAGAGGATGCCAGCTGTGAGCTGTTAACTGCCAACACCTCCAGCAGTGGGGGGACGGATGAGCTGCAGGTCAAGGGGAGGGCGGAGTAGAGCAGAAGCAGCAGTATCCAGTAGACCCCTTTACTGCCTGACTTCCAGATGCTTCTCCAATATACAGTTGACCCTTGAACAATTCAGGGGCTAGAGGCGCCAACCCTCAGCACGGTAGAAAATCCACATAGAATTTAGGTAGCCCTCCGTATTGGTGGTCTCTTAGTATCCATGGTTCCTCTGTATCCAAGGATCTGCATATGAGGATTCACCCAACTTTGAATCACATAGTACTGTAGTATTTACTATTGGAAAAGAAGCTGCATATAAGGGGACTCTTGCACTTCAAACCCGTGTTGTTCAAGGTCAACTGGAATCCCATAGCACACTGCACATCACCATGCCGGCACACACTACAGGCTACCACAGGCGCTATAATTCTCAAGAAGGCAGGGATCACTGCTACGAATTTTAACACTGTAACTAGGCCTTGCACTCAGTAGGCACCAAATAAATATTTGCTCAACGTCGTTCAACAGTGAGAAAGCTAAAATCCCCTAACAGAAATTCAAGATACCAAGTTATTTGTACTCATTTGTATGCAACTAGAAATCATCGCCTTCATTAAGATAAACAAGAGAAAGATTCTTGACTTTCACATCCTTTCATTAAGAACCCTCTGGACAGGGGTGTTTCCTCTCCACACTGTACCACCTGTAAGCTGCTCTCCCATTTCTTTTGAATTAAAAACTAAACAGTTTGTTTAGTTGGTGAAATCTTCAAGAAGCTGAACAATTTGTCATCTGGACTGTTACAAAACTTCTAGCAAGAAAAGCGATACATCTACAAGTAAAATGAACAGGAAACTGCTAATTAGGCATCCCCAAACAACTATGTGTCTTCCCAGGAACGGCATTAAAATTTTTGTAAAGATAAGTAAATAATAAAAATAATAATAAAGTTTGCTAGTGAATAGTTCCCGAAAGACACACATTAAAAAGCATGATAAATTATGCCAGTACAAGCACTAATGGATCGGGTTTGGGTACGCTTCTTGAGGCTTGCTATGTTGACTTGGATGGAGTCCCAAAGAGAAGCTGACTTGCATCTTGCATGAATAAATTCCTAATTAGCTGCCCAGTCCTGAAGCTTTTCCAATTTATAAACAGCTTGATCTGAGGGCCTGGACAATGCATGGAATTTTGGCCAAAGAATATTTTTAAATTGTAGAACTATATAATATTGAAAACATCATGTTCTAAACAGAAATCTTTATCCAAAATACGTACACTAAAAATTATATATATTCACCTTGTGTAAAGAAGATCATTTCATTTCTAACATTTCTTTTAAAGGAAATAATACTATCATTAATAAATCATAAATTTCCTTTCCAGAATTTTTTTTCTGGAGATGCTATACTAAGAACAGTATGATTGATATTTACCTAATATTTATTTGCAGTTACCCAGCAGTCTATTATGGTCAGTATTTAGAAATAGACAAATAGCCGTTATTATGCAAAACTCTACATATTATATCATGTATATTTGTATGAAAGAATAGTGATTTTAAATGCCTCACCTCCTGAGCACAGCTACAGATCCACATATGGCTTAAATAATTAATTTCCATTGGTGATACCAAATATGAAAGGAGGATACAATCAATGCTTTTCTTCCAGAAATATGCAATACTTAAAAGTCTGGCTGTGTAAAGGCTTCAACCATCTGATATGCAAAATTCATTATGTAGAAGGTGCTCTGTATATCAACATGGAATTCCATCAGATACCAACTCTGCTCTAAAATCTTTATCCAAACAAGAGTTATATATTTTCTACAATAAGATTGACCACATCATGACATCTAAACTTCCTTATGAGGAGAAATGGGCCCTTTCCCACTTTAAAAAGTCTAAAGTCTTAGAGGGACTTCCCTGGCGGTCCAGTGGTCAAGACTCTGCGCTTCCACTGCTGGGGCCATTGGTTCGATTCCCTGGTCAGGGAACAAAGATCCCACACACCTCGAGCGGCGCGGCCAAAAAGATTTTTTAAGTCAAGTCTAAATTTTTGGAAAAAAATAATTACTCAAAAAAAAAAAATTTTAGGGACTTCCCTGGTGGTCCTGTGGTGAAGAATCCGCCTTCCGATGCAGAGGACGCGGGTTCCATCCCTGGCCAGGGAACTAAGATCCCACGTGCCGTGGGGCAACTAAGCCTGGGCGTCGCAACTACTGAGCTCACGCCTCTCAACTAGAGAGCCTGTGTGCCACACACTACAGAGCCCACGTGCTCTAGAACCCACGTGCACAACTACAGAGCCCATGAGCCCTGAAGCCTGCACGCCACAACTAGAGAGAAGCCCCCATGCCACAACTAAGACCCGACACAGCCAAAAATATGTAATAAAATAAATAAATAATAAAGAAATCTTAAAAAAAATTGTAATGCCCTAAGGCAGTGGTTTTCATACTTGATTGTGCATCAGAATCATTGGGAGAGCATAGATTCTGGGGCCCCAGCCCCAGGGTTTCTGGTTCAGTAGAGGCCTGGGGTGGAGGCCTGAAAATTTGGGAACCACACTTTGGGAACAGTGACTGTACTAAAAGTTTGGAAAATAAAAAATATATATCTCAATGGCATAAGTTCTTTCATGTTTTTTCAGGGAACATTACACTGCATTTCTCCTTAACTATGTATCCCTACACCTTAAAGGTGACATCTTTATGTAATATAATTAGTATTTATCTTAAATAAACATCTTTCTTCCTCACTAATAGGTTAGGTGTCATGAAAAAAAATTTCTTCCTGACTAAAATTTAAAATACATATATTTTAAGTGAAAAGTAGAGTGCTTAGATGAAAATAAAAATAAGGCAAACCAATATATAAATTTCAGAAAAATAAAAGCAAATGTATAATCAACTATGTATTGGATGATAGCATACCTGAATGTATGGTTTTAATATAAAGAAACAGATTAAAAGCTATGATTATATTAATATCTGGAATTAATTTTTTATACCACTCACATGCTCTCCATACATGAATTTCCAGTATGATTATGACACATCTCTCTTGTATTTTATTTCAAAATATAAGAAATCACCCCCTGATAAACTTATTTGCTCTGATATGGATGTACAGGAACTGTAGTAAAATAAACAAGCAAGAAAAACATTCACTACCAATGACCAAGTTCTCTCCTTATCCCAATCCACCCTACTCAGTCCACTTGGGCCACTGTAACAGAAACACCATGAACTGGTGGCTTATAAACAACCAACACTTATTCCCCACAGTTCTGGAGGCTGGGAAGTCCAAGATCAAGGTACAGTAGTGAGGGCCTCAGTCCTCATTTATAAATGTCTGTCTTTTCCCTGGGTCCTCACATGGGGGAAGGAGTGAGTGAGCTCTGTGGGGTTTCTTTTACAACGGCACTAATTCCATTCATGAGGGCTCCGCCTCATGACCTAATCACCTCCCAGAGGCCCCACCTCCTAATATCATCACAATGGAGGTTAGGTTCCAATATACGAATTTGGGGGGTGTGGGTGGACACAAACCTTCAGTCTGTACCACACCTCGCCATCCAGGGTGCAGAGTGAGAGCCAGGCTGGGTGTGGGTTCTACTCAGTTGGGAGAGCAGCGTTCAGGGTGTTCTAATCAGTTCCCTACCACTCTATGGTCTCCAAACCACCAGTCTGACGTTTAGTGCAGCAGTTACCATTTTCTGTTTTACAAAATTCCTATCTCAAATAATTCTAAACCTTACACTGAAAGACTATTTAAGAAACCTTTATTTGCTTTTATTTTATTTGACGATTCACTTGTATTTTATTTGAAATGCATGGGCTTTCCAAGATATTGTTCCTCAGCAAGGTATCTTTTTATATGTGAGAAAAATATATGAAAATTTTCCTTTAACATTTATATGAATAAATTTATTTTAATTTTGGGGGGGAAAAGGACTGAAAGCACATGGTAAATTATAAAAGCACACAGAATGATGAGCAATCATTCTTTCCTTCCTATACATGTCCTCCAGTTCTCTTCTGCAGGTTATGTCCATATAACTACATGTACAAGCACATCTTTCTTAAAAATCAAAAAACTATATTCCATTTTTAACATACCATAACAATTCATTATTTTCCTATTAATGGGCATTTGGTTTTCCTTACACAACCATAAACTATGTACAATGCAATCTCTATTGTTTACATATGTTGGTATGTCTGAAGATAAATTCCTACATGTGAAACAGCTGCTCCATAGGTCATATGCATTTGAAATATTGATATGTGTCGTCCAATTGTCCTTCAAAGACACAGACGTCAGAAACAATTGCTCCTTCTACTGAGGTATTTAAATACCTTTTTCTTCACACTTTGGTCAATGCTGTGAATTATAAAATTTAATGATCTTTATCCGTATAATAACTGAGAAAAATAACTTGTTTTTTAATTTCGTTTGCACTTATTTAATTTGTGTTGGAAATTCTTTAACTTGCATGGTTGAGGCTATTTTTTTTGTATGTTTAAAAACCTCTGATAAATTTCTGTGAACTGTTTATTGATGCAATTTTCTATTAGATGTTCAGTGTTTTTATAACTCATATGAGGAAGAACTATATTCAGCGGGGATAAGTCCCTCTGTGATATAGATTGTGCATGTTTTATCCTCAGTGTGGTTACATACTTGTAGTTTCCTTACAGTATGTATTGCTCTGCAAAGAAGACAAATCTCCCAGATAAAACAAGTGTGACAGATTTTCATTCACTGTGAATTATAATGGTTTATTCTTCAGAGGCACATGATCAGTTTCTTTCTCTTTTTCATTCTTTCTCTCTCAAAACACACACATCAGCCAGTACGGAATGGTAAGTTTCTCTTTGGTTTCTCTCCAACTTTATATTCAAAATTACTCTCCAAGAAGCATCCAGATTATATCAGTCCTGGCTCGATGCCTCCAGTGACTTCTCCATGCACCTAGAATAAAATCCAAACTTCTTCTCTGGCCCATGCAATCTGACACTTGCCCGTCTACAATCTCATTCCAGACAATCCTCTTGCATTACTTGCCTCACTATGCTCCACCCATGCTGATTTCCCTTCTGTTCCGCAGACACATGAGGGATGATGTTCTCTCTACGTGGAAAAATCAGATCTTCCCACATTTTCAGCTTAAATGTGACTTCTCCAGAGAGGTTTTCCCTGGAGACTTAATCTAAAACACACCATCTTTAGAATAGCTCCAGGAGAGCACCAACTTGCCATCTCAGTCATCACCTAGAACACTACTTGTGATGCTTAATTTTACATGCCAGCGTGGCTAGGCCACGACACCCAATAGTTTTGCCAAAAACTCATTTAGATATTGCTGTGAAGGTATTTTTTAGACGTGATTAACATTTAGAACAGTAGATTCTGTTTATGTCAATCCCAATCTCCCAGTTTATCTCTCCCCCTACCCCTCCTTTCCTCCTGATAACCGTAAGTTTGTTTTCTATCTGTGACTCTATTTCTGTGTTGTAAGTTCATTTGTACCATTTTTTTAGATTCCACATATAAGTGATATCATATGATATTTGTCTGACTTATTCACTTCACTTAGTATGACAATACACACTACTATATATAGAATAGATAACTAATAAGAACCTGGTGTATAGCACAGGGCACTCTACTCAATACTCTGTAATGACCTATATGGGAAAAGAATCTAAAAAAGAGTGGATTTATGTATATGTATAACTGATTCACTTTGCTGTACAGCAGAAACTAACACCACATTGAAAATCAACTATATTCCAATTAAAAAAAAAAACAAAAAACAGTAGATTCTGAGTGAAGCAGATTACCTACATGATGTGGGTGGGCCTCGTCCAATCAAGTTGAAGGTCATAAGAGAAAAGACAGACGTTCCCAGAAAAGGAAGAAATTCTACCTCCAGATTGTCTTTGGATTCAAGACTGTAACATTGACTTTCAACAGAATTCCCAGCCTGCCAGCTGCCCGGCAGATCTCAGGTTTGCCAGCCCCGACAAACCCATGAGCCAATTCCTGAAAACCTCTTTCTAAATATAGAAGACAGATGATGAGAGGTAGATAGATACTATTGGTTCTATTTCTCTGGAAACCCTAATACATCAAATACATTACTATATATTTATCACATAGGAAGCCCTCTCACTGCAGGTTTTATGTTTATACTGTGCCTCTTTCTACCCCACAGAGCATGACCACTTACTTCTGAAGAAACATATATGGAAAATTGAGAAGCATGACTTCAAATTAGATGGCAAAGACTCAATTCCAAACCAACAGTGCCATACATTTTTAACTACTTTGCAATGCTGCTTATATTTAAATATTCCATGCTCACTAAAAGAAGATATTCATTTTGTTTGATACAAAATAATTTAAATATATTACTCTAAAATGTTGACTTACTGATTCAATACCCCTAAAAATGCCTAGGTCCTGTTTAGAATAATCTTAAAAAGGACCACTATTTCATCCATATCCATAATTAATTGTCATTTCATATTTAATGTATGTAAAATTTATATGAAAATGTTTATATCATCACACATCATATATTAATGCCTTCCTGGCTAGCAAAGAGTCTTCACTTTATTAGGAGGAGGGCTTTCGTGCTGTCAGAACTGCATAGAATGAAGCAAAGAAATGAGCAGCTTTGTACCAATTTAGATACAAGTTGGCTGAGGCTGATAGAGGGAACTCAAGAATTAAATGGCATTTCTTAAAATGAAAATACCATTCTTTACATAGAAATGTTATGAAAAATTTAAGCACTATCCTGAAAGTGTATAGAGAGCAAATTTTTCTTACTGGTTTTTCCCTTCTCACAACCATTGTTCAGAGTTTTGTACTGTATTGGATGAACTGGCTTTTAGGCTACTTTCCAAACTTGAGACTCATTTCCTTCATGATTCTAAGACTCTTGGGTTTCTTATTCAATACCCCAAAGATTTATAACTTGAACTCTTTGTGGCTCCATTACATATAAAAATGATTAAAGATAGCGCTTTGAAAGTGGATTATACCAAAAACAAAATACTCAAAAAAAAAATAATTTGCATTCATTTCCCAGGAGAAAAAAAATTAAAACATTCCCTCATTTCAGTATAGTCATGAGAAAATGAAATCTTCAGAACAATGAAATACATAATTATAGTAATCATGCCAGTCAAAACATACAGGTCAATACCCTTCAAATGTTACATTCATTAATGTGCAAGTAATTTCAAATCAGATTTGGGGAACTCGTTTGTTTTGAGGAATGCATCAGAAAATAAGGATCCTGATGGTTGGTCAAGAAAATGTGCTGATAACCAATGGGCTGTTCTCATAAAATAAGTGAGACTAAACTAGACTCTATTTGAAGAAGAAAGTATCGTAAATCAGTGACTGTTCTCTTTCATCTCTTCTGGCATTTTATTCTAAAATATGATAAATCATTCACTGATGAATTTATATCCTCTGTTATGGAAGTGTAGGAACTAGACTAAGAAAAAATATATATGCCATCTTTACAGATAAGCAAACTTACAGCTATTTTAGTAAAAAGGGAAGAGTCCTTCACTTCTAAGTTCAATATGAAAATGAAGGAAAAGTAAGGAACTGCTCAGGCTAAGGTAAGAATAAACTTCCCGGAGCCCTTGAGGGCTGTTGCTGCTTTGCAATAACAAAACCTGCACTCACAAGTCTATGGAACTGTGATGACATCTGTATCCCTAAAGAGATAACAACTTCTGTGCCAAACAGATGGGAAAAGGTCCTTTAGGTTTCCACTTCAGTGAACTTCTATCTTGCTGTCTCTTATTTTTTTCATCTTTCTCTACACACAATCTCTGATGGAAGCAAGTAACAAGCTAAAAATAGCTTCCTTGTACCGTGTCAGTCTGGCAGGAACCTGAGTAGTTAGACACACCGTGATGACTGATGTTCAACCTCATTTTGTTTTAGTGATTCTATTTATGATATGTACTTCCTTTGGGAACTCAATGGATGAAGAGAAATGACTCTAAGTGTAGCAGCCTTAAAACTATCATGTCACCAAAACAATCTGTTGTATGATGTACTGATATTTAGCATGGCTTCAGACATTTATTTCCAGTCAACGGGTAGTTCATTATGATCAACCCTAAGACAGTGATTGACTGTTCCCAAACTACTGCTTGGGAGTAAAATATTTTTCATTTATCTTTATAATGTTTTTTCTTTGTATCTTAACTTTTAGTTCTCCCTTGAGAAAACTGATGTATTGCGTGGGTACAAGACAGACCACAACTCTCCAAATTCTCCAAAAACTGGAGCATTTGATAAACTGCCTATTAAGATATATTTTCTCTACTTCTATCCTCAATGAAATAATTCTTTCAACTATTAATAAGGCACTATTTCCTACTTCCAATCCAAAATCCCTGATATTACTTTTTACTGACTCATAAACCAACCTTCACAGGTCTGTTTTCCAAATGGAAGTTTTCTGATCCATGATAGAAAACCTCCAATGAAGAGAGAAGCTTAATACAATAGTGTTTCATTCCTACTGAAGTAAAGGAATATAAACTGCTCAATAAGAAGATTTAATAGTTTTTGAATGTTTACTATGTGATAGCCAGTATTCTAAATTGTTGATGTGAATAACTTACTTAATTCTCAGATATGAGATAGGTATTATTTTCAGCCACATTTAAAGATAAGAAAACTGATGCAATTAGAAGTTAATAAATGTGCCTGAAATCACAGAGCTATAGTGGCTAATCTTTACTAAGAACCTTAGTAGCCTGGCTCTTCAGCCTGTGGTCCTAACCTCTGAGCTTTTACCGGCTTTCTGAATAAGTGGCTACACTATAATGAACAAGGGAAAGCTTAATACTATGTAGTCAGGACAGGCCCATGAAGCCCAAATGAAAGAGTGCTGAGAAGGAGAAGAGAAAATCTGACAGGTTACACACAAATGGAAATAATGCTGTTTAAGAGGTCACCAAACTCGCAGCACTTCATTCAAAAATGCATTTGCTCCCATTCTGCTTCTTGCTTCCAGGTCAGCTGATGAAAATTCCATCCAACCTTAAAGATTTTGTAAACCATTCATACTTGTAATCCTTTGAACAGTGTTCATCTCCTCTTTATCTGAATCTGATAAGAAACGGCTCATGTCTGTCTTGTCCATCACTGTATCCCCATCATTCAGAAAAGCATATGTGACAGAATAGACCCTTGACAACATAATTTTTATTATGCCTTATATTTTTTTATTTATTATGTTTTATTATAAAATTTTCAAACATACAAATACAAAGAACCCACAATACACCTTCCATGACTATCCACACACAGAAAACCTTGTTTCACCCTCTTCCCCCCATTCACTGAATTATTTTAAAGCAAACTCCAGACATCACCTTAGCTCATCTCATCCATATATATTTCAGAGAATTTATTTGAAATGAATGGAGACCCATATCATATATTACCTCTTTTATTAAATAGTTTTCAAATCTCCTCAAACAAATGAGATTTCCTCCTTACTTGAAAGTCTGTGGGATTTTTTTTTTTTTTGTCTCTCTTGTTTCACAGTATCTGTCTTACTGTGTTCATATTGTGAACATGTTCTCTCCTGTGTTTGGAATCTAAGTCCCTGAGGTGGGGACAAAGTCTTACCTTTGTATCCCATTCAAGGTCAATTGCAGTATTGAACATGGAATCTAGTTTTCTGTCTCCTTCCCACCAGTTCCAAATACATGTAAAAGGATGCCAAAATAGCACTCTTTCCATTTCCATTTCAGCTGAGAACAAGACGATAGACAGTGTTCCAAACTGAGGTGCTAGACATAAAAAGCAGATGGCTGAAAACTGGTTTTGAGTCCTTCATCTTGGCGTCCATCTTAATTGTATTGAAGGATTGAGATTGAAGAGGCCAAGGGAGAGAATTTATTTGAAGAAACTTGGACTGCTGTGTCATCCCACATTCATTCATCCTAAGTGAGAAAGGCTGAGGGATCCTTGGAAGTTGAAGGATTCAAAGGACTGGTGGTTGATCCATGCCTAAGAAAATGGAAGGCGGTCCATGCCTGTAGCAGAAGTTGCCTGCCTTGCAGCAGAGTAAAGAGAGGCAGCTCCACTGAATACAGGCTGTTCTTCCACCAAAAGCAGGAGAGAGAAGCAAAGTTTCTGTGGTCTAGAGTGGACCATGCAGGAGAAAAGAACCCAACCAGAAGATCTCAGCAGAAAGAAGCCAGATGGAAAAGATTAGAAGAGGCATTGTCTTGAGCACACAGAAGCCCTAGAACATCAGTCTTAATAGTCACCAAGTTAGCAATCATCAATGAAAGATACAAAATTGTCAGCCAAAAAGAATATTCCTTTCTCTCACCCCTTCTCTCTCACTGCTGCCCCATTGTCCTGCCAGCTCCAAACATGCAGGAGTCAGAAACATTGGCTGGAGAACAAGGAGAAGTCAAGGTTGGCACGTGGACCTGAAGTGGTTCACCCCCAACTACAGGTGCCTCTGAGACTGGAGCAGTACCTCATGGCAATGCAGAGAAATGGCCACTTTAAGTGAAGTTTTGAGTATCAAGTCAGCCTAGACCTTTTTACTGAATTTAGACTTTCTTCGGGCTGAATTTGATTACTGAATTTAGACTGTTTATGGAACTAATGACAATAAAAGACCCTTCAGACATTTGACAAAAAAAAATTCTGAGAATTGGCTGTGATTTCATTCTAGAGACAGGGAAAAGCAGCCTTCAGAGTGGGTTTAGTGAAAGTTTCTACTTTCACCTTTGAGTCCAGCTCCCTAAATGTAATGATTGTACTGCTTAATAGGAGACAACTGACTACGAAGCAAATAAGCCAGTAAAGAAAGATTCAAAAGAAATGCCTCGGTTCAGAAGATGAGACACCATGCAATTATTGCCAAATTAATGGAGCATTTCTTAGAAAATAACAAAATGTGTATATTGACCTGAGAAGAATGGATATTTTCCTAGGCTTTAATACTAGTTAAGAATGTCGGAACTTGGAGAAAAGTTGATAAAATGTGCATCCCCTTGCTACCTTCTCTTATTTTCTACAGAACCAAACTATGGGATAACTATTTTAGACACTAACTTTTAAATAAAAATTATCTGCCAAGCAAGTATACTATAGTAAGGCAGAAAGATGGTACACAGCCAAGAACTCTACACATTTTATGCTCATTCAGAACCTAATACATCAGTCATACTGATACTCGTCCCATTGGACCTAGACTGTGTATTCTACAACGTGAGGAATTCGACAGTCTCTTATAATATATCTAAAACCACACTTTTTATTTCTGCCACAAAAGAGCAAAAATGTTTCAGTTCTTCCCATGCTGAAGATAGCAGACTCAGCTTTTGACCTTGGGCAGGCCTTGGCACTTTTACCCACCCCCAACCCAGATGCCTCATTTATGATAAAGACAATCAGACATAATATGTCTCTAAGACAGGAGGTTCTTAGAGTTCTTTAGAGTCTGGTTTCACCAAATGTCTATGGAAGTACACACAATGGGACAGGCATGATCTTAAGGTTAAGACAGAAAAAAAAAATCAGTATCCAGAGTCAGCCATAGGTAGAAACTTTCATGATTCATCTCTCTTCTTCTCATTTTTCCAACACTCAATTTCATTTTGGAACCATATATTACCCACCAAAATGTTATCACCAAGCCACATCCCCAAATCACCATAACTTAGTTCTCACTAACACTTATAAAAATTCCTTTTCCTCAGAGTCCTGTTATCTTTAAAAAATTATTGATAGGTGTTCAAGGACATTGCTCTTAGCCTCTCAGATATAGAAGCTGTGTTATAAAATAAATTTCAGTAGATAGGAAGATATATGACATATAAATACAAAAAAGTATTCAAAGTGTCATGGTGGACTTAGAGGTTACAATAAAACACAAATGAGGGAATTCATTCCACTAGGACCCAAGATAAAAGTGGGAGTCTGGCAAAACTGTATACACAGTTGTATGGAGTAAATGATTTAGTTCAAAATATTCCATTAATAGTGGAAATATCAAGGTCCATGGCAGATTGTTGCAATGGGGTAGGAGTGGGGACGCCTTGTAGTCACCCCTTTTAAGTGACCTCCAATCCTGAACCAAGTAAGACAGGCCATAGGTATGATAACAGTGATGATTATTACAAAGGTTTAATTCAGTATTATAAACCTGATTGAAGAGGTAGAAATTGCGAGGGGAAAAAAAAGTAGAAAACAGACTAGTGTTTAAGTCATGAAGAACATACTGCCTTTGCATAAGCAACATAGGAAAAACAAGCAGTTGTTACAGTAATAAAATTCAGAACAATCCTGAGACCTGGTTGGGTTTAAAATGTAGTCTGTGACATTTGGAAACTAAGCCAGGTGTTTAAAAAATATATAATATGTAGGAAGGTCAGGAAGAAAAAGAAAATTTGAAGATGAAGTGTCTTTCCAGATAAATAATGGGTAAAGGAGAAAAAAAAGTGAGGTAAAAAAAAGTTATGGCCAGAAAAAATGTCATTGTCTGGATGGAAAGAAAACTGATAATAGATAAGTATAAAATCTCAGATTTTTAAGGTTTTATATTTTTATCTGATTTTTAAAAAATTTGATTCTAATATGTTGAGAAGGGGCACCTTATCGTAAGAGTTCAAAAAGAAAACACTGGGTTAGGATAGAAGCATTACAGAACATTAACTACATCAAGATGAAGTAGAAATCACATGGATTATTAATTTTGGGGGGATACTTAACAGCTATTGGCTAGTTTAAGAGTTGTTGCGGAAGTTATAAATTCCTGGAGATCGAGGGAGAGTTACTGGATTATCTGTCTATTAATCAAAAGGGAAAAGGAAGCCCTGGTAATTAAGTAGCTGTCACCTGAACTTCAGTACTCAGAAAGACGAACGCAAGCCAACAATCAATCAATTTGCAATCACAAGGATCTGAGAACAGAGTAAGCACTGTCAGGCCTTTCAGAGAACAATTTTGTTTCGCGATGAAGAGACAGGAGGGGTAGATAAGAGGGACTTTAAGAGTTAGAGACTATGTGGATTTCAGTAATACATTTTCATCGTTAATCAGAAATCATCTGAACTGTGGACCTCAGTGTCGTGATAGTGTATATGGTATGCATGCACTCTTTAAAATCATTTGAATTAAAATAGATTTTGTTTCATGAATTAATATGCTACAACGATTTGAGATATTTCATCTACAACCACAGAGGAATTCCACCTCTTTTGATGAGCACAAAGGTGATTTGACCCAGTTTATAGGCCTGTCATAATACTGAAACAATTTGTATGGTTCTCCTGTTCTTTGAGGCAGCACGTCTGTGCACATAAATAATCTGACCAATCATCTCCTAAAAAATGCCTCCAGGGGAAGAAATCTTGCCAAAATAATCACTTCGTTCTTAACAATGAATGAGATGCTCAATCTTGGCCACAAATTTATCCTATTGATGTGTTTGTCATATATTCTCTAGAATGAACTTGATGAATATTATAACCCAGCATAAGAAAGGAAAACACCCCTATGATCCCCAAATGTGGAACAAATTCACTTGATATTCATTTCTTCAAAATTTGAAGGCATTATTTGTATCAACCAACTGCAGGTCTCTGAAATGAATATTCTATATGGGGATCTTAGCGTTTTCACACACTGATCGCTGCTATACTCTGTTTATTCTCAAGGAAAAAGCTGCTAATAGTTCGGGATTGTAACATTCATTAGAACTTGACTTTACATTGAAGCCATCTTAGATTACTGAACTACTGAATTTTTGAAACATATCCATTAATGATTTGAAAAAAATTATATCACAAAATTACTACAAAAATCCAATTTGGTTAGAAATGAAATGTAAAACTAGCGCTTTTATTTCAAAAAAGAATTATAAAAAGAAAAAAGCAATAAGGGCTCATAATTCTAATATCACTATAACATCTGTTTCCATTAAATATAAATAAATACAATGGAAATAAAATATAAAGCCTCCCCAGTACTTTAAATATATTAGCAGTTTTCATGTAACTGGCCAGAAATATTCTATGTGCAATGAATGTCAGTACTTTTATTTATGCAAATCTGTTGATAAAATATTTAATATCCAACTTTTAACTTTTTTCTTAGAGTATAGTTGCTTTACACTGCTGTATCAGTTTCTGCCATACAGCAAAGTGAATCAGCCATGCGTAGACATATATCCCCTTTTTTGGGATTTCCTTCCCATTTAGGTCACCACAGAGCACCAAGTAGAGTTCCTTGTGCTGTACAGTATGTTCTCATTAGTTATCTATTTTATACATAGTAGTGTATATATGTCAATCCCAATCTCCCAATTCATCCCACCCACCACTTGATATCCATATGTTTGTTCTCTGTCTGTATCTATTTTTACTTGAAATTATTCCACTTTAGCAGATATAAATACGAATCATTTTTGACTGCCACGTAATATTCCATTGTCAATATACCATGATCAGTTAACTAGATATGATGGATATTTATATTTCAGCATTGAATTTGCACTGAAAAAAAAAATTCTTTTCTAAATTTATCTCAAGAACTGGGTGAGCCACGAATGAAATTACAATTTAAATTATATTTTTAAAAATGTCAAAGTACACATGAGAGTTTTCTCAAGATCAAACAGAAAAGAAATAGCACCCCATCAACTTACTCTGAAGCATTAGGGAATAAAGTTTTGGGAGAGTTCAATGAGATGATTCTTGTGAAACCTCAGCTGAGTGCTAGCAAATAATTAGGGCTAAAAATGTTCATTTGGGAAGTAGCCTAGAGATGGTGGTAGGGAACCAGTGTGTGAGGTTCATCTGCTGGCCCAGAGAAGCAAGGGAGAAGGTTGGTGACCCATGAGATAGGGACAAAAGAGGGGGAAAAAAAAAAAAACACTCTCAAAAAAGGGAAAATGTCAGCTAAGGTGATGAGCTAGAAGGGCTGTTTGAGAAAAAATTAAGCAAAGTGAAAGGTGTTCACAGGAGAGTGAAGTCACATAGGGCCCTTAGAAGCAGCTGACAAACAGGAGGCTGGGTGGTATAGAAAAGGGAAGACAGGAGCTGGAAGCAAGTGAGAATAATGAGAATTGCTCACTTTCTTTACCAGAAATGTGCACACTTCCCAAGGAGGGTTCTTGCTAAAGATGAGCTTTCTTTATTCATAAACCATGAATGAGGTCTTAAAATATATATCACGTAGAAGAAAATATATTTTTGAGTTGAAAATACTCTCCTTCTAAAAAGTTTTCCCAAATCATTGATTTCTCCAACAGTATTTCCTATTATACAAACCTCAGACCAAATAGAGAGGAATGGGACAAATTGAAACTAAGGGTCCTGCAGTTCTAGAATCAAATGTATAATGTAATGTGATATATTAAATATATTTATATTCTATACTAAATTGTTCATTAATCATGAAATTCTCATTAGCCCTTGTAGAAAAATTAATACACAAAAATGTTCAATTCCAGTTTGAACAATGTGAAAAGAGAAAGTATAAGTCAAAGTAGAATTAATTACTAGGTCTAAGTGGCAGAAATCTTATTAACATGAATACTGTAAGAATTCAAAATACTATGCATGCTATGATTGCCCTCAGTAAAGGCAAGACAAATATATTTAAGAATACATTTCAGCATCCAAGGGGCATAATGAAAAAACAACACTAGCTATGTCAGCCAAATTTTTTATTTAAATTTAAGTATAGTTCCTGCCTTCAATAATTATTTTCTGTGAAATCAAAGATTCCCTATGAGATATTTGGATGTAAACTACAAGTAATCATTTAATGTATCAGGAATGAAACCTTTAACTATAATGAATATGATCACACAGAAATAGTTTTTACTACATAAATTTATATTCATATTAATTACAGTATATGTTTATCATAGTAAATTGAATTTGCTAAAGGACACTTTAAATGAACTCATCATTCTAGTGGTAACTAAAACTACCTATCTTTATACAGAGTAGGTGTGTTTGTAAATCAGAAAGTTTAACACCTTACCTTTTAGCAGATTGCTCAAAACAAAATACACTAAAACATTCGAATCCAAACACAGCACAGGTCTACAATCTATGATAATCACCAGCATTGGAAAATCAAAGGACTAATTCCCGGCCAATTGTATTGACCAACACTATTGTTACAGAGGGAGAATCTAGGACTTTCTCAAGCTCAGGAAATTACTTGCAAGCACAGTCAGTTATAGGAAGTGAAGGAAAATAAACTCTAGAAATTCTAGATGGTGAGAAGAAAAAAGGTGAAAAATTTCACTCCTGAGCTTGAGAACAATTGACAACATACAAATAAACAATGCCTCAAACAGACATACATGAAAGTACCAGCCCTCTTTCCCTCTCCCTCTCTCCCTCTGTCTCTCACACACACTCATACACTCAGAGACAACTGTAGGATGAACATATTAATGCTGCTGTGACATATATCCACATAACAAATCTTCCCATAGGTATTCACATTTCACCGAATGTCCTCTCTTTCTAATACTCATAAAGTTAAAAAAAAAAGATATCTGAGAAACAAGACAGATTGGCTAGAAGTTAAGTAATACTTCATTGAAAAAGTGGGATTGTTGGGTAAGCCATAGACAGAAAAGACGAGAGAACTTTCAGAACACCACAGAATGCTATCATATTTCTAAAATATGAAAAAGAATCAAACTTATTTTTGACAAACTAAAGAGAAGGAATTAATGTATCCTCTAACCTGTGTGGCAAAGTTAAAACTGAAGTAATGCATTCAAGAACTAGGAAAAGAAAGCAAGGATGAAAGTGGCCGTTATGTTTTCACAGACCACTACACATAAAATACCTTTTTACTATATCTTCTCCATTCCAGCACGGCAGTCCATCACCAGCCGCTAATTCATTAGCACAAAGCTCATCAGCCAGGCCTCCATAGAATGTCCTGTACAGTCGAAGGCTGTTGATAAATTCTCTGAATGGAAAAAACAAAGAAAACAATTAAACCCAAAAATCCATAATAAATGCCAATATAAATAGCATAATTTGTTATGCATAATGTTTAGAATGCAACTTTTAAAATTTTCTCTTATTTTCATATATTTTCAATACTTTTCTAACAAGACAAAAACTACATTTTTTAAAAAATGTATTCAAATTTATTCTTTACATAGAAGTTTTCACTGGGTATGAACTTTATATAACTCCAGGTCCAAGAAGTTGTGAATAGTATATGCATGCATACACACACACACACACACACACACACACACACACACACACACACACACACACACACACACACCACTTTAGCTTCCCTAAAAGACCTCACTAGCTACTGGCATCTGAACCACAGTGATACTAACAAATTTCTTTTCCATATAGAAATGTCAGAGGCTTATAACAAGCTGACTGATTGCTTATTGATTAAAAGTTTAGTAGACTTGGGTGATTTTCCCATCTGGGTCTTCTCTTTGGGGTCTAAGAACATCAAATAACATGTCTTTACTAAATATGAGAGAACCCAGGTATGTAACACACTTCAGAAGCATGAAAATAAAAGTTATTGGAGGGAGTAATATTTAATACATTTATTAAGTTTTTTCCCTCTCATACTATTGGGTTGGCCAAAAAGATCGTTTGGGTTTTTCCTGTAAAACCTGAACGAACTTTTTGGCCAACCCAATATTTCCCCTTTCACCGTCAATTATGGAAAGGGAAAATTCAACAAAAAAGCAGTTTTTCAATTTAGAAATCCAAGACTTTGGAGTTTTAAAACCAAGGCTTTGAGGCCTCAAAAACTTGGGTTTTAGCATTTCAAAAGACCAAGTCCTAAAGACTTTAGCACTGAACTTCTTAACATAAACAATTGTTTTGGGGGAAAAGAAATGAAAAGCCACTAGCCTGATCCAGAGGAAATGCCCCCTCTGGACTAAAAGGCAGGGACAGGAGATGGAAACGTTGGCAGGAAAGCAAACTTCAGAAATTCGTGGGATGAGTAATTAAAATATAGCAATTATGAAACTGCATTCTCCGTTGATACTTTTAAAATGATTTCTTTAAAAACGAAATTAAAGAGCAGGTGCGTCTATAAATTATAGCTGGAATAAACAATTTTTAAAAATTAAATCTAATTTTGACAGCACTAATGCTCAACCATTTCAACTTGTAATTCTCTCTCTTATTGGTTTTCAAAGAACTAACTGTAGAAACTGCTGGAGTTGTAAATAACCACTACTCTGTTGGAAGGATAAATATAACTTTCAAATATGTAAGATCTGCAATCATAGAGAAGATCAGAAGTTCCCATGGCAAGTGTCCGGTGAGTATTTAATCAAATTTTTAGCAAAGCTTGACCGGACAAGTGATAACAAAATGGTTGCAGGAAGCACAAATCTCTAACTCATGCTCAATCAAAAAAAAAAAAAAAAAAAAATGATGCTTTATTTTTCTCACTAGCACAGTTAAATGCTTATCTATATTTTATCGATTTCCTCTACTAGAAAATAAGTCTCTCCGTGATGGCTGTGTTCCACTAACTGGAATGCATGAACAAACATCAATTCTCATGCTGCAGCTACGAAAACATAATTGATGAAATTGACTGGTTCTTTCTTAGAGAGGTGGGGTTTAATGAACAGGAAGATGTATGGCTCCTGTCCTGAATTCTATTCACTATAAATGACCACATGTTTGGAATCAAAGAATCTTTTAGAAATGAAGAGGCCTGGCACAAATGGCTGCAAATGTGGAGACCTTCAAATTGATCATGTAAAACTGAATAGATAATTTTTGGCCCGCAAACCTCCTACTTCACTCTTGGTAAATGGTGCCTTTGTTTCATTTCTCCCTTCACAACCAATCGATCATAAGGGGGAAAGTTCACATCTTTCTTTTCCAGTCCCCTTTCCCAATGCTACTGCCATTGCCTTAGCTCAAGCCTTGATCATCTTTCTCTGGAATTACTGTACCAGGAGAGCATACCTCCCATCGGTCCCTTTAACAATCACCTCCCATCCTCCATGAGAGCCACCTATAGAAATTCAAATCTGGTAGTCCACAGATTATGCCACGTACTTGCTTAAAGCCATCAATGGCTCTCTATTCTCTACAGCATGAAACCCAAACTTCTTAGAAAGCTATATAAGGTACCCTCTCATCTCAATTTCAGCAACAACCCAAACCACACTTTCGGGTTCCACAAAAGTGAGATGCTTGCTGCTCTCCAAACTTACTTCCATGCCTTTGCCTGCGTTCTCTCCGAAAGGATCGTCTCCTCGAAGATGTCCACTCATTCCATAAACCATCGGCTATCAATTATTTGTCATAAAATACTAAACACTATGGAGTGCCAAGCTCTGTGTTGGCGCTAGGGATTCATAGCTAAAGAAAACAGTCCCTGCCTTCTAAGAATGCACAGTCTGGTAAAAATCCACAATAACAATACAGTATTAATAAGTAGTGTCACATTTGAAGACAGAGAGAGAATCAGGAAATAAGAAGATAACATTTCAGTGTTCCATGCAAAAAAACAAAAAACAAAAAAACCACAAACCAAGAAGCAAACAACACCAACAAAAATCCAGGATAAACAAAGGTAAAGAGGAACACTGTGTATTCAGAGACTCATACAGTTAGTTTAGCCAGTAAGGAGTGTGCTTATGGGAATCGCAGTCAAAGGGAGGAAGAGGCCGGATTATAGTCGGCCTTGTTGATCATCATAAGACGTTTCAGTTTTATTCGGGTGGTGAGAGCCATTAATTTTTCCAGCAAGCAAGTGACATCATCTTCATCGCAGTATTGTGGAAACAGAAAGGCAGTGAGGTCACTTAGGGGACGATAAGCAAGTCCAAAGGGAGAGGTATGAGGATGGGGAAAAAAACCTCCCAGTCAACATCAGGAAAATGATAGATTTGAAAAGCATTAGGAATCTAGAATTGACAGGTAAAGCAAAGGTTTTAAGATAACTTCTAATTGTCTTCCCCTCCCCAGTCAGGTGAACTACCCTTTGAGGGTAGCCTTGTCTTTGTGACTTGCCCTGGGTTCTAGTCATGTACGCAGAAGTGATGTTTGTTCCCTCCAGGCTTAAGCTTTAAGGACCAACGCGGCTTTGCCAGCTTCTGTTTCCCTCTCCCCTGATGGCAGGCAACGTTTCAGATGGCAGCTGCTCTGTAACTCTGAGGCTTAAAGCCACAGCAACCGCAACTTGAGCAGCAGCCCCGCTGGTCTGAAATGTGCATAGGTTGGGAACAAAAACAATTTTTTTGGTTCTAAACCGATGATAGGTTGAGGTGGTTTGGTACCACATCACAACCTAGTCTCTCTTAATTGATACAAAGATAAGAAAAACAAATGAATAACTGATGGATCATAAGTTCTGAAAAGAAGAGAGGGGAAGGATTATGGAAAACAGAGTGGTTAGCTTTGGAGCAAATTCCCTGAGACTAAAAGAATGGAAGAAAGTCCACGTGAATGTTGAAATAAGGTTTGATTTGTGAGGATAGAAATTGAGCAGAGAACGTACTTTGGAACTCTATATTCTGTGTTTGGCAGTTTTGAGGTCACAGGAATTGAGACTAGTGTTGCAAAAAAGTGGTTGCGTTGAAGGACCAGGAGATCTATACTGGATATAGAAAAATAATAATAAGAGTTGAATTGGTAAGAAATGAAGGGCTCAAATAACTAGAAGCCATAGTGAGGTTAAAAACATTTACCTACTGCCACAGCTCCAGTGAATGTTGATCATGAGAAAAGAATCCATACTTCAGTTCCCAGCTTAATGCTCAGCCTACTTTAAAAAAAAAAAAAAATGCACCAGGCCCTCCTTTTCCAGTTGTACATGAAATGTCACAGTGAATAAAACATTATATTCTTCGGATGATTCAAAATTTAAGTTGCTGGAAGGGTGACTATATCCATACATTTATTTTTCTACCGTCATGAGAATATTTCCAGTTAAAATTGGGAGAAAAATAAATTCAAGATGTTAGAGCCTCCAGCTACTTATCCTTGAAGAGCTGTGTTACGTACAGATGTGTTTGCTCATCTTGGTCTTAAGACATCTCAAGAATACAGAAATCAAACATAATTATTAAGAGTAACACTCCGAAAATATTTTTTAAAGAGGAAAACATTCTTTGTCAGAATATATATTCAAAGCCTATATGTCAGAGCCACATGCGAATTTATAATTTCTCATTTGGGATTACAAAAGTCTAACAAATGATTTCTCTGACTAGGTCTGCCCTCCCATCTTCCCTTCAATGCATGCCCCAAGTTCTTAGCAGAATTTGCTCCAGAAAACAGCCATAACACTTTCCTGCGTTAAAATCCTAAGCATTCAGGTAAAATGTCTTACCGTAGCTCATCATCTCTCTACTCTTTGCCCCTTAGTTGCCCATGACAGTCCCCCCTCCCTCCAGTCTCACACCCCAGCCAAAACCACAAACTCATATTGCCTCAGAAATCTCAATATTTACTGCATAAGATGCCACCTTTTCTTCTCCCCAGAATGGCCTTCCCTCCCACTTCTCTCTGTCAACCATCTACCCATCCTTCAAAATCCAGCTTTATCCTCATCTCCTCCTTAACTCCTTGCCTGACCAGCCTGTGACGCTTCTGTTGGTCTATCCGTTTCTCACGCCACACTTGCCATCTGTTTTATAGCCCTGGTTATCTGGTATTATATTTCGCTGTCTGTATATCTGCCACCCTGATTAAAGGGTGCATTCTCTAAAGACAAGAGCCATGTCTGCTTTATATCCCCAGGGTCTGGACCACAGTTTGGTACCCCACAGGCACCTAACAAATTCTTGTTGAATTGGCCCCAGATGCGGTGTTAGTTTTTTAACAACTTCCAGCATTAGACGTTTCTACATGAAATACAATTTTAAAAAACGATAATGATAATTTAAAGTCCTTAAAGAGCACAGCTGACTTGGGGAACTTTAAATTACGGGACCCACTCCTAGATTGTGGAGCTGTATCAGAAACACCTTCCTAGAAAATGGAAGAAATCTAAAGGGCAGGACTACAAGCTGTGCCAGATTCTACTAAACAGGTTCAAGGCAGATTCTATATTATATATAGAACATATAGAGAGAGAATATATATATATACTCTTATGGAGAGAATATAGAAGATCTCACAGAAAAACCCGAATGATCTTTTGGGCCAACCCAATATATATGTGATGCTGAAGTTAACATGTAGTGACACGTTAACGTTTAGTCACACTGTGGTGTAAGATAGCCATTATAATTAATATATCACAGGTATACTATATTATAAAGACAAGAGTTAGAAAGAGCCTTAAAGATGATTTGATCCAGTAGTTCTCTGTCCTAAATGCACTCTATCATCACCAAGGAAACATAAACTGTATGCCTAGATTTCTCCCTCAGACATTCAGATTTTGTGTCCAGGGTAGGAACCAGGGATCTGTGTTTTTCTGAAAGCTTCCTACAGGATACTAATGTGCAGCCTCTTATTTTATAACTAAGGAAAGTTAAAACCAAAGAAGTGGAAGGACTTGTGAAAAGTGACTCATTTATTTATTAAGTTCGTTATTTAGTCAAGCATTTAGTTCATGCAGACCTTGACATCGTTGTTTCATTAATTAATAAAAATGCCATCACTTTGCAGTATCGGGCAGATATTGGATATTTGACAAATCAAAGTTGAATGTCTCTTTATAGAAAAGAATATTTCCCTCTGTTTTTAAAATTTTACAGAAATAATCACACTTTTCACAGAACACAGTAGTAAACTGGTGGACTAGAAAAGAGATACATCAGTTCTTCCTGCCAAAATCTGCACTTAGAAAGCAACATGTTTAGACAGGATTTATCTGTATCTCTTTACCAATTTGAAAGATCTGGTGCAGGAAGCAGGGAGTGGAGAAAATTCTGATCGCTGGCTAATGAACAGCTTTGCACACTGTGCTAGCACAGGAAAGAGGAAGAAGGCTGGAACACAATTGCTCATTCACAGCTTCCAGCCTTGCTTGCCCTGAGCTGACTGACTGGAGAGGAACATGGACCAACATAGTTAGTGCTTCCTTGCTTCCCATGCCCTGGAGGCCTGCAGTGCCAGAAAGTCTCCTGATCTGTCACATGGCAAAAAAAAAAAGGATAGAAAAGAAAAGAAAAAGAAAGAAAGGAAATGCAATTCACCCTGAAGTAATCATTTCTAGTTTGGTTGACACAGGAATGTCCAGTTACTACTCTAAAACCAAGTTACACTTTCGACTGGCTTACCATTATCATTTGACTTTAATCATTTTTAATAACAAAAGTAACATATCTTTTGGTGAGCAGTTAAATAACTAAAAGGCACATAAAGAATAAGTTCATATCTGTCCCTCCACAGTGTTTCCATCCTCCCTCCTGAGGTAACAAATGTTAACAGCCTGGGGTGCTTTCTTCAGTTTCCTCTATGTGCACCCTAACACATAACCAAAAACAGACAGAGACAGAGATGGTTTGGTTTTACAAAACTAGGACCAAGCTATACACGTACATGCAATTGGTTCTTCTCACTTGACAATATATCATGAACCCTTTTCAGGTTAATAAATCTAGGAGTTACTTATTTTTATACAGCTGTATACTATTCCAAAACCTGGATATAGCAACTCTAGCACAATTTATCAAAATAGTCCATTAAGCCAATTTTTACTTTTTAATTTATAAGGCTGACATATTTCTCATACGTATGGTTTAAAGGGTGACAACAGCGTGTTTCAAACTTTGCTGATTTTCTAGAGAGCTGTTTTCACTTAAGCATATGGCTCCAATCTACATTTGATTTTGCATTTCATTTCATGAGACGTTGCTGGAAACAGAGCTATGTTCAAAAGTCATACCTCTCAGTCTTAGGTCTTCATCTAGTGGGCATTTGTTTCAATTTTAAAACATTTATCAACTGTTACATAGAACACTTCCTCGCCTTTTTTCCCTTGAACATGATATAAAAGACTATTTCTAATTTTGAGCAAAGCTGATTATCTGGGAAAGTGTTGGAGAAGAATCTGATTTTTGAATGGAACTTTTCTCTGTGGAATGTTTCAGACCACACGTTTCTGTATTTAATGACATATATTGATTTTTTCAGCCCTCACATCAGTCCACACATAATACAGAACCCAAATTAAAAGCAGTGCCTCGCACACACTGTTTGAAAATATCTGTAGAACAAAGGTCAAATGTGCAGTTTGCTGGTTAATGGCCTGAGGCAGAGTTAAGGTTAATATGGCACTAATGAACAGGCTCAAACCTGTGGACGTGTCTGACCACGGTTGTCAAACAGGAGACATTTAAAGTGTCAGTCTCCTGCCCCGCAGAGGAAATACATAATCACATGTTTCTGGATAAGGGCTATTTTCTCTGGTAATTCTGAATCTATATTTCATCATTTGACTTAATTCTCAACGAAGTCATTCTATTTGACAAAATATTTGTATAGAGCTTGAGAAGGGATTTCTAAAGATTTCTTTAGATTTCTGTTCTATGGCAATCATGGTTCTCGTTGTAAATTCTTGAAAATAATTAAATACATGCAGGCAGATGGGCTATAGGGAGACTGAAATCTAGCTTCTTGGTCCCTTTCTATACAGGCTTCATGATTCCTGGAGAGACGCGGGGAGAGGGTGAATGTAGCCCTAAGAAGCAAAGCAATAAATGGCACCAGGGAGTTTTATCACAGATGGAAATGTGTTTCAAGCACATTGCATTCATATTTGATTAAAAAAGAAAATGCTGTTTTTTCTAAAAGACTAACTCATAAAGTCTGCTCTCTGAACCCCACCTGAACCGCTGCTCAGGATGGAAGCTGTGACCTCAGAATCAGCACTATTCTCCTAGAGAAGGATTTTTTTTCTTCTGACTAAATGATTCCAGGTTTTTCCCTCCTGGTAGGAAGTCTTCTTGTTCATGAGATGGGATTTCCCTTCCTTCACAGATTTACTGTGCTTTCTCAACAGAGCTGAAGGTGTTAAGATGGTTAAGATGGGCAGTAGACTGGGGCGGGGGCACAGGGAAAATGATGGGAAAAAGTACTGGAAACATGCTAACATCCTCCCATCCTCTCTGCAGAGGATTCTTTTCCAACAGGTGCTGTGTGTTTAAGGCTCCCTAGTGGTGATTTTATACCAGCCCTGAGCTGGACATTCATAACCATCTATATAATTAGTATAGACTCTTCTATTCTCACTTTTCAATATCCCTCAAACCCAATGCATTACCATTTAATATCCCAGTAAAAAGCACCCTTTCTGAAAGCATCCTCCTCTAAAAAGAGTGATTCAAACCTGATGTCAAAACTAGGTTTTCAAAACAAGCTCTCACCTCATTTTCCCATGTTGTAAAAAAGTACCTCAAAAAGCACCGACTCTGTTCTCCATTAAAAAGGACTTTAAACAAAGACCTTAACTCATTTATAAAAAAAGCACAGAACCAAACATCCAATATTTAAACAAATCAGATAGTATTAAACTGAGCATCCATCCCAAAGGAGGTGTGATGTTCTCTCCTACCTCATAACTTTGTTCATTTTCATTAAAATATGTAATTATTTGTTCAGTTATACTAGTTTCAGGAAGCATGCTATTAACCTTCCAATAGAAAAAGTGTCTAGGACCTGACTGGGTCAAGACCAATGAAAAGGTTTAGCCAAACAGAATATTTGCAAATCTAATGATTCTAATATAGGTCATTTATACAAAGAAACATTATACCTGTATTTTGAGATTCAGGATTTTAGGTCAAATCTTGAATGTTACTCTCTTTTGCAGTAAGATGTTTTCTGTGGTTGCTAACATTTTAACTATAAACTCCATGACTTAGGGGATAAGAAAACATTCTGGATAATATTTTCCTCTCTCAGCATCAGAACATTAATGAACTACTTTCACTTTGATAGTCTGCCAATAAATGGGCTTCCTCCTCATTCTTTCTTTTCTTTTTATTTAATGACTTCAGTCAGATATTCCTGGCCACCTCCATCCACAAACTTGTCTAACTGATAGACAATATATGCCTGGTACAAATTATTCTCATTTGCATTTTCACTTACTGTATACCTCTCAATGCATATATTTGTGTTCCTGGATTCTGACATTAAGACAGGCTTTAGGGTCAAGAAATGTATAGTTAACCAGCTTCAAAGAAAATGAGTTCTTTTAGTCTTCAATTATATTCCTATTATTCTAGTAATTCTCTTTTTGGAAAAAAAATTACTCTTGAATATCACATGTAACCCAGGTATTATTGTATGCCCAACTTCTGAAAGGTCGCACGGATTATTGCTGACCAGGGTTGAACAATACATCATTATTATACATAATCACATTTACCCAATTATGACATCTAAAATACTGTCCCTCAAATCTCACAAACCATGCTGTGACAAATAAACCAGAAATTTTCTTTAAAAATAATAATAAAATAAAATACTGTCCTTATGATCAGAATTAAAGTAATTCCATGCTTCCATTATGATTATTCATATGTACTTTGTGTATATAAGGCTTAGCTTACATTGGGAAAGGTAGACAAACCAAATACAATAAAGATTATAAATCCTTTGGATTCACTCAGTTTGCAGGACCCCAAAGTTGCAGTGTTGCACATCTAACAAGATTCTTGCTGAAGGAGGGTCAAACCAACACA